>NC_133652.1:112039928-112694572 GCF_009905375.1 Apium graveolens
GTCGCGTTTTCCGGTGAATCAACGACTTTTCTGGCAATTTGATTTTATATTCACGTTCTTGGAAACTTCTACTTCATTCCATGTGATTTTGGAAACTTCTACGTGGGTCAAGAGTCCCGTGTTTGATTATTATAGTTATGTTTGGGCTATCGTATGGGTAGATGATAGGCTGTTGAAGCGCAGTTCGTTGAGTAATTATCTTTTAGACGATTAAAGCTATATCTTTTAATTATAGATGCGGATAGTTATAGTTGATCAGGACAAGGTATTGGATAAAGAATAGGGTGGAATGGTATAGGATATCTGGCTTCTAGCAATCGCAGGAGCAACACAGCAGTGAAGTGTTGAAAAGAAGGACGGTGATGTTTCGAGACAGAATGTCAGAATAGATGTGTCATTGCGAGTGTGACTAACTGCTAAAACCCAAAGGCAAGTATCCCTATCACACTTATTGTTCAAGTGATATTATTTGAAGCTTATCATGCAAGTATTGCTTTCCCTATTCTCAGTTCAAAGTAGATAAATGTTTTACATATCGCTGAATTAAATGATTCTTTTTATGCAAGTACTCTTCTGCTATTCTATGTTCAGAATAGCTAAGTGATTTTACTTATCAAATGAATGTATTTATAAATTTTTTGGTTTTTGAGAAAAATGAGTTGGTTTTGCGTGTATTCCTGCCCAAGTAATTGGGGGAATAAAAGTTTATAAGGGTGTCGAGTATTATGATCCCTTTCAATAAAAAGTTTTAAGATTGGATGGTTGCGTAAGAGGCCGTGATGGCGGTCCAACGGAGATTTAGGTATTATACAGGATATAATACCATTAGGCCGATATGTGGCTTGGGTGCCCCATTTGTTTAGTTGGATATGCTTCGGCATACCGGTGTTGCTCCGCGGCTGATCACCGGCAGCAACACCGTCGTTTGAGGATTCCAATCTAAATTATTATATTACTTTTGATAATCTTATAAGGAATAATTTATCAACTGTTTCTATTTTAGAATAATGGTAAAATGCAGTTTTGATTCAGATTCTGATTTATGCTGATACTTATGTTGTTGTTAAATATCAAAGGTGGTATTAGTATAGATGATTGATGTTAACTTCAGTATGGAATGTTGTGAGCATTAAGGTTCGTATTGATATCTAATTTGATATGACGACAAAATGAGTATTCATTTCAAGAGTTCGGTTTTGAATAAAGTTTTTGATTTAATCTATAATCATTGTTTCTTGTTATTGCTATTTTCGATATTCCCGTAAACATTGTTTTACGAGCTTTGCTCTCGTCAAGATTCAAAATATTGCTGAAGCTTTTCGCTCGAAAATATCAAAACAATTTTGAATACAATTAAGGAATTAATTCTGGGGTTCCTCAACTAAAATTTTATGATTCAACAATTATGATTTTAAATGTTCTACTCTAATGCAGATGTCAGTTTTATATCAAAATGACCCTATATATATTACAATGATCTTGCTGAGCATTTCTTTCGCTCATACTTGCCTGTTTTCCAATTTAACCTCCAGTGAGGATTAACTTGCGTTGTTTAGCTGCGTAAGTCGAGAAAGCAAAGAAGAAGCTTTTGGAAGGTGATTGGTCCAGGGTTTGCGGGCTAGTGTAAGTTTTATTGTGTAAGGTTGTTTATATTATATTATAGTTGTGTATTTTATAGTTGGGCCTAGTATACTTCTTTTCGAAGTTATACTAGGGGGTTTATCTTTGAGTTTGGAATTTGTTGAAAAGAGTTTTAAAAGAAAGAAAAAATTTATTTGTGGAATTTAGATTTCTTGTTTCTAGAACTTTAACCTTAAAAGATCTTGGATTAATTTGAATTGATTAACAGATTAATTTGAATTGAGGTTTCATCGTGACGACCAAATCCTCTGACCCCGGATTTGGGGGCGTACAGACTGGACCAAAGAAAGTGGAAGAAGCTCTTCAAGATGCTGATTCGGTGCAAGCAATGCAGGAAGAGTTAAATGAATTCGAAAAAAATAAAGTCTAGACCCTAGTGCCAAGACCAAAGTAACAGAGTTTGATATATTGAATAAACTTGTTTTCTGTTACATACTTGTGTTTATAATCGAATTGATTGTAGATACTATATTCAACCCCCTTCTATAGTATCATTGAGGCCTAACAGATCCATTGTTGGCACAAAATGGGTGTTCAGAAACAAAATTGATAATGATGGCATAATTACAAGAAACAAAGCAAGGCTGGTTGCTAAAGGTTACTCTCAACAGGAGGGTAGTGATTATGATGAAACATATGCCCCAGTTGCTAGATTGGAAGCCATAAGAATCTTTTTGGCTTATGCTGCTCACAAGAGGTTTAAAGTTTTTCAAATGGATGTAAAGAGTGCATTTCCCAATGGAGAATTAGAGGAAGAGGTATATGTTAAACAACCTCCAGGATTTGTAGATCCAAAATTTCCTAATCATGTCTACAGACTTGATAAAGCACTTTATGGCCTAAAGCAAGCTCCAAGAGCATGGTATGAAACTCTAGCATAATTTCTTCTGGAAAGTGGATTTACCAGAGGAACAAGTGATAAAACCCTGTTCTATATCAACCATGGCAAGGACTTACTTTTAGTCCAAATTTATGTTGATGATATCATTTTTGGTTCTATAAATGCCAAACTCTGTGAAATTTTTTTAAAGCTAATGCAGTCAAGATATCAAATGAGTATGATGGGAGAACTTTGCTATTTTATGGGACTTCAAGTCAAGCAAACTGAAGAAGGTACTTTCATAAATCAATCCAAGTACACCAGAAATTTACTCAAGAAATTTGGAATGCAAGACAGTTCTACTGCATCAACTCCCATGGCCACTGTCACCGAGTTAGATAAAGATACTAGAGCATCAGTAGATATTACTAACTATAGAGGTATGATTGGCTCTTTACTCTATTTAACTGCAAGTAGGCCAGATATCATGTATGCTACCTATCTTTGTGCAAGATTTCAGGCTGATCCAAGAGAACCTCATCTAATAGCTGTGAAAAGAATTTTCAAGTACCTCAAGGGTACAGCTGATCTAGGATTGTGGTATCCTAGAGAATCAGATTTTAAACTAATAGGTTACTTAGATACAGATTTTGCAGGATGCAAAATAGACATGAAAAGCACTTGTGGAAGCTGCCAATTTCTTGGAGGCAGATTGGTTTCTTGGTTTAGCAAGAAACAAAAATCAATTTCCACATCAACTACAGAAGCAGAATATATTGCTGTAGGAAGTTGTTGTGCACAGATTTGTGGATGAAGAATCAGTTACTGGACTATGGGTAAGAATTTTCTAAAATACCCATTTACTGTGATAATCAAAGTGCTATTGCTATGACAGGAAATCCAGTTCAACACTCAATGACAAAGCACATCAGCATTAGGTATCATTTCATAAGGGAACATGTGATGGAAAGTATAGTGGAATTGCATTTTGTTCCAACAGATCAACAACTAGCAGATATCTTCACAAAACCACTATGTGAAGCTACTTTTACAAGACTGGTAAATGAACTTGGAATGGTTTCAGGTTCTTTCTCAAAATCTGTTTAGTTTTTGTTCTCATACATCAGACTTTATGATCAGTGTTTACAGATTTTCCTATCTCAGTGTAATCTGTGCTTAAATTGTAACATATTAAACACTACTTATTATCTGATGTGATTCTATAAACTCTGAAAGTGTTTTGAATGTTCTGTTGCTATTCAATCCAATGATGATTATTTTGTTAGATGTTGACTTAGTAGTCTTTAACAAACTATTTATCCCATGTTTGAATTAGTTATTTATATGGAAATCACTAACACAAACAAATTTTGATTTTGATCTTAGTCAAATTTACTTCATGTATCTTATTACTAAGTCACAAACTAGATTATTGTTTCTTATCTGTCAAATTCTAATGTCAGTAAATCTTAAGGATAAACTACATGCTTGATAAACATCACTTATCTGAAGAAAATAAAAAAAATTGAAATCAGGTACTCCTTTGAGATCTGAAGTAAATATTTGAAAGGGAAGATCCAAGTGCATTGCTGGTATTAAGTAATATGCATTAGAAAAGCAAATTAATTTTTCTTGGTGACTTTTCCCATTCTCTGATTACTGGAGAAATATTCTGATAACAGCATTAATTCTGATGGAAGTTGTTACTCATTTACACTGAGAAGCCCCTGTCAAAAGAATTTCAAAAGATGTATAAAATAAGCACAAACAGTTGAGGTGGATTCTTGCATAACTTTATTCTACAGTAGACTTCACAATTCAAGACAGATTTTAAGCAGTTTTCTTAGTTATGCCTTATTTCTAAGATATACTGAAGTTTATCAGACTTTAATCTTTATCTGATCATTTGCACATACACACACTATCACTCCATATGAATGATGAAAATTACTGTGGTGATTAAGTTATTTATGATAAACAGTTAAGTATTATTTGCATAAATTCTGAGGACAAGTTCTGATTATGTTCTGATGATTAAACTCTGAAGAAACCAGTCAGTATTTGTGTGAAGAAACACAGGAACAGTCATTCATTTTTTTTGTACAGAAGCTATGTTCTGATGACCGTTAAATTCTGATAATAGTCAAGTTCTGATGCAAACTCTGATGCTTACGTGTCACATTTTAATTGGTTGATTTATTATTAGTTTTTAAGGTAACATTCATTTTTTTCAAAAAATAATTAAGTGAGATAAAAACAGTGATAATCATTTGGTTAATGGGTTGCGTGTTTATTTTGGTGACCGTATATGAGCAATAATTACTGCACGTTTACCGTGCCCACTAATAATGTCTTGACTATTTACATGCTGCCAGGTGTAAAATGTATGTTCTTCTTCACAAATATAGCCGTTGTCACATGGAGAGTATAAATACTAGAGTTAAAATATTTTACAATCTTTTACCTACTTTTACTCTTTTCTAATCTCTCTTATTCTCTCTCACTCTCTATTATTCTCTGAAGCTATTTTCTCACAGGCATTTTATCAAACACTCTATACACACACACCTTTTCACTTAATTTTCACAGAAATGGCACCTAAGGATCTTATCTGTGATGGAGCCAAGTTTGTCCCTAACAACTATATGGTTATTCTCAACAAGGACGAAGCTCCTTCAGAGCTTCACTTCATTCAAGATTTTCTCGCTCGAAGTGAAATTAGGTATGCTCTAACACAACCACAGGCTCTCTCAGGCAAGCAAATTCTAGAGTTTTGGAGGTCTGGAGTCTATGATAATGGTGGTGAAAGTGGGTCCCCAAGCATCATTTTTACAACAGGGGAAGATGAGCACTTGGTAACCTTGTCAACTATTCGACAAGCATTGCATCTGCCAGAAAACTGTACTTACAATTCACAAGTTGGGAGCTAGTTCTTCAAAACATGATGGCAAAACTTGGCTATAAGAAATCTTTGTCCAAGCTGGGACAACTGAAGAGGCCCTACATCAGGAGGGAGTGGAGCTTCTTTTTTGATTATATTACCAAAGCCTTTGCCAACAAATGCTCCAATTTTGATGCTATTCCAATCATGAGTCAGCAAATCGGGTATGCTCTTCTTAATCAAACTCATTTTGATTATGTTAGTGCTGTGCTAGGGTTTATAGGTGATAGGATGAAAGAAGATAACAACATAATATATTTTGCTAGATTCTGTCAGCTTATATATAGTTGCTGTTGTCCTGATGCACCTCAAACCTTTAGTGAGTTAATTGAACCCTTTAAACTTCACAAAAGGGCTTTCACAGACTTATTATCTGCTGATAATAAGAAGGATATACTAAGACCCCTCCAAATTCCCCAATCTGTCAAACAATTCTTAGTAAATTCTGATCCTCACACATACACAACCATATATCCTGATGTTCCACCTACACAGCCTACTACTTCTCAACCTCCACCAACCCAGCCTTCCAAAACTCAACCAACACAATCCTCTCAACCACAACCATTAGCACCTACTGTCAGAACCTCACCTCTCAAGTCAAAATCTAAACCACACTCTGGTACATCTAAACAAGTGCTAGTTGTGAAATCTGCTACACCATCTAGGCCCAAAACCAAAAGAACTATCTATGTGCCTAAATCTCCACCAAGGAGAAGGAGAAAGTTGATTCTGAGAGATGAATCTGATGAGGATGAACAAGTCCAGGTTCCTGCATCAGAACCTGTGACATTAGAAGATGAAGAGTCAACTCTTCGGAAGGAGAAAGCAGCTGAAGCTTCTGGCATTCAGAAAAGAAAGAGGTCTTCACATTCTGATACAGATCATGTCACCCCTCCATCTAGAAAATCAAAATCAAGGAAGACTAGAGCAAGTGTGCATATTGCACAAACTCAATCTGAGGATACTGAAGATGCTGAGGAAGGGGATCAGGAATCTCTGATCTCATCAGAACCTATTGTGATTGAAGCCCTGCCAGCAGCTGAAGAAGTTCTGATTCAGGAATCTGAAATTCCTGAAGTCCACAGATCAGAATCTGTACAAGAATCTGTGATTTCTCCACATCACTCTCCATTCAAAGAAACTACCTCAGTTGAAGATTCAGAGTAAATTCCTAAAATTGACATTCACAGGTTGAATAATCCAACTGTTTTGTATCTGGAAGCACCACCAGCGAAAGAGTCAACTCCACATGTTTCTCCAATACTAAATGCTGAAATTCCTACTACACCAATTCTGGATTTGGAACCTGAAGATCAGAATTTGGAAACAGATGAAGTTGCTCCAGAATCTCCTTCAGTTACACACACTCTAGTGTTATCTGTAACATCCAGGAAATATCGTGTAATTATTTGTATCAATATATGTTTATTATGTAAATATTATATGAATTTTTGGTGAATTATCTGATGATTGATAATAATATTTGGATGTTGTATATAATAAAATGTGAGTATATTAATTTTAATATGTCCAGAATAAAATATAGATAATTAAGATATTTTTCTGGTAATTTTTGGAGTGTTATATGATTTTATAATGATTTATAAATTATTAATTATTTTCTGAATAATTACAAAATTATTTTATAAAGCCGGGAATCGTCCGAATTCAACCGTTTTTACAGTTTTTACAACCTGAAACATTTCCGAAAACTCCTTCCCAACCCAATCTGGTAATTTCGGATATTTTCCGTGTTTTGACTTTTTCGATCCGGATTACAGTTTGACCCTGTGCGCGTCCCGACGCAAAATTTTTGATACGATAATTATTTTTAGAGATCCATAAAATCCGTGTTCTCGAAAGACGGGATATTATTACATTATTTTCGTATGAAGTGTTTTATAAAAAGCTCGGTTTTGATAATTATCCAATTCGGTATCAAATCGGATCGTTCCTACAGTTACTTAGCGGTTAGGTAACAGATTTATCGATCCAATACGATGCAACGGGTATTATTTTTTTTATAACTATGAATATCATTTAATTATTATTTAATTACTATATTATTATATAAAAATCAGAATATATAAATAAAAATCAGAAAATTCTCCCAAATTCTAGGGTTAGGGTTCATGTGTTCTTGATGATTAAAGCATGATTTTGATCCAACCTGGGAAGCAAAGTATGGAGTATTTGTACTCGTTTTGAAGCTCTTGACAAGAACTATCTGACTATACCATCGAATCAACACACAGATTGGTAATTTTCCAATTCGAAAATTAGGGTTCTTATTCGAAATTGGGGTTTTTTGATATACGAATCTATGGTTCATTTTGTTGATACCGATAGCTTTACCCTGTCATTTACAGTCTTTTTATGTGTTCGATTTTGCGTTGTCATCATCGGAGGTGCATAACCGAGTTCTGGGTTTTCTAAAAACCTGTTTCTGGAATTATCTTTTAAAAATAAATGAAAATTCTTATTCTAATTTCAAAATTTGATTTTTAATTAAAACTTAATTTGATTAATTATTTTAAATAAATAACTAAATTATTTTAATTACAGAAAATTATTTTCTTTATTATTTTTCATAAATTCTAAATTTGATTTAATTATTTATAATTTATCTTGGTTAATTATTTATGGATTTAATTAATTAATTAATTCATTTAATTAATTAATTTTATCTGTAAATGATTAAATAAAATATAATTATTGGTAATTAAATTAAATAATGATTTAAAAATTATTTTGAGATTTTAAAATTTTATAAAGGTATTTAAAAATTCAAATAATATTATTATTAAATGAATTATTCTTATTTTATTCGTAATAAATAGACCGTTCGTCTGTTTAATACGAAACGAACGCCTCTAGACTCAGAAAAATATTTTGCTTTTATTAAAAATATTTTCGAGACCTAAATTCCTTTGTATCTAAAGGATGTTTGTTTTATGGATTATTCTGAATCAATAATTGATCGATAAAATATTCTTTTTGACCCGATTTCAATTCTAAACGTATTAAGACCTATCTCTTGTCGATTCAACTTATGTGCTACATGAATTACGTGATTATGTGTTATATGATTACGTGCCCTATGTGTATGTATTATGTGGATAATGAGTCAGCGTGATTTTTAAACATTATCTGCTTGAGATGTGATCTTTATCTGTTATTATCGGGTGGGTAGATAATAAGAATAAACATATAGACTAGACAATTATATATATTGTCAGTTCATTGAATAGTATTATTTGTGATAGATACGCATAGTGCGAGACATTTAAAGCCAGGTAGAGATTGTAGAAGTAAAGCCTGATTGCGTGTCGTAATGAAACGAGTGGATTCAGAATAAAGATAAACCTAAGAAGGTAGACGGTAAGAAAGGTCAAGTAGCCTGTCAAGGGAAATACAAATGCAAAAGGACTGAGTGATATGGCAGCTACTTAAAGATCAGAGGATTATCAATTGAGGCAAGTATTCCTAACCTTTCTCCTAAAATATTTCAAATATTTATTCGCTCCTATTCTAAGTTCAGAATAGTTAACTGTTTTATATTTCACTGCAATTACTCTTATTATGCCAGTTCTTTTCATTATTGTTCATATATTATCGATTGCTCTATTGAGCAAATACCCATTCGTTCGGGTTATTTGCGAACCCTGATTTGTGATGTTTTAAAATCAAAATGATTTGACATCAAAATACTCTACGGGCTGGACGATTATTATGAGGACCAGTGATGAGCTGGATCCTATGGGCCGGAGAGGGACTGGACCCTTAGGCCATAGTTGCCTGGGTACCCCATGTGTTGGTTGGGTCTATGCAGTTGGGTATGGATCCGCACTGTATCCTGACTGATCAGCAGGGTATAGTGCATATGTTGGTTTCTAGTGTCCAATCTAATTTATTGTTGATCGCCATTAACGACATTCCTTCTTGAATAGTTCATAATTACAAAACTAAACAAAGATTTGATTTAAAGGAATGAAATATTGAAACATTCACTGTTCTTTTACAGAAAAATGTGATTTATGATTTAAGGCCAATGAGGGCCGATGTTTTGTTTGCTCAATTGTTTTAAAGATATAAAGATGTTTTGAAATCATTCAACAATCGTTTCTAGGAGCTTCTTTGATCTAAAACCTGGAAACCATTTATGATACTTGCTGGGCATTTTTGGCTCACTCTTGCTTTGTGAACTCTTATTTCTTTCAGTATCAAATGAGGACAAAGTGAATAGCTTTTAATAGACAGCAAAAGTGGTTAGATTCCAGCTGAAGAAATTTGGAGATGTCAGAGTGATCAATGCAAGGAAAGTAGTAATGAGGTAATGAAATTGTATTTAGACAATGTAAATTTTAGAAGGTTAGATTCTTATTTCATACTATAACCTGTAAGCGATCCTGAATAATGAGGGGTTAT
This sequence comes from Apium graveolens, assembly GCF_009905375.1. NCBI lineage: Eukaryota > Viridiplantae > Streptophyta > Magnoliopsida > Apiales > Apiaceae > Apium > Apium graveolens. The sequence continues at coordinate 112,049,762 of NC_133652.1, forward strand.
CTGTATATTTATTTTAATATATATGTTTTTATTATTATTTAAAGTTCTATAGTGACACCCAATCCTGACCCCGGATTCGGAGGTGTTACAGTTGGTATCAGAGCTACAGGTTATTGGTCACTGAAATAAGAATAGGTGAGGGTAAGATAGGAGTGATAGGTCATATGAGATAGGAAAGACCCTAGGCATACTCATTTTAAGTTCGAATTGAGTGTGAATGAGGATTGGCAGGTCCGATACGGAATTGGTAAGCCAAGATTGTTGGGGTAAGCGTAAGGCGAATATCGCAACGCTATAGGTATATTGAGTTCTCAGATCCTACAATAATGAGGAATCGATAGATTGACGGAGACTGGATATGCTACCCTACGTTTCATGCGATTTTGAAGAAGATGCGCTTGAGTCTTGTGAGAACTTCGTGTAAGAGAGGCTAGGAGAGTTTATGGGTACGATTTAACTTAGAATTAGGTAGTAGGACGAGCTTCACGCTGGAGGCAACAAGTTGATGGAAGCTCATGAAGAACCAACGTTGCACGTTTCGAAGGCACCACCGCTACGAGAAGATTCCTATCACTTATCGGGAGCTGCGCAAATAATAATATCTACCTTACTAAGTATAGGTAAGACTAGCAAGAAGATGCGACCCTATCTATAGACCGAACATCGAGTCACATGCGTGGTTGCAAGCATAACGTCAAGAACGACGACAAGAATGTCAAAGACAGTACTAAATGTCAACGTTGCGGTAGGATTGCGAATAAAATGATATACGACGGTAAATGAATTTTTGTCGACTAAAAAGTGCGAGCAGAATCCAAGGAAGAGTAGAAGAGGTACCAAAATGAGAGACCCTTATATGGGCATTCCTTTAGTTAGATATTTCATTAGCGGATCAAGAGGATAGCAAGTAACTTATATAGTAATGACGACAAAATAATTGATTTTCAAAATTTTAAAATGAGATTTCGGAGAAGGTTTTCTTAATCAACTTCCAGAAGATTTTTGTATGAAATGAATTTTACAATTTGGTTATCGAATTACTATTTATGTTCCTATTGTTATAAATAGAAAATGACCTAAAAAGAAGAATGGATATAGACTCAATGTTGTCAGTTTGAAGGACTAAGTGGACCCCCCCCCCCAACAGGGAGAAAGTTTAAAGTTTTCGTGAAAGACAAGAGTAATCTTTGCTTAAATAATACCAACAATTGAATGAACATGTTAAAAAATTATTTACCCAATTGATGAAATTATTAAAATTTAACGAGATTCGTAATTTGAATGGACATCGGATGACTGAAGGAAATGGAAGAATCTTCCAGATAATTGGAGAATAATAGTATTCCTATTGACGGAGTTGAGACGTTGCGGGATCGACTTTTACCCTACGTGGCATAAAGGAAATTGGAAGTAAAAATTATAAATTTTGTAGGAACGTAATTACGATCAAATCATTAAAGCATTTAATGTGGAGGCATTTCTAGATGACATTTTGAAGTTATAATGTAACCTAAATTGTGCATCTCTCATTCGACTGGTTTCTGAAGGCATAATTAGGAGAAGCGTGGAAGGTGATCAACATCGAAATTCCTCTTCTTAATACGATAACATATGTTCTTCTTGATTCTTGGATATGTATAAGTTTCTTCTGTGGATAAATCATATGAGGTGAAGACGAAAGAAAATTTGTTGTATTCCTTCTGAATTGTTTCTCTCCTCAAATCACTAACTTCTGATTGAGACAAGCAGTGTTGTGGTATGACGCTTTGTCGAAATGATGAAGAGTCGGGTTGGAAGCCACCTAATCATGTGCTATATGTCATATAGTATGAAAGACTGGTCATCTTGAATACGAATATGGTTGTCTCATTCACATCTAAATCTTCACTCATTCTTCTTCCTTTAATTTACTGAATTACAAATTCTCCTAATCATTTGTGGCATTGTTATTCCTTATTCAGTTTTCAATCAAAGTCTTATACGTAAACTCTCCTTTTGCGTAGAATTTGTTCTTTGATGATTTTAAAAGAAATAAAATAGTGTGGCACGTGAAATTATACAACAAACATGAATACGACTGCAAACCGATAAATGGTGGACACCTGCGGGTAAGAAAGAAGGAATTCATCGATAACATGGACGTGGCAAAGACATCAAGTCAGAAAGATGTTCGTGTTATGAGGATCTCATCAGTACGATAGATTGCGTTAACATGATGCACTTCAAATCATAGGATTTTGATGTGAAATGAATGATTGGCGAACCGTAACAAATAAATTAGTTATAAAATAAGGAAGTAAGGTTGTATGCAAAGCGAACGAGTGTCGGGACAACAATCGAAGATCAAGGGAATTTTGAACACTGACTCAGACAGGCGATTAATACGTGAAGCATCTTTTCATCACGGAAAGATATTTGTCGTGAAGATTCAAGATCAAAGAAATCTTAATTGCAAATAAATTTTGAATGCGTTCTTTAAGAAATTGTGAAGTTCTCTACCTTGAGTAAATAAGTTATGGTGAATTTAATACCCATAACCGGGTCGGTGATGAAAGTTCGATACGGGAACATAAGTGGAGATAAAGTAATGGTGATTCGACTGCGAGACCTTTTAAGAAATAACGAACCAATGATGGAGTTTTCACCCGATTGTGATGATATTTAAGACCCTGCGTGGTTATTAAAATATCAACAGACTCACTAATGCAATTGAGTGTGTATCGTCAAAGAAGAAGGATTGGTGTAGTTCATTGAAGGATGTGGCATAACTTTCAAAAGTAACTATACCCAATTAGTAATGGTAAGAGATAAGTTAAAAGACCTGCGAAATAAAATTTTGTAATATTCTGAAAGAATTGAGAAAAGTATGGTTATATTAATCATTGTTGGTTTAAGACCTTAGTACCATTTCAAAAAGATATATGTTATGCCAGTTAGTCATAGAAATGATGGTCAGGATGATATAGTTTGAATTATGGTGAATGGATGAATTTGGTTGATAGAAGTAGATGGATATGATTGTGGACGATTTGGTTGATTGATAGTGTCGGCTTGAGTCCGACTGGTAGTCAATGATATAGGGGAAGTGCTGCCCAAATTTTCAAAAATTACCCTACATGTAAGGATAAAGAAGTATATTCTCACTCCCAGTTGTACTCCAGATGGTTGTGATTTCGGTTCTTGAGAAAGAATGTTATGATCGAACTGACTTTATGTAATTGGTCTTTGATTCTAGTTAGCTAGTATTCACTTGGTTTAAGTGATCGGTTAAGAGAGTTAATTGATCAACTTTACCAACTAATGGTTAGCTAAATGGAAATCAATTCCAATTAGATTAAGTCAAACTCTGACATGATTTTCAGATCCGAAATCAAAGCAATTAGCAATTTGGAGGAAGTGATGGCATTAGCAGAAATCAAAAGTTTAGTAAAATTAGTGTGATGTTACTGCAAACATGTGCGAGATTTTACCTAGATGAAGACGCCCCTTTCAATAGACAAAAGGAACAGAAAGTTAGTGGTTCATGCTAGTGAGAAGAATATTTTCAAGAACTGAAGGTTCAAAATAAAGCAAAGAGATTTTATCATCTGTAATCACGTTCCAAAAAGGACTTGAATGTATACCCATGTCGAATGGCGGTTGAATGGAAGTTATTGCGAAGTACTAGGAAACTCGCAAATACAAGTATCTGATGTAAGACAGAGACTGACGAAGTCCGCATGTGAACTCGAGAAAAAGAAATGTTGACCAGTTGGAGAAAGCCAAATATGCGATTAGTGATGATTTAAGCGAGGTTAAGAAAAATTGCTATTAAGGAATTTTAATAATTCTGTTAGTAAGAGTTTAAATATTATAATAAAAGCCTTCATTCCAATATGAACTCCATAAAAATGGCGTATCTTATAATGAACAGATTAATATTGTCAATAAAAAGAGACCCCTTATGTTTAAAAAAGAGATAATGAATAATGAGAATGGAGAACTAATTAAGAAAAGAAGTGGAATCAAAAGGATGATGAATTTTTTTATAAAATAATCCAGGATATACGCAAGTTGTGAACGTCGTTTGTGCCAGAATATATAGGGGAATGAAGGGAAACACCGATAATTGGAGACAGGAATTCGTTCCAAGAATGTGTGTAAATAGGGAAGATTAAACAAAGATATTAGTGGCGAACTGTTAGAGAAGAATGTTATAATGAATCTCAAGATGGAAATTCTTTAGAATTAAAGTGAAGTCCTGGAGGTTCGAATGAATGATTTATCAAGGCTACCTCGAGGAATGAGGTAAGAATTTCTCACTGGTTACTACACGAAGTCAAGCTAGTATCATAAGCCCTGTATCATATGTCCCGGTAGGGATAAAGTAATGAGTGAAGGAAACTTCAAGAGTGTGGAATGAAAGGATAATGAAATAAAGACTGTTTCGCGCTATGCACAAAAGTAGTCATGGGAAAAAGAGAACGGAGGTATGAAGTTACGCATCGATCATCAGAAATTGTATACCTGTGGTCACCCTAGAGACTGTGTTTAGAGTAAGGTAGGGGTATCATGAGTTCCAATGATATAAAGTACCCATCATTCCTGAGGGTTAAATGAACATAGTGTATCAGGAGTATTTGGATAGTGTAATTGTATTTATTAATAACATCCTCGCCCATTCAAGAACTAAGGAAGACCAAGTTGAAGACCTGGAGATATGCATGCGAAGGGTAAAAGATTGGCAACTATGTTCTAAGCTACAAAGGTATGAGCTCTGGTTATAATTAATTAAGAGCTCTAGTTGGGTGGTTAACTACCAAACAGGAAAGGTCCATTTAAGGACAGATGTCGTGAGTAGAAAAGAAAGAGTAAATATCATTAGGATTACTGGGGAATGAGTTAAGGAATTTGAAAAGTTAGAAATTGAAGAACAGGTTTTGATCCGGCTTCTGGATTATATTGATACTTACTTTGTTGTTAAATATCAAAGGTGGTAGTAATATAGATGATTGATGTTGACTTCAGTATGGAATGTTGTGAGCATCAAAGTTCATATTAATATATAATTTGATATGACAACAAAATGAGTATTAATACCAAGAGACTTGGTTTTGAATAAAGTTATGATTCGTTCCGTTCCAAACTAATATATTTCCTTTCAGATAGTAAAGGATTCTCGCTCGATGAACATACTTGATAGTGATTGAAAAGAAATTGAAGTATACTACAAAGTGGTGAGTTAAGTGCAATTGTCGAGATTTTCCTTTAATTTTTAGTTTTGAATAGATTTAGAACATTTCGAAGCATCAAACGCCATGAGCTCAGTATATCGAGCACACACGGATGGAATGTACAAAAGACCAGCTAAAGGTTCTCGAATATGATTGAAAACGATCATAGGCCAGACTAACCGAACAGAAGGAGACGTGAAAAGTAAAGTAGAACAGTCAGGGAAAATGAAAGGTTCATGAACATAAATTATTAGAATTAGAAAGAGAAGCAAATTAGTATAAATTAAGTTAGTCTATTGAGACAATGAGATACATAGAATGATTACGAATGAGTTGGCCTTGTTGTGACAGGCATGACGAGTTCATAAGCTGTACAAATGTGTATGACTAAGAAGGGTAATTTAGCTCCCTACGTATAAAATAAAGATTGATTCAGGTTACATGAGTAACTGATAGATTTAATGTCGGTAAGAAACCGTTGAGTTGTGATTAAAGTGATGGGACCCGAGGAATTATAGGAAAGATACTTGGAAAATATCATAGTCAACGTCAGAAATCAAATATGCCATGGACTCAGTACATCATTTACAGATGAAGAAGAAGATTACGGGAACGATTAAAGAGCCTCGAATACGATGGAAAGCGATTAGAAATTAGGTTATTTGAGCGAAGAAACGTATGAGAACAAGCTTCAACACTGAGTAACAGTTGGAAACGCTCATAAGCACGAGTTACTAGAATTAGAAAGAAAAAGAGAATTAAGATGTGTTATGCTGGTCCCTCCTGGATAGTAAATTAGATAGGATGAATAGAAGTGAGTTGGCTTCACCACTACTCGTATAGCGAATACATAGGGCATTTGTATGTATATATATCCAGAAAGAGTAAGTTAGCTTCATTATATATAGAAGATGGAGATTTGAATTGAGTTATACAAGTAAAAATAGAATATGTTGTTAGCGAGAGGCTATTAAGGAAAGATTGATATTATACGTTAAGGTTATAAAAAAAATTATAAGGTTGGGAGATTCACCTGATAAAATGAAAGTGATATACTTGAAAAGTATCAGTACTATTCCTTAGTATGATTCTGAGGACAGAATCCTTTTAAGGGGTAAGGATGTAACATCCGGGAAATATCGTGTAATTATTTGTATCAATATATGATTATTATGTGAATATTATATGAATTTTTGGTGAATTATCCAGATGATTGATAATAATATTTGGATGTTGTATATAATAAAATGTGAGTATATTAATTTTAATATGTTCAGAATAAAATATAGATAATTAAGATATTTTTCTGGTAATTTTTGGAGTGTTATATGATTTTATAATGATTTATGAATTATTAATTATTTTCTGAATAATTACAAAATTATTTTATAAAGCCGGGAATCGTCCGACTTCAACCGTTTTTTACGTTTTTACAATCTTAAACTTTTCCGAAAACTCCTTCCTAACCTAATCTGGTAATTCCGGACATTTTCCGTATCTTGACTTTTTAGATCCGGATTATAGTTTGACCCGTGCGCGTCCCGGCGCAAAATTTTTGATACGATAATTATTTTTAGAGATCCATAAAACCCGTGTTCTCGAAAGACGGGATATTATTACACTATTTCCGTGTGAAGTGTTTTATAAAAAGCTCGGTTTGGATAATTATCCAAATCGGGTATCAAATCGGATCGTTCCTACAGTTACTTAGCGGTTAAGTAACTGATTTATCGATCCAATATGATCCAACATGTATTTTTTTTATAACTATAAATATCATTTAATTATTATTTAATTACTATATTATTATATAAAAATCAGAATATATAAATAAAAATCAGAAAATTCTCCCAAATTCTAGGGTTAGGGTTCATGTGTTCTTGATGATTAAAGCATGATTTTGATCCAACCTGGGAAGCAAAGTATGGAGTATTTGTACTCGTTTTGAAGCTCTTGACAAGAACTATCTGACTATACCATCGAATCAGTCCACAGATTGGTAATTTTCCAATTCGAAAATTAGGGTTCTTATTCGAAATTGGGATTTTTTGATATACGAATTCGTGGTTCATTTTATTGATACAGATAGCTTTATCCTGTCATTTACAGTCTTTTTATGTGTTCGATTTTGCGTTTTGATCATCGGAGGTGCATAACCGAGTTCTGGATTTTTGCTTAAGCTTTAAATTGATTTTCTGGATTGTTTGTTAATAGTTGGATGATATGAGTAGTTGTAACTAATTCCACGTTTCACAGGCTTTAATTTCGTATATATATTGTTGATTTTTGGTTTAGTATTTATGGTTATCGATTTTCCGATGGTCTGATCGGAGATGATGGTCGGTGTTGTTCGGGAATCGTTAATTCCGGCGATTCAAGCAGCGTAGCAGGCTGTTGTTGCTGTTATAGTGCTGTTGGATCGATATAAGATCGATTGGGTGCTGAAAGACGGTGAAACAGATGTTTTGTGACATGATCGGAGATGGTCGGCGGTTCTCCGCCGTTGCCGGAATCTGGGAGAAGACGGGTCGACCCGGTTGTGTTCTTCACAACCCGGAATTCGACCCGGTTTCGATCCATTTTTCCCAAATTAGTTTTCTAAAAACCTGTTTCTGGAATTATCTTATAAAAATAAATGAAAATTCTTATTCTAAGTTCAAAATTTGATTTTTAATTAAAACTTAATTTGATTAATTATTTTAAATAAATAACTAAATTGTTTTAATTACAGAAAATTATTTTTTTTATTATTTTTCATAAATCTCTATTTGATTTAATTATTTATAATTTATCTTAGTTAATTATTTATGGATTTAATTAATTAATTAATTAATTTAATTAATTAATTTTATCTGTAAATGATTAAATAAAATGTAATTATTGGTAATTAAATTAAATAATGATTTAAAAATCATTTTGAGATTTTAAAATTTTATAAAGGTATTTAAAAATTCAATTAATATTATTATTAATTAAATTATTTTTATTTTATTCGTAATAAATAGACCGTTCGTCCGTTTAATACGAAACGAACACCTCTAGACTCAGAAAAATATTTTTCTTTTATTAAAAATATTTTCAAGACCTAAATTTCTTTGTATCTAAAGGACGTTTGTTTTATGGATCATTCTGAATCAATAATTGATCGATAAAATATTTTTTTGACCCGATTTCAATTCTAAACGTATTAAGACTTATCTCTTGTCGATTCAACTTATGTGCTACATGAATTACGTGATTATGTGTTATATGATTACGTGCCCTATGTGTACGTGTTATGTGGATAATGAGTCAGCGTGTCTTTTAAGCATTATATGCTTGAGATGTGATCTTTATTTGTTACTATCGGGCGGGTATATAATAAGAATAAATGTATAGACTAGACAATTATATATATTTTCAGTTCATTGAATAGTATTATTTGTGATAGATACGCATAGTGCGAGACATTCAAAGCCAGATAGAGATTGTAGAAGTAAAGCCTGATTGCGTGTAGTAATGAAACGAGTGGATTCAGAATAAAGATAAACCTAAGAAGGTAGACGATAAGAAAGGTCAAGTAGCCTGTCAAGGGAAATACAAATGCAACAGTACTGAGTGATATGGCAGCTACTTAAAGATCAGAGGATTATTAATTGAGGTAAGTATTCCTAACCTTTCTCCTAAAATACTGTAAATATTTATTCGCTCCTATTCTAAGTTCAAAATAGTTAACTGTTTTATATTTCACTGCAATTACTCTTATTATGCCAGTTCTTTTCATTTTTGTTTCTATATTATCGATTGCTCTCTTGAGCAAATACTCATTCGTTCGGGTTATTTGCGAACCCTGATTTGGGATATTTTGAAATCAAAATGATTTGACATCAAAATACTCTATGGGCTGGACGATTATTATGAGGACCAGTGATGAGCTGGATCCTATGGGCCGGAGATGGACCGGACCCTTAGGCCATAGTTGCCTGGGTACCCCATATGTTGGTTGGGTCTATGCAGTTGGGTATAGATTCGTACTGTATCCTGACTAATCAGCAGGGTATGGTGCATATGTTGGTTTCTAGTGTCCGGTCTAATTTATTGTTGATCGCCATTAACGATATTCCTTCTTAAATCATTCATAATTACAAAACCAAACAAAGATTTGATTTAAAGTGATGAAATATTGAAACGTTCATTGTTCTTTTACAAAAAAATGTGATTTATGATTTAAGGCCAATGAGGGCCGACGTTTTGTTCGCTCAATTGTTTTAAAGATATAAAGATGTTTTGAAATCATTCAACAATCGTTTCCAGGAGCTTCTTTGATCTAAAACCTGGAAATCATTTATGATACTTGCTGGGCATTTTTGGTTCACTCTTGATTTATGAACTCTTATTTCTTTCAGTATCAAATAAGGACAAAGTGAATAGCTTTTAATAGACAGCAAAAGTGGTGAGATTCCAGCTGAAGAAATTTGGAGATGTCAGAGTGATCAATGCAAGGAAAGTAGTAATGAGGTAATGAAATTGTATTTAGACAGTGTAAATTTTAGAAGGTTAGATTCTTATTTCATACTATAACCTGTAAGCGATCCTGAATAATGAGGGGTTATCTGTATATTTATTTTAATATACAGGTTTTTATTATTATTTAAAGTTGTGTAGTGACACCCAATCCTGACCCCGGATTTGGGGGTGTTACATTATCAGAAGATGATGAGATTTTATCAAATTCTGGAGACAGTGCTCCAGCAAGTGTTCCAGTCAATGCTCCAATTCTTGGCAATGAGGCACTGTTTAAATTTGATGATGAAGATCTCATGTTCCTTGGGAGGACATTCACAGAGGAGTTGAATGGACAAAGAAGTGGAATGAACCTGACTTCATTCCCAGCCCAACTATTCTGACAGATCATATTGCAAAAGCTGATGAGTTGCTGATAAATTCTGACTTCAAAACACAACTTAACGTCACTGCTCTCAGTACTAATACTCTTCAAGGTCTACACTCCAAGACTCATGCAAAGGTTGATAAACTTCAGGAAACAGCTGATAAGCTAGACATGATGCTCAAACTAGACAAGAAGAGGTTTATCAGACCAATTCAAGAAAAAGCTATTGAGCTTGTTCAAGACAAGCAGCAGGCCCAACTGGATGAGGTCTTATAAAATCAAGCTGCTCAACAGACTCAGTTAAATGAGATCCAATCTTCAGTGGAACTCCTTCTTTCTCTACTCTTGACAGATGATGCCAAAAAGGGGGAGAAGGTAGTTAAGTCCAAATGCTCAATTAGCAAGGCACTGAAGAAAAAGGATGATTCTGAAGATGACCAGGGAAACCCTGGCAAGGGCAAAGGTCAAAGTCAAGGAAAGCAAGTTAGCAGAATTCCTATTCAGAAAGTACCTAATAGTAAGATTTCTGATAAATCTACTATTCAGAGGAGTGATAAGGATGGAAAGAAGACTTCAGCTACAGATCAAACTTTGTTGCTCACAAGTTCTGAAATTGAAGATCAAGTTCTGACAGCAAGTTCTGATAATCAAATTCTGATGTTCTCATTCAAGGTGGAAGTCAAGACTCGAAGAAATTTATGCAAACCTTAAAGTTCAGGGGAAAGAAGGCAACCTTCTTTTACAAGGATCCTAAGCTTCAAGCCTTAGATGAGGAACTTTTAAAGAGACTATTCCTTAAGGATAATCCAAGAGTGGATTTAGAGGAACTTAGAGAAGAAGAAGCAAGATTTAATGCTGAAAAGTCAAAACTATAGTCTAAAGCTTCTAATACAAAGAAGCCTCCCAAACTTAAGGCAAAAGGTATAGTAATAAGAGAAAGTTCTGCCATAGAGATTCCTAGATCAAGGACTAGATCTCAAACTACTACTTATCCCAAAGACAAGGGAAAAGGAAAAGTTGGGGAGACAGTCAAGAAATAGAAGGTCCAGATTCCTCAAATTTAGATGGATCATGTGTGCAAGATGGTTCAAGTCTTTGATGATACTGCTGCTGAAGATGAAATAGTTGAAACTCTGAAGAGAAAGAGGATGACAGAAGAATCTAAGACAACCTCTGACATAGCTCAAGTTGTTCAGAGTGAAGATATTTTAGAACAACAAGCTATAGATGAAACTGCAAATGCTGACCAATTCATCAAGACATCAACCTCTGACACTGCTCAAGTTGACATAGACAGCTTAACACTTGATCGGAAAAAAAAGGCTGCTATGGAACAAAGCTACTCCAGTGGAACCTAAGACCAATCTAATGCTGAATCAGCTTGTATCTTTTTGGGTTAGACCTAAACAAGCTAAAGACAAGTCTGGGTTAGGTTCTGACAAAGAAAAGAGACAAACATGAGTAGAAGTTACTCTCAGAGATCCTTTCATTTTGACAGACAAACCATATGAAGAAATCAAATAAAAGCACCTTGACAAAGTGCTGTCTGCTCAAATTGTCATGGATACTCATGATGAATCAAAAGATAAAGAAAAATTGATCCTGTTTCTCAATGATGGCAGAACTTACAGACTAGCAGATTCTGATGTGCTAAAATAGTCTGTCAAAGAGCTTCAACATATTCACTACCTTCTGGAAATAAAATCTGATGTTATAAGAAGATGGTCAGATTACATTTTGAAGGCTATAAGAGATCTTCTCAGAAATTCTGGTGCAAAAGCTTCTGAATACATTCCAAAAATTACTGAAGATGATGGAAAGGAAGTTTCTATGAAGGAGAAGTCTGCCAAGATTGAAGTAATTCTAAAGGGAAAGTGTCTATGCTACAATGAAGACTCTTCATATCCCAGAGTTATCAGACTTGGAGATGGGCTTGAAAGAACATCAATTCCTGTACTCAGAGCATCCATTTATAAGATTGGTGATAATGAACATGAAGAACTGATGTAAGTCAAAGCACAGTTAGTTGATGTTCTGAGAAATGTTGAGGACAAGCTGGTAACAGACTTTACAAGGAATCACTATGGATTCAGATTGATCCAGTGATATTGGTAAAGCTACATGTACTGTAAGTTGTATTTAGCTATTTAAAATAATATCTCATTGCATTTATACTTAAATTTTTTTGACATCATCAAATCTATTAACTTGTATATTTTTCATAATTTACATGTTGGGGGAGATTGTTAGATATATTTGTGATGTCATGTCTAATCTGATTTGTTTAGTTTCAGAACTTAGTATCAGAACTTAACTGGAAATCAGAACTTGCTGAAGACAGAAAGTTATCAGAACATAAGGTGTCAGAACTTATATCAGGACTTAAGTGCGGGTACACTTCGGATAAGAAAAGCAGCTGATTGACAGGAGAGCATCTGGATTAAACAAGTAAAGATATGCATGAAGAATTGGACAACTATTGGACTGCAATAGATAATCTCTGATTGATGTATTCTAGGAAATAGAATCATTATCATATCAATTAGGAGATATCTTGTAACTGTGTAGTATATAAACACATATTAGGGTTTACACTATAAGTGTTATCATTCACGAGAATATTATTCATTGTAACCCTGGAAGCTCTTAGTGATATCATACATCACTGAGAAAGTAGATTAAACCTACTGTAACACAGTTTGATATATTGAATAAACTTGTTTTCTGTTACATACTTGTGTTTATAATTGAATTGATTGTAGTAACTATATTCATCCCCCTTCTATAGTATCGTTGAGGCCCAACATATTTTAATCTAGAAATAGATATTAAACTTTTATTATGGTCCTTGTTTGAGAATGAAAATTTAATAATTCTTATTTTGTGTACATAAATTGATATCATTGTGCTTGTATATTTGCATATTTTATTTATTAATCTAATGTTAATTAATTAGCAAAAGAAAAATAAAGAATGTGAAACTAGAACTACGTGTGCATGCATGATTGAATTAATTAGGTGTCATATTTTAGTTGTGTAATTTATAGATGAATAATTATGATGATGATTATATAATAGATTAGTTGTTCGATTTTTGTTATGTGCGTATTAGGTTTTTCGGTCTAGTTAACCATACATGATGGTTATGTCAAAGTCCTAAAAATGTTTAATTGATAAAAAAGTTAGATATTAAATTGAATGATCTCGATTTCTGGCCGCTTGTTATGAATTTAAGTTATTATGTTCCTGTTAATTATGTGATCAAGTTTTAAAGAATAACTTTTTCTTCTATGCTTATTATATTTTAGGATTTGTTCGTATTATTAATTTCATATTTAAGTGTCAACTTTGAGGTAAGTACTTTTGACTTATTTTTAATTTTTGGAAATAATAATTCAATTCTGTTTTTGATTTCGTATAAGATATAAGAACTTTGATTTCGAAATTATAAGATATAAGTATTTGTGAAATTTTAGGACCAAATCCTTACATTTTCGAACCCGTTCGTAATTTACGCTATAGTTCCGAAACTAGCCTTAGATACCCTTAGTAGGTGCACGAGTATGCAACTTTAGATACCTAATAAGGGCGTGTAATTATTGAACTTTAGATGCCGACCACTGGAAAAATATGGTAAATAAGAATAAGAATAAGAATAAGATGCTGGATACTGGAAAAGTGTGGTTGTAGATTAAGACCGTGCTATTTATAAGAATTATCATTTCGTTATGTTTCACTATGTTATGATCTGTTATAAAATCTGCTCGGTTCTGTTTTAAATTCTGATTTTTAAAATACAAAACTTTGGGTTGAATTTATTTAAGAAAATATTTTACAAAATTATTATTGTTTTAAGAAAAATCATTTTATTAAAACACCCATTGTTTTTCAGTTAAATATTTAGTCAATTTGTACTTGCTGAGCTATGTAGCTCATCCCTTTCCTCTATCTCAGGTTGGTAAGCTCTAGATTTGAATAAGGATGTGAACTTCGTGGATCTTCCTGTTATTTAGTTTTGAATAAGAATTTCATACCATAAGAATAAATTTGATATCTCTTTAGAAAATTATTATCGGATTTGTGGAGCTGCGTCTCCGTTTGTATGATTTTGATTATTGAGTTTGACCGTTGTTTTGACCTTCGTTATATTTTGAATTATTGAATAAGAATCTATTTTATTTAAGTTGTGTATCTAGAATTAATAGTCCGAAAAGTGCGGGCTGTTACAGTTGGTATTAGAGCCGGTTGTTCTACAGAGTGTAATAGGTATGTGACTAGTCATTCCCTAGGATTTGATCTTGTGGACCATAGTTAAGTTTGACCTATTGGATATTAGAGGGAGTAGACATATAGGATTGTTGTGATTTAGGTTTCAAATTCTTTTTAAGGAGAGTAATATGTAATATCCCGTAATTTTTCGAATAATAACAATAAATAAGTGGATTATAAAAATATGATTAGAATAATTGGTCTTAAATTTGGAATTAGAGTTTTATTAATTAGAACATTCTAGAAATCTTTTTGTGCAAGTTATATCAAAAAAGGATATAATTGTTATTAGTCGAAAGAAGCGTGCACATATTTTAGAAATTCGATATCATTTTCTTTAAGTAAATTGTGAGAGTAGGATTTACTTAAAATTAGAATTACTTAAATTGGCCGTAGAAACTTTAGGATAAAGTTTTGAAACCTCCTTGTTAAATTTAGGGTTTCGTGTGCTTATATAATAACACTTCTTGATTAGAATTGAGGCGCACATAACTTTCATCCAAGAGGTACGTTCTCTTTGCTAATTCTTTTTTTTCAAAAAAAAATAAGTCCGATTAGTTTATTATGTTACATGACCATGTTTTCTGTGAATTACGCAATGAGGGAGATGGACTATTCGGGATCGACAGAATTCTAAAACTGCAGAAACAACGTGCCTATTTTTTATATAAATAATTGTTTTTAGATACATAGGTTAATGTGCATGCATGCTTAGTAGTAGACTAAGGAATATGTTATGAGTTTTTATATTTCAATCTAGAGATGAATATTAAACTTTTATTATGGTCCTTGTTTGAGAATGAAAAGTTAATAATTATTATTTTGTGTACATAAATTGATATCACTGTGCTTGTATATTTGCATATTTGATTTATTAATCTGATGTTATTTAATTAGCAAAGGAAAAATAAAGAATGTAAAACTAGAACTACGTGTGCATGCATGATTGAATTAATTAGGTGTCATGTTTTAATTGTGTAATTTGTAGATGAATAATTATGACGATGATTATATAATAGATTAGTTGTTCGAATTTTTTTATGTGCATATTAGATTTTGCGGTCTAGTTAACCATACATGCTGGTTATGTCAAAGTGCTAAAAATGTTTAATTGATAAAAAAAATAGATATTAAATTGAATCATCTTGGTTTCTAGCCGCTTGTAATGAATTTAAGTTATTATATTCCTGTTAATTATGTTATCAAGTTTTAATGAATAACTTTTTCTTCTGTGCTAATTATATTTTAGGATTTGTTCGTATTATTAATTTCGGATTTAAGTGTCAACTTCAAGATAAGTACTTTTGAATTATTTTTAATTTTTGAAAAAAATATTTCAATTCTGTTTTTGATTTCGTATAAAATATAAGAACTTTGATTTCGAAATTATAAGATATATGTAAAATTTTAGAACCCAGTCCTTACGTTTTCGAACCCGTTCATAATTTACGCTATAGTTCCCGAACTAGCCTAACATACCCTTAGTGGGCATGTGCAACTTTAGATACCTATTAAGGGCGCGTAATTATTGAACTTTAGATGCTGACCACTGGTAAAATGTGCTTAATATGAATAAGAATAAGAATAAGATGCCAAATACTGGAAAAATGTGGTCGTAGATCAAGACTGTGCTATTTATAAGAATTATCGTTTCGTTATGTTTCACCGTGTTATGATCTGTTATAGTGCAAAGCCTCCGTTGTAGTTTTATAGAACTTTATTCAACTATTTGTAAGGATCCATGAGTTTACATTTATTAATTTTAATTGGTGTAATCTAATTATTGTGGGAGTATTTTCATTTATAGAGTTTAATTTATATTGATTATCATATCTATGAAAATTAAAGGAAAATCATGCAACAAAAAACTACGTAATGAATATAATTTTTTTTAAAATAATTTATGTGGGGCCCACAATTTTGAAATATATTTTAACATCTATTGCAACACAAAAATTGTTATTATAGAGTCCCAAAGATGTTGCTATTGATTTCTGTAGTAACAAAATATGCTATGTTGCAATAGAGTAGCTGTTGTGTTGCTATAGATTTCTATACTAACTAGCTACGGGTCAACATAGTTCTGATATTTCCTTAGCCCTTTTTGGGCCTATAGCAACATTTTTTCGGGTCTATAGCAACACAGTTTGGGTGTTGCTTAAAGCAATCTAAGGCGTAGTGTCTCTTGCAATGCCAGCCATACTAGGCGGCATTGTTCTTCCTCGAGACGCTGTTGTGCAGCCACATCAGCTGGTCTCATTTCTTCAAACTGAACATCTAGTCTAAAGAGATTAAGGGACTCAGTGTCATTTGAGTTCAGTCGATCAATAACCGATTGAGGAATCTCAGAGTGATGATAATCTTGGCCGTAGAAGACTGCCCTAAGTCGACCAATATTGAAATACAATCTCCCGTAATCAGGATTTGTTACTGGACGGTAGACTCCATGTGAAAGAGAATAGATGGCCATAGATTTGTAATAAAGAATATGAGTAATTTGGAATTTGTGAGTGAAAAGGTAATGAGAAGCTTTGAGAGTGAAGGGTTGTATTTATAAAAAAAAAAGTAGAAACTGAAGAGACTTTTTGATTCACCATGTAATAATTAAACATAATAAGCATACACGATTACGCGTATCGAGGCAAGAAAAAAGTAATCTTTCTCTTCATATTCCTATTTCCAATATAAATACTCCAGTATCAGCGGATACTTGCATCAGTAGCTAACCATTTAAGCATTTAAAAAATATTCCACTCACTCACTGATTAATTAAAAATACTGTTAACAATTTATTTCGAATAAATTTAAAATAATCAATGAAGTATAACAGTCAATCATGATTTGACCATTATCAATTTCTTAATTACTACTATAAGGATTTATCAACTACTGACATAAATTATTAGTCAAAACAAGTTTAACTAATAACAGAGTTTATAAGCATAATCAGTAGTTCAACATGCAATTTTCACATAAAATCAATTAGCACAGTTTGCATGTTATCATGGCATCAAACATTTAGTACAAAAATTAGTATCTAGCAAGTACTAACACATAATAAGATACCATGCTTCAAAAATATATAGCAGACTTAATTATCAGAGTTTGATAATTGT
Source organism: Apium graveolens (assembly GCF_009905375.1). NCBI lineage: Eukaryota > Viridiplantae > Streptophyta > Magnoliopsida > Apiales > Apiaceae > Apium > Apium graveolens. The sequence goes on from NC_133652.1 coordinate 112,067,230, forward strand.
CCTGATATCATTCCCAATTCATTCACCAATCTTGTGAATGTGGCTTCACAGAGAGGCTTGGTGAATATATCTGCTACTTGTTGATCTGTTGCAATAAAGACCAATTCCACTGTACCAGCTTCCACATGTTCCCTTATGAAATGGTATTTGGTATTGATGTGCTTAGTCATTGAATATTGCACTGGATTTCCTATCATTGCAATAGAACTTTGATTATCACAATATATAGGAATAGAAAAATAGTCTAACCCATAATCCAACAGCTGATTCTTCATCCATAGAATCTGAGCACAATAACTTCTTACAGCAATGTATTCTGCTTCTGCAGTTGAAGTGGAAATTGACTTTAGTTTCTTGCTGTACCAAGAAACCAATCTGCCTCCAAGAAATTGGCAGCTTCCATAAGTACTTTTCCTGTCTATTTTGCATCCTACAAAATCCGTATCTTAATATCCAATTATCTTAAAGTCTGAATCTCTAGGATACCATAATCCCAGATTTATGGTGCATTTGAGATACTTAAATTTTTTTTCACATCTAATAGATGAGGTTCTCTAGGTTCAGCTTGGAACCTTAAACAGAGACAGGTAGCATACATGATATCAGGTCTACTAGCAGTCAGATATAGGAGTGAGCCAATCATACCTCTATAGTTAGTTATATCTACTGAAGAACCAATATTTAAATCTAACTTGGTTGTAGTGGCATATGAGTTGATGTAGTTGAGCAGTCTTGCATTCTAAATCTTTTGAGTAAATTCCTGATGTATTTGGATTGATTTATGAAGATTCCTTCATCAGTCTATTTAACTTGTAACCCCATAAAGTAACTCAATTCTCCGATCATACTCATTTGATAACTGGACTGCATTAGCTTTGCAAATCTCTCACAGAGTTTATCATTAGTAGATCCAAAAATGATATCATCAACATATATCCGTACTAATAACAAGTCCTTACCATGGTATTTATAAAAGAGGGTTTTATCAATTGTACCTCTTGTGAAACCACTCTCTAGCAGAAAATAGCAAGTGTTTCATACCAGACCCTTGGAGCTTGCTTCAATCCATAAAGTGTTTTATCCAGTAAGTAGACATGATCTGGATACTTTGGATCAATGAACCCTGGAGGTTGTTCAACATAAACTTCCTCTTCGAGTTCTCCATTTGGAAATGCACTCTTCACATCCATTTGGAACACCTTAAACTTCTTGTGAGCAGCATAGGCAAGAAAGATCCTTATTGCCTCTAACTTCTTGTTGTGAGTAACCATTTGCAACTAGTCTTGATTTGCTCCTTGTAACAATGCCCTCACTGTCAGTTTTGCTTTTGAACACCCACTTTGTGCCAACTACAGATATGTTCTTTTGTCTTGGCACAAGAGTCCATACTTTGTTCCTTTCAAACTCATTTAGTTCCTCTTGCATTGTTGTGACCCAGTCAGCATCTTGCAGAGCTTCTTCAACCTTTTTAGGTTCAGTTTGAGATAAAAAAAATGGTAGATACATTCACTCTGAGTGGCTTTTCTTGTTCTTACACCACTGTCAGGGTTTTCAATGATTAAATTAGGTGTATGTGACTTAGACCATTTTCTTGCAGATGGAAGTTGAATCCTATAAGAAGAACCTCCCCTTGATCCATAAATTCTCTGTTATTTCCTTGAGTAGTACCATTATTGTTTCCTGATGCTCCCCCTAAATTAGTGTTCCCATTGTTATCTGTGTTTGACTCATTATAGTTTGAGGAAGATGAGTTTGACGATCTCTCTACTGATGTTTTTTGAGTTGAATCACTTGCAGTAGTCTCTGGATTTGAGTCATGTTGCTCCCCCTCAACATATGCTTCAGTTTGAAAAGAATTTCCACTATCTTATGGAATTTCAGAGCTTTGAGTGATATCAGGACTTACTGTATCAGAGTCAGGATTTAAAAGTTCAGCATAAGGTACTTCAATTTCAATCTCAATTTGTCATGGTCATCTGCATCTTCTAGACCTGTTATCTTCTTGTCATCGAAAGATACATCTATAGATTCCATGATTGTTCTTGTTCTCAGATTGTAAACTCAGAAGGCTTTTGTAGTCAACGAATAACCTACAAATATTCCTTCATCAGCTTTCAGATCAAACTTGGTCAGCTGCTCTAGATGAGTTTTGAGAACAAAATACTTACAACCAAAAATATGAAAGAACTTCAAATTTGGCTTCTTTCCCTTCACCATCTCAAATGGTGTTTTTCCATGCTTGTTGATCAATGTTGCATTTTGTGTAAAGGAAGCAGTTTGCAAAGCCTCAGCCCAGAAATAGGTAGGAAATCTTGCTTCTTTCAGCATGGTTCTTTCAGCTTCTATCAGAGTTCTATTCTTTCTCTCAACAACTCCATTTTGTTGTGGAGTTCCAGGAGCAGAAAACTCTTGTTTTATCCCCTTGAGTTTGCAGAATTCTTCCATAGAGCTATTCTTGAATTCAGTTCCATTATCACTTTTGATGATATTCACTTTGTATGTTGATCCTTTCTCCAGCTCCCTTACATGATCAAGAATAATGGATGGAGATTCATCCTTAGTGTGCATAAAATACACCCATGTGTATCTTGTATATTCATCAAAAATTACGAGTGCATACCTCTTATTGGAAATTAACATAACATTCACTGGACCAAAGAGATCAACATGAAGTAGATGATATAGTTTAAGAATTGAGGATTCAGTTTTACTCTTAAAAGACATCTTCCTTTGTTTGGCTTTCTAGCATGAATCACATAAGCCATCAGGAGTAAACAATGTATTGGGCAATCCTCTTACAAGATCTTTCCTCACAAGTTCATTGATATTGTTAAAGTTGAAGTGAGAAAGTCTTTTATGCCAGTTCCAGCTGTCTTCCACAGATGCTCTACTTAGTAGGCAAAATTCTGAATTATCAATTCTTGTGGAGACCCTGGCTTCATTTAACTATCATGTCTCACACCAGTCAATGTGATTTTACCATCAGACTTACTGACAATTTCACAATGCTCCTTATAAATGTTGACATGGTAACCTCTGTCACAGATTTGACTCAAATTAATCAGATTATGCTTGAGTCCTGCAACTAGAGCTACATTTTCAATGATGACATTTCCAATTTTAGTTTTTCCATATGTTGTGCAAGACATGCCTGTACCATAACCAGACTAAGTCAAATTGACAATTCTAAGTAAGTTGTATTATTATCTTAGTTTGCATTTTGTATTATAACATTTAAAGTCTTTAAAAATGATCAATGTCAGACTGGAGTCTTTTTCTGTAAATAGTATCAAGCCTAAGAATTCTATCTGAAAGAAGATCAAGAAGATCATGCCTCAGAAGAATTATGAAGAAGCTTGGAGTTAAATAAATCTGTTTTGAGAAAAATGTTCTAAGTCAAGATCTCTACAAGTCACATATTTAGTGTTATAGAGAAGTCATTCGAGAACTTCAGAATAACTTATAGAGAATTTAGGAAAGCTACTAGAGATCTCAGAGATATCGACAAGCCAAATTGAAGACATAAAGATTGGCGATATCGACAAGTCATTTCTTCACTAGAGAACTCAGAGTTATCGACAAGTCAAATAAAACTAGAGAACTCTGAGTTATCGACAAGTCAAATATTATTAGAGAACTCTAAGATATCGATAAGTCAATTATCACTAGAGAACTCTGAGATATCGACAAGTCAAATATCTCTAGAGAACTCTGAGTTATCGACAAGTCAATTAGTCACTAGAGAACTCAAAGATGTCTATAAGCCAAAGTGAAGACATGAAGTGGAGAGATCTCGACAAGCTAAATTCTCTTATAGAGAACTCAGAGACCTCTACAAGTCAAATCAACTATAGAGTAATGAGAAATCTCGAAAAGCTAATATACTTATTGAGATGTCAAGTTCTCTATATACCAAACTGGAGATCTCAAGGTAAAACTCAAAGTACAAAGTGCAGATCAGTTTAATATCCAAGATTAACAATCAACAAACAATCCAACCAGTTGGATTGACAAGTCTACAAAAAGCAGTTTGAAGAGTGTGCAAGATCAAGGGTGAAGATTAACTAACAAAGGAAGATCAAAGTTAACACAGTATGCAAAGATATGCTAAGCCAGAAATGGAAGATATAAATTTCCTAAAATGGAATGATTAGTGACAGTTTACTAAAGTGAATAGCATCTCTTATTACACACTATGTAAACCAGTAGTTAACTATCATATAAAGTTAACACTGGTCCTTTGTTAGAAGTAACAATTTGCATAAGAAAAATCTTGTATTCTCTCAAGGAAACAGCTAAGCTCTTTAGCAACAAAGAGCCTAGAAATTTTGTAGTAAAACATTCTTAATTTTAACATAAAATTAAGTAAGTTTTGAAAGATTTGTGTTCACTGTTATTGCTTGTTTAATTTCAGTATTAACACATCTCACTGCAAGATTTAATTTACTTTGTTCACAACCATAAAAACTTAAAGAAAAGCATAAAAACACAAAAACACATTCACCCCCCTCTGTGTGTAATTTATTATCTAACAAGTGGTATCAGAGTAAAATCTGAAAGAAAATAGATTCAAGATCTTGGAAGAATAAATACACAGAATATCAGTAACATCAAAATTCCTACTTTTAGAAAAACTAACTACACTCTATGGAAGAAGAAAATGCTTCTGTTTATCAGGATGGCCAATCCACTATATATTTAGATTCTCAAAAGATGGGCCATTTACTCATATGGTTAGAGTTGAGGAATCTATAGATGGAGACATGGTCATCCCATCTCATTATGCTCCCAAGGATCCTTCTGAGTACACTGAGCCTGAGAAAGAAAAAGTTTCCCTGGATAGTGGTTTGCAGTTGATACTGATAGAGTCACTTGACAATGTAATGTATAATAACATTGTCAATTGTGACACTGCTAAACAGATCTGGGAAAAGATTGAAATACTCTGTGAAGGAACCGAGGAAGTTAGATCTAATCAAAGGAGGATACTGATTTCACAATATGAGGGTTTCATGGCTAAGCCAAAAGAAAGTATCACTGATGTGTTTGAAAGGTTCAACAAGCTGATAAATGACTTGCAGCTACATGACAAATACTATGAAGCTGAAGAACTGAACTTGATGTTTTTGCTTACACTCCCTGACCATTTGGAACAGAAAATTTCAACAATCGGAGAAGGAAGAGACTTGACCAGAATAACTCTGGAAGTTCTATATGGAATCTTAAAAACATATGAATTAGAGATCATTCAAAGAAAATCATTAAGAGCTGGTCAAGGGCATGTTGTAGATGGTTCAAGTGCTCTAATTTTCAATGAAAGCCAGACCTCTAATGATGAGCCAAGGTCCCAGACTTCAGATGCCTCAGCAAGTGAGAAAAGAAACAATGATTCACGAGAACAAGTCATACTGGAATTGGAAGAAGATGAGTTCTACACCCTGGATGAACTTGATGAGCTTGATCAGTCAATGGCCTATATGGAAAGAAAGTTCTATAATATTAGAGTAAAGAAGCCAAGATTCTTCAAGGGTAAAGGACAATCATTCAATAAAGACAACAGCTGTAAAGGAAAAGGGAATTACACATTTGATAGCAAAAATGATTATAAAACTGGATATGTTGACAAATCAAAGATAAGGTGCTATAACTGTGATGAACTAGGCCATTTTGCTACAGAATTCAGGAAACTCAAGAAATCAAAGAAAGACAAAGCTTATCCTGAATTGGAAGCAAAGTATGAAGCTCTTCTGAAGAAACAGCAAAGTTTATATTGTAGACGGAAAGAGTTGAGATGATTCTGATAATGATGAAGATGAGGAAGTTGGAAATTATGCACTAATGGCTTTGGAGCAAGGAGAGTCATCCTCATCAAAATCACAGGTACCAACTCTCACCACTATTGATTTAAATGTGAGTCTATATAAGGAAACTGTAGAAAAGACGAGCACAGAATTATTTCACATTCATACAAGTATGGTTGCTGCTAATGAAGAGGTTAGAAGACTGACAAAAATAAATGAGAAGTTGAAAATGAGAAATAAGAAACTGAATTGCTGTTGGTAGAGCTTGAAGCTGTGAGACAAGAGAATGCATATCTAAAGAATAAGATCAAGTGTGCAAGTGAAATTGCAGCAGTGCTAAGGGAGAAGCTGGAAAAGAATGAAGTAAAGTTAAAGTCCTTTAAGAATGCATCTGAGTTGGTTGGACAATACCATGAGAAGAACAAGCCATGTGCAAATATTGCTATAGGTCTTGATTATAATGCCTTGAACAGCAAGAAGAAAGATATAGGTGACAAAGGAAAAGCAACAGAAAAAAATGTTCCAGCTATGCTGAAAAAGGTTGTTTCACCTATGTTCAAGACATGTGAAGTTAACTTCAGTGAAGAATAGTTGATTATAAAGAAAGAAATTGTTAATGAAGACAATGAGAAGGGAAATGCAGAAGCAACTTAATCTTCCAAAGCTAAAGAGAAGCTCATGGACAACCAAGGTTTCAAGACACCTGTCAAAGAAACAAAAGTTGCAGATACAAGAAAGAAGAAGAAAAATAGAAATGGGAAGATTGGGATAAACAAAAGCAACAATTGTGCTTATGTTGCAGATGCTCCAAGAAAGAAATGTGAGAAATGTGGCTCTATGAATCACCTAACCCCCATTTGTAAAGAGGTTGTTAGCAAGCCAGTTGAAGGAACCTGCAAATACAATGAAGCAGATGCAAATGATCCCTACTCATTCTGTGACAATTTTGATTGCATCCCTTGTAACTTAAAAGTGATGAAAAGCTGCCACAAACTGAGAGTAGACCTCAAAGAAACAAAAATTGGGTCTACAATAGACAGGGAAAATGCACAACAGTCAATGAATTCTATTTTATTTGAAACGACTCATTCTACTTCTGCTAAATTAGTTAACAAGAAGAAAGTGCCCAACACTGCTTGGGTTGCTAAACACACTTAAAACTCATTGTGTGCAGGGAAATATGAAGAAGGTTATATGGATCATAGACAGTGGATGTTCCAGACATATGATAGGTGATAAGGCCATGCTATCATAATTTGAGGAGAAGGTTGGTCCTTTGGTGACCTTTGGAGATAACAACAAAGGATTCGCAAACGGGATATGACAAGATTATTTCTGGAAATATTGTCATTGATGATGCAGCATTGGTAGCTAGTCTTGAAGTAAATCTTCTCAGTGTCAGTCAGTTTGCAGATAGAGGATTTAAAGTTTTGATTTAACAAAGAAGAATGTATTTTCATCAGCAAGAAAACCAATGAAGTTGCTCTAAAAGGAGCAAGGAAAGGAAGCTTGTTTGTTGCAGACTTGGAATCAACAAATGAGGATGGTATTTACTGCTTCTACACCAAGGCATCTATAGAAAAAAGTAACTTATGGCATAAGAAACTCTCACATCTGAACATCAAGTCAATCAACACCTTGGTCAAGAATGAGTTAGTGAGAGACATGCCAAAACTAGAGTTTGCTCAAATTGAAATTTGTGAAGCTTGTCAGAAAGGAAAAATGAAAAGATCAAGTCACAAGTCAAAGACTGTGAATTCCATAACTGCGCATTACAAATTATTCACATGGATTTGTTTGGACCAGTAAATGTCTTATCAATTTCAAGAAACAAATATGCACTTGTGATGGTGGATGATTTCTCAAGGTACACTTGGGTAGAATTTATACAATCTAAAGATGAAACTCCTCACATCATAATTGAGCACATCAAGAAGATACAAAAACAGGATGAAGATCATAATTGTGTAAAGAGATTGAGAAGTGATAATGGAATAGAATTCAGGAATGCAACATTGAGTGAATTCTGCAAAAGCAAAGGCATTTTTCAAGAATTCTCAGCTGCTAGAACACCTCAATAAAATGGGGTAGTTGAAAGAAAGAATAGAACATTGGTAGAAGCTGCTAGGACAATATTGCAAGATGCCAAGTTACCAACAAGTTTTTGGGAAGAAGCTGTTAACACGGCATGCTATACTCAAAACAGATATCTCATTAACAAGGTACATGGGAAATCACCTTACTCAATCATGTCTAAGAGAAAGCCTACTGTAAAGCATCTTCATGTGTTTGGAAGCAAGTGTTACATTTTGAAAGACTACTCTGAATATGTGGGAAAATTTGACTCAAAAGTTTTTGAAGCAATTTTTCTGGGATATTCATTGGAAAGAACTGCCTACAAGGTCTATGTAATTAATCAAAAGAAGATCATGGAAAGCACATATGTGACTTTTGATGATGACAAGTGTCCAGACTTGGAATGCCTTGATGATAATAAAGCTGAAGCCCTTGCATTTGAAAACCTCAATATTAACAGTGATTCTGATGAAGAAGATGAAGTCAATGCACAACAGATGATGAATGAAGAGATTACTGAACAAGAAAATCATGGTAATGGAAGCTCGTCTCAAACACCTGAATTTGATAGCACAAACTCAGGGGAAGAAAGAGAAGAAGGATCTACCAGTCATACCAATAATGAAGAAAATGGTGAAGGCACAAGTCAAAAAACTCACACAAGGAAGTGGGATAGAAGTCATAATAGAGAAGCAATTATTGGTGATCCAACTACTTGTGTGAGAACTAGAAGTGCAACTACTAATGAGTGCCTACATGCATGCTTTTTATCTCAAGTAGAGCCTAAGAAAACTGAGGAAGCTCTAATGGATCCTGATTGGATATCTGCCATGCAGGAACAACTGAATCAGTTTCAAAGAAACAAAGTTTGGGAGTTAGTTCCTGCACCAAAGAACAGAAGTGTAATTGGAACAAAATGGGTGTTCAGGAACATGATGGATGAAAATGGTATAGTTACCAGAAACAAGGCAAGGTTGGTTACAAAAGGTTACTCACAGAAAGAAGGAATTGATTATGATGAAACTTTTGCTCCAGTTGCAAGACTTGAGGCAATAAGGATTTTTCTAGCATTTGTTGCACATTCAAATTTCAAAGTGTATAAAATCGATGTCAAGAGTGCATGTGCAACAACCACCTGGCTTTGAAGATTCAGAATTTCCAGATTTTGTGTACAAGTTACTCAAGGCTCTATATACACTAAAGCAGGCACCTAGAGCCTAGTATGATATTTTATGAGAATTAATACTTAAACAGGGTTTTATCAGAGGCACTATAGACAAGACTCTCTTCTACAAGAAGCATGGTGATGATATGATCCTAGTTCAGATTTATGTGGATGATATCCCCTCTCAGACTGAGATCAAAAACCAATTCAAAACCTTCTCAGAACAAATATCAAGGTATGATCTCAGTGGGATTTGTAATAACCCCAATTTTTGGAAATTTTTGAAACCCTGATGAATAGTAACTTTTGCTGACTATGCTGATTAAGGAAAATTATCAGACCATGCTATATAGGAGTACTGTTATGAAAATTCTAAGATCATATTAGTATTCCATAAAGTGAATGAGTGTATATGAAGGTCGTTAGAATTCGAATCTGGACACTTTGATTTTTTTTTGAAAATCCACCAGATACCGAAAGAATTGAGTATAAGGTAACATGATTAAAAGAATTTAAATTCAAGGATTATAAGAGAGGATCATAAAAGGAATATAAAATATTGAGAAAGGTTTAGGGGACCCCAAGTAATAAGATCTCGGATATGATCCCTCAAACGATGAACGAAAACGAAAGTTAACTGAACCATATAACAGATAAGCGGTCATTAGCCAAGTAATTAAGGGTTAATGAAAGAGGTTAGTGGATAATGATGTCATTACATCTCAAGGAGAAGCCATGTGTTAAAAGATGACACAAGCATGGTGACATAAGCTTGACAAGGATTTTTGATTTGTTGGTTGATTTTTAGCCAAGTAAAATCTATATTCACTTTTAAATTACAATTGCACACACATAGCCACATAATCACATATCATATATTAATATCAAATAACACCATATATACCATAATGCAACACTAGGCTTGGATGATCTTGACTCACAACTTAAGTCACTTGGTCGCTAAACTAGACATAGTCCTCTAATTTTGGCTTCCTAACTCGATGTGCCTTTCCTAAATTATCCAATACCTATTGACCCTCACTTGTGCCTTTTGCTCTACTGACCTTATACTATCTTACAACTATGGTGGTTGACCTAATACTCACTTATAAGTATTCTAAAACTATTGTGATAAGTGAAAGTGCTCACTGGTGCAAATTTCAGAATGGCAACTATGGTTTCTTGAGTGCATTAGACACTCTTAAACTACAAGTTTTCCTTCAAAACTTTTACACAAGACTCTCCTGACCTAAGGGCATCTCACAAACTTGATGTGGCTCAAGGGCCTGGCTTGGGCCTTCTTGGGCCTAAGCTAAAAGTCCAAGGTTCCCCTGTTTTTCTGGGCAGAAAACGTCCTGACTTGAATTAACTTGTGACACATGGTTCTAACTCATATCCTATGAAATATGGTTGGAAAAACTTCTCTGACACTCCCTCTAACTAAGGCCCAATTGGGCCTAATGAGGGCCTACCCATGACATGGTCAAATCTCCCTATTTCTAAGTTGCAACAAAACTGTCCCCTGCTGGACAGATTTTGTGATTCTACTTGTGCACCTAACCAAAAGACATGCAAACCTCCAACCAACACCTAAAACCTTTTATATACTCCCAATACTAAATTCTGGTGGCTTGGGCCTCAAAGTGCACATCAATGACATGGTCAAAACTCACTCTAAACCTCAGGGTACTAAACTGATTTTCTGCAGAAACTATAACTCTCATTTTCCAAGGTTTTGACTTGACAAACTCAACTAACAACAACTCAATACTTAAACCAAGACTTATACATGGTAATCTACTGAACTAACTCCCTTATTCTCAAAATCAGCTTGGGTGAGATCATCCATGCCCAAAAACAACAACATGCAACTAAATATATAACATACAACTCATGGAAAGCACATAACAAGATTTCGGCTAGGCATAAAGTTTTAAATGCTTGCAAAATCGACTTGCACCTAATACTCATCCTTAATAATCATGAAATATAACTTCTTTTAAGTATTAATAAGAAATTTATCTTGGAAATAATTTATTTTAAGCACACCTATTTCGCATTTATAGATTTTTAAACATAACAACATGATTTCGAAAAGAATAGCATGCAAAACATGGTTGATCATCATTTTAATATCTTAAAACTAGCATGCATGGCTAAACATAAATATATAATGAAATTTCAGTAGCATGCAAAGGATTTTAAAGCATGATATCTCCATAAAACACTTAGTTAGCACATATACATAATATATCTCATAGAGAGCTCTTGAATTCACAAGAATCAAGAGTTTCTCTTTGGAGATCACATAAGAACTACACATGCATCCATGGAACTTCAACTTCCAAGTCTCAAAACACTTGGAAAGTATATAAGATGAATGTAGGTAAAAGATTTACACTTGGGAAGATGAAGAATGAATTGAAAAATGGAAGGGGGTGGGGGATTTGGCCTTCGGCCGAGAGCAAGGTGGGAGGGGGAAAAGAGAGAAAATTTGTGGTGTGTTGGAGTGTGGAATGAGTGGAATGATTTCTCCCACTTTGATTTTTTTTGTTTTATGCTTTTTGGTTGACAAATAATGAGTGGAAGTGAGAACTTACAAAAATGTCCTTTAGCTAAAGTTAGGCCATTTTGCATGCAAGGCTAATGTAGTAATTTGGTAATAATCAAATGAGTTAGTGGGGTTGGAAAAGTCTTATTTGCCCTTTGAGAGAATAGAAGGGTGATTTGCATGCATGGTCTCTTATGTAATTTGATAATTATAATAAATAAAATTTGTAAAGATTTATTTTTATAAAATAAAATACAAGTTCAAAAATTATAAAATTTATACCATAAAATAACTTGGATTTTTAGAAATTTTATAAAATCACTTTTGAAATTTGTGAATAAAATAACTTTTAAAAGGAATTTCTCCAAGGTTTAGAATATTCCTTATAAAACAAAAATAAAGCAAATAAATACACTCTTGCTTTGAAAAAAAAATCATACACTACATAAAGCAAATTTATAATGCAGAAATTTTCACTCACACAAACGTACAATCATTGAATATATTTTCATTTGGCTTTAATATTAAACCAAATCCACAAATAATATTACACGAAGATACCGGTCGTAACATCCTCTCCCCCTTAAGAGATTCTGTCCCCAGAATCTAAGAGAACAGATGAGGATACCGGGAACGCATGACAGACTCTAACTCCCAAGTCGATTCTTCGACCTTAGGGTTCCTCCAAAGCACTTTTACTAACTTTACCGACTTATTCCTAAGACTTTTTACTTGCCAGTCGAGTATTTTAACCGGTTGCTCCACATGGAACACATTGTGCACATGCCGATACTGAGGTGGTAAGGCCAACTCGTAGGCCACCTTTCCTACTTGACTCAAAATCTCAAAAGGACCTATGTATCTAGGTGCTAACTTCCCTTTCTTGCCAAATCTCATCAACCCTTTTATAGGTGACACCTTCAGCAACACAGCTTCACCAACTTGGTATTGAACATCCTTACGCGCTGGATCCGCATACTTCCTCTGTCTGTCTTGAGCAGCAAGCAACCTTTTTTGAATTAACTTGATTGTGTCATGCAACTGTTGTACCAATTCCGAGCCGAGAATTCTTCCTTCTCCTACTTCATCCCAACTTGTTGGTGATCTACATTTCCGCCCGTACAAAGCTTCATATGGTGGCATGCCGATACTGGAATGATAGTTGTTGTTGTAAGAGAATTCAATCAACGGCAAGTGATCATCCCAACTTCCTGCAAAATCGATTGCACAACTGTGCAACATGTCTTCGATTGTTTGAATTGTCCTTTCGCTCTGACCATCAGTCTGCGGGTGGTATGCCGTGCTCATATTCAACTTCGTGCCAAGACATTCCTGAAATTGCTTCCAGAATCTCGAGTTAAAGCGAGGATCTCTGTCTGAAACTATGGATACGGGTACTCCATGCCTTAGTACGATTTCACGCACATACAGATGAACCAACTTGTCCAGTGACGACTTCTCATTTATTGGAAGGAAATGCGCCGACTTCGTAAGACGATCAACTATAACCCATATTGCGTCATGCCCGGATTTCGTTCGCGGTAGTCCTACTATAAAGTCCATAGCGATATTTTCCCATTTCCATTCTGGAATCTTCAGGGGCTGAATTAATCCGCTTGGTCGTTGATTTTCTTCCTTTACTTTCTGACAAGTATAGCACTTCGCAACCCATTCTGCCACGTCTCGCTTCATATTTGGCCACCAAAAGTTCTTCTTTAAGTCTCGATACATCTTGGTGCTTCCCGGGTGGATTGAAAATTTCGAATTATGGGCTTCATGGAGGATCTCATTCTTTAATTCAGGTACATGGGGAATCCATATTCTGGATGAAAACCTTAGTATCCCTTGCTCATCCCTTTGAGTATTAATCTCCTCTCCAGATAACTGATTCTTCTCTTTCTCCATTACTTCTTCTTGACACTTCTTTATCCTTTCCACTAGTGTTGGCTGAAGGGTCATTACACGACAAACTTCCTCAACTTTTCCATAAGCACAAAGTTCCAATTCCAATCTTTCGATTTCTTCGGATGACTCTTTTGATGTTATCATCATATTCAGTCTCTCCTTCCTACTCAGAGCATCGGCCACTACATTCGCCTTTCCAGGATGGTAATTTATCGAACAATCATAGTCCTTGATCAATTCCAGCCATCTCCTCTGCCTCATATTGAGCTCCTTCTGAGTAAAAATGTACTTTAAACTCTTGTGATCCGTGTAGATTTCACACTTCTCTCCATAGAGGTAATGTCTCCAAATCTTAAGTGCGAACACTATGGCGGCTAGTTCCAAGTCATGCGTCGGGTACTTTAACTCATGCGGTTTCAACTGTCTTGACATATATGCGATCACTTTACTGTGTTGCATCAATACACAACCCAAACCCTTATGTGAAGCGTCGCTGAAATTACAAAGTTCCCTTGATCGTCTGGAAGTACCAATACCGGAGCTGTTACTAACTTCTACTTTAACTCTTGAAAGCTATCTTCACATTCTGCACTCCATTCAAACTTTTGATTCTTTCTGGTTAACTTGGTCAATGGCGTGGCGATTTTCAAAAAATCCTTGACGAATCTTCTATAGTATCCGGCCAATCCTAGAAAACTTCGCACTTCCGTATGAGTCTTTGGCCTCTCCCAACTCATAACTGCCTCAATCTTTGCCGGATCCACTTTAACTCCCTCATTTCCAATGACATGCCCCAAAAATTGGACTTCATTTAACCAAAACTCACATTTGGTAAACTTGGCATACAACTTCTCTTGTCGGAGTATCTCCAATGCTATCCAGAGGTGTTGCTTATGTTCTTCTTCCGACTTAGAATAAATAAGGATGTCATCAATGAATACCATGACAAATTTGTCCAAATACTTCTTAAATACCCGATTCATCAGATCCATAAATACGGCCGGAGCGTTGGTCAATCCAAACGGAATTACTAGGAATTCATAATACCCATATCTGGTCCTGAATGCGGTCTTGGGAACATCTTCTTCTTTGATCTTTAGTTGATGGTATCCCGATCTCAAATCAATCTTCGAAAAGCATTTTGCTCCCTTCAACTGATCAAAAAGGTCATCTATCCTTGCTAGCGGGTAATGGTTCTTGATCGTTACCTTATTCAACTCCTGATAATCTATGCATAGACGCATACTCCCATCTTTCTTCTTTACAAACAGAACAGGTGCTCCCCATGGCGATGCACTAGGCCGTATCACTCCCTTATCCAATAATTCTTGTAGCTGGCTCGCCAACTCTTTCATTTCTGCTGGTGCCATCCTATATGGGGCCTTTGAAACTGGTTCCGTGCCTGGAGCAAGGTTGATCTCGAACTCAATTTGTCGATCTGGTGGTAAGCCTGGTAGTTCGTCGGGAAATACATCGGGAAACTCGCTAACTACAGGAATATCTTCCATGCTGGGGCTGCCTTTTTCCGAATCCACTACATAAACTAGGAACGACTCACAACCTTTTCTAAGTATCTTCTTAGCCTGAACAATTGTAAGAAATAGTCGCTCTTGCCTCTGCCCCTTAAATACTACCTTCTCTCCACTCTTCGTCTTTAAATACACTCTCTTGGTCTTACAATTAATCTGAGCGCTATTCTCTCCTAACCAATCCATTCCTAAAATTATGTCAAACTCTCCCAACTTGAAGAGTATCAAGTCGGCTGAAAACTTATATCCCGAAATATCGATCTCACACTTTGGACAAAATTGATTCACAGGAATCTTCTCTTGGTTCGCAATTACCACATTTACTACCTCACTCATAATCATTTTCTCACATTGATGCTTATCAACAAAAGATTATGATATGAAAGATCTTGTTGCTCCCGAATCAATCAATACTTTAGCTTTGACATTATTGAGTAAAAGTGTACCTGCTATCACCTCTGAATTCTGTACAACATCCTTCATCTTCAAATCAAATGTCCTTGCTGTTGCTTGTGGGGTTGGTGTAGGTGGTGGAGGTAATGCCAATACCTCAGCTCGTACGCTTGCACTGGTACTTGCCACGTTCATCAGAGCTTTGACTGGTCCGGTTGCCTTACACTCCCTAGCCATGTGTCCAGTCTTCCCACACTTGTAGCACGTAACTCCTGGCTTCGGCATCTTGCACTCATTTGCTAAATGTCCCTTCTGATTGCACCTATAACAGGTCATGCTCAGCTTATTGCACACTCCGGGGTGCCTTCTTCCGCAGTGCTTGCATTCTGGCCTATGGAACCTGTTTTCTCCAACTTGCCCTTGGCTTGCCTGATTGTTTCCCTTCGATTCTTGCCTTTTACCCAAATTTCCTTTCTTTTGAAAATTTCCGCCCTTCTGGAAACCAATCCTCTTTACATTCCGATCTTGTGAACTTCCTGCTTCAGACTTTTCTCCATAAAATGGAACCTTCCTCTTCTTGTTATCCCTCTCTTTCCTTGACTGCATCCCATTATTCTCAATCAGAGCAGCTTTCTATACTACTCCCGCATAAGTTTCAAGCTCAAACATAGCCACCCTATCTCTGATCCAAGGCTCCAATCCTTGCTGAAATTTCTTTGCTTTTTCCTCCTCAGTGCTGGTATACTTTGTCACAAACCTTGACAACTCAGTGAACTTCTTCTCATACTCCAATACAGTCATGTTCCCTTGCTTCAACTCAAGAAATTTTAGCTCCATCTGATTCTGCATGTACTTAGGGTAATACTTATCCAAAAATAACTTCTTAAATCTCTCCCAAGAAACCTGCTGAGTGACTTCCATAGCTTTTACTGATTCCCACCAATAGATGACTTCTCCCTTCAAGAAGTAAGTAGCATACGGCGTCTTCTGATTTTCTCCTAACTGTACCAACTCAAAATCCCTTTCCATCTCCTTGATCCATGTGTTAGCTATCACTGGATCAGTGGTATCATGAAATGCAGGTGGATTCACATTCTGAAAAGCCTTGAAAGTGACAATTTGTCTAGGTAGTACTGGTGGTTCAGGTGTTGGTGTGGCTCACGGTTATCTTGGTTTTCAATTCATTGTTGAAGAGTTAGTTGTTGTTGAGCTATAGCATTGGTTTGCTGTTGCAAAGTTTCTAGTAGTCGAAGAATATTTGGGTCTGTGGTGGATGTGGTTGTTGGGTTCTTCTTTTTGGGAGGCATAATCCTGAAATAAGAGTTATGTCAAAACATATATGAATGATAAAATGATTCGAGGGTATCGCATGGCATTCTTATTTACATATGGGGTCAAGTTTCCAAATTAGGCATATATGATGATGCACATAAAAACGTAAAATAATAGTTGAGAGCAAATGGAACAATAGAACATAATTATTGAAATTTTAAAGGTCACAATACATAGGATTGGGACAAAGTCTGATTCTAGGAATAACAGGCTTATTTAAAGGAAACAACGAAAACAACTGGGGATTCCATAGAGTCTGATAGTACAACAACATGAAAGGTAAATGGAAAGAACTAAGGTTCCACTCCATCTGAACGGGGCTTGGTAGTCTTTTCCTCTCGAAGCATCTGCATAATGCTCTGGAGCTCATCCGCCACCATCTGAATGACATACTGGCTGGTGCGGTCCCGGTGCGCTGGCATCTCCTCAAGCTTAGTGTCGATGTACTGAACCAAGGTCTCAAGTCTCGCAGTCATCTGCTCCTTGGGCTTCCCTTCGTAGTTTCGGCTGTCCGGATATACGTTCTTCAGTCGGTCTATCAGTCGGTCGTACTTGCCCTGAAGCATGTCGAACTCGCGTCTCAACTCAGCATATATGGAGAAAGCAATAGTGTCGTCCGACCCAGAGGATGACGAGGAATGCGCCCTTTGCTGACAACCAATAAGAGGAGTATTAATAATAATTTACTTAACCTACTCTCTCGCATAATATCTATAACCTACAGACATATCCCATAACCTATTTGGTTTGTCCAGGGACTCTAAAACGTAGCTCTGATACCAAAACTTGTCACACCCCAACTTAAACAGCAAATTAAATATAACAATTACAATATTTTAAATGAAGAATACACAACCAACTCCAAGATCTTACAGTTTAGGGTTTGGAACAGCCCAACACTACCAACTATTACATCTGATTAAAAGTACCGAGTCCTCACACAAACTATTATTACTTATTCTACCTGCGCTCGAACATAAGCATCAGCATCACAGGTCTTACGTGCAGTCTGCTTGAATCTAACCATAGCTGCTAGCTGAAATATCAGGGTAAAGCAAGAAGTGAGCTAAATGCTCAACAAGTGCTAACAGTACGACACAAACACAAATCGAGATATACCTTTAAGAATGATAATGGAAAGACATAACCAATGATAACGAGAGATAGAACTATGTGAGATGGCATCATTTTGCTTGTATCAAAACAATTTTAAAATCATGTCTTAATTCAAATCATTTTATGACGCTACGGATTACAGCCGGTGATCAGCCGCGAAGTAATCCCGAACCTCGCTGGGTTCTAAAACATTAACTGGAATCCCTAGGCAACTTTTAAGCCTAATATAAGTGTGGAAAGGACTCGCGTCTCAGTCCAGATCCACTATTCAAAGAAAACATTTATCCCCCTTTGAGATTGAAAACCCACATTTTATTTATTTCAAAAAAACTGATGCCGAATTATAACAAAGTCTCTTTTAACAGTAAACATTTTTATCAAGGGATTATAGATCAACTCGAAACACGGGAAATATGGTACTAAATCTCAGAGCCATGATTCAAAAAACTAAACTCTATTAGGGTAATTGAATGGTTTTCATGTATCAAAGTTTGGACAAGGGAATTTAGTGAGGCTATTGGATATCATGAAAGGAAGTGCCAAATTGGGCTTAAAGCAATGGTTTCTCATCAAGGTTCAAGTGCTGGATCATCAAGAATGTAAGCTTCATGAATACTAAGGGTATTAAGGTATGAAGAAATGATTTTTAGCTCAGGATATATCAGAATTGACAAGCTTTAGGATAAGAAAGAGGGGTATCAATCAATTAGGGACAACTTTGATAAATATTTGGCTTTCAGGTATCAAGGTAAGGTTCTATAGGGATTCAAGTATCAGGATGAGATATCATTACTTAGGAATCATTAGCATGGTAATCAAGAGGATCAACCGAGTGCTATAACAACTCTTTATTTTATCATGGCATTCGAATTACTTTAATATACTGTCATGATAAGACTTTTGAACTACTTGCAATACGTACTCGAGGGTTCATGGCATTTCTATATGATTCAAAGATAAACGAAAGATACGCTTGATTTAAATATGTCAAAATGACTCAGGATAATTGCATCGATATATTTGAACTGTTTACAGTAAGTACGAAGGTCAAGTTGAATCACTTGCCATGAGATAGGCTGGTCTGGTCTGACTGGTAGGAGCAACAACTGGAGCTTCACTCGACCTTTATGGCAAGTTTTCCATCGTCTCGAGATCCTACATAAATAATAATAATCCTCATTATAATATATTCTCACCAACTTAACCTATTTACAACTCGAAATTAAACACGGATGGCACTTAGGCCTATATGCACTTAATTTATATTCACTTTTAAATTACAATTGCACACACATAGCCACATAATCACATATCATATATTAATACCAAATAACACCATATATACCATAATGCAACACTAGGCTTGGATGATCTCGACTCACAACTTAAGTCACTTGGTCGCTAAATTAGACATAGTCCTCTAATTTTGGCTTCCTAACTCGATGTGCCTTTCCTAAATTATCCAACACCTATTGACCCTCACTTGTGCCTTTTGCTCTATTGACCTTATACTATCTTACAACTATGGTGGTTGACCTAATACTCACTTCTAAGTGTTCTAAAACTATTGTGATAAGTGAAAGTGCTCACTGGTGCAAATTTTAGAATGACAACTATGGTTTCTTGAGTGCATTAGACACTCTTAAACTAGAAGTTTTCCTTCAAAACTTTTACACAAGACTCTCCTGACCTAAGGGCATCTCACAAACTTGATGTGGCTCAAGGGCCTGGCTTGGGCCTTCTTTGGCCTAAGCTAAAAGTCCAAGGTTCCCCTGTTTTTCTGGGCAGAAAATGCCCTGACTTGAATTAACTTGTGACACATGGTTCTAACTCATATCCTATGAAATATGGTTGGAAAAACTTCTCTGACATTCCCTCTAAGGCCCAATTTGGCCTAATGAGGGCCTATCCATGACATGGTCAAATCTCCCTATTTCTAAGTTGCAACAAAACTGTCCCCTGCTGGACAGATTTTGTGATTCTACTTGTGCACCTAACCAAAAGACATGCAAACCTCCAACCAACACCTAAAACCTTTTATATAATCCCAATACTAACTTCTGGTGGCTTGGGCCTCAAAGTGCACATCAATGACATGGTCAAAACTCACTCTAAACCTCAGGGTACTAAACTGATTTTCTGCAGAAACTATAACTCTCATTTTCCAAGGTTTTGACTTGACAAACTCAACTAACAATAACTCAATACTTAAACCAAGACTTATACATGGTAATCTACTGAACTAAATCCCTTATTCTCAAAATAACCTTGGGTGAGATCATCCATGCCCAAAAACAACAACATGCAACTAAATATATAACATGCAACTCATGGAAACCACATAACAAGATTTCGGCTAGGCATAAAGTTTTAAATGCTTGCAAAATCGACTTGCACCTAATACTCATCCTTAATAATCATGAAATATAACTTCTTTTAAGTATTAATAAGAAATTTATCATGGAAACAATCTATTTTAAGCACACCTATTTCGCATTTATAGATTTTTAAACATAACAACATGATTTCCAAAAGAATAGCATGCAAAACATGGTTGATCATCATTTTAATGTCTTAAAACTAGCATGCATGGCTAAACATAAATATATAATGAAATTTCAGTAGCATGCAAAGGATTTTAAAGCATGATATCTCCATAAAACACTTAGTTAGCACATATACATAATATATCTCATAGAGAGCTCTTGAATTCACAAGAATCAAGAGTTTCTCTTTGGAGATCACATAAGAACTACACATGCATCCATGGAACTTCAACTTCCAAGTCTAAAAATACTTGGAAAGTATATAAGATGAATGTAGGTAAAAGATTTACACTTGGAAAGATGAAGAATGAATTGAAAAATGGAAGGGGGTGGGGGATTTGGCCTTCGGCCGAGAGCAAGGTGGGAGGGGGAAAAGAGAGAAAATTTGTGGTGTGTTGGAGTGTGGAATGAGTGGAATGATTTCTCCCACTTTGATTTTTTTTGTTTTATGCTTTTTGGTTGACAAATAATGAGTGAAAGTGAGAACTTACAAAAATGTCCTTTAGCTAAAGTTAGGCCATTTTGCATGAAAGGCTAATGTAGTAATTTGGTAATAATCAAATGAGTTAGTGGGGTTGGAAAAGTCTTATTTGCCCTTTGAGAGAATAAAATCACTTGGATTTTTAGAAATTTTATAAAATCACTTTTAAAATTAGTGAATAAAATAACTTTTAAAAGGAATTTCTCCAAGGTTTAGAATGTTCCTTATAAAACAAAAATAAAGCAAATAAATAAACTCTTGCTTTGAAAAAAAATCATACACTACATAAAGCAAATTTATAATGCAGAAATTTTCACTCACACAAACGTACAACCATTGAATATATTTTCATTTGGCTTTAATATTATACCAAATCCACAAATAATATTACACGAAGATACCAGTCGTAACATCGTCTCTATTTATTTATTTTATTTCGAATTAATTAATGATTAAAATAAGAATTTTTGATGTTGAACTTGTTTGTGTGATTTGATGGCTTAATCTTGTTGATTATTTTGTCCTGGTCATTTTGGTATATTACATGACGAATTTGGAGTTCAATATCATGTAGAAAATTGGATCTAATTATCGAATTAATAAAATTAGAGTTTCTGTACTTGAACGTTCTTAATTGAAATTTGGGTGTTTTTTATTCGAGGGTTATTAGTTAAAATTGATCATAGAATTGTGTAGATCGTTGAAAAATGAATCAAATGGTGTATATATGGTGAACAAACGATACCAAGAAGGGGATCATCGGAAAGTCGAGCGTAACGACAGCGTATTTTTCCGGTTGAATTTTCGGCCTATTCATTGATTGTTCGATCGATTTGTTACTGCAGATGTGGTTCTGGAAGCCTGAATATCATTTCTGTGAATTTGGTGTCGTTCTGGGCTTGTTGCAGGGTGTCCAGAAAATCTCCCGTCGCCGTTAATGGCGACTGGCCGGTGGCAGTCGTCGGGGACGACGACAGGGGTGGCGAACTTCAGTTTGGCCACTGAAGTTGTCCATAATTTGCAAATATAGTATTTCCGTTTTAAAATTTTATAAAAACAGTATATATGTTTTATTTATTTTCAAAATTGTATTTTCTTTTTATAATTATTTTTAGAATTTTTTTTAATTATTTAAATTTTCAAAATTTTAATTATTCTGAAAATTATTTTAATTCGAAAATAAATCTAAATTATTTAACTAATTAATTTTAGTTGATAATTAATTATTTAATTATTAAATTTATTTAAATATTAATTGATAAATTAATTTAATTAGTTATTAATTAATTTTAATTGATTATTTAATTAGATTTAATTATTAATTTTGATTTAAAAATTTCGAAAAATAGTTTCGAGCTTTAAAATTTTATTTTAAACTAGTTTTATTACCTGTGCAAGGCACGGGCTAGTTTTATTTATAAAAAATAGCTATTTTTTGTGTACTTTTACGATATTTGTGTGTTATTTCATACCATATTGTGTAGTTTATGTTAGAAGGACTACTGTAACGACGAACATCCTTAAATTTATATTGTGTCGCGGATGTAAAGTTTAGAGTGAAGTCTTACCATTAAAAATAATAGTTTTCTATCAAGTCTCAATAATTTTTTCAACTGAAGATACCAGAAATATTATAATGTTTAGGTGTCATGTTTATCAAAATATGGGGATAAAATAGTAATTTTTTTGCAAGGTCGAACTCGAACTTCAAATTACTCGGCTCATAAGGTTCATAAGTCTTATCGAGCCGATATTATTTTTTAATAAAAATATATTTTTATCTAAATATTTAATATTTTATTAATATTTCATATATTTATTAGAATCGAATTCGAGCATAACCTATCATATTTCAAGTTTTGGTCAATATTTGGTGAAATTGATTCAAGTTTTCGAGCCGAATTTGAGGCTCCCGGACTATTTACGACCCAAGTTTCATGCTTGATTTAAGATTCGGGTGAAACCGAGCTCGTGCTCGAGCCAAGACATTTTTAATCGAGTTCAAGTCTGAAAGTTTTCGACTCGTCTCGGCTTGATTATACACTGAGTTGTTGTAAAGTTGGTATTTCGAAGTGAGTTAATTACCCAAGTCTCAATATTTAATAGACTATTATTAAATGGTAATATATTATCAATAAGTTAATATGGTAACATAATATCAATGAGTTATTTATTTAATATTTGTAATTTTTTTATAAATAAATAAAATAATTAAAATCACGTGGTTGTACATGAGTATAAAATTAGTATATTATAGCGAGTTAATTACTCAAATCTTAGAATAATTTTATTATATATCAATAATTCAATATTAAATTATATATGTTTAGTCATCCAATATAAAGAAATAAATATATAACTCGGTACTTGATGTTATCAAAATAAAATCAAATGAGCCTCTATCTCAATCGATTGAAGTCACATGTTTGGACATAGATGACACAGGTTTAATTATACAAGCCAGTAATATTTTTCCTTATTTATTCAAATAAGGGCGCAAAATATTAATTTCGAATTATATGTTTTCATAAAAAATTTGAACCTATCGAACTTTTTACGACCTGTATCTCGAGTTTGAAATTTAAAGTTCGGTTGAACTCGAGTTCGTGCTCGAACCCGAACATTTTTAATCGAGTACGAGCTTGACAGTTTTCGACTCGACTCAGATTAATTATACCATTTGTTGTTACACGAGTATAAAATTAGTATCTCGATGTGAGTTAATTATACAATTTTTGATCATTAATAAATTATTATTATATGGTAAGATATTATCAACAAGTTAATATGATAATATATTATCAATAAAATGTTATTTATTGAATGTATAAATTAAAAAAAAATATAATCCCTTTATTGCACTTGAGTGTAAAGTTATTATATTGTAATCAGCTAATTACCCAAGTCTTAAATTTTTTTTTTATTTTATATAAATATTGAATTATATAGGTTTAGTCACCTAAAATAAAGAAAAAAGTATGTAACTAATACTTGATTTTATCAAAATTTAACCAAATGAGCTTCTAGCTCAATTGGTTGAAGTCATATGCTTGTTATAAGTGTAAAGTTAGCATATCGAAATGAGTTATTCAATCAAGTCTCAAATCATTATGTTCTATATAAATATTAAAATTAATATAAAATTTAATATAAGGCAAGACACCTCGTGTAAATATATAAGTTCTAAGTCAATACTTAATGTTATAAAAGTTTAACCAAAAGTGTCTCTAGCTCAAGTGGTTGATGTGTTTAATTTGCAAATAGTTGGCATAGCTTCGATTCCAATAAGCAACGACTATTTTTGATATTTATTAAAATACATGGGCAAAATAGTAATTCTGAATAAAATGTTTCCCCAAAAACTTGATGCTGCAGATTATAAAGATAACATATTTTATATAAATATTAAAATAAATATAAAATTAAATGTAAGGCAAGACACCTCGTGTAAATAAATAAGTTCTAACTCAATACTTAATGTTATAAAAGTTTAACTAAAAGTGTCTCTAGCTCAAGTGGTTGATGTGTTTAATTTGTAAATAGTTTACATAGGTTCCATTCCTATCAACAACAACTATTTTTGATAATTATTAAAATACATGGGCAAAACAATAATTTCGAATAAAATATTTCCCCAAAAACTTGATGTTGCAGTATTATAAAGACAATAGATTATTTTCAAGGCTCGATAATTATTATTAAATAATTTTAAAGTCAGATTTGGGTGTTCGAACCCTATTATTTAATTATAAAATA
The DNA here is from genome assembly GCF_009905375.1 of Apium graveolens. NCBI lineage: Eukaryota > Viridiplantae > Streptophyta > Magnoliopsida > Apiales > Apiaceae > Apium > Apium graveolens. The sequence goes on from NC_133652.1 coordinate 112,091,881, forward strand.
ATTCGGAGACCTATTTAATTCCGAAAAATGTTCAAAAATTCATATTAAATACCTGGAAAATCATTTTAACCCTAAATCTTCTTTGAAAAATTATTGTGATTAAGTATCTTAAGTGCTATGTGCTACATGTGATCTGATTGATGTATAATATGACTGTATGTGCATTGTTTGACAGTTTTTGCTGTAACTTTCAATCCGTACGTCGGATTTGGGTGAAACGAAGGGGAGATAGAAGCTTGTAAGGAGTAGAACGAGATGAGAATAAGTATTGATAAGTACATGTGATGTCTAACAGAGGAAGAAAGATGTAGAAAGGGAAAGGAAGTTGTTAATGAGTGGGAACCAGTTGACAAGTGCTAGTAAAGTAAAAGCGGATTGATAAGGCAAGTGTTTCTGGTCTTCCTTGTAGTATATTGCAAGTATCTTTGAACTCTCTTCATATATGTCGTAAGTAGTTATGTTCAATCTTATTTGTTGGATATATTTGAGATGTCATGTCTAATATATTTCATGTTTAGTTTTCAGATCTTAACTAACAGGAAATATCAGTACTTACTGGAATCAGGACTTACTGGAAGTCAGGAATTAAGGATATCAGGACTTAGATTATCAGAAGATAATATCAGAAGATGGATATCAGGAATTAAGTATTGGAGGACTAACACTTAAGGAAGGAATCTGATTTATAGGAAAGATGATCGAGACTAATACAAGAAGAAGATATGCATGGAAAGAGTTAGAGGACTAGAAGAATTATATAAGATATCTGGTTAATATATTTTAGGAGACAAAATTATATTCTATATCAACTAGAAGTTATCTTGTAAATGTGTGTCTATATAAACACAGACATAGGTTTACTCTATAAGAGTTACGATCATCGAGAAGATCATACAATTGTAACCTAGCAGCTCTCATGATATTTGTTCATCACTGAGAGAGAACAGTTCCATTGTAACAGAGTTTATTATATCGAATACATCTGTTTTCTATTACTTGTGCTTTAAATTGATTTGATTATATTCTACACTGTATTCAACCCCCTTCTACAGTGTTGTGTGACCTAACAAGTGGTATCAGAGCCTACCTGTTAACACACATACAGTAAAGATCCAAAACAATCATGTATGAAGAAGCAGAAAATCCAACCAAGCCCGCCAAAACTGAGGAAACTCCAAAGACTCAAACCCATAGTCGATATGAGACTATCAGGGTTCCCATGTTGAGATCTTCTGAGTATCCCATATAAAAAGTAAAGATGGCTATGTTTCTGGAAGCTACAGATCTAGAATACCTTGACAGAATTTATGAAGGACCATATAAGCCAACCAAGCTCTCTGTTGTAGTTGCAGATCAGCCAACAAAGACCATACCAAAGGAGAAAAGTGAATACACAGCTGAAGATATCTCATCTATTGCCAAGGATGCAAAGGTAAGGCATTTGCTGCATAGTGCCATTGATAATGTCATGTCAAATAGGGTAATTCAATGCAAGACTGCAAAGGAGATATGGGATGCTTTGGAGACAAGGTGTCAGGGAACTGATGCAATAAAAAAACAGGGTGAGTATACTCACTCAAGAGTATGAGCACTTTGACTCAAAAAGTGATGAGTCATTAACTGACTTATATGACAGTTTGTCAAACTCTTGAATGATCTGTCACTGGTGGACAAGGAATATGACATTGAAGATTCAAATCTAAAATTCCTTTTAGCTCTTCCTGAAAGTTGGGATTTGAAAGCTACTATTATTAGAGACAACTATGCTCTTGATGAAACTACTCTTGATGAAATTTATGGAATGCTCAAGACTTATGAACTTCAGACGGATCAAAGAAGCAAGAGACATGGGAGAAAGTCAAGAACAGTTGCTCTTAATGCTGAGGAGGAATCCCCCAAAATGGATGTCTCAAAGAAAGGAAAAGGAAAGGTGATAAGAGGCATTTTATACCACTTAGAACGTCTTATAATAACTTGAATTGGTGTCTTGAAATTAAGTATTTTTTGTATTTGATGCGTTTTTATAGTGTTTGTGCATTTCAGGGTATTAATTACATTTCAGGAGAGAATTCATCAATAATAAGCCTTGGAGTGTGTTTAGCATTACAAGTGGGAAGATAGGAGCAGATTGCAGTGAAGAAACGGAGGAAAAACATATCAGTTTTCGGAAGGGGGCTGAGCGTTCGCTCAGCTCTGCTGAGCGACCGCTCAGGAAGCTGAGCGACCGCGCAGGGTCGTATTTTTAGATTAATTATTTTAGAGTCCTATTTCTGTTTGGCTTCCAACTTCTGAGTTATCTGGGTTTTATGGGACTCATATATAAGTAGATTTCAGAGACATTTCAAAAAGGTTGGATCATAGTATTAATCGAAGAGCGAGGAGATAAGGAAGAAGACCGTTTTAGCACACCGCAACGAAGAGGAAGCATATTTTCTTGTGATTCTTTATTTGATTGTAACGTTGGATGCTAGTTTTCTTTACTTTGAACCTATTTACTCTTGTGACGTACTCTGTTTTAATATAAGTAGTTTCAGTTATTATTCTCGTGTGTTATTATAATGCTTTCATATGAACCCATGATGATGATGAGTACTATCATGGGCTAATCGTGATCATGGGGTCGTAACGGATTTACTATAGAATTCTTTAGTTAGTTGTTTAATACCTTAGTGTGTGATGATTTTATGATATCTAGTATTGGTTGTGCGTATTCGTCTTATGTGCATCGCGAACATATAAGATAGGGTGTTAATCTCTTGTGAAGCGACGGTGGATCTTGAGATTTAGAACTTGCCATGCTAGTATAGGTTCATGTAAGAGTATGCATGATTAGTGGGTAACTCTAACCGTTTTATTCGCCTTGTGTAATCAAAAGGAATAATTTGTGCTTAAATCATTATGTTGTCAATTTCTGTAGACATATAGGGACTCAACATAATTGATGCTTATTCAACTTCTATCTTAATTGTGGATATTTGGTAGAATAGTATTAGTACAATGAAAGTTGGCTTTTATCAGTTTCGTGTTATTCGATTAATATCATCAATGTTGCATGCTAAGGGTAATAACAATGACTATTGAAGGAAGTAGTAATGAAGTTGTGATCTCATGAGTGTTTTAATATTGTTAATTCAAGAGTTAATTAAGTGCTTAATTCTAGTAGTTAATTATAGTTAATAATTAGTTAATCAAATCTAAGTGTTATTGTCTTAACATTGAGAAGTAATCATACATTGGTGAGTGAGTTTAATTGAACAATAATTAGTCTGAGTCTCTGTGGGAATGAACTAGAAAGTATTCTATATTACTTGCGAACGCGTATACTTGCGTGTGTTATTAGTGCGTATTTTCGCCCTAACAAGTTTTCGACGCCGCTGCCGGGGACTCGGCGTATTTGTTTAGTTTATGTACTTACCATCATTGGTCATTAGGACTCAGTGATTAAGACGTGTGTTACTTATTGTTTCCGGTCGTGTTTCAGGTACTTTAGCGAGCGTTTATGCAAACTCGTTCTCGTACTCGCAAGAGGACTTTAGATACGGCTGAGGAGACAGACTAAGTTCTTGATATTCTGGAGAAGATAGATTTTGAAGATTCGGATTCAGGAAGTGAGCAGAAAGAGCCAGTATTCATGGGTGATCGTATAGTTCCGGTAGATCCAGCTCTTATGGACTTTTCTCGGCCCAAAATTGATGACATTCAGTCAAGCATCCTTCATCCGGCTATTCAGGCTAACACATTTGAAATCAAGCCGGGCACTATTCAGATGGTGCAGAATTCTGTTTCCTTCGGAGGAGCTGCGACCGAAGACCCCAACATGCACATAAGGAATTTTGTCGAGATCTGCAATACTTTCAAATATAATGGTGTGACTGATGAGGCTATCAAGCTGAGGCTTTTCCCATTCTCTCTGAGGGATAAAGCTAAGGACTGGTTGCATTCTGAACCAGCTAGGTCTATCACTACTTGGCAAGATCTTGCACAAAAGTTTCTGGTAAAGTTTTATCCAATGGCGAAGACTGCTGCTATAAGGAGTGCTCTTACTCAGTTTGCGCAGCAACCTACAGAATCTATGTGCGAAGCTTGGGAGAGCTACAAGGAGATGTTGAGAAAGTGTCCACATCATGGAATGCCAGATTGGATGGTGATCACTGGTTTCTATAATGGTTTGGGGGCCCAATCTCGGCCCATGCTCGATGCAGCAGCTGGAGGTGCCTTGTGGGCCAAAAGCTATACTGAGACTTATAATCTTATTGAGACCATGGCTGCAAATGAGCATTAAAACCCAACTCAGAGGATGATGCCTGGGAAGGTAGCAAGTATTCTGGAAGTCGATGCAGCTACAGCTATTGCAGCACAGCTTCATGCGCTATTTATGAAGGTCGATTCTCTAGCCACCTATGGGGTCAATCAGATAGCTATGGTCTGTGAGCTTTGTGCAGGTTCTCATGCTACGGATCAGTGTTCTCTTGTTGATGAATCTGTTCATTATGTGAACAATTACCAGCGATCGCAGCAGCCTGTGCCAGCTACTTATCATCATAACAACAGAAATCATCCAAATTTCAGCTGGGGTAATAATCAGAATGCTATTCAGCAACCATATCAGCAAGGCGTGAGTAAACAGTTCAATCCACCTGGATTCCAGCAATCGTAGCATTATGCTCAAAGGCAATCATATCCTCAACAGGGAGGTGCAGCTGCACCCACTAGCGCTGATTTTGAGGAACTTAAGCTGTTGTGCAAGAGTCAGGCGGTTTCTATCAAGACCTTAAAAAATCAAATCGGTCAAATAGCCACTGTAGTGCTCAATCGTCAACCTAGCACACTTCCCAGTGACACTGAAGTGCCAGGCAGGAAGGAAGCTAAATAGCAAGTCAAGGCTATTACCTTAAGGTCTGGAAAAGTTACTGATGCTGAAAAAGCAAAAGAAGGAGAAGTTGAAGGTGGTGATGAGAAGTTAAGAAAAAGGAGAAAGCGGCGGAACCAAGGAAGACTATTGTTGAACACACTCTGCCTGAGGGTAATACAGGGGAGAAACAGCTCTATCATCCACCACCTTTCCCTAAGAGATTGCAACAACAAAAGATGGATAAGCAGTTCGGTAGGTTTTTGGAGGTGTTCAAGAAACTTCACATCAATATACCTTTCGCTGAGGCTCTGGAGCAAATGCCTAGTTATGCGAGATTTATGAAGAGTATTCTTTCAAGGAAGGTGAAACTGGATGACCTTGAGACCGTTGCTCTAACGGAAGAATGTAGTGTTGTGTTGCAACAAAAGTTACCTCGAAAGCTTAAAGATCCAGGTAGCTTCACCATTCCTTGCACCATTGGCAAGTTGACTTTTGACAAGTGCCTTTGTGATTTGGGAGAAAGCATCAATCTGATGTCATTGTCGATCTTTAAAAAGTTGAATTTTCCTGATCCAAAGCCCGCCTACATGTCTCTAAAATTGGCTGATCGTTCTATTACTTACCCAAGAGGCATAGTGGAGGATGTACTAGTAAAGGTGGATAAGCTCTTCTTTCCTGCAGACTTTGTTATTCTGGATTTCGAGGAAGATAAGAAGATTCCCATAATCTTCGGAAGACCTTTCTTGGCCACAGGCCGTACCTTGATAGATGTGCAGAAAGGTGAACTTACAATGTGGGTGCAGGACCAGGATGTTACATTCAATGTATTCAAAGTAATGAAATTCCCTACAGAAGATGGGGAGTGCTTAAAAGTGGATTTGATTGATTCTGCGGTTACTTCAGAACTTGATCATATGCTAATGTCTGATGCATTAGAGAAGGCTTTAGTGGGGGATTTTGACAGCGATGATGAGGATGGCAATGAGCAACTACAATATCTAAATGCTTCTCCCTGGAGGCGAAAGCTAGACATGCCATTTGAATCTCTTGGTACTTCTGACCTCAAAAATGCTGAAGGAATACTCAAACCATCTATTGAGGAAGCACCTACCTTGGAGCTTAAACCATTGCCTGAACACTTAAGGTATGCTTTTTTAGGTGATGCATCTACCTTACCTATTATTATTGCATCTGACCTTTTAGGTAGTGAGGAGGACAAGCTCTTAAGGATCTTGAGAGAATTCAAATCGGCTATCGGATGGACTATAGCAGACATCAAAGGGATCAACCCCTCATATTACATGCATAAGATTCTTCTAGAAGAGGGTAGTAAGCCGACTATTGAGCAACAACGCAGACTTAATCCTATCATGAAAGAAATGGTGAAGAAAGAAATTCTGAAGTGGCTGGATGCATGAATCATTTATCATATTTCTGACAGTTCTTGGGTGAGCCCTGTGCAATGTGTACCTAAGAAAAGAGGTATCACTGTGGTAGCAAATGAGAAGAACGATCTCATCCCCACTCGAACAGTCACAGGATGGAGAGTATGCATGGATTACATAAAGTTGAACAAGGCCACAAGGAAGGATCACTTTCCGCTTCCATTTATTGATCCGATGCTTGACAGGTTGGCCGGTCATGAGTATTATTGTCTTCTGGATGGCTATTCAGGGTATAATCAGATTTGTATTGCACCAGAGGATCAAGAAAAGACTACATTCACTTGTCCATTTGGCATGTTTGCTTTTCGCAGAGTTTCGTTTGGGTTATGTGGTACACCGGCCACTTTTCAGAGATGTATGATGGCTATATTCTCTGACATGATTGGATATAATGTCGAGGTGTTCATGGATGACTTCTCCGTCTTTGGACATTCGTATGATGAATGTTTGAATAATCTTCGTGCAATACTCAAAAGGTGTGTGGAAACTAATTTGGTGCTCAATTGGGAAAAATGTCATTTTATGGTGCATGAAGGCATTATACTTGGGCATAAGGTCTCTAGCAAGGGTCTTGAGGTGGACAAAACCAAGGTGGGAGTCATTGAAAATCTTCCACCACCTATTTCTGTGAAAGGAATCCGTAGTTTTCTCGGTCATACGGGTTTTTATCGGCGTTTCATCAAGGACTTTTCGAAGATATCTAAGCCGTTGTGCAACTTGCTTGAGAAGGATGTGCCTTTCAAATTTGATGATGAATGCTTGACAGTATTCGAGACTCTTAAGAAGAGTTTGATAACTGCACCAGTTATTACAACACCTGATTGGACAGAGCCTTTTGAAATGATGTGTGATACAAGTGATTATGCGGTGGGCGCAGTTCTTGGGCAGCGCAAGAATAATCTCCTTCATGTGGTATACTATGCTAGCAAGACTTTAAATGGGGCCCAAATGAACTACACCACTACTGAGAAAGAGCTCTTGGCTATAGTTTTTGGTTTCGAAAAATTTCGATCTTATTTGCTTGGGACAAAAGTGACAGTGTTCACTAATTATGCGGCCATTCGCTATTTGGTTTCCAAGAAGGATTCGAAGCCGAGACTCATTCATTGGGTGCTCTTGCTACAGGAATTTGAGTTAGAGATCAAGGATCGAAAAGGTACTGAGAATCAAGTAGCTGACCATCTCTCTAGATTGGAGAACCCCGAGTCTACTTCACATGATAAGACATTGATCAACGAATCTTTTTCGGATGAGCAATTATTCACAGTTCAGGAGGAAAAGCCATGGTTCGCAGATATTGTGAATTATCTTGTCAGCAATATATTGCCTCCTAATTTGACCACAGCTCAAAAGAAGAAGTTTCTACATGAGGTGAAGTGGTATATGTGGGATGTACTGTATTTGTTTAGACAGGGAGCTGACCAGATCATCAGGAAATGTATCCCATTCTGTGAGACGGAGGGGATATTACGAGACTGCCACTCCACAGTTTATGGTGGACACTATGGTGGTGAGAAGACGACAGCTCGTATTCTGCAAGCAGGTTTTTTTTGGCCTACTTTGTTTAAGGATGCTCATTAGTTCGTTTTAAGGTGTGATCGTTGCCAAAGAGTGGGAAATCTTACGAGAAAGGATGAGATGCCGTTAAATGTGATACTTGAAGTCGAGGTCTTTGAAAGGCATATGTCATAGCCTATTTGTTTATTCGAGGATTTAACTCAACTCAAATAAGGATGTAACAAGTAAATAGTGGTCCTATCGTCCGAGAGATCTCTCAAAGTAACATATGTCAAAGGATTAAGTAACATTGTTCATCTACAGTCTTGAGGACTTAATTCACTGGAAGAAGCTCAAGAAATTGATCAAGCCTCATTGATATAAATCAAGATTGTGGATTTAATCAAGTGATAGAGATCTCGTCAGGGTATCAATTAATTACAAGGATTTAGTCTGAAGAAAATCAAGAGTATCAAGGTCAAGGCATGAAGAAACGTCACGGAAGTTAGTCACTCATGAACCAGACAGTACATCGAGTGTCAACATTGAAGTGGTGGAATTGATTCATAATTGACAGTGATTTTCAGAAGAATGGTTGCTGCTCAAGATTGGTATTAATTCTCTATTAATTAATTAAGTCATATAATTTAATTAAGAGAATAAATTAAATCTGCAAAGATTAATTTATTGATTAATTGAATTAATTGATTAATTAATTCAGAATTATTATTTGATTAAAATCTGTTTTAATTCAGAAAGAAAGTCTTTTGTACTAATATGACAATCGGTATGACAATCAGTAGTCATACCGAAAGTCTTGCTAGTTCATTCTGATTGTCTTGCTAGTTCTAAGGATAGTTCTACCGAAAGTTTTGCTAAGGTAATTGGATTGTCATGCCAGCTCTTTTCTCTCGGGTTGATTGATAAAAAGAAGCAGAAGCAGATCATTTTCAAGAGCAAGCATTGAATATCAAATACTGAAGAACACAGAACAAAAGAAACCTGCAGAGAATTTATTGCAAATTCACAGATCATTTATTTCTAGTATTTATTGTTAAATCCAATCCACTAGAAATACCTTTCTTGTTCTTGTGTAACTATCTAGCGGATCGAAATCCCTAGAACTTAATCTCAAATCGCTTTTAGCATTTGATCTTTTTATTTCAAAAATGGAAAAAGTCCATGTCGAATTTATTCTAGATTTGTAATAATTGATTTGAGATTAATCCCTTGTAAACAATACCGTTTGTTGTAACACCTTTCAAGTTTAATAATAGTTTTATTTAACTTGAATTTTGTTTCATTTTTTATTCCGCATTTTATTCTATTAAACGATATTGTTTGTATTCAACCCCCCTTCTACAAACATATTGAGACCTAACAATTGGTATCAGAGCCTTCTGATTAACGAACATATCAAGATCCTAGACTTTTGTGTTTCTTTCACTCCTTGAATTTTTATTTATTCAAAAATTCATAATGACTACACAAAAAGTTGGAACCGTTAAAATTCCACTATTCGATAAAGAAAATTATTTTATGTGGAAGAAGAAGATGCTATTGTTTTACAAGTTGCAAATTCCAAATATCTGGAAGTGTTAAAGAAGGGTCCTAAAATACCGATGGTTATTGAACCAGAGGTAATAGAAAATGATGTGGTGATTACCAAAGCAAGAACTTATGTGAAAGATCCTGAGGATTTTTCTCCTGCTGAAAAAGAAGAAGCCTCCCTGGATGCTAGCCTTCAATTAATTTTAGTAGATTCCCTTGATCCCTTGATGAATAGACATGTGATGAACTGTAAAGATTCCAAACACATCTGGGAAACTATTGAGGTTATTAATGAAGGCACAGAGGAAGTTAGGGAGAACAAGTTAGAAATCCTAACCTCTGAGTATGAATATTTTAAATCCAATCCAGGAGAAGGAATCACTGAAGTGTTTGAGAGTTACAATGCATTGATCAACAACCTGAACATTAATGGTAAATACTATTCCATCAGGGAGGTCAACAAAAAGTTCTTTTTAACACTGCCAACTCATCTCGAACATAGAATCACTGCCATAAGAGAAGCAAGAGATCTGAGTGAGATTTCTTTGGAAAGGCTCTATGGTGTGTTAAAAACTTATGAGTTGGAGCAGATTCAGCAGAAGGAAGTTTACGGGAAAGGAAGAGTGGTCAGCACGTCTACTGCTCTAGTAGCTGATGAACAACAACAACAACCACAATATCAACAACAATCTCAACAGTCAGAAAGAATGGTACAGTCTTCCAAGGTTGAAGAAAATGTGATAGTAGCAGAATTTGATCCTCCTACTACAAATCAATCAGGAGATGATTTTTATTCCTTGGAAGAACTGGAGCAATTGGAGGATGAGTCAATGGCCCTGATTGTCAAGAGATTCTCAAATGTTAGATTCAAAAGGAATGCCAAGTTCAAGTACAAGTCCAACTACAACAGATTCCAGAAAGGTGGATCTTCATCCTTTAACACCAGCAGTGGTGGGTACAAAACAGGGATGGTTGATCGAAGGACCATTCGATGCTTCAACTGCGATGAGTTGGGACACTTTGCCACAGAATGCAGGAAGCCAAAACAAGTTAGGAAGAACTCTTACGATTCTAATCAGAAGAGTAAATCTGAAAGGGCTTACCTGACAAAGGGAAGAAGCTGGGATGATACTGACAGTGAAGATGAAGAAGTTGGGAATCTTTCTCTCATGGCTAGTGATGCAAACACCTCATCGTCAAGAAAAGAGGGCATTAAACAGGTACAACCGTTAGTGTGGATTCTTGACAGCGGATCGTCAAGACATATGACTGGAGATAGAGCCCTGCTATCAAATGTGGTTGAGAAAGCTGGCCCAGTGGTTACCTTTGGAGATAACAGCAAAGGTTTAACTGAGGGATATGGCTGTTTGCTAGCTGGAAATGTTATCATTGAAAAAGTGTATGTAGTGCAAGGACTTGAACACAATCTGCATAGCATTAGTCAGTTCTGTGACAACGGCTACAATGTTTTATTCGACAGGCTGAAGTGTCAGATTCTGTACAAGAAAAGTGAAAAACCCTCCTTGATGGGAATCCGGAAAGGAAATCTGTTCGTAGCTGACATGAACTCTGGAAGCAATCCGGAAGTCAATTAATTCTATGCAAAGGCATCGTCAGATGAGAGTTGGCTATGGCACAAGAGACTTTCTCATCTCAATTTCAAAATAATGAATTCTCTTGTCAAAAGAGAATTGGTCAGAGGTCTACCTCAGCTGGAATTCTCCCCAGAAGGACTATGTGAGGCTTTCCAGAAAGGAAAGTCAAAGAAAGCAAGTCACAGAGGCACTGACACATCCTCCATAACTGGTGTTCTGCAATTATTGCACATGGATTTATTTGGATCAGTTAATGTCCTTTCGATGTCAAAGAAGTGTTACTGTCTTGTGATAGTTGATGACTATTCCAAGTATACGTGGGTTTTATTCCTTCACTCTAAGGATGAAACACCATAAGTTGTGATTGATCATATCAAGTTGATCGAGTTAGACTCTAATGTCCCTGTTAGAGCAATAAGGTCAGATAATGGAACAGAATTCAAGAATTCACTTCTCAATGGATTTTGTACAGACAAAGGGATTACCAGACAACTTTCAGATCCTAGAACCCCTCAGCAAAATGGAGTGGTAGAAAGGAAGAATCGTACATTGATTGAAGCTGCAAGAACGATGTTAAGTGAATCAGGTCTTCCAATGTATTTTTGGGCTGAAGCTGTCAATACTGCATGTTATACTCAGAATCGAACTCTAATCAACAAAGACTTCATGAAAACTCCTTATGAGATTTTGAATGAACAGAAACCTTCTATCAAATACTTTCATGTATTTGGTGCCAGATGCTTCGTGCTCAAGGATGGAGATGATCGTCGTGGTAAATTCGAGGCAAAGGCATATAAGGGTATTTTTGTTGGATATGGAAGAAGATCATACAGAGTGTATATCATTGATCAACACAAAGTAACTGAAAGTGTCAATGTTACATTTGATGACACTAAACTCCCTAGTATCCAAACTGAAGATCCTTCTGAGAAACTGAAGTTTGATGATATGTCAGATTCAGAACATGGTCTAGAACCTGAGGTTGTTGCTGGTGAAGAACCTGTTAATCATGATGATACTCAAGGTAATGGTGATGGAAACTTTGGCAACAATGGAGATACCACTGCTACTGACGAAGAATCTTCAAGTCAACATGGCAACAACTCAAGGGGAGATGCTGAAGGATCAACTAGTAGGACACAACATCCCAATGTATTTCAAGGCGAATCATCAAGATCAAATCTTCCAAGACAGACTGTCTGGAATAAAGCTCGTCCTTTTGAGTTGATTATTTGTGATCCAGATGTTGGAGTCAGAACTAGACGTGCTACTCAAAATGAGTGTCTGTTCTCAGGATTTCTTTCTGAGATGGAACCTAAGAAGATTGAGGAAGCACTGACTGATCCAGATTGGGTAATTGCTATGCAAGATGAACTCAATCAGTTTGAACATCAACAAGTCTGGAAACTGGTACCTAGACCTACACACAAGATAGCTGTTGGTACTCGATGGGTATTCAGGAATAAACTAGATGAAGATGTTGTGGTTACAAGAAACAAAGCAAGACTGGTAGCTAAAGGGTATTCTCAAGCTGAAGGCATTGATTATGATGAAACCTATGCTCTAGTTGTAATAACCCCAATTTTTGGAAAATTTTGAAACCCTTATGAATAGTGTTTTTGCTGAATGAGAAAACTTTTCATGCCACACTATGTAGGGGTTCTGTTATGGATATTCTGGGATATTATTAGTACTCTATGAAGTATATAAGTGTATGTAAAGATCGTCAGAATCCAATTCCGAACACTTTGGTTTTTCCCGGAAATCCACAAGATACGGAGAGAATTGAGTATAAGGTAACAGGATAAAAAGGATTTAAATTAAAGGATTATAATGGAGGATCATTAAAAGGAGTATAATGTATTGAGAAAGGTTAAGGGAACCTAAGTAATAAGATCCCGGGTATGATCCTTCAAACGATAAACGAGAACGAAAGTTAAGCGAACCGTATAACAGATCAGCGGTCATTAGGCAAACGATTAGGAAGTTAATCAAAGGGATTAGTGGGAATGATGTCATCCAACCAATAGAAAGAGGACAAGGAAGGGAGGATGACATCATGAGGATGATATAAGCATGACATGGGAAGGAAGGAGGTGTGGTTGAATGAGAACCACACAAATTCAAGGGCAAGAAGGTAATTGACTAAAGCAAGCACAAAAACCAAGCAACCAAGCCAAGCAAAAACCATTTTCATCAAAAATCAAAAGCAACCAAGGCTTGTTCATGAAGCTCTCGGGTGGTTTTCTTAAAAAATGAAAGTCCAAGCTCCTCCACTTACTATTTAGCAAGGTAATTATCTAAGCTTCCCCATGGATAGTTACATACTTCCTATAAGTTTAAGCTTCTAATTCCAAGCCAATCTTTTTCTATAAATCATGAAAGAAGATGGTGAATAGTGTTTTCAAGAACTAAAATTTGTGTTCTTGAAGTTTTGTTTAGAATAAGCTTGGATAAGGGCTTTAAAGGTGATTCCAAGCCATTCTCTTGATTCTCCACTCTCCAAGGAAGGTATAAACTATAAACCCTAGCTTTAGTTTTGAGTAATTAGGATTGAATGTGTTTGATATAGCATATGTGAAGCATGATGCTTGAATGGTTGAAGTTTGGTTGAGTTTGTAGAGATTAGTTGGTTTTGTTGCATTGTTGGAGTTGTAAATCTTGGTAATTAGTTAAAGAACCTAAGTAAAGCTTTTAGTTCATGTGAGGAATAAGTATAAATGGTTAATGTGGATTTGTTGGGGTTGTTATGATGTGATAAGGATGGATGTTTGTTGTATGATGGATTTGAGGTTGAATTTGAGGTTGATTTGGAATGGGTTTGAATGGTTTAAACATTGGTAATCGCGTAAACATAGCCGTCGTAACGTCCGATTTTTTTTGGACTGTTTTTGTGCATAACATTAGGACCCGAGAACCCCCTGCTAGATTGTGACCACTGCCATGTTTAGATAGCTCATGTTACGAGCTTCGTTTTGATATGTAGTTCGTTCGATTCCGATGCACGGTTTAGGAGAAACGACCGTTTCAAGTAACGGCGTTTCGCGAACGAAACATTTCCCCTCGCCTTACTTTGAAACATAGGTTAAAGACCAAAAAGGACTAATTGAAGTATGAAACATTTATGGTAAGTGTGTTAGGCAGTTGGTAAGACACTCGCGAAGGAATCTCCTTAAAACTCGTAAAGGTTAAATTATTAAAAATGGTGGAGCCGAGGGTACCCGAGTGACTTAAGCGAATCAGTGAGCGCAAAACGAGCGTTAGAGTCTAAGTTAGTTAAAGTATAGATTTACAAGTGACTTTGGTTTAATTCCAACTTACTTGTTGCTTATAGGTTACCAGACTCGTCCCGAGCCATTCGTAACCCCCAGTCGCTCAGGCAAGTTTTCTACCCGTTATACTGTTGCTGTGATGTAAATATATGTATATGCATTATCTTGTGATATTGCATGATTGTTATTAGCAAATTTTGCGATATATTGGAGCATGCTAATATGGTATATATGCATGTCTGTTTCGTAATCTGGTTATCTATCTGTTGATTTCAATGCTTATAGTTGCATAATACCTATGCTAGAAATAAGCAAGTAGTTGCGTATACCCTTAGTATAGGGGATAAAAGGTGAACATATTTCTAAACCGGGAGTCGATGTTCCCGAGTATATTATATATATATATTTTTATATATATATATATATATGGATATAGTTTTTAAAACTATGGATCGAATAAGGTTTATTCGATACCTTTATTTTATTATTTGAATATTATTTGAATATTCATTCGAGGGCTTATGACTTCTTTTATATTATTTATTGAATATTATTTGAATATTCATTCGAGGGTTTATGACTCAGTTTATATTATTTATTGAATATTATTTGAATATTCATTTGAGGATCTATGACTCCGATTATTTGCTGAAATATATTCTTTATTTTATTAAAGAATAAGGAGTTAATAATCAAACTTATTTTCGATTATTCAAATAAAGATAATACTTTCATATAAGTATATCTTTGGTTATTTAATACTCGTTTCAAGTATAAGTTTTAAAACTTCTACTTCAATTATTTTTATAAAAGATTATTCTTTATGGGAATATTATTTAAATAATAATATTCAGTCATTTTCTAAATATTCTGGGGACTGATTTACTTCATTAAATCAGCTTTACTCCAAACACTCTTTAAAGTGTTTTCGAGTCTTCAAAATGATTTTTTTAAAAGTTAGAGCGGATCCCAAAACTCATTTTTATATTTAAGATCTTCCTTTTTAAAGGGGATTTAAATACTCGTTCAAAACCTGGGGAATCCGGCTCTGTGGTGTATTTTATATTCGCAACAAGGTTGCAGTTTTGGCAAATGAATTGATTACTTACCCAACGTTCGGGAAGTAAGTCCATCTATTGAGTCGGCATAAGCAACATGGGCGCAGTGGGCGTCCATGATAGTGTAAGTGGCTCAGTGGGAGTCCATCAAATGCATAAGTGGCTGAGTGGCAGTCCAGCATAAGGTCTTAATTACGACCAGGGTGATGACCAGTGGGGAATTCGTCCATCTACTAGTAGAAAAGGTTACTTATGGGTATCTTTGCCTGATCAGCAAGATATCTGGTTTATGCCAAAGGTTTTCTTTTCCTTCCAAATTCATTGGATATTGCAACTCTGTTCATACTTTACATAACAGAGGTTCCAGGAAATGTTTTAGAGATATATATATGTGGATATATATATATCGGGACTAAATAAAGTATCTCATAACTTTTTCATTCAATAATATTTCAAAGATTGAATCTATTCAAGTCTTATCTTGTGGTCTCATCAGTGGGATGAACTTTTGAAACTGGTTATAACTTGAACGGTGGTAGTTCAAGTAGTATTGGGAAAGATATAAGTATATTGGGGTATTTGGTAACCTCATCTTTTAAACTTATATCTAATTAATAATTGTCTTATGAATGACAAAGATTTTCAGAAAAACGTTGAGACAAGGTTAGATATATGAGATCACCTTGCAACGATATTTTTTTTATATATACAGTTATACACTGGGATTTTGTGTATATTATGCATGGAAGAGGACTTCCAAGATTTTGAAAAGTATATATGTATATATATATATACTGAATATTTTGCGACTTCATCGCATTAAGATATCAAACTTGGTTCATTTCTTTTGACCAAGACTTTCATGAGTATTATGAGTAGGCTCATATATTGTAAATCATTATACATATTATTTTGGTGGGCTTGCTGCTCACCCTTGCTTTATTTCTTCATCACACAACAACAGTTAGGAAAGATGGCCAGACTCCAGCAGACCCAGCGCAAGCGCGTGGGAAGCGTCCCACGTCTTCCCGTTGATGTTGTAGCTGCTATAGCTGCAGAGGTAGATCTATTGTAGATCAGACCATCTACTTTTGAGAATCAATTATGTATAATTATAACTTGTGGCAGATAATGGCAATTAACTGTAAATTTATGAAGTAATCATTTTGGGTTGTAATAACTTTTAAATTGTGGATTCAAAGACTTGTACTTATTTAAATTTCATCTCTGAGACTATAACGGGTTGTGGTGTGTGTTAGTGTGGGGTCACAGCATAAGGTTATTATTATTAATTAAGTGAAGTGATATTGTGGAAAGAAAGACCGTGACGACCCGGATCCTCGACCCCGGATCTGGGGGTGTTACAGAAATGGTATCAGAGCTAAGCGTTATAAACCTCAGAGATGATGGGACGTTAAGATAAAAAGTTCACTAAGATAATAAGAACTCTTGCCAAGTTCATAGTCGGGCTACCTAACGTAGTACTGACAGTTAAAACCCTTATGGGAACCCTTATAAATATCGTGATAGGAGCGTAGTTCGTTATCGTATATGGTAGCGGGACTCCGAACCCTGAGGTTGAGGAGCAACATCGCGATGATATTTTATTACTAATTGGAGATCGGATTGTGGATCCGATAGAGTGTCCTAATGGAGGACCGGATGATGTTGATATTGAGGATTTAGCGGTTGAGGATGTTGTCCTAGAAGGGATAGTTGTTGAGGAGGATCCCACGGAGGATCCTGACAGGATTGGATAAAGGACCACTGATGAATTGATGACCATGGTTTGGTCGACTACCAGAGGTAGGATTGGGCGGTCACTACCAGAGGTTCGTTCAAGTTTGTAAAGATAGTAGCCCCTTTAACGCGGCTTACTCGTAAGACTGAGAAGTTCGAATGGACAGAGAAATGCGAGAACAACTTTTAAGAACCGAAGCAAAGGTTGGTGACGTTCCCTATGTTGGCGTTGCCGGATGGAAAATGAGATTTTGTGATTTGTAAGTGACGCTTCGCATAAGGAATTAGGGTGCTTCTTATATAGCACAGCAAGATAATCGCGTCTGCGTCAAGACAATTAAGGGAATTTAAAATTCGATATCCCCACCCATGAGCTTGGGCTCGTGGCAATAGTTTTGCCCTAAAGATTTGAGGCACTACTTGTATGGAGAGAAGTGTGAGATTCACAAACCATAGGAGCTCTAGTACATTCTTACGTAGAAAGAGCTCAACATACGCCAGAGGAGGCGGTTAGAGCTAATCAAGAATTATGATTGGGAGATTCTTTATCATTCGGGGAAAGCCAATATGGTGGCTGATGCCCTTAGTAAAAAGGAGAGACTCAAGATGATAATGTCTTTTGGAGAGTTTATAAGAGATTTTGAGAAAATGGAAATAGTAGTGAAGGTAACCGGAGCCGGTACCGAAAAGCTGTTTGAGATAGCAATACAGCCCGAAGTATTGGAAAAGAACATATTGTGCCAGTAAAAGTGATGAATGAAGGCAGAGAGCCAACAAATAGGTATGAGATTAATACCGAGAGTGATGATAAGGGAATAATGAGGTATTCCTATAGAATTTGGGTTCCAAAGGTTTAAGAGCTTAAAGATGAAATCTTAGATGAAAGCTAGTTTGAGGAATAAGAGTTAGAGCAAACCCTGAACGTGATAGTCAGGGAGGTTGCCACCAAGACAAAAGGAACCCATAACATGATGAAGTGGAAAATGAGGATTTAAATTATGTAAGATGACCCCAATTATGGGGAGTAGGAAGAAATATTTAGACTGAGGAAACAAAAGTCGAGTAAGGACAGGAGACCCGAGATGGTACCCCTATACGGCAATTCATGGACCTGTCTAAAGAGAACTTAGACTATTATCCCCAACCACCACCCTGAGGAGACAGTGCGGTGGGAAATTCTTTCATGACCTTTAAGTCGCTAAGCTCTCAGAGTTCCAAGGAACAAGCTGACCCAGTCGAGGCAAGAGCCTGGCTAAAGGAAATAGATGAATCATTTGAGATTCTAAATGATTGACGAACCACAAAAGACTGTTTTGTCACTTACCCTCCCAAGAGAGAGACCACCCGCTGGTGAAAGGCCAAGGAAGGCACGGAGCAAGAGATTATAATAAACTGATTAAAGTTCAGCCAATTGTTTTCGGGATCGTAATTCCCAAGGTTATGGAATAGTGTAAAAGCTTTAGAGCCAGAACAAAGGCAGACGAGTATGATGAATTATGAATCTAAGCTGTAAAAGTTGTTAAGATTCGTTCTGAAGACGCGAATCCAGAATGACGGGATATTTGAAATCAATGCTTATGTTGTGTTGGTTCATGAAATAATGATAAGAGAAAGGAAAATAAAAAGGAATTGAAGTGGAAAGGAATAAAAAGGCAACAGAGTTTGAGGAATGATAAGGGAGTTGGGTATGAGGAAACCCTAAAGACTCCTATTAATAGAAATAGAAAAGTATATGATCGTCAGGATGAGGGTGATTCACCATGAGTTAAAGTTGACGGTTGAAGGCATAAGAGATGCATATAGTTTATCCCCTGTAAGTTGGGAGGATTCGAGGAAACCTTGAGATAATTCGAAGGATAAATAATGAGACACGGATAGACTGAGGAGACAAGAAAGTAAGAAATCAGGAAAAATTGGATGAAGGAAGTGACCTTCAATAATGTAAAATGTAAGACCGGTGGCTCGATACCCAGAAAGGGAGACGCCAGATATGGGAGGTATCCCAACATTGAGGTGACTGTTGAGATAAACAACAAAAGTAAATAAGGAATTATTAAGAAGAAGTTCACGTTGAACATGACCAATATCTTCCAGAACATCCATGTTATCATTACCAAATCAGAAAAGAAAAGCGGATGACCATTGTTATCTTTTGGAGGCCATATGGATTGACCTCAATTTGAATAAGGATGCTACTATGAAGTTAGGTATAGACTATCGAGGTGGGAATGATGAATAAGATAATCTATCAAGGATATATGACTTGATTTATCCATGGAAGGACGCAGGTACCTTTTAAAGGTGGAATTAAGGATAGAACATTGGTAACTTAAAATGAATCCTAGGGGACTGCATAAAGGTTGGCATGTCACCCTTGATAGGGACAGTATGAGTTTTGACAGTATGATTGGGAAAGGGTTAAGGTAACAACAACCTTTAAGAATCAGTGGAGAAATTTTTTTCAGAAGTATATAGACAATGGTTCTAGTATTAGTAAATGGTATTGTGATATGCCCTGTATCTAGGGAATACAGGAGGAACGATTGAAGGATAACCTTAGAGGTTTTACAAGGAAAAAGGTAATATTCAAAATTCTCAAGAATAGAAATGTTGATAAAGGAAATATGACGTAATTATAATGGTGCCAAGTGGGGCACGTGTTAAACCACGAGAAAGTATGGATCGAACCAGTAAAGGTCAAAATTGTTCAGGGCAATTAGGACCTAAGACAAAAGATGTTCTAAGTACGATCGAGAGTCAGTCGCGACAGTGATTAACCTCTAAAGACTGAGGCAATAACTTATGGAAAAATGGTGATTTTTTTTTCTCATCAGATTTTAAGAAAAGCATTTTCACATAAGCTGTGATTGAAATAAGGTAGAAAATTTATTTGGAGGTGGTTAATGTGACATTGACTGTAAGGAAATTTTACTATCAGGAAAGGCCAAAGAGGTGGCCGACACTTTAAAGGTAAGAGGATAATTATAGGCGCTCGTGCGAGAGGAATACAGTGATGATGGTTAAAGCTGTGAAGGTTGTATTATGGTTTGGAAGATTGACATTCCTTCTGATGACTGTGCAATACCCGACCGTAATAGTAGTTGGTAAAGGTTTAATTCGCGTAATCGCCATGAACGGGCTATCTATCTTAGGAGGTCCTATCTTGAGATAAGCCAGGACCATGTTTCAAAAAAAAAAAAAAAAAAAAAAAAAAAAAGACTAAACAAACCTTTGAGTTAAGTCTTCTATTGAAGGCATATGATTACGAATGGTATTAACCTGCTATCGTTGCTTTGATTGAAACTCTTCTACACTTTTATCTGCTTCATGTCATGAAGGTACGTCAGAGTTTGGAGTGTTCTTCATGAATTGTGATTGGTGGTTATGTTAACTCCTTAGGAGGATTTGATACGACATGTATGGACTCCGTAGGGTTAGCTATTAAGATTTCATGGAAAGTGAATGATGACAGTGGGTCAGTGGTGGACCATAGTAAGGCAGCAATGATTCTGCGAGTAATGAGCTGATTACAACCGTGAGAGTTGTATTGGAATGGGTGTTGAGATTGAGTACCACTAATCGGGTCGTGGTAGTGTATAAGTTATCATTGATAGACTAATTAAGTAGAGTATCTACCTATTGAATATTTATTCCCTCTTATGAAAAGAGAGTCGTATTACTATATGAGGAAGGTTGCGGTGCAAGCATAGAACTCTAGTAACGGTGATGTCTAAAATGAGATCCCAGATTCGATTTTCGATGTCGAGGGAGTTTCAAAGGTGATTATGTATAAGCTCGAGGAAGAGTGTGGGTCCATAGAATGATGGACGGGATAGCGAAAATATTTAAGCATGCAAAATGCGAGGCTATAATGCTCGATGCTGATATAAACACGTATATGTTTTGTTCTCCTATGACAAACCTCTATAGTTCAGAGGTAGGTTCCAAGCCAGATATTTTGTGGCAGTATATTTTTTTCATATATACAATTCTCTTCAGTTCGTTCTTTTCTCTTCTTTTCATTTCATGTAAGCTGAGAAGAACAACCCTTCCAGAAGGGGAGGTATTGCCGAATGACTATCTATCTTTGTGATAGAAGCCTAGTAGGATACCACATGTTGTTTAATTGCTTGTCAAGTACTAAAGGCTGGCCACCTTCTGTACTAACTATGCGATATAACAAGTGTTCATGATCATAGTGATCTCTCAACAAATTCCTTTACTTCTATTTGATTGATCAAATTTTGGAAAATAGAAACCGCTGAAAAAGGAGTAGTAAAGTTATGGTGGTATTCAGAATGGGAACACATTCGTGATACTAAGGTTGACGTGGTTATTAAAAGGTTATAGAACGCTAACGAGCAAAAGTATAACCCGTATAATATTAGGAACGGAAGGTAGTAGCGATTACGAACTGGAAAAGAATGGGTATTAAGAAGCAAAAGTTCTAATGATAAAAGCTATAATGAGAGTCTGTGCAATAGACTTGAAAGAATTTGGAATGATCACTAAATTCGGATTGAGTTATCTTACGACAATAGATCATATGTCATTATCGAGATGTCGCCTTATAAGATCCTTGAGGGAAGACAATGTCGATCTCCCTTATGTTAGGATGAAGTCGTAGAGCGCAAGATGCTCGGACCCGTAGTAGTCCAAAGGACCAAGGATATGATAGATCTAATCAGAGGACGGCTGGTAGTAGCCCAAGATGGACATGATAAGTATGTTGATTTGACACGCAAGGATAAAGAGTATGAAATAGGGGACCTAGTAATGTTATAGGTATCCCTTGGAAAGGATTGATGAGGTTCGGAAAGAAAGGAAAGCTAAGTCTACAATTTGTTGGACCCTTGGATATATTAAGACGTTTGGGAAGTTAGCATATGAGCTAGCCCTAACCCCGAACATGTAGCAGGTCGTAACGTGTTTCAAGTATCAATGTTAAGGAAGTGTAATTCAGATGCCAGTCAAATAGGGGCATATGAGCGCATAGATATGTAACCCGACGTAACCTATATGGAGCAACCAGGAAGGGTTATAGAGTGAAAAGGGACAAGTGCTTAGGAGAAGGGTTATCAAACTAGTCAGAGTTTGATGGTAGAACCACAATGTGGAAAATTGACTCGAGAGTTAGAAAGTGTAATGCTAAGAAAGTATCCCCATTTGTTTTCTATCTGATTCCGGGACGGAATCCTTTTAAGGAGGGGAGACTGTAATAACCCCAATTTTTGGAAAATTTTGAAACCCTTATGAATAGTGTTTTTGCTGAATGAGAAAACTTTTCATGCCACACTATGTAGGGGTTCTGTTATGGATATTCTGGGATATTATTAGTACTCTATGAAGTATATAAGTGTATGTAAAGATCGTCAGAATCCAATTCCGAACACTTTGGTTTTTCCCGGAAATCCACAAGATACGGAGAGAATTGAGTATAAGGTAACAGGATAAAAAGGATTTAAATTAAAGGATTATAATGGAGGATCATTAAAAGGAGTATAATGTATTGAGAAAGGTTAAGGGAACCTAAGTAATAAGATCCCGGGTATGATCCTTCAAACGATAAACGAGAACGAAAGTTAAGCGAACCGTATAACAGATCAGCGGTCATTAGGCAAACGATTAGGAAGTTAATCAAAGGGATTAGTGGGAATGATGTCATCCAACCAATAGAAAGAGGACAAGGAAGGGAGGATGACATCATGAGGATGATATAAGCATGACATGGGAAGGAAGGAGGTGTGGTTGAATGAGAACCACACAAATTCAAGGGCAAGAAGGTAATTGACTAAAGCAAGCACAAAAACCAAGCAACCAAGCCAAGCAAAAACCATTTTCATCAAAAATCAAAAGCAACCAAGGCTTGTTCATGAAGCTCTCGGGTGGTTTTCTTAAAAAATGAAAGTCCAAGCTCCTCCACTTACTATTTAGCAAGGTAATTATCTAAGCTTCCCCATGGATAGTTACATACTTCCTATAAGTTTAAGCTTCTAATTCCAAGCCAATCTTTTTCTATAAATCATGAAAGAAGATGGTGAATAGTGTTTTCAAGAACTAAAATTTGTGTTCTTGAAGTTTTGTTTAGAATAAGCTTGGATAAGGGCTTTAAAGGTGATTCCAAGCCATTCTCTTGATTCTCCACTCTCCAAGGAAGGTATAAACTACAAACCCTAGCTTTATTTTTGAGTAATTAGGATTGAATGTGTTTGATATAGCATATGTGAAGCATGATGCTTGAATGGTTGAAGTTTGGTTGAGTTTGTAGAGATTAGTTGGTTTTGTTGCATTGTTGGAGTTGTAAATCTTGGTAATTAGTTAAAGAACCTAAGTAAAGCTTTTAGTTCATGTGAGGAATAAGTATAAATGGTTAATGTGGATTTGTTGGGGTTGTTATGATGTGATAAGGATGGATGTTTGTTGTATGATGGATTTGAGGTTGAATTTGAGGTTGATTTGGAATGGGTTTGAATGGTTTAAACATTGGTAATCGCGTAAACATAGCCGTCGTAACGTCCGATTTTTTTTGGACTGTTTTTGTGCATAACATTAGGACCCGAGAACCCCCTGCTAGATTGTGACCACTGCCATGTTTAGATAGCTCATGTTACGAGCTTCGTTTTGATATGTAGTTCGTTCGATTCCGATGCACGGTTTAGGAGAAACGACCGTTTCAAGTAACGGCGTTTCGCGAACGAAACATTTCCCCTCGCCTTACTTTGAAACATAGGTTAAAGACCAAAAAAGACTAATTGAAGTATGAAACATTTATGGTAAGTGTGTTAGGCAGTTGGTAAGACACTCGCGAAGGAATCGCCTTAAAACTCGTAAAGGTTAAATTATTAAAAATGGTGGAGCCGAGGGTACCCGAGTGACTTAAGCGAATCAGTGAGCGCAAAACGAGCGTTAGAGTCTAAGTTAGTTAAAGTATAGATTTACAAGTGACTTTGGTTTAATTCCAACTTACTTGTTGCTTATAGGTTACCAGACTCGTCCCGAGCCATTCGTAACCCCCAGTCGCTCAGGCAAGTTTTCTACCCGTTATACTGTTGCTGTGATGTAAATATATGTATATGCATTATCTTGTGATATTGCATGATTGTTATTAGCAAATTTTGCGATATATTGGAGCATGCTAATATGGTATATATGCATGTCTGTTTCGTAATCTGGTTATCTATCTGTTGATTTCAATGCTTATAGTTGCATAATACCTATGCTAGAAATAAGCAAGTAGTTGCGTATACCCTTAGTATAGGGGATAAAAGGTGAACATATTTCTAAACCGGGAGTCGATGTTCCCGAGTATATTATATATATATTTTTATATATATATATATATGAATATAGTTTTTAAAACTATGGATCGAATAAGGTTTATTCGATACCTTTATTTTATTATTTGAATATTATTTGAATATTCATTCGAGGGCTTATGACTTCTTTTATATTATTTATTGAATATTATTTGAATATTCATTCGAGGGTTTATGACTCAGTTTATATTATTTATTGAATATTATTTGAATATTCATTTGAGGATCTATGACTCCGATTATTTGCTGAAATATATTCTTTATTTTATTAAAGAATAAGGTGTTAATAATCAAACTTATTTTCGATTATTCAAATAAAGATAATACTTTCATATAAGTATATCTTTGGTTATTTAATACTCGTTTCAAGTATAAGTTTTAAAACTTCTACTTCAATTATTTTTATAAAAGATTATTCTTTATGGGAATATTATTTAAATAATAATATTCAGTCATTTTCTAAATATTCTGGGGACTGATTTACTTCATTAAATCAGCTTTACTCCAAACACTCTTTAAAGTGTTTTCGAGTCTTCAAAATGATTTTTTTAAAAGTTAGAGCGGATCCCAAAACTCATTTTTATATTTAAGATCTTCCTTTTTAAAGGGGATTTAAATACTCGTTCAAAACCTGGGGAATCCGGCTCTGTGGTGTATTTTATATTCGCAACAAGGTTGCAGTTTTGGCAAATGAATTGATTACTTACCCAACGTTCGGGAAGTAAGTCCATCTATTGAGTCGGCATAAGCAACATGGGCGCAGTGGGCGTCCATGATAGTGTAAGTGGCTCAGTGGGAGTCCATCAAATGCATAAGTGGCTGAGTGGCAGTCCAGCATAAGGTCTTAATTACGACCAGGGTGATGACCAGTGGGGAATTCGTCCATCTACTAGTAGAAAAGGTTACTTATGGGTATCTTTGCCTGATCAGCAAGATATCTGGTTTATGCCAAAGGTTTTCTTTTCCTTCCAAATTCATTGGATATTGCAACTCTGTTCATACTTTACATAACAGAGGTTCCAGGAAATGTTTTAGAGATATATATATGTGGATATATATATATCGGGACTAAATAAAGTATCTCATAACTTTTTCATTCAATAATATTTCAAAGATTGAATCTATTCAAGTCTTATCTTGTGGTCTCATCAGTGGGATGAACTTTTGAAACTGGTTATAACTTGAACGGTGGTAGTTCAAGTAGTATTGGGAAAGATATAAGTATATTGGGGTATTTGGTAACCTCATCTTTTAAACTTATATCTAATTAATAATTGTCTTATGAATGACAAAGATTTTCAGAAAAACGTTGAGACAAGGTTAGATATATGAGATCACCTTGCAACGATATTTTTTTTATATATACAGTTATACACTGGGATTTTGTGTATATTATGCATGGAAGAGGACTTCCAAGATTTTGAAAAGTATATATGTATATATATATATATACTGAATATTTTGCGACTTCATCGCATTAAGATATCAAACTTGGTTCATTTCTTTTGACCAAGACTTTCATGAGTATTATGAGTAGGCTCATATATTGTAAATCATTATACATATTATTTTGGTGGGCTTGCTGCTCACCCTTGCTTTATTTCTTCATCACACAACAACAGTTAGGAAAGATGGCCAGACTCCAGCAGACCCAGCGCAAGCGCGTGGGAAGCGTCCCACGTCTTCCCGTTGATGTTGTAGCTGCTATAGCTGCAGAGGTAGATCTATTGTAGATCAGACCATCTACTTTTGAGAATCAATTATGTATAATTATAACTTGTGGCAGATAATGGCAATTAACTGTAAATTTATCAAGTAATCATTTTGGGTTGTAATAACTTTTAAATTGTGGATTCAAAGACTTGTACTTATTTAAATTTCATCTCTGAGACTATAACGGGTTGTGGTGTGTGTTAGTGTGGGGTCACAGCATAAGGTTATTATTATTAATTAAGTGAAGTGATATTGTGGAAAGAAAGACCGTGACGACCCGGATCCTCGACCCCGGATCTGGGGGTGTTACACTAGTGGCTAGAGGCCATTAGGATATTTCTGGCATTTGCAGCATTCTCTAACTTTAAAGTTTATCAAATGGATGTCAAAAGTGCCTTTCTGAATGGAAAGCTGGAAGAAGAGGTATATGTAGAGCAACCTTCTGGTTTTGGAGATCCAGATCATTTGGATTTTGTCTACTTTCTTTTCAAGGCTATCTATGGACTCAAACAGTCTCCGAGAAAATGGTATGACACTTTCTCTGAATTTCTTATTGAAAATAGCTTTATTAGAGGTGTCATAGACAAAACTCTCTTTTATAAAAAGCATAAGAATGATAATATATTAGTCCAAGTCTATGTGGATGATATAATATTTGGGTTTACTAATGATAATCTTTGTAAGAGATTCGCTAAGTTAATGCACATCAAATTTGAAATGAGCATGATGGGAGAGCTGAATTTTTTTCTTGGATTACAAGTAAATCAAAGGTTAGATGGAACTTTTATTTGTCAATCCAAGTATCTCAAAGAACTCCTCAAAAAGTACAATCTAGAGGATTCTACATCAGCAAGGACTCCGTCAACTACAACTATCAAGCTTGGACCATGTGAAAACTCTATTAAGGTAGATGTCATAAGCTACAGAGGTATGATTGGCTCGTTACTCTATCTTACTACAAGTAGACCAGATATTATGTATGTTACATGCTTATGTGCAAGGTTCCAAGCGGATCCTAGAGATATTCATCTCGTTGCTGTTAAACGAATCTTAAGATATCTTAAGGGAACACCAAATCTAGGTATTTGGTACCCTAAATAATCTGGTTTTAACCTTGTTGGATATACAGATTCAGATTACGCAGGAAGTGTTGTTGATAGGAAAAGCACCTCAGGGAGTTGTCAATTCCTAGGTAGCAGACTAGTCTCATGATACAGCAAGAAACAACAAACAGTTTTAAATTCAACGGCCGAGGCTGAATATATTGCTGCTGGAAGCTGCTGTGCTCAGATCTTGTGGATTAGGAATCAGCTACGGGACTATGGCTCTGTATTAAACAAAATACCTATTCTATGTGACAATACAAGTGCAATAGCCATCACCAACAACCCTGTGCAGCATACAAGGACCAAGCACATTGACATCAGGTATCATTTTATTAGAGAGCACGTCATGAATGGTACTGTTGAACTATTTTTTGTTCCAACAGAAGAACAAATAGCAGATATTTTCACTAAACCTCTTGATGAATCCACATTTACCAAATTAGTTGGTAAATTGGGTATGTTGAATAGCTTTAGTGATTAAACTTGTGAATATCTGAAATCTGTTCTTGAGTGAATTTACAAATGAATTTTTCATAAATGAAAAATTCATTTGCAAATTTATTTTATCATTTTCCAAAATTTCTTGCTTATTTCTATATAATTTTTATTATCTTATCTTATTTATTTACTCAACTTGTTAATTTTAATGTCTCATAATATTTTATTTTCTCTAAAAATATTTTTCTATGAATTTTATTTGCTAAAATTCAAAAGAAATCTATTTTTGGACTAAAAATATAATTATCTCTGAAATATTTTAATTGTGTAAATATTTTCTGCCATATCGATATTAGTATTTATTGTAGTTTTCTGTAATTATATATATATATATATATGTTCTGTTTTTGTTAAAAACTGTTTATATTTTTTTTTGTTAAAAACTGTTAATATTTGGTTTATAAAATATATATATATTTGTTTGTTTGTGTTAAGTTTATACTTGAATGACAATCGACAAGACAATTGAAATTGTCTTGCTGAAAGTCATTCCAGTACAAATACATGTTTATTTTTAATTCAGGTTAATTTTATAACTGGCAAGACAATCAGTATGACTATTGATTGTCATGCCAGTAATAAAATTAATATCAGATATTTTTTTGTTTTATTTTGTACTGCTATGACAATCGGTATGACTATCAGATTGTCATACCAGTTATATTATTACTATATTTTTTTTGTTGTTATTTTGTTTGTTTTTTTTTTCTCAATTTGCCCCGGTATGACTATCGGTATGACAATCGGTAATACTATCCCGAATTGTCATACCAATTGTCTACTTAATGGTTTTTCCTGTTTTATTTTCTAATTCATTCAGTTTTTGTTCAAAATTCCATCAGTCTTTCTTTTTCTCTCTTATTTCTCTCTCTCTCACTTCGAACAGATCAACTACCTCCTTTGTCTTCTTTGCTCGAGTTTTTACACAGCATACAAAATCATCACTCCTGTGATATATACATACACGTATATACATACAGAAGTGCTGTTGATTTTTTGTTAAAAAAAAATCAGTTTGTGTTTGTTTGATTTTGAGTAATTCTATTTAATTTTGTTTGGTGTCTTGTGCGTTTATCAAATCTGCTTTTGTGAGTTAACAACTTTAACGAGATACATTTCTTTCTAAAATTTTCGAATATAATTGATTTAATTCGAATTATTAAATTAATTTAATTAATTCGAATTTTCTTAATATTACTCTTAAAATTCTGAAAGTGTGTGTCTTATTATTATTTTAAATGGCTCTCAATTTCCAAATTGTTTCTCATAATCTTGTTGGTTATTTTAATCCAGATAAATGTGATGTAGAAAAATTTAAGCCGTGAATTAGATTTTTAAATGACCATTCGATTGTTAGCTCTGCTATTAAATTAAATGTGATTTTAAATGTTGATCTGCTCAGACTGATTTGCACAACCTCTACTGTGGCTGATGATTTTAAATCTTTTTCATTCACCGTGGCAAACACACAGTATGTAGTTGATGAAACAGTCGTCAATCGAGCGTTAAATTTTCCTATGGACAATTTCTGTAATTTGCCCTCTGAAAATGATATTTCAAACTTTTTCCATGCTATTCACTATCAGGGGATGATTAATTTAACCAAGTTGTCTAAATCCAATTTGGTTTCTCAATGGGACATTTTCTTCGATACACTTTCTAAAGTGTTTGCCAACTGCACTAAATCCAACTTTCACAACATCACTTCCACTCTACAGTATATTGGTCTTGCGGTTGTTTTCAATCAAAGGATCAATTTTGGCAAACTACTTTTACCCATTCTTTTGAGACGTCTCACTACTGCTTTACGTGATCATTCTACAAATCGTAGGATCTCGTGCTACTATGCTCGTTTTCTTATACTCATAGCAGAACATATTCTCTCACCTGAGCATAAAGCCCTTTTTGCTAACTCCTCAGTAACCGAACCCCCTCCTGTAAGCAAAAAGATTTACACCCGCCAAGACACAACTTTCAAATTCATGCAAGTTCCTGTACTTGTATCTGCTTTCATGGCCACTTATATTCCTTTACCTATCTTCAATCTTCCCGGTCATGAACAACAAGCTCAACCTCCAGTGGTTCAAACCACCCAGGCTCAAACATCAGATGCTCTTCCTCTACAGGTAATAATTCCTCAAACTCAACCTATTCCTACTTCTGTTGAAAGACCCCCAGTGGTTGATAGGACTGACCATGAAGTTGTAGAATCACAGCTTCAATCCCAGGTCACAGAGCAAAACACAGAGTCACAACCTATCTCAACCTCTCCCCCACTGTCTAAAATGTTGCCTAGAAGGTTAGTAGGAAGTAGTTTGTTAGTGGATGTGAATGAACCCTCAGCTCTGCCTCCACCCAAGAAAAGGAGAACATTTACTGAGGCATCTGAAAGCCCATCCTTGTCCTCCCAACAGGACATGGACTTTGAAATGGCCACTGAACAGTTACTAAAAACATTTTCTCAACATGATGAATCTATTGAAATTCGCCATAGGGCCATGGCATCCTGTACTGAGTCAAGCACAATTCCATTACTCACAATGGAAGCATACAGACCAGTAGATGATACTCAGGACACGGAGCGAGAAGTGCACATTTAGTCAGTTAAAGTGCCTGCCATAGTTACGGCAGAAGAGCAGTCACATGCTTCTGAGGGAAAATCTGACTCTCAGCCACCTTTAGTAGAGTCATTTTCTCCCCTCCCAGATCCAACACCTCTGGCTCCCTCACGGGATTCTCCACTCGCAGATTTATCTGGAGAAAGTGGAGGGCAACTCGGTCAATCTATCCCTGAAGTAATTCAGACATCTATTTCACATGAAAAGATAGGTTTTACTGAGGATCGGGACTCGCGAATTCCCATTGCACCACCACTGACCTCTCTTGAAGAGGCTAGGGTGATTTTAACTGCAGGTTCAGAAGATCAGCATCAGGAAGACTCCTCATGAGCAATTATATTGAGAGATACACAAGCACGTGAGTTGAGTGAATCAAACAGGAGAGATATTCAGGTGAGCGCACACACAGACACAAACACTGAAAATCTGTTAGCTCAAATTGCTGATCTCAAGGAACAACTTGCAAAAAGTCAGGCGGAAGCTCAATCATTCAAAGCATAAGTGGTTGAACGGTCTTCTTCTTCCACCTCTGTCAATAATCAGCTGGCTCTCATCAGGACTGAAATATCATATTTGAAGACATCTGTTGTACCAAAGCTTAACTCAATCCAGGCATCTCCAACGTTATCAGCTGACGACATTTCAAACTTCTGCTCTCTACATACAAGAATGACTTCTCTTGAAGACTTGGTTGAAATGAATCATTCACTAGATTCTTCCAGATTTCTGAAGATAGAGACGGGCATGGAACATCTGAATGAAGGGATGAAGCACCTGTACTACATGATCAAAAATTCTCACTGCCCTAATGAAGAACAAAGGACTTTCTTTGAAGGGCCGTCTAGTGGAGGCTCAGGCTCGGGAGGAGATGGAGGTCATGGAGGTTCTAAGGGAAAGTCTGTAGAGGATTCCTCAACTAAGGGGGAGAAGAAAGGGAGAAGTGAAAAGGGAAAAGAAAAAGATTCGTCTGCTGGAGGCACAGGGAAGCCTGATGATATCTACTATAGTGGAGAATAGGATGACTTTGATATTTGTGACGTTCCCACTGAACCAGTCTTGGAAGATAAAGATGGTTTCTTTGAAGTTGAGGAGGAAAGTGATTTTGGAGAATGGGAAGAGGAAGCTCCAGTGGATCCTCTGTTTGAGAAAGAGTTTCAGCAGCAGCAGTTAGAGATGAAAAGAAAAGAAGCTGAACTCGAAAAGGTATCCCAGATCATTGACATGAGGAAAGACATCCAAAGAACAGAAACTCTTCAAAAGCAACGTCTTCATGACATTAAGGCTCAAGAAAGGAGAAGAGATGTCAGACTGAAGATTGGTGAAAAATAGGATGAAGCTAGGAGAGTACTTGATATGCCTCAGCTGAGCACAAACAATGATAGGCAGTTTCTACACCTTCTGGACAAGCTGGAGATCTCTAATCCAAACAATGACATGTACATGAATGCTATAATGACTGAAGTCTCAAGGATCACAGCTGCCTTTGACAGATCACTAAATGAGATGAGCATATTTGTATATTGTCAGAGCGAAGCATCTTTCAAGGTGTCACTTCATCTGTTTGAGAATCATTCTTTGTCAGAGATTTGGGTTCTTCTCAACAAAGTCAAAAGAAGCTCATAATTGAATGAAGTTCTTCAAGAAAGGCTCAAAGAGTTTGCCAGCAGGGCTAGTCCTCAAGTGGTCAACAATCCTCATCAAGTAAGATTCTTTAAGTCTGACTGTCTTCAAATCTGCCAGCTCGATTCACAATCTCTTAAAGACTACTCAGCTAAGCATCTGGTCTGGATGGAACATCACTTAAGAACTGCTGGATATTCATCCATGTTGAAAACTCAAGCAGCTGATTTGATTCAAGCTTACTGTGAAAAGAATATCAAAAGGTACAATCAGTTAAATAATAAGCTAAAGACAGTTGGAGTTCAACCAGTCAGACCAGAAAGCTTCACTTCAGAAAAGGATCGTGTCTTTGACAAGGAGTTGCTTCAAGATTTGGAAGAAGGTGAAGAGTTGGAAGAAGGTGAATTCGGAAGGGAAGACAACTGAATTCAATTAGCTCAAAACTCAATGTAATATGATTAGAGCTTTATGAATCAAGATAGACTAATGTAGTTATATGTTCAGGCTAGAGGAACATCTATCTTGTATTCACTTGTAAATTTCTTTTGGAATCTGGAAAATGTTAAAGATAATCCAGAACTTTTCTGCTATTTACTTTGCATTACTATTTATATCTTTTTCTTATTTGTTAGTTGAGTTATCCTCTAGGTATTTGTTGTTATTGTCTAACAAACAAATAGGGGGAGATTGAAAGGCATATGTCAGAGCCTATTTGTTTATTCGAGGATTTAACTCAACTCAAATAAGGATGTAACAAGTAAATAGTGGTCCTATCATCCGAGAGATCTCTCAAAGTAACATATGTCAAAGGATTAAGTAACATTGTTCATCTACAGTCTTGAGGACTTAATTCACTGGAAGAAGCTCAAGAAATTGATCAAGCCTCAGTGATATAAATCAAGATTGTGGATTTAATCAAGTGACAGAGATCTCGTCAGGGTATCAATTAATTACAAGGATTTAGTCTGAAGAAAATCAAGAGTATCAAGGTCAAGGCATGAAGAAACGTCACGGAAGTTAGTCACTCATGAACCAGACAGTACATCGAGTGTCAACATTGAAGTGGTGGAATTGATTCATAATTGACAGTGATTTTCAGTGATTTTCAGAAGAATGGTTACTGCTCAAGATTGGTATTAATTCTCTATTAATTAATTAAGTCATATAATTTAATTAAGATAATAAATTAAATCTGCAAAGATTAATTTATTGATTAATTAAATTAATTGATTAATTAATTCAGAATTATTATTTGATTAAAATCTGTTTTAATTCAGCAAGATAATCTTTTATACTAATATGACAATCGGTATGACAATCAGTAGTCATACCGAAAGTCTTGCTAGTTCATTCTAATTGTCTTGCTAGTTCTAAGGATAGTTCTACCGAAAGTCTTGCTGAGGTAATTGGATTGTCATGCCAGCTCTTTTCTCTCGGGTTGATTGATAAAAAGAAGCAGAAGCAGATCATTTTCAAGAGCAAGCATTGAATATCAAATACTGAAGAACACAAAACAAAAGAAACCTGCAGAGAATTTATTATAAATTCACAGATCATTTATTTCTAGTATTTATTGTTAAATCCAATCCACTAGAAATACCTTTCTTGTTCTTGTGTAACTATCTAGCGGATCGAAATCCCTAGAACTTAATCTCAAATCGCTTTTAGCATTTGATCTTTTTATTTCAAAAATAGAAAAAGTTCATGTCGAATTTATTCTAGATTTGTAATAATTGATTTGAGATTAATCCCTTGTAAACGATACCGTTTGTTGTAACACCTTTCAAGTTTAATAATAGTTTTATTTAACTTGAATTTTGTTTCATTTTTTTATTCCGTATTTTATTCTATTAAACGGTATTGTTTGTATTCAACCCCCCTTCTACAAACATATTGAGACCTAACAGTCTTTGATGTTTGGGGAATCGATTTCATGGGGCCTTTTGTCTCATCCTACAATAATCAGTACATCTTGCTGGCAGTCGATTATGTCTCAAAATGGGTAGAAGTCAAAGCTCTACCAACGAATGATGCAAAGGCAGTGTTGAATTTTCTTCATAAGCAGATTTTCACAAGGTTTGGAACGCCATGAGTAATTATAAGTGATGAAGGGTCACATTTCTGCAACCGTAAGTTTACTTCTATGATGCAGCGCTACAATGTGAATCATCGAGTTGATACTGCCTATCATCCGCAAACAAATGGTCAAGCGGAAGTGTCTAATAGAGAGATTAAGCGCATTTTAGAGAAGGTTGTTTATCCCACAAGGAAGGATTGGTCTTTAAAGCTCGATGAAGCTGTTTGGGCTTACAAAATGGCATATAAGACTCCACTCGGGATGTCCCCGTTTCAACTTGTGTATGGTAAGGGATGTCATCTACCTGCGGAGCTTGAGCATAAGGCCTATTGGGCGTTGAAGAAGTTGAACCTAGATCTAGATGCAGCTGGAAAGAAGCGAATGCTTCAGCTTAATGAACTTTATGAATTTCGACTCCAAGCGTACGAGAACAACAAAATGTACAAGGAAAAAGTGAAAAGGTGGCACGATAGGAAGCTACATCCTAAGTTATTCGTGTTGGGGCAACAAGTTCTTTTATTCAACTCTCGTCTCTGACTTTTTCCTGGGAAATTGAAATCAAGGTGGTCTGGACCTTTTATTGTCAAAACCGTGTTTCCACATGGAGCGGTGGAGATTTTTGAGAATGATCCGGACCAAGCATTCAAGGTTAATGGTCAGCGTTTGAAGCACTACTATGAGGACACGACAAACCGGGAAGTGGTTATTGCCGTTTCATTGTCAACTTGAGTAAGGTACGCAACGTCAAGCTAATGACAAAAAAGAAGCGCTTCGTGGGAGGCAACCCATGATTTGTTGTTACAGGAACCCTTAGTAGTTAATAACCTATCCAAAACCACAAAAAAAATAGAAAAACAGGGCCAGAAAAAAAAATTCCAGTAGACCCCTGAGCGCCCGCTCAGCTTTGCTGAGCGCCCGCTCAGCTTTGCTGAGCGACCGTTCAGGGGCCGACTAGGAGAAATTTTTTTAAGTCCAAAAAAATTCCAAAAAAATCTGAAAAATAAAAAAATAATAAAATACAGCCATTACCCACGACCTATTTCTCCATTATCCCATAATTTTAATCCTCAAACCCACTCCTAATCAAATTTTACCCTAATCCCTACCCTATATATACATACAACTATTCCATATACTCCCCATACACTTTCAAACCTTAAACTCTCTCCCAAACCCAAAAACACAAATCTTTAACACTTTTACTCAGTTTCGATGGCACCCAAGAGATCCAGGACTATCGATAGCAGCAGCACTGTCCCTACTGCTGATTCTTCGAGGGGTGCTGCTGCGAGGCCTCGTTTGAATGATAGGGCTGTTGAGGAGGAGTACACTAGGCTTCTGGATAAGCTAATTTTGAAGGAGAGTGGGTTCTTACCATCGGGGAGGGATGGTGAGTTGTTGCCTATGATTGCTGAGAAGGGGTGGATTGCTTTTTGTGAGTCTCCTGAAGCAGTACCGATGAGCGTGGTTCGTGAGTTCAATGCGAACGCGAAAGCTGAGAGGAATGGGTATTCTGTGGTCCGGGGGATGACAGCGGATTATCACCCTGCGGCGATTCACCGTGTGATTGGGCAGCGAAAGAGGAAGCCCACGGAGGAGAATTGGAACGAGAAGACTGCTGAGGATTTTGACTTGGATTTGATTTGTGCTACTCTCTGTAGGCCGGGCACAGTTTGGACCTTCAAGACTGGAACTAACGAGTATCATCACTTTCTGGCGATCGCGATGAATAGGTATGCTCGTGCATGGAATGCTTTTATTTGTGCTAATATTCTGCCTACTTCGCATGCACATGAGGTCACAGTTGAGAGAGCATAGTTGTTATGGGGAATTTTGAATGAGGAGTACTATGTGGACCTTGGTGAGTTCATCTACCAAGGAATTCTGAAGTTTTTTAGGGGAGCTAAGCACATGAACATCCCTTATGCATCCATGGTTACAAAGCTTTGCCGAGCAGTGGGAGTTCAGTGGCCGTCTCATGAGCAGTTGCAGTTGTTGGCCGTTCCTATTGATTCCGGGACCCTGCATGCGATGCAGGAGTAGACCGGTGGTGAGCCCGAGGAGCATGGGCTGGGTTATCGTCTTCTAGGAGGGCGTCCAGCACGAGGTGCTACCATGGCAAGATCAAGGCGAGATGAGGCTGGTTCTTCTAGAGCTCAGGAGGGTGCTGGGATGGCTGATGCCCAGTATAGGAGGCTTTCGAGGAGGATGGATGCTATGTACGAGACGCAGAGCAGGTTTGCTCAGGAGCTCACCCTTGCACTTGGGACTGCTTTTCGAGGCCTTGCAGCTGACATCCAGTGGCCAGTTTTTGGTGAGGACTCTGCATATCCGCCTCCTGATACACCACCCTCTGAGGGTGATTATGATGATAATCTCTCCGAGTAGGTATACCCTGTGTTCCTTTCTACTACCTTCACTGGGGACAGTGAAGATTTTAAGTTTGGGAGTGGTAGTTAAGGATTATTTTGTGTGTGTGTCATATAGTTGCATATTCATGATAGTTTAGTTCATATAATTGCATATTTTTTTGCCATATAGTTTTTTTTATATATAGCTCTATTTATCATATCATGTAGCTCATGCATATACCATGATCCCTTTTGCGCTGATTTACCAATTGATTCGTGATATTGATGCGAGTGTCGTGATAACGTTAAAGTGATGTTGAGTCGTGTAGGTTGATATGCATGCTAGAAACACTTGTAATTTTACTAAGTCTTAGACAATGCTTAAGGACTAGATTGTTGTTATAGTTTAATGGTTTTTGAGGTTAATCTATTGATTATGACTAGAATTTTATAATAGGTTCTTAGTGATAAAAGGCAGGAAAAGAAAAAATGGAGTGAAAAATGGATTTCATTGCTAATTGTGTCTAGGCGTCAAATGGCTAGTAGCCGGCTCGTATTATTATACGAATAGTCTAGGGTTGAGCAAGATGGAGCGAAATGCACTTGCTCAGAAAGTTTGAAAAAAAAAGAAAAAAAATATATAGAAAAAAAAGAAAAGAAAGATAAAAAATAAAGAGTTAATGCATAATTGATCACGAGTGGGCTCTTTGGTATTCGAGTTATTAAGTTCTTAGGGGACTTTGTGCCTAGTGACCTAAGGCTTTTATAGTCTGGGATCCGCTAACCTAATGCTCGCTACATGGATGCCATTGTATAAGCCTTTTGTGGACCTCACTCATTGCACGGTAAAATAAGAATTTGTTGTTATAAATAAAAATCATGATTCCGTAATAAGCTCCATAATCTTGAAGTGTTATAAGTCGCTTTGTGCCTAGAATTTTTATTCTTCGTATAATCATGCGATTGCCTTGAGGATAGTTGAGTTATGATAATTGATCTAGTTTCGAAGCATATCTGTTAAGCATCTGCACACACAACGTTTCTAGATGTATGTTAGTTGGTATGATTTGATTGATCTTTATTCGCCTAATTGCATTTGTTGAGATGTCGTAAGTTGGTTGGTTTGGTCGTAGTAAGGGGGATCACTGCATTTCATATAGATTGCATTCATGCATGTTTTTGTTTTGTTTTTGAGTATGTGACGCTTGAGGACAAGCATCGATTTAAGTTTGGGGGTGTGATAAGTGGCATTTTATACCACTTAGAATGTCTTATAATAGCTTGAATTGGTGTCTTAAAATCAAGTATTTTGTGTATTTGATGCATTTTTCTAGTATTTGTGCATTTCAGGGTATTAATTACATCTCGAGAGAGAATTCATCAATAATAAGCCTTGGCGTGTGTTTAGCATTGCAAGTGGGAAGATATGAGCAGATTGCAGCGAAGAAACGGAGGAAAAACATATCAGTTTCCAGAAGGGGGCTGAGTGCCCGCTCAGCTCTGCTGAGCGACCGCTCAGGAAGCTGAGCGACCGCTCAGGAAAGCTGAGCGACCGCTCAGGAAAGCTGAGCGGCCGCGCAGGGTCATATTTTCAGATTGATTATTTTAGACTCCTATTTCTGTTTGGCTTCCAACTTCTGAGTTATCTGGGTTTTATGGGACTCCTATATAAGTAGATTTCAGAGACGTTTCAAAAAGGTTGGATCGTAGTATTAATCGAAGAGCGAGGAGATAAGGAAGAAGACCGTTTTAGCACACCGCAACGAAGAGGAAGCATATTTTCTTGTGATTCTTTATTTCGTTATAACGTTGGATGCTAGTTTTCTTTACTTTGAACCTATTTACTCTTTTGACGTACTCTGTTTTAATATAAGTAGTTTTAGTTATTATTCTCGTGTGTTATCATCATGCTTTTATATGAACCCATGATGACGATGAGTGCTATCATGGGCTAATCGTGATCATGGGGTCGTAACGGATTTACTATGGAATTCTTTAGTTAGTTGTTTAATACCTTACTTTGTGATGATTGTATGATATCTAGTACTTACGATGAGTGCATATTCGTCTTATGTGCATCGTGAACATATAAGATAGGGTGTTAATCTCTTGTGAAGCGACGGTGGATCTTGGGATTTAGAACTTGCCATGCTAGCATAGGTTCATGTAAGAGTATGCATGATTAGTGGGTAACTCTAACCGTTTTATTCACCATGTGTAATCAAAAGGAATAACTTATGCTTAAATCGTTATGTTGTCAATTTCTGTAGACATATAGGGACACAATATAATTGATGCCTATTCAACTTATATCTTAATTGTGGATGTTTGGTAGAATGGTATTAGTATAATGAAAGTTGGCTTTTATCAGTTTCGTGTTATTCGATTAATATCATCATTGTTGTATGCTAATGGTAATAACAATTACTATTGAAGGAAGTAGTAATGAAGTTGTGATCTCATGAGTGTTTTAATATTATTAATTGAAGAGTTAATTAAGTGCTTAATTCTAGTAGTTAATTGTAGTTAATAATTAGTTAATCAAATCTAAGTGTTATTGTCTTAACATTGAGAACTAATCATACATTAGTGAGTGAGTTTAATTGAACAATAATGTAATATCCGGGATATATCGTGTAATTATTTTTGCTATTAAATAATTATTATCTGTGTTCAGTATCTATTATGTGAATTAATTGTTAAGTGTTATCTGTGTTTGGATATTTAAAAATAATATTAATTGAATATTTTAATTTTTATATGTCCAAAATAAAATATAGATAATTGTCATATCTTCCTAATCATTTTTATGTTGATTTATGGATTTATAAGGATCATATGAAATTTATAAAATCTTTTTCCGAGTATTTAAAATCTATTTTATAAAAACGGGAACCAATCGACGTCATCCGTTGTTACGTTTTTGGAACCCGAAACTCTTCCGAGAACTCCTTCCTAACCTAATTGTAATATTCCGAGCATATTCCATGTTTCGACTTTTTCGATCCGGCGTACGGCTTGTTCTGCGCGGGTCCCGGCGCAACATTTTCGATACAATATTCGTTTCGGTAAATCAATAAAATCCGTATTTTCGATAAACAGGAGCTTTTTATTAAACTATCCCAATTATCACTTCGTAGTACGTGTAACCAGGTGCTGAGACCAAGACCGCAGTACAAATTGTACTGGTTTGGATAATTATCCCGAAAACAGATACCGTTTGGATCAGTTTTTATAAATAAACGTACCGTTTTATATCCGGAATGATCCAACGAGATACTAATTTTCCATAATTATAAATAGCCTTTTCCCGTATTTTATTTCGTATCAAAATCATTTGCAGATAGTTAATTTTATAATTTTCAGAGAAAAACCCTAATTTCATAAACTGTTCTAAGAATCAAACAGCAAAACGAAGTCGTTACCGATCTCTGTTTTCAAAGCTTGAGTAACCAAAACGAAGGATTTGAAGTGTTCTACCAGATTCTGAGCTTCGTTTTACTGCAGAAATCAAGATTATTTTTCTATATTTTTATTTATTTTCGAATTAATTTTATTAAAAATTATGAATTTTTGTTCGAATGATTGTTTGTATGATTTGATGATTGCATGTTGTAGAGCTTGTTTTCCTAATGATTTTCATATATTATACGTCTGATTTGGAGTTCAATAACATGTTCAAATTTGAGTTTGATTTTCGAATTTTAAAATTAGGGTTTATAACCCGTATGAATGTTCTTAATTGAAATTTGGGGGTTTTTGATTTAGGGGTTATTAGCTGTTGATTTATAGTGGGTTGTGTTCCTTATGAAATTTGAAATCGATTGGTATATAGCTCGTTAACAGAGGATGCTTGAATCGTAGGAGGTTGTCTTTTTAAGTTTTCATCATTTCGCCGGAATCCGGCGATGTTCTTGGCCATTTTCTGGCCAGGAC
Source organism: Apium graveolens (assembly GCF_009905375.1). Classification (NCBI taxonomy): domain Eukaryota; kingdom Viridiplantae; phylum Streptophyta; class Magnoliopsida; order Apiales; family Apiaceae; genus Apium; species Apium graveolens. The sequence continues at coordinate 112,132,126 of NC_133652.1, forward strand.
AGGGGTTATTGTTGTGTTTTGATTGCAGATATAGATTCCTGATGTTGTGTAGAGTGTATCTGGAGAAGATGGAGGTGTGACGGTGCCGGAGACGAGTTCTCCGGCGAGCCCGTCGTTTTCCGGCGACTAAACTGCAAAATTGCAGTTTAGTCCCTGTACTTTTGAAGATGGTGAAGTTCAGTCCCTGAACTTTCCAGAATTTGCAAAAATAGGATTACTGTTTTAAAAATATTCAAAAATCATATTTCCTATTTATTTTTATTATAAAAATTCGATTTTAATTTCTGAAAATTCTAAAAATTATTATTTTAATTCCGAAAATTATTTTTAATTCAAAAATAAATCTGAATTAATTAGTTAATTAATTTCAATTAATTTTTAATTGATTAATTGGTCAATTAATTGGAAAATTAATTGATTAATTGAATTAATTAATTATTAATTAATTTTAATTAATTATTTAATTAGATTTAATTATTTAAAAATGATTTAAAAATTCCAAAAAATAGTTTCGAGCTTTAAAATATTATTCTAAATTATTTCCAAGGCTCGATAATTATTATAAAATTGTTTCGGAGCCAGAATTGGTCAACCGAACCCTGTTTATTACCCGAAATTAATCCAACGACCCGTTTTAATTCCGAAAAATGTTTTAAAAATCATTTTAAATACCTGAAAGCCTGTTTTTGACCCGAGACTTATTTATAAATGATATATCATTGATTATGTGACGTGTTATGTGTTATATGTGACTTGTTGGTTGACTGTCGGTCTGTATATTCGATGTTTACTAGTTTATTGCGTAACTTTCAATCCGTTAATCGGATTTGGGTGAAACGAAGGGTAGATAGAAGTATGTGTTGAATAGAATCCTATGAGTTAAATATTGATAGATGCTTATGATATATGAGCAGAAGAGACAAGGCGTAGGAAAGGGAAACAGGTAGTTGAGGAGTAAGACGGTTGAGATTGGAAACGAGTGTAGTGTAGTAAGCTAATACCAGGCAAGTGTTCTGAACTTTCTCAAGATATTATCGTGATTGATATTCCTGTTTTATATTGTAAGTGCTTTGAAGCACTGAACCCTAAATCTTGATTCCAGTTATTGATCTTGAGCCGTAACCTGATTCTTTCTAGACCATTGATTGTTGTATACCCAAACACGAACCTCAAATATACGATACTACTCCACAAATACATACAAACTAAATATTAAACACTGAACCAGATTGCTTACATATTCAAACCTTGAAACCCTGAAACATTGATTCATTGTTAGCCAATTCTTTCATTACCTAGCATCCAAACTTTGAAAATGTTCTTTTGATCCTTATACAGATTAAAACCATTTCATTATTGAACGTCAAATGTTGTTAATGATTCTGGTTATCGTTTATTATTGCTTATTCTATTATTATATTAGAATTGGATTGTTTTTATAAAATTATGGACCAGATATAATGGTCAAGTTAGGCCAATGTGTGCCTTGGATCCAGTAGTTAGAGCAGTGCTGTGTGCTTTGCTCGGGGTTAGTGTGTGACTGATCAGCAGCCTAACCTTGGTTTTTAACATTAAAATATAATATCCAATTCTAAATCATAATCCATTGTTCACTTGATATCATAACCATGTTCACCTGATGATCATTATTCTCAGTTTTGTCATTGTGACTTGCTGAACTAGTTAGCTCATTTGTGCGATATTGTTTCTGTTCTTTTCCAGTTAAGAAGGAACCGGTTGGTACCGAGGATCCCCAGTCCAGTGCGAGAGCTAGGGGTTCAGGTTGATTGAGCTGGGCTAGTAGGCTTCTTTTGGGATAATTTAAGTCTGTAAAAGTTTGTAATAATGTTTAATACTCTGTTATGAGTTGGATAGTTGGGATTTGAATGGTTTGTAATATAAGTAGATGTGTTTGGCTTGTGTGCATACTTTAACCTGTTGCGGTCCGTGGTAGTTGGTAAGTAGGGTCACTGCATATGATTATTATCTTTATTATTGTTATAAGCAGGTTATAAATAAGGTGTGTGTGTGGACCCCAAACTTCTGACCCAGGTTTGGAGGGCGCCACAGGTTTGGTATCAGAGCTACAGGTTATAAGTCACTGACACAAGCCTAGGTTGACGGGAATGGGTAGAGGGTTAGAATTAGAAGTAAGGAATAGAAAGATAGAACGTCGAGAGGTTGAGTGCTACGGTATAACAGGTTTTAGTGTAATTCGCGTTATGGTTCGAGATTCTTATATTGCGATATGATTTCAGATAGCAGCGATGGCCGACTCTTTTATTCCCGTATCAGCTGATCACTCAGAGCCTTCAGTTGGAGTGTCGTCTTCGGATCCACGTCCTATTGTTCCACCAGTGTTGGCTATACTACGTCCACCTGTGTTGCAGCCCGTACCACTATAGGCTATTCCACCCCCAGGCATGAGGCCACCTATCAGAGGACCCCCACCAGCTGACTCAGATTCCACTGGGCATTCAGTTGTGAGTGCCCCATTCCAGTCTACATTGCCCCCGGTTCCTTACTACCAATATGAGGCTCTTCTATTGGAGCGTGATTCCTTGTTGGCCCAGATCAGAGAGCTACAGCATATCATTAGGACAACTGATGTTGATCGTGGTGTGAGGGAGCTTCAAGAGGAGATTCATGTGACACGGAGGGTTCTTGAGGCTAGGCTACATGGAGCTACACTACCTGGGAGAGGCCCTGATGTACTGATGGGCTGGGCTACTGAGGTGATGGAGGACTTTGAGAGGCTGGCAGGACCAGAGTTTCCTTGGAGTTGAGTCAGAGATCCAGAAATAGAGATACTGAGCAGTATTGTGATGGTTATATAGTATATACAGTAGTGTATAGTGTGTATCAGTAGACTTTTGAGTTGTATTTGTAGACTAGCTATGCTGACTAGTGAGTAGGTTGTTGTACCCTCTTGCTTTTACTTCCGAAGCGTCTTTACGCTTGTACTACCTAAAACTTTTGATCTATATATATCAGTACCTTTGATTTTCCAGCACTGTCATTTACTTTATTGCACCTGTTTTACTCTACCTTAGTTATTACACCAGTTATACCCCTGTAATACCATGAAGCATGCAATTTACTTAGTTATAACTGTTTTCAAAAAAGAGATATTTTTGTTTTATAAAACTTTTCTTTTCTACAAAGAATGTGGTTTAAAAGCTAAAAGTTATTTGATTCTTTACAGAAAAATGCCTCCTAGAAGAAATATCCGCACCAACACCCAGAATGAAGAAACCAACAACAATAACAACCAAGATGATACAAATCCAAATGCGAACCCAGGACCCATGGACCCAATAATAGCCCAGATTCTTCAAATCTTGGCCCAACAAATAGTTCACCTGGCACAACAACAACAAAGACGGACAAATCCCCGGGTAACTTTCAAAACTTTTCAGGCAGTAAACCCACCAGAATTCAAGGGTTCCCTAGAGCCGATTGAAGCAAATGTTTGTTTAAAGGAAATAGAGAAGACATTTACCTTAGTGAAAGTAAAGGAAGAACAGAAGGTTGAGTTTGCAAGTTACTATCTGAAGAACGAGGCCACCTATTGGTGGGAGATGGTGAAGACATTAGAAGGTACAGATGTTATTACTTGGGAGAGGTTTAAGGAATTGTTTTTAGAAAAGTATTTTCCTCAGTTTGTCCAAGATCAAATGGAGCTGAAGTTTTTAGAATTAAAACAAGGGAACATGTCGGTAACAGATTATGAGGGTAAGTTTGAGGAATTGTCAAGGTATGTGCCGTCGTATGTGGATACTGACAGGAAGAAGGCTAAATGATCCCAGCAAGGTTTGAAACCATGGATCAGAGGGAAGGTAGCCATTTTTGAATTGGATACCTATGCAAGAGTAGTACAGAAGGCTATGATCGCAGAGACAGAGAGTGAGATGTTCCAGAAGGAAAAGGAAAGCAAGAAAAGGAAATTTGAAGGGAATGAGAGCCAGTCACAAATAGGGAAGTTTCCAAATTTTAAGAAGGGCAAGTTTCAGCCAGGGAGGAATTTTAATTTCAGGAGACAAAATGCAAGCGATGGAGGCCAGGGCAACCGTCCAGTTAATGCGAATCAGCCGAATCAGTTGAGATTAACTTTTCCAGATTGTCAAGTATGTGGGAAGAAGCATGGGGGAGTTTGTAATAAGTTGAATGTAGTTTGTTTCAAGTGCAACCAGAAAGGGCATTATTCAAGGGAGTGCCGAAATCAGCCAGCAAGAGAACCAGCAAATAAGGATCAGTCTATCCGGAATCCAGCAGTGAAGGTTCCAGCCATTGGATTCACGTGCTTCAAATGTGAAAAGCCAGGACATATAGCCAGGGATTGTAAGACACCAGCCCCAGTCAGTAATACATTGAGGATTATGTGTTAGGTCCCAATTTATTTGTAGAAGGGGGGTTGAATGCAAACAATACCGTTTAATCGAATAAAATGCGGAATAAAAAGGTGAAACAAAATTCAAGTTAAATAAAACTTTTATTAAACTTGAAAGTGTTACAACAACGGTATCTGTTACAAGGGATTAATCTCAAATCAATTATTACAAATCTAGAATAAATTCGACATGAACTTTTTCTATTTTTGCAATGAAAAGATCAAATGCTAAATGCGATTTGAGATTAAGTTCTAGGGATTTTAATCCGCTAGATTGTTACACAAGAACAAGATAAATAATTCTAGTGGTTTGGATTTAACTTTACAATCTAGAATTTTGATCTTGAATAAAGCAGATGAAAAATGAAAAGTTTTGCCTTTGTTTTCTGCTGTGTTCTTGACTTGTGTATTCTGTTCGATTGCATAATAAAATGTCTTCTGCTTTCTGTTGTTTAAGTAAACAAAACAATCCTGTTGAATCAACAAGACTTTCGGCAAGACAATCAAATGAACTGGCATGACAATCCATTTGAATTGGAAGGACTTTCGGTGAGACTATCCTTCTGAACTAGCAAGACAATCTCAATAGCTAGCAAGAAAATCAGAATGAACTAGCAAGACCTTCGGTATGACTATCAATTGTCATACCGATTGTCATAGTAGTTCAAATCATATTGTCTTACTGAATTATTAATAGATTTTAATCTAATAACAATTCTGAAAATCCTTAATATTAATTCTGAATTAATTAATCAATTAATTCAATTAATCAATAAATTAATCTTTGCAGATATAATTTATTTTCTTAATTAAATTATATGACTTAATTAATTAATAGATAATTAATATTAATCTTGAGCAGCAACCATTCTTCTGAAAATCTTCTAAAAATTACTGTCAATTATGAATCAATTCCACCACTTCAATGTTGACACTCGATGTACTGTCTGGTTCATGACTGACTAACTTTCGTGACATTTCTTCAAGCCTTGACCTTGATACTCTTAATTTTCTTCAGACTAAATCCTTGTAATTAATTAATACCCTGACGAGATCTCTGTCACTTGATTAAATCCACAATCTTGATTTATATCACTGAGGCTTGATCAATTTCTTGAGCTTCTTCCAGTGAATTAAGTAATCAAGTCTGTAGATGAATAATGTTTCTTAACCCTTTCACAGATGTTACTTGTGAGATCTCTCTGACGATAGATCCACTATTTACTTATTACATTCTTATTTGAGTTGAGTTAAATCCTCGAATATACAAATAGGCTATGCCATATGCCTTTCAATCTCCCCCTATTTGCTTGTTAGACAATAACAACAAATACCTAGAGGATAACTCAACTAACAAATAAGAAAAAGATATAAACAGTAATGCAAAGTTAAATAGCAGAAAAGTTCTGGATTATATTTAACATTTTCCAGATTCCAAAAGAAATTTACAAGTGAATACAAGATAGATGTTCCTCTAGCCTGAACATATAACTACATTAGACTATCTTGATTCATAAAGCTCTAATCATATTACATTGAGTTTTGAGCTAATTGACTTCAGTTGTCTTATCTTCTGACTTCACCTTCTTCTAAATCTTGAAGCAACTCTTTGTCAAAGACATGATCCTTTTCTGAAGTGAAGCTTGCTGGTCTGACTGGTTGAACTCCAACTGACTTCAGCTTATTCTTGATCTGATTGTACCTTTTAATATTCTTTTCACAATAAGCTTGAATCAAATCAGTAGCTTGAGTCTTCAACATGGATGAGTATCAGCAGTTCTTAAATGATGTTCCATCCAGACCAGATGCTTAGCTGAGTAGTCTTTAAGAGATTGTACATCTAGCTGACAGATTTGAAGACAATCAGACTTAAAGAATCTCACCTGATGAGGATTGTTGACCACTTGAGGACTAGCCCTGCTGGCAAACTCTTTAAGCTTTTCTCGAAGAACTTCATTCAATTCTGAGCTTCTTTTTACTTTGTTGAGAAGAACCCAAATCTCTGACAAAGAACGATTCTCAAACAGATGAAGTGACACCTTGAAAGATCCTTCACTCTGACAATATACAAAAATGCTCATCTCATTTAGGGATCTTTCAAAAGCAGTTGTGATCCTTGAGACTTCAGTCTTGATAGCATTCATGTACATGTCATTGTTAGGATTTGAGATTTCCAGCTTGTCAAGAAGATGTAGGAACTGCCTATCATTGTTAGTGCTCAGCTGAGGCATATCAAGTACTCTCCTAGCTTCATCCCATTTTTCACCAATCTTCAGTCTGACATCTCTTCTCCTTTCTTGAGCCTTAATGTCATGAAGACGTTGCTTTTGAAGAGTTTCTGTTCTTTGTATGTCTTTCCTCATGTCAATGATCTGGGAGACCTTTTTGAGTTCAGCTTCTTTTCTTTTCATCTCTGACTGCTGCTGCTGAAACTCTTTCTCAAAGATAGGATCCACTGTAGCTTCCTCTTCCCATTCTCCAAAATCACTTTCCTCTTCAGCTTCAAATAACCCATCTTTATCTTCCAAGACTGGTTCAGTGGGAATGTCAAAAATATCAAAGTCATCCTGTTCTCCACTATAGTAGACATCATCAGCCTTTCCTTTGTCTCCAGCAGAGGTATCTTTTTCTTTCCCCTTTCCACTACTCCCTTTCTTCTCCCCCTTAGTTGAGGGATCCTCTACTGACTTTCCTTTAGAACCTCCATGACCTTCATCATCTCCAGAGCCTGAGCCTCCACCAGACGGCCCTTCAAAGTAAGTTCTTTATTCTTCATTAGGGCAGTGAGAATTCTTGATCATGAAATACAAGTGTTTCATTCCTTCATTAAGATGTTCCATGCCCGTTTCTATCTTTAGAAATCTGGAGGAGTCTAGTGCATGATTCATTTCAACCAGGTCTTCAAGAGAAGTCATTCTTGTATGTAGAGAGCAGAAGTTAGAAATGTCATCAGCTGATAAAGTTGGAGTTTCCTGAATAGAATTGAGCTTTGGTGTGACAGTGGTCTTGAGATCTGAGATATCATTCCTGATGAGTGCCAGCTGATTGTTGACAGAGGTGGAAGAAGAAGACCGTTCAACCACTTGTGCTTTGAATGCTTGAGCCTCAGCTTGGCTTTTAGCAAGTTCTTCTTTTAGAGCAGCAATTTGAGCTAACAGGTTTTCAGTGTCTGTGTCTGTGTGTGCTCTCACCTGAATTTCACTCGTGTTTGGTTCACTCACCTCACGTGCTTGTGTTTCTCTCAATATAATTGCTCGTGAGGAGTCTTCCTGTTGCTGTTCTTCTGTACCTGTAATTTAAATCACCCTAGCCTCTTCAAAAGAGGTCAGTGGTGGTGCAATGGGAATTCGCGAGTCCCGATCCTCAGTCAAACCTATCATTTCATGTGAAATAGATGTCTGAATTGCTTCAGGGATAGATTGACCGAGTTGCCCTCCACTTTCTCCAGATAAATCTGCGAGTGGAGAATCCCGTGAGGGAGCCAGAGGTGTTTGATCTGGGAGGGGAGAAAATGACTCTATTAAGGGTGGCTGAGAGTCAGATTTTCCCTCAGAAGCATGTGACTGCTCTTCTGCCGTAACTATGGCAGGCACTGTAACAGACTCTATGTGCACTCCTTGCTCTGTGTCCTGAGTATCATCTGTGGGTATGTATGGTTCCATTGTGAGTAATGGAATTGTGCTTGACTCAGTACAAGATGCCATGGCTCTATGGTGAATTTCAATAGATTCATCCTGTTGAGAGAATGTCTCTAGTAACTGTTCATTGGCCATTTCAAAGTCCATGTCCTGTTGGGAGGACAAGGATGAGCTTTCAGATGCCTCAGTATATGTTCTTCTTTTCTTGGGAGGAGGCAGAGCTGAGGGTTCACTCACATTTAAGAATACACTACTTCCTATTAACCTTCTGGGTAACATTTTAGACAGTGGGGGAGAGGTTGAGATAGGTTGTGACTCTGTGTTTGGCTCTATGACCTGGGATTGAAGCTGTGGTTCTACAACTTCATGGTCAGTCCTATCGACCACTGGGGGTCTTTCAACAGAAGTAGGAATGGAGTGAGAGTGAGGAATTACTACCTGTAATGGAAGAGCATCTGATGTTGGAGGAGCCTGGGTGGCTTGAACCACTGGAGGTTGAGGTTGCTGTTCATGATCGGGAAGATTGAAAATAGGTAAGGGAATATAAGTGTCCATGAAAGCAGATACAAGTACTGGAACTTGCATGAATTTGAAGGTTGTGTCTTGGCGGGTGTAAATCTTTTTACTTACAGGAGGGGGTTCGGTTACTGCAGAGTTAGCAAAAAGGGCTTTGTGCTCAGGTGTGAGAAGATGATCTGCTATAAGCATAAGAAAACGAGCATAGTAACATGATACCCTACGATTTGTAGAATGATCACGTAAAGCAGTAGTGAGACGTCTCAAGAGAATGGGAAAAAGTAGTTTGCCAAAATTGATCCTTTGATTGAAAACAACCGCAAGACCAATATACTGCAGAGTGGAAGTGATGTTGTGAAAGTTGGATTTAGTGCAGTTGGCAAACACTTTAGAAAGTGTATCGAAGAAAATGTCCCATTTAGACACCAAATTGGATTTTGAAAGTTTGGTTAAATTGATCACCCCCTGATAGTGAATAGCATGGAAAAAGTTTGTGATATCATTTTCAGAGGGTAAATTACAGAAATTGTCCAATGGAAAATTTAACGCTTGATTGACGACTGTTTCATCAACTACATACTATGTGTTTGCCACGGTGAATGAAAAAGATTTTGAATCATCGGCCACAGTAGAGGTTGTGCAAATCAGTCTAAGTAGATCGACATTTAAAATCACATTTGATTTAATAGCAGAGCTAACAATCGAATGGTCATTTAAAAATCTAATCCATGGCTTAAATTTTTCCACATCATATTTTTCTGGATTAAAATAACCAACCTGATTATGTGCGACAATTTGGAAATTGAGAGCCATTTAAAATAATAATAAGACACACACTTTCAGAATTTTAAGAATAATATTAAGAAAATTCGAATTAATTAAATTAATTTAATAATTCGAATTAAATTAATTATAATCGAAAAATTTAGACAGAAATGAATCTCGTTAAAACTCTTAACTCACAAACGCAGATTTGAAAAAACCAAAAGACACACAACAGAAATTAAAACTAAAAATACCCAAAATCAACACACACCAACTGAATTTGAAGGAAAAAAAATGATTCGAAAAAAAACAGTTTTGAAAAAATTTTGGCAGCACTCCTGTATGTATATATATGTAAGTATATATAACAGGAGTAAGATTGCTGAGTAAAAACTCGAGCAAAGGAGATCAATGGCGGTTGAGATGTGTTCGAATAGAGAGAGAGAGAGAGAGAGAGAGAGAGAAATAAGAGAGAAAGATTGTTGGTTGGTTTTTTTTTTGAAAAACTAATGAACTGTACTGATGAAAATTAAAACACACAAAAACGATTAAGTAGTATAACTGGTATGACAATCGGATTGTCATACCGATTGTCATACTGATTGTCACACCAACTTAAAGACAGAAAAATAATTGAAATAAAATTAATAAACACTAAATATATATAACTGGTATGACAATCTGATAGTCATACCGATTGTCATACCAGTATAAATTAAAAGGAAAATATTTAAATATAAGGTTTATAACTGGCAAGACAATTGATAGTCATACCGATTGTCTTGCCAGTATAAAACTATACTGATAACCAAAATAACACAATTATATACTGAAATGACTTTCAGCAAGACAATTTCAATTGTCTTGCCGATTGTCATTCTGGAAATAAAACAATTATAAGCAGAAATAGTATTAACAGATTTATATATATATATATATGTACTGAAATGATTTTCAGCAAGACAATTTTAATTGTCTTGCCGATTGTCATTCCAGTAGAAAGACAATTATATTCTATTACAGAAAATATTTATAAAAACAAAGACAATATTTCAGAATTAATTATTTTTATTCCAAAAATAGATTTCTTTTGAATTTTAGCAAATAAAATTCATAGAAAAATATTTTTAGAGAAAATAAAATATTCTGAGATATTTGAAGTTAACAAGTAGAGTAAATAATACAGATAAGATAATATAAATTACATAGAATTAAGCAAGAAATATGATAAAATGATAAAATAAATTTGTAAATGAATTTTTCATTTATGAAAAATTCATTTGTAAATTTATTCAAGAACATATCTCAGATATTAACTAGATTAATCACTACAACTATTCAACATACCCAATTTACCAACTAATCTGGTAAATGTGGATTCATCAAGTGGTTTAGTAAAAATATCTGCTATTTGTTCTTCTGTTGGAACAAAGAATAGTTCAACAGTACCATTCATGACGTGCTCTCTAATAAAATGATACCTGATGTCAATGTACTTTGTCCTCGAGTGCTGCACAGGGTTGTTGGTGATGGTTATTGCACTTGTATTGTCACATAAAATAGGAATTTTGTTCAATACAGAGCCATAGTCTCGTAGCTGGTTCCTAATCCACAAGATCTGAGCACAGCAGCTTCCAGCAGCAATATATTCAGCCTCGGCCGTTGAGTTGGAAACTGTTTGCTGTTTCTTGCTGTACCATGAGACTAGCCTGCTTCCTAGGAATTGACAACTTCCTGAGGTGCTTTTCCTATCAACAACACTTCCTGCGTAATCTGAATCTGTATATCCAACAAGGTTAAAACCAGATTCTTTAGGGTACCAAATACCTAGATTTGGTGTTCCCTTAAGATATCTTAAGATTCGTTTAACAACAACGAGATGAATATCTCTAGGATCCGCTTGAAACCTTGCACATAAGCATGTAGCATACATAATATCTGGTCTACTTGTAGTAAGATAGAGTAACGAGCCAATCATACCTCTGTAGCTTGTGACATCTACCTTAATGGAGTTTTCACATGGTCCAAGCTTGACAGCTGTAGTTGATGGAGTCCTTGCTGATGCAGAATCCTCTAGATTGTACTTTTTGAGGAGTTCCTTGAGATACTTGGATTGACAAATAAATGTTCCATCTAACCTTTGATTTACTTGTAATCCAAGAAAGAACTTCAGCTCTCCCATCATGCTCATTTCAAACTTGTTGTGCATTAACTTAGCAAATCTCTTACAGAGATTATCATTAGTAGACCCAAATATTATATCATCCACATAGACTTGGACTAATATAGTATCATTCTTATGTTTTTTAGAAAAGAGAGTTTTGTCTATGACACCTCTAATAAAGCTATTTTTAATAAGAAATTCAGAGAGAGTGTCATACCATTTTCTTGGAGACTGTTTGAGCCCATAGATAGCCTTGAAAAGAAAGAAGACAATATCCAAATGATCTGGATCTTCAAAACCAGGAGGTTGCTCTACATATACCTCTTCATCCAGCTTTCCATTCAGAAAGGCGCTCTTGACATCCATTTGATAAACTTTAAAGTTTGAGAATGTTGTGAATGCCAGAAATATCCTAATGGCCTCAAGTCTAGCCACTGGAGCATAGGTTTCATCATAATCAATGCCTTCAGCTTGAGAATACCCTTTTGCTACCAGTCTTGCCTTGTTTCTTGTAACCACACCATCTTCATCTAGTTTATTCCTGAATACCCACCTAGTACCAACAACTTTCTTGTGTGTAGGTCTAGGTACCAGTTTCCAGACTTGTTGACTTTCAAACTGATTGAGCTCATCTTGCATAGCAATCACCCAATCTGGATCAGTTAGTGCTTCTTCAATCTTCTTAGGTTCCATCTCAGAAAGAAATCCTGAGAACAGACACTCATTTTGAGTAGCACGTCTAGTTCTGACTCCAACATCTGGATCACCAATAATCAACTCAAAAGGATGAGCTTTATTCCAGACAGTCTATCTTGGAAGATTTGATCTTGATGATTCGCCTTGAAATTCATTGGGATGTTGTGTCCTACTAGATGATCCTTCAGCATCTCCCCCTAAGTTGTTGCCATGTTGACTTGAAGATTCTCCGTCAGTAGCAGTGGTATTTCCATTGTTGCCAAAGTTTCCATCACTATTACCTTGAGTATCATCATGATTAACAGGTTCTTCACCAGCAACAACCTCGGGTTCTTGACCATGTTCTGATTCTGAATCTGACATATCATCAAACTTCAGTTTCTCAGAAGGATCTTCAGTTTGGATACTAGGGAGTTTAGTGTCATCAAATGTAACATTGACACTTTCAGTTACTTTGTGTTGATCAATGATATACACTCTGTATGATCTTCTTCCATATCCAACAAAAATACCCTCATATGCCTTTGCCTCCAATTTACCACGACGATCATCTCCATCCTTGAGCACAAAGCATCTGGCACCAAATACATGAAAGTATTTGATAGAAGGTTTCTGTTCATTCAAAATCTCATAAGGAGTTTTCATGAAGTCTTTGTTGATTAGAGTTCGATTCTGAGTATAACATGCAGTATTGACAGCTTCAGCCCAAAAGTACATTGGAAGACCTGATTCACTTAACATCGTTCTTGCAGCTTCAATCAATGTACGATTCTTCCTTTCTACCACTCCATTTTGCTGAGGGGTTCCAGGAGCTGAAAATTGTCTGGTAATCCCTTTGTCTGTACAGAATCCATTGAGAAGTGAATTCTTGAATTCTGTTCCATTATCTGACCTTATTGCTCTAACAGGGACATTAGAATCTAACTCAATCATCTTGATATGATCAATCACAACTTGTGGTGTTTCATCCTTAGAGTGAAGAAATAAAACCCACGTATACTTGGAATAGTCATCAACTATCACAAGACAGTAACACTTCCTTGACATCGAAAGGACATTAACTGGTCCAAATAAATCCATGTGCAATAATTACAGAACACCAGTTATGGAAGATGTGTCAGTGCCTCTGTGACTTGCTTTCTTTGACTTTCCTTTCTGGCAAGCCTCATATAGTCCTTCTGGAGAGAATTCCTGCTGAGGCAGACCTCTTACCAATTCTCTTTTTACAAGAGAATTCATTGTTTTGAAATTGAGATGAGAAAGTCTCTTGTGCCATAGCCAACTCTCATCTGACGATGCCTTTGCATAGAAACAATTGACTTCAGGATTGCTTCCAGAGTTCATGTCAGCTACGAACAGATTTCCTTTCAGGATTCCCATTAAGGAGGGTTTTTCACTTTTCTTGTGCAGAATCTGACACTTCAGCTTGTCAAATAAAACATTGTAGCCGTTGTCACAGAACTGACTAATGCTAAGCAGATTGTGTTCAAGTCCTTGCACAACATACACATTTTTAATGATAACATTTCCAGCTAGCAAACAGCCATATCCCTCCGTTAAACCTTTGCTGTTATCTCCAAAGGTAACCACTGGGCCAGCTTTCTCAACCATATTTGATAGCAGGGCTCTATCTCCGGTCATATGTCTTGACGATCCGCTGTCAAGAATCCACACTACCGGTTGTACTTGTTTAATGCCCTGCAATACAAATGGATTAGACCTTCTTCGGAACCCAAGCTTGGCTGGGTCCGGCATATTTGTAAAATTGGCCTTTATCAGGCAAAACAACATTCTTAATTTTAATATTCTCAACTTTCTCAATGACTGGACATTTGACCTTGTGAACAGCCTTGACAGATTTCTATTTAGGCTTAGGCACAAATGTCTCCTTTCTAGCTTTAGGAGGACTAGCAGCCTTAGACCTATCATGCTTTCTATTATTCACATGCTGACGAGGAGTAGTCTTATCATTAGAAACATGCTTACCATTAAAATAAGCATACATCAGATTAAAAGCACAATACATACAATCAGGAACACCACATGCTTTATGAGAGGGATTAACAATAGGTAACTTATGCATGGTAGACATGGCATTTGTGTTATCCAATTCATGTGTGTCTGAGTTAGTCTCAGTTGCTTTCACAACCTTGACTGGAACTTTTGACACACTTGACTTGGAGACAGCTTTCTCGTTAGCATTATCTTCAGCACAGATTTCTTCTTGAATGATAAATGAGGTCTCATCAAATGGTTCAGCAATTGATTCTTTATAGAGGGGTTCATCAACACCCTTAAGCACATATGGTACTTCCCTTCCTTTAGCACAGACATGAGGAGGGGAGTTTATGCCTAATTTTCCAATAGCAGCATTGTAATCATAACCTATTCCAGATGTTTGATTAACAGCTTGCTTATTGTAAAACTCTTTGGACTTCGAACAAGAATTAAAGTAAGCTTTAACCTTAGCCTCAAGACCGGTGATCTTGTCTTTGAGAATAGTTTCAAGTTGTCTATAACAGTCAACTCTATTCTCTAGAAAAGATACTTGTTCTTTTAATTTGTCTTGATTAATGTGCACAAGTCTTAATTCATTGACCTCTTTCTTAAGGTCTTTGATTTGTTGATTTAACAATTCATTATCACGACGAGCACAATCTAAGGAACCTCCTAGATGATAAACTAATTCAGCATTAGTAAATTTTACCTCTTTTCTTTACGATGAGGTGTTTGCATCACTAGCCATGAGAGCAAGATTCCCAACTTCTTCATCTTCACTGTCAGTATCATCCCAGCTTCTTCTCTTTGCCAGGTAAGCCCTTTCAGATTTACTCTTCTGATTAGAATTGTAAGAGTTCTTCCTAACTTGTTTTGGCTTCCTGCATTCTGTGGCAAAGTGTCCCAACTCATTGCAGTTGAAGCATCGAATGGTGCTTCGATCAACCATCCCTGTTTTATACCCACCACTGCTGGTGTTAGAGGATGAAGATCCACCTTTCTGGAATCTGTTGTAGTTGGACTTGTACTTGAACTTGGGATTCCTTTTGAATCTGACATTTGAGAATCTCTTGACAATAAGGGCCATTGACTCATTCTCCAATTGCTCCAGTTCTTCCGAGGAATAATAATCATCTCCTGATTGATTTGTAGTAGGAGGATCAAATTCTGCTACTATCACATTTTCTTCAACCTTGGAAGACTGTACCATTCTTTCTGACTGTTGAGATTGTTGTTGATATTGTGGTTGTTGTTGTTGTTCATCAGCTATTAGAGCAGTAGATGTGCTGACCACTCTTCCTTTCCCGTAAACTTCCTTCTGCTGAATCTGCTCCAACTCATAAGTCTTTAACACACCATAGAGCCTTTCCAAAGAAATCTCACTCAGATCTCTTGCTTCTCTTATGGCAGTGATTCTATGTTCGAGATAAGTTGGCAGTGTTAAAAGGAACTTTTTGTTGACCTCCCTGATGGAATAGTATTTACCATTAATGTTCAGGTTGTTGATCAATGTATTGTACCTCTCAAACACTTCAGTGATTCCTTCTCCTGGATTGGATTTAAAGTATTCATACTCAGAGGTTAGGATTTCTAACTTGTTCTCCCTAACTTCCTCTGTGCCTTCATTAATAACCTCAATAGTTTCCCAGATATGTTTGGAATCTTTACAATTCATCACATGTCTATTCATCAAGGGATTAAGGGAATCTACTAAAATTAATTGAAGGCTAGCATCCAGGGAGGCTTCTTCTATTTCAGCAGGAGAGAAATCCTCAGGATCTTTCACATAAGTTCTCGCTTTGGTGATCACCACATCATTTTCTATTACCTCTGGTTCAATAACCATATGAATTTTTGGACCCTTCTTTAACACTTGCAGATATTTGGGATTAGCAACTTGTAAAAATAGTAGCATCTTCTTCTTCCACATAACATAATTTTCTTTATCGAAAAGTGGAATTTTAACGGTTCCAACTTTTTGTGTACTCATTATGAATTTTTTTGAGTGAATAAAAAATTCAAGGAGTGAAAGAAACACAAAAGTCTAGGATCTTGATTTGTACGTTAATCAGAAGGCTCTGATACCAATTGTTAGGTCCCAATTTGTTTGTAGAAGGGGGGTTGAATGCAAATAATACCGTTTAATCGAATAAAATGCGGAATAAAAAGGTGAAACAAAATTCAAGTTAAATAAAACTTTTATTAAACTTGAAAGGTGTTACAACAACGGTATCTGTTACAAGGGATTAATCTCAAATCAATTATTACAAATCTAGAATAAATTCGACATGAACTTTTTCTATTTTTGCAATGAAAAGATCAAATGCTAAATGCGATTTGAGATTAAGTTCTAGGGATTTTAATCCGCTAGATTGTTACACAAGAACAAGATAAATAATTCTAGTGGTTTGGATTTAACTTTACAATCTAGAATTTTGATCTTGAATAAAGCAGATGAAAAATGAAATGTTTTGCCTTTGTTTTCTGCTGTGTTCTTGACTTGTGTATTCTGTTCGATTGCATAATAAAATGTCTTCTGCTTTCTGTTGTTTAAGTAAACAAAACAATCCTGTTGAATCAACAAGACTTTCGGCAAGACAATCAAATAAACTGGCATGACAATCCATTTGAACTGGAAGGACTTTCGGTGAGACTATCCTTTTGAACTAGCAAGACAATCTCAATAGCTAGCAAGACAATCAGAATGAACTAGCAAGACTTTTGGTATGACTATCAATTGTCATACCGATTGTCATAGTAGTTCAAATCATATTGTCTTACTGAATTATTAATAGATTTTAATCTAATAACAATTCTAAAAATCCTTAATATTAATTCTGAATTAATTAATCAATTAATTCAATTAATCAATAAATTAATCTTTGCAGATATAATTTATTTTCTTAATTAAATTATATGACTTAATTAATTAATAGAGAATTAATACTAATCTTGAGCAGCAACCATTCTTCTGAAAATCTTCTGAAAATTACTGTCAATTATGAATCAATTCCACCACTTCAATGTTGACACTCGATGTACTGTCTGGTTCATGAGTGACTAACTTTCATGACGTTTCTTCAAGCCTTGACCTTGATACTCTTGATTTTCTTCAGACTAAATCCTTGTAATTAATTGATACCCTGACGAGATCTCTGTCACTTGATTAAATCCACAATCTTGATTTATATCACTGAGGATTGATCAATTTCTTGAGCTTCTTCCAGTGAATTAAGTAATCAAGTCTGTAGATGAATAATGTTTCTTAACCCTTTGACAGATGTTACTTGTGAGATCTCTCTGACGATAGATCCACTATTTACTTATTACATTCTTATTTGAGTTGAGTTAAATCCTCGAATATACAAATAGGCTATGCCATATGCCTTTCATTATGGGATCTACCCCAGCAGTGAATGAGACTTCAAGGGCTAGAGTTTTTGACATGTCTGTGAAGGATGCTATCCAGGATACGGATGTTGTGGCCGGTATGCTTAATGTGAATTCTTTATGTGCCAAAGTGTTAATAGATTCGGGAGCAACCCGATCGTTTGTTTCACAAGATTTTGTTAGCAAGTTAAATTGTCCAGTTGAGTGTTTAAATGAAATAATGACTGTGGAATTGGCAAATCAAGAACGAATATCTGTTAATCAAGTTTGTGGGAGTTGTGAGATTGAGATTTCTGGTAGTAAATTTTGCGTAGATTTGATACCATTTAAATTAGGGGAGTTTGAAATTATATTAGGGATGGATTGGTTATCTAAGCACGATGCCCAGATAGATTGTCGAAATAAGAAGGTAATGGGGAAGATTCCAGACGAAAGAATAGTAACGTTCAAGGGCCAGAAGCAAGTAAAGAAGTTCTTAACAATGATTCAAGCCAAGAAGTTATTACGGCAAGGATGCGAGCATTTCGTAGCATATGTGATCGACAGAAGTCAGGAGCCAGCAAAACTTGAAGATATTTCAGTAGTGAATGAATTTCCAGATGTGTTTCCGGATGAGTTACCAGGACTTCCTCCAGATAGAGAAATTGAATTTGCGATCGACTTAGCACCTGGAACAGAACCAGTATCCAAGGCTCCGTACAGAATGGCTCCTGTTGAGATGAAAGAGCTAGCAAAGCAATTGCAGGAGTTGTTAGAGAAAGGAGTAATCAGACCCAGCATATCCCCGTGGGGAGCCCCGGTATTATTTGTCAAGAAGAAAGATGGAAGCATGAGACTGTGCATCGACTATAGAGAACTCAATAAGCTTACAATCAAGAACAAGTATCCGTTACCTAGAATTGATGATTTGTTTGACCAATTGAAGGGAGCCAAGTACTTCTCCAAAATTTATTTAAGATCAGGATATCATCAACTGAAGATCAAGCCAGAAGATATACCAAAGACAGCTTTTAAAATAAGGTATGGATATTACGAATTTCTAGTGATGTCTTTTGGATTGAACAATGCCCCAACAACATTTATGGACCTGATGAATAGAATTTTCAAGGAGTATTTGGACAAGTTCATTATTGTGTTTATAGATGATATTTTAATTTATTCAAAAACTGAAGAGGATCATGCGAAACATTTGAGAACAGCTTTGGAGATTTTAAGGAAAAAGAAGTTATATGCTAAATTCTCGAAGTGTGAGTTTTGGCTACAGGAAGTTCAGTTCTTAGGGGACACATAGTCAGTAACGAAGGGATCAAAGTAGACCCGACAAAGATAGAAGCAATTACGAATTGGGAGAAACCGAGAACACCCACTGAGGTAAGAAGTTTCTTGGGATTGGCGGGATATTATCGTCGATTCGTCCAGAATTTCTCAAGGATTGCAACACCACTGACAAAGCTTACACGAAACAATGAAAAGTTTATATGGAACGACAAGTGCGAAGGAAGTTTTCAGGAATTGAAGCAAAGATTAATCACGGCACCTGTTTTATCACTTCCAGACGATCAAGGGAATTTCGTAATTTATAGCGATGCTTCTCACAAAGGACTAGGATGTGTTTTAATGCAACACGAAAAGGTGATTGCGTATGTGTCAAGGCAATTGAAACCACACGAACAAAAGTATCCTACTCATGATTTGGAGCTAGCAGCTATACTTTTCGCTTTGAAGATTTGGAGACATTATCTGTATGGAGAAAAGTGCGAGATTTTCACGGATCACAAAAGCTTAAAGTACATATTTACACAGAAGGAACTTAATATGAGGCAAAGGAGATGGTTAGAATTAATCAAGGATTACGACTGCTCGATTAATTATCATCCCGGTAAAGCGAACGTTGTAGCAGACGCGTTAAGTCGGAAGGAAAATTAAATGAGTTATCAGTACCTGAAGAGATATATAAGGAATTTTAGAAATTAGAATTGGAGATTAGAGTTTGCAAGCCTGAGGAAGCGAAAGTGTACAGTATAACTTTGCAACCGGAGTTATTGGGGAAAATAAAGAAATGTCAGGAAGATGTAATAAATCAAGATCTAAATTGTTTGGTAGGTGAAGAATTATGTACGCAAAAGGATGATCAAGGTATTCTGAGGTTTTCATCTAGAATTTGGATTCCACCAGTGGCGGAGTTAAAGAATGAAATTTTACAAGAGGCACATAGTTCAAGATATTCCATCCACCCAGGGAGTACCAAAATGTACAGGGATTTAAAGGAGAATTATTGGTGGCCAGATATGAAGAGGGAAATTACGGAAATGGTTAATAAATGTTATACCTGTCAGAGAGTTAAAGCAGAGCATCAGAGACCAAGTGGATTGTTACAGCCATTGGAGATTCCCGAGTGGAAGTGGGAACATATTACCATGGATTTCATAGTTGGATTACCAAGGACAAGGGCTAATCATAATGCCATTTGGGTTATAGTGGATAGACTTACCAAGTCAGCTCATTTTCTGCTTATAAATGAAAGATTTTCGCTCGACAAGTTAGTCCATATGTACCTGAAGAAAATCGTAGTTCGTCATGGAGTTCCAGTGTCTATTGTATTTGACCGAGATCCAAGGTTTAATTCAAGATTTTGGAAGAGTTTTCAAGAATTTTTGGGAACAAGACTGAATATGAGTACGACCTATCACCCCAGATAGATGGCCAAAGTGAAAGAACGATCCAGACAATCGAGGACATGTTGCGTGTTTGTGCTATTGATTTTAAAGGGAGTTGGGACGAGCATTTACCTCTGGTAGAGTTTGCTTATAACAACAGTTACCATGCCAGTATTGGGATGCCACCCTATGAAGCCCTTTATGGACGTAAATGTAGATCTCCAGTGCATTGGGATGAAGTAGGAGAACGCAAAATACTTGGACCTGAATTGGTGCAGCAGACAAAAGAAGTTGTTGAAGTAATCCAGAAAAGATTGATAGCAGCACAAGACCGTCAAAGGAAATATGCAGACCAGTCAAGGAAAGACATGGAATTTGAAGAAAGAAACTTGGTACTACTGAAAGTATCACCATGGAAAGGACTACCGAGATTTGGAAAAAAAAGGAAAGCTGAGCCCAAGATATGTCGAACCTGTTGAGATTCTAAAGCGCGTTGGCAAAGTAGCTTACGAGTTGGCGTTACCTCCGCACATGGAGCACATTCACAATATTTTTCACGTATCAATGCTTAAGAAATATAATCCAGACTCCAGGCATGTAATAGAATATGAGCCAATAGAGCTTCAGGCAGATTTGTCATATGTAGAGAGTCCGATAGAAATTCTAGAGGAAAGAGAGAAAGTATTGAGGAATAAAGTGGTAAAGCTAGTAAGAGTATTGTGGAGAAACCCAAAGGTTGAAGAGTCAACCTGGGAGTTAGAAAGTGATATGAGAGAAAAGTATCCTCATTTATTTTCTTAAGAGATTCTGAGGACAGAATCCTTTTAAGGGGAGAAGGATATAATATTCGGGATATATCGTGTAATTATTTTTGCTATTAAATAATTATTATCTGTGTTCAGTATTTATTCTGTGAATTAATTGTTAAGTGTTATATGTGTTTGGATATTTAAAAATAATATTAATTGAATATTTTAATTTTTATATGTCCAAAATAAAATATAGATAATTGTCATATCTTCCTAATCATTTTTATGTTGATTTATGGATTTATAAAGATCATATGAAATTTATAAATCTTTTTCCGAGTATTTAAAATCTATTTTATAAAAACGGGAACCAACCGACGTCATCCGTTGTTACGTTTTTGGAACCCGAAACTCTTCCGAGAACTCCTTCCTAACCTAATTGTAATATTTCGAGCATATTCCATGTTTCAACTTTTTCGATCCGGCGTACGGTTTGTTCTGCGCGGGTCCCGGCGCAACATTTTCGATACAATATTCATTTCGGTAAATCAATAAAACCCGTATTTTCGATAAAAGGGAGCTTTTTATTAAACTACCCCAATTATCACTTCGTAGTACGTGTAACCAGGCGCTGAGACCAAGACCACAGTACAAATTGTACTGGTTTGGATAATTATCCTGAAAACCGATAACGTTTGGATTAGTTTTTATAAATAAACGTACCATTTTATATCCGGAATGATCCAACGGGATACTAATTTTCCGTAATTATAAAAAACCTTTTCCCGTATTTTATTTCGTATCAAAATCATTTGCAGATAGTTAATTTTATAATTTTCAGAGAAAAATCCTAATTTCATAAACTGTTCTAAGAATCAAACAGCAAAACAAAGGCGTTACCGATCTCTGTTTTCAAAACTTGAGTAAACAAAACGAAGGATTTGAAGTGTTCTACCAGATTCTGAGCTTCGTTTTACTGTAGAAATCAAGGTTATTTTTCTATATTTTTATTTATTTTCGAATTAATTTTATTAAAAATATGAATTTTTGTTCGGATGATTGTTTGTATGATTTGATGATTGCATGTTGCAGAGCTTGTTTTCCTGATGATTTTGATATATTATACGTCTGATTTGGAGTTCAATAACATGTTCAAATTTGAGTTTGATTTTCGAATTTTAAAATTAGGGTTTATAACCTGTATGAATGTTCTTAATTGAAATTTGGGGGTTTTTGATTTAGGGGTTATTAGTTGTTGATTTATAGTGGGTTGTGTTCCTTATGAAATTTGCAATCGATTGGTATATAGCTCGTTAACAGAGGATGCTTGAATCGTAGGGAGTTGTCTTTTTAAGTTTTCATCATTTCGCCGGAATCCGGCGATATTCTTGGCCATTTTCCGGCCAGGACAGGGGTTATTGTTGTGTTTTGATTGCAGATATAGATTCCTGATGTTGTATAGAGTGTATCTGGAGAAGATGGAGGTGTGACGGTGCCGGAGACGAGTTCTCCAGCGAGCCCGTCATTTTCCGGCGACTGAACTGCAACATTGCAGTTTAGTCCCTGTACTTTTGAAGATGGTGAAGTTTAGTCCCTGAACTTTCCAGAATTTGCAAAAATAGGATTCCTGTTTTAAAAATATTCAAAAATCATATTTCCTATTTATTTTTATTTTAAAAATTCGATTTTAATTTCTGAAAATTCTAAAAATTATTATTTTAATTCCGAAAATTATTTTTAATTAAAAAATAAATCTGAATTAATTAGTTAATTAATTTCAATTAATTTTTAATTTATTAATTGCTCAATTAATTCAAAAATTAATTGATTTAACTAATTATTAATTGATTTTAATTAATTATTTAATTAGATTTAATTATTTTAAAATGATTTAAAAATTCCGAAAAATAGTTTCGAGCTTTAAAATATTATTCTAAATTATTTCCAAGGCTTGATAATTATTATAAAATTGATTCGGAGCCAGAATTGGTCAACCGAACCCTATTTATTACCCGAAATTAATCCAACGACCCGTTTTAATTCCGAAAAATGTTTTAAAAATAAATTTAAATACCTGAAAGCCTGTTTATGACCCGAGACTTATTTATAAATGATATATCATTGATTATGTGACGTGTTATGTGTTATATGTGACTTGTTGGTTGACTGTCGGTCTGTATATTCGATGTTTACTGGTTTATTGCGTAACTTTCAATCCGTTAATCGGATTTGGGTGAAACGAAGGGTAGATAGAAGTATATGTTGAATAGAATCCTATGAGTTAAATATTGATAGATGCTTATGATATGTGAGCAGAAGAGACAAGGCGTAGGAAAGGAAAACAGGTAGTTGAGGAGTAAGACAGTTGAGATTGGAAACGAGTGCAGTGTAGTAAGCTACTACCAGGCAAGTGTTCTGAACTTTCTCGAGATATTGTCGTGATTGATATTCCTGTTTTATATTGTAAGTGCTTTGAAGCACTGAACCCTAAATCTTGATTCCAGTTATTGATCTTGAGCCGTAACCTAATTCTTTCTAGACCATTGATTGTTGTATACCCAAACACGAACCTCAAATATACGATACTACTCCACAAATACATACAAACTAAATATTAAACACTGAACCAGATTGCTTACACATTCAAACCTTTATATTTTACGCTTTAAAAGACCAAATCCTTGAAACCCTGAAACATTGATTCATTGTTAGCCAATTCTTTCATTACCTAGCATCCAAACGTTGAAAATGTTCTTTTGATCCTTATACAAATTAAAACCATTTCATTATTGAACGTCAAATGTTGTTAATGATTCTGGTTATCGTTTATTATTGCTTATTATGTTATTATGTTAGAATTGGATTGTTTTTATAAAATTGTTGACCAGATTCGTGGTGAGACCATATAATGGTCAAGTTTGGCCAATGTGTGCCTTCGATCCAGTAGTTAGAGTAGTGATGTGTGCTTTGCTCGGGGTTAGTGCGTGACTGATCAGCAGCCTAACCTTGGTTTTTAACATGAAAATATAATATCCAATTCTAAATCATAATCCATTGTTCACTTGAAATCATAACCATGTTCACCTGATGATCATTATTCTCAGTTTTGTCATTATGACTTGCTGAGCTAGTTAGCTCATTTGTGCGATATTGTTTCTGTTCTTTTCCAGTTAAGAAGGAACCGGTTGGTACCGAGGATCCCCAGTCCAGTGCGAGAGCTAGGGGTTCAGGTTGATTGAGCTGAGCTAGTAGGCTTCTTTTGGGATAATTTAAGTCTCTAAAAGTTTGTAATAATGTTTAATACTCAGTTATGAGTTGGATAGTTGGGATTTGAACGATTTGTAATATAAGTAGATGTGTTTGGCTTGTGTGCATACTTTAACCTGTTGCGGTCCGTGGTAGTTTGTAAGTAGGGTCACTGCATATGATTATTATCTTTATTATTGTTATAAGCAAGTTATAAATAAGGTGTGTGTGGACCCCAAACTTCAGACCCGGGTTTGGAGGGCGCCACAAATAATTAGTCTGAGTCTCTATGGGAATGAACTATAAATTATTCTATATTACTTGTGAACGCGTATACTTGCGTGTGTTATTAGCGCGTGTTTTCGCCCTAACAAAAGGCTCTCGTCATAAAGTCTGATTCAGAATCATCAAGTTCTGATGATGATGGTTCAGAAACTGAAAGTCTACCTGAAGTAGATGTTGATGAAGAGATGATGAAGCTGTGTGCTCTTATGGTGGAGGGTATCACAAAGATAGCCTACAGGAAATTCAGAAGAGGAAAGAAGTTTTCCAGGAAAGGTAGAAGTTCTGATAAGAAGGGATTCAGAAAATCTGAAGGCAAAGGAGGAAAGTCTGACAGAGGAGATTAATCAAATGTCAAATACTACAACTGTGGTGAGAAAGGCCATATATCTCCTGAATGCAAGAAAGGAAAGAGTGACAAAGGCAAGGCTCTTGTCACAAAGAAGAAAAGCTGGACAGACACTTCAGATTCTGAAGATGAGGAGAACTATGCCTTGATGGCAAATGCTGATAGCAGTTATGATGCTGCTGAGTTAAAGGTACCTCAAACAACTTATGCCTTCCATACTAATGATATTACTGAGTTGAGATTATATCTTAAAACCATGTTTATTAGCTATAGAGATCAAACTTTAACATGTTAAAGATTAACTTCTGAAAATCTTGCTTTTAAAAAGAATAATGATTATTTAGAAAATGAGTTAGTTATGTTCCATCAAACTCAGAAGGGTAGAGATGATGCTTTCTATGTGAGAGATGAAGTGCTAAAAATGAATAAATCTCTAAAAACTGAGTTAGAAAAGGAGAGAGAGATTAGCAGGACTTGGACTAACTCTGGCAGAGCAACTCAGGATATACTAAGTAGTGGGAATTGGAAAGAGGGCTTAGGTTATGGAGATGAGAAAAGTGAAAAAGGAACTGATCAAGTTAAGCCAATTATTGTTAAACAGACTACTAAGCCAAAGGTAAATCCTGTTAAATTTGTAGCTAAAACTGTGAAGTCTGATTCTGAAAAGATGAAAGATATTGAGACAGAAGTGATAGTAGAGTCAACTTCTGACAAATTAGAACAGGATAAAACAACTGAAGTTAACATAGGCTTAATGACAAAGAAGCAGCTTAAACATAAGCTGAAAGAGATTACCAGTGTAAACAAGGTAAAGGCAGCTAGGAAAAATAGGAATGGAAAGGAAGGTGTGAATAAAAGCAACAATTATATGCCTATTCCTAATACTCCTAGAAAGAAATGCTATAACTGTGGAAACTCTAACCACCTGGCTTCTTCTTGCAGGAAGAATAAGAATATAAACTCCTTACCTTCTAAGTCAGGAGTTAAGAGTCAGTCTGTTAGGTTTAAGCCATAAAATCCTTGTTTTTATTGTGGTAGTGTGTGGCATTCAATTTATACTTGTAAGGAATATCATAGTTTGTACTATGATTATTATCAGATAAAACCTTCTTTGAAGAAAGTTACTTTAATTCCTTATAGTGTAAAGTATAATGCAAAGTCTGATACTGTTAATACAGATAAGAAAAATGTTAGCATAAACTCTGATGTTAAATCCGCTGCAAATGTTAACAAACTTAAAAAGGCCAAAGGATCCAAGCAAGTCTGGGTCCTTAAAACTAACCTTTAGTGGTCTTTGTGATTGTAGGGCAACAAGAAGAACATCCTAGTTCTGGACAGTGGATGTTCAGGACATATGACTGGAAATAAAGCCCTGCTATCAGATTTTGTCGAGAAAGCTGGCCTAGAAGTTTCTTATGGAGATGGCAACATTAGGAAAACTCTGGGATATGGCAAGATCAATTTTGGGAATGTCATCATTGAATCAGTAGCTCTTGTCTCAGGACTTAAACACAATCTGTTGAGTATAAGTCAAATCTGTGACAGAGGTTATCATGTGGATTTCTTTGAAGAACACTGTGAAGTAATAAGTAATTCAGCAGGAAAAGTGGTTCTGAAAGGATACAGGCATGGTAACATTTATGAAGCCAGACTTTCAACAAGTACCGATGGTTCTGCAATCTGTCTGTTGAGTAGAGCATCAATTGAAGAAAGCTGGAATTGGCACAAGAAACTCATTCATTTAAATTTCAATAATATAAACGAGCTTGTAAAGAAAGATCCTGTGAGAGGACTGCCAAAAATAGTATTTGCTCCTGATGGCCTTTGTGATTCATGTCAGAAGGCAAAACAAAGAAAATCTTCTTTCAAGAGAAAAACTGAGTCATCAATTCTTGAGCCTTATCACCTACTGCATGTTGATCTATTTGGTCCAGTCAATGTCATGTCTATTGCAAAGAAGAAATATGCTATGGTTATAGTGGATGAGTTCACAAGGTACACTTGGGTGTATTTCTTGCACAATAAGACTGAAACTTCATCTATCCTAACTAATCATGTCAGACAGCTGGATAAATTGATCAAAGATTCTGTTAAAATAATAAGGAGTGATAATGGCACTGAGTTCAAAAATTGAATCATGGAAGAGTTCTGCAAAGATCATGGAATCAAACAGGAATTTTCTGCACCTGGAACTCCACAGCAAAATGGAGTTGTAGAAAGAAAGAACAGGACTCTCATTGAAGTTGCACGAACAATGCTTGATGAAGCAAAGCTACCAACCTATTTTTGGTCTGAAGCTGTGCAGACTGCTTGTTTTACACAAAATGCTACACTTATAAACAAGCATGGAAAAACACCATATGAGATTATGAAGAAGAAGAAGCCAAATCTGAAATACTTTCATGTATTTGGTGGAAAGTGTTTTGTTCTTAAGACTCATCCTGAACAGCTGTCAAAATTTGATCTAAAAGCTGATGAAGGAATTTTTGTTGGATATCCACTTTCCACAAAAGCCTTCAGAGTCTACAATTTGAGAACAAGAGTTGTCATGGAATCTATCAATGTCTCTTTTGATGATAAGAAGATTACTGGACTTGAAGATTTTGATGATCATGATCAGCTGAGATTTGAGAATGAAGATTTAAATTCTGATTCTGGAAATTTTGATGACTTAAATATTGATCCTGTAAGTTCTGATGGATTAAGTTCTGATGTCATTGATACTGTGGTAACAACTTCAAAGGAAAATGCACCTGTCCAGGGGGAGCAAGCTGAAGAACCTACCACATCTCAAGACTCTCGAGAAGCATCGGAACCTGTCATTGGCTCTTCAAGTTCTGATTCATCTAGTTCTGATGAGCCAAACTCTAATAATTCTGGAAGCTCTGATTTTTTAACTCCTGAAAAATCAAATTCAAATTATGAAGTCTCAGAGAGCATAACTACAGGGGGAGCATCATAAAATGCTAATGGAAATAACATGGATCATGGGGGAGGATCCAATTCTAGAGATCAACTTCCATCAGCAAGGAAGTGGACTAAAGCACATACATCTGATTTAATCATTGGAGATCCTGAAGCAGGTATCAGAACTAGAACTACAACTTTAAATGAATGTCTCTATCAGTCTTTTATATCTCAGACTGAACCTAAGAAAGTGGAAGAAGCTCTTCAAGATGCTGATTGGGTGCAAGCAATGCAGGAAGAGTTAAATGAATTTGAAAGAAATAAAGTCTGGACCCTAGTGCCAAGACCAAAGAACAGATCAGTTGTTGGTACAAAATGGGTGTTCAGAAACAAAACTGAAAGTGATGGCATAATTACAAGGAATAAAGAAAGACTGGTTGCCAAAGGCTATACTCAACAGGAGGGTATTGATTATGATGAAACATTTGCACCAGTTGCTAGATTAGAAGCCATAAGGATCTTTTTGGCTTATGCTGCTCACAAGAAGTTTAAAGTCTTTCAAATAGATGTGAAAATTGCTTTTCTCAATGGAGAATTGGAAGAAGAGGTATATGTTGAACAACCTCCAGGCTTTGTAGATCCTAAATTTCCCAATCATGTCTACAGGCTTGACAAATCACTTTATGGCCTTAAGCAAGTTCCAAGAGCATGGTATGAGACTTTAGCTCAATTCCTTATGGAAAGTGGATTTCATAGAGGCACAATTGACAAGACTCTATTATACCTCAAACATGGAAATGACTTACTTTTAGTACAGATATATGTTGATGATATCATATTTGGTTCTACTAATTCCAAACTGTGTGAGAAGCTTGTAAAGCTAATGCAGTCAAGATATCAAATGAGTATGATGGGAGAACTCAACTATTTCCTGGGCCTTCAAGTCAAGAAAACTAAAGAAGGAACTTTTATCTGTCAATCCAAGTATACCAGAAATTTATTGAAGAAATTTGGAATGCAAGATTGTTCAACTGCATCCACTCCCATAGCTACTGCAACCAAGTTAGATAAGAATACTGGTAAATCAGTAGATATTACTAACTACAGAGGATGCAAAAATCTACAGGAAAAGTACTAGTGGAAGCTGCCAATTTCTTGGAGGCAGATTGGTCTCTTGGTTTAGCAAGAAACAAAAGTCAATTTCCACATCAATTGTAGAAGCAGAATATATTGCTGCAAGAAGCTGTTGTGCACAAATTCTTTGAATGAAGAATCAGTTGCTGGATTATGGATTAGAATTTTCTAAAATCCCTATTTACTGTGATAATCAAAGTGCTATTGCTATGACAGGTAATCCAGTTCAACACTCAATGACAAAGCACATCAGCATTAGGTACTATTTCATAGGGGAACATGTGGATGAAGATACAATGGAATTGCATTTTGTTCCAACAGATCAAAAACTAGCAGATATCTTCACAAAACCACTATGTGAAGCTACTTTTATAAGATTGGTAAATGAACTTGGAATGGTTTCATATTCTTTCTCTAAATCTGCTTAGTTTTTTTTCTCATGTATCAGACTTTATGATCAGTTTTTACATATTGTATTATCTATATGTAATCTGTGCTTAATTTGAAAATTTATTAAATGCTGATTGTTATCTGATGTGGATTTATATACTCTGATAAGTGTTTTGAATGTTCTGTGACTATTCAATCCAATGAGGATAATTGTGCTAGATGCTGACCTAGTAGTCTTTAACATACTAGAAATCCCATGTTTGGATTAGTTGTTTATGTGGAAACTCATTAACACAAGCAGATTCTAATATTGAGCTTAGTCAAGTTTACTTTGTGTATCTTATTACTAAGTCACAAACTAGATTCCTGTTTCTTTTCTGTCAAATTCTGGTGTCAGTAAATCTTAAGAATGAACTAAGTGCTGATAAGCCTCACTTATCAAAAGAAAAGAAAAGAAAAGAAAAGAAAAAAGAATACAATTCAGGTACTTCTTTGAGATCTAGAGTAAAATTGTGGAAGGGAAGACCCAAGTGCATTGCTGGTATTAAGTAATATGCATTAGAAAATTAAATATTTTTCTTGGTGACTTTTCACACTCTATAATTACTGGAGAAATACTCTGATAACAACATAAATTCTGATAAGTAGTCGTGACTCACTTACACTGAGAAGCAACTGTAAAAAAAAGGAATTTCAAAAGATGCATAAAATGAGCACAAACAGTTGAGGTGGACTCATGCATAAATTTGTTCTATAGTAGATATCATGACTGATGACAGATTTTAAGCATTTTTCCGAGTTATGTCTTATTTCTAAGATGTACTAAAGTTGATCAGACTTTAATCTCTATCTGAAATTTTGCTGAATTCACACACTTTCACTCCATATGAATGATGAAAATTACTGTGGTGATTAAGTTGTTTTTGACAAACAGTTAAGTGTCATTTGCATAAATTCTGAGGATAAATTCTTATAGAAGTTCTGACGATTAAACACTGAAGAAAACAAGTCAGTATTTGTATGAAGAATTACAGAAAAATAGATTACTTTTTTAGTACAGAATCCATGTTCTCATGACTGTTAAAATCTGATATAAGTTAAGTTCTGATATTAAATCCTGATGGAATCCTTGATGCTTACGTGACATTTTTCTCTACTTGACTTATTTGTGGTAAATTTTAAAACAGTCATATTTAAATCAGAATAAAATTGGGGTGAGATAAAAACAATCATAATCATTAAGGGTTAGTAGTTAACGTGTTGGGTTTGAATAACTTCCTGTGCACGATAATTATTGCCTATTTTACGTGCCCATTAACTCCTGTTTTAAATTTTTACTGACTATTCATGCGTTTCCAGGTGTAAAGTGTATCCCATGCTTCAAAAATATAACTGTTAAGTGGAGAGAGTATATATATGGGAGTGAAAAGATTTTCTAATCCTTTATTTACTTTTCTATTTTTCATCTCTCTTATTCTTTCTTTCTCTAATATTCTCTGAAGCGGATTTCTTTCAGGACTTTTATCAAACATTTTGCAAACACTCTCTGTCTTACTTAATTTCCTACAGAGATGGCACCAAACAACGTGATTTTCAATGGAGCTAAGTTTGTTCCTAACAACTACTCTGCCATTCTTAGCAAGGCTGAAGCTCTATTGGAACTTCACTTTATTCAGGATTTTCTCACTAATTCTGATATTGGGTACGCTCTAACCCAACCTGATGCAGTCTCTGGAACTCAAGTGCTGGAGTTCTGGAGAAGTGGAGTATATGATGATGGTGGTGCTCAAGGGTCCCCAAGTATAATCTTTTCATCAGGGGAGGACGAGCATGTCGTAACTTTGGCTACAGTACGCCAAGTACTGCAGCTGCCTGAGAACTGCGCCTATTCCACTGTAGAGGAGCCAGTTCTTCAAAGTATGATGGCCAGTCTGGGGTATGAAAGGACATTGGCCAAGATGGGTCAATTGAAGAGACCTTACATAAGGAGGGAATGGAGTTTCTTCTTTGAGTGCATCACCAAGGCTTTTGCAAATAAATGTTCTAATTTTGATGCCATCCCCATCCTGAGTCAACAAATCGGGTATGCTCTCATTAATCAAACTAATTTTGATTATGCTAGTGTTGTTTTAGGTTTCATTGGGGATAGGATGACAGAAGATAGAAATACTCTCTATTTTGCTAGATTCTGTCAGCTTATTTATAGCTTTTGTTGTGATAATAAGCCCCAAGTAGCTCATGAATTACTTCCATCATTCAAATTAGCCAAAAGAGCTTTTAATGAATTATTATCTACTGAAAATAAGAAGGCTGTGTTGAGACCCCTCCAAATACCTTTATCTGTCAAACAAGCCTTAATAATCTATGATCCAGTTAAATACACTGCACTATATCCTGATGTTCAACCATCAGAATCTCAGCCATTAGCACCTACCACCTCTACACACACACACTTCGGACTACTCAACCATCAGCACAAACAACCAGACCTTCATCTTCCAAACCTTCAAAGAGGACAAAGTCTGTTCCTTAACCTCCACAAAAGAGAAGGAAGATGATTCTCAGAGATGAGTCTGCGAGTGAAGAGGAAACAATTGAAGCACGAGTTCATGCATCTGAACCTGTGATAGTTGAAGCTGAGAATGTTACTTCTCAGAAAAAAATAGCAGCTCAAAGTTCTGATACTTTGAAAAGGAGTTTTGTAAATTCTGATGCTGCTAAAGCAACTCCTTCATTGGCAAGGAGATTGAAGAAAATGAAGGCAAAAAGGTATTTCGCTAAGGCTATATCAGAAGATACTGAAGAAGCTGAGGAAGGGGATCAGGAATCTCTGATCTCACAAGAACCAATTATCATTGAAGCCCTTCCAGCTCAAGCCAAAGACACTACTAATGACACAGTTCTTACCCCTCATGTCTCTCCTATTAAAGCTACAGATGAAGCTAAAGAACAAACTGATAATTCTGAAATAGATATTCATAATTTGAATATACCTGAAGTTCTTTATCTGGAAGCTCCATCTATATCAAAGACACCAGCTCTGGAGATAAATTCTGCTGATCAGAATTTAGATGATGTAATTCCTGAATCTCCAGTTGCTTTACACATATTGAGCTCTCAGAACAGAATGAGTATTCCTCAAGTTCTGATGATAGTGTTTCTGTTGAGACTCTAGTACCTACTCTGGGCAAGGAAGAATTGGTGAAGAAATTTGTTGAAAGGGAAGCACCTATTCCTTGGGAGGATACTCACAGAGGTGTTGAGTGGACCAAGAAGTGGAATGAATCAGATTTTATTCCATGTTCTAAAATTCTGACAGAGCATATTGTAAAAGCTGATGAGTTGCTCATAAATGCTGATTTCAAGACATAACTCAAGATCACAGCTCTGTCTATAAAACATCTTCAAGGTCTACATACTGCTACTCATGAAAAGGTTCATACACTCAGAGAACAAGCTGATAAGCTCAATCAGGTGCTCAAGCTTGACAAAAACAGGTATATCAGACCTATTTCTGAAAAAGTTGCAGCCATTGAGAAAACTCAAGAGAAGCAACAAGCCCAAATTGCTGAGGTTCTGGTTAATCAAGCTTCTCTGAAAGCTCATTTGGATGAAATCCAATCTTCAGTTGAACTTCTTCTTTCTGTCTTACTTCCTGATGATGCCAAAAAGGGGGATAAGGTAGTTAAGTCCAAATGCTCACCTACTCAAAAACTGAAGAAAAAGGATAATAAAGGTGATGACCAGGGAAACTCTAAAAAGAGCATAGGTCAAAGAAAAGTTCAAGGAAAATCTTCTATTCAGAACAAGTCAAGTTCTGATGCTTTGAATGCTTAAAGACTAAAGTCAAGTGGTGATAAGCAAAGTCTGATGTCAAATTCTGATATTCTGATTTAGTCAGGATCTGAAGACTCTCAGAAGTTCTTGCAAACTCTGAAGTTAAAGGGGAAGCAGACTACTGTTTATTACAAAGATCCTAAAATCCAGACACTTGATGAGGAGATAGCAAGAATATTATTTCTGAAACACAATCTAGGAATGGATTTAGAAACTCTCAAGGAGGAAGAGGCTAGATTTGCTGCTGAGAAGACAAATCCTAAGTCTAAAGCTTCTGATGCAAAGAAACCTCCAAGGCCAAAGGAAAAGGGCATTGTGATCAGGGAAAAGTCAAATTCTGAAACTTCAAAGTTCAGAACTAGATCACAGACTGTGAGTAATCCCAAAGACAAAGGGAAAGGAAAAATTGATGAACCAACCAAGTCACTGGACTTGAAAACTTCTGAAGATCTGATGAAAACAGTGTGTAAAATGGTTCAAGTATCTGATGATAATCTTGTTGAAGATGAAACTGTTCAAATTCTGAAAAGAAGAAAGATAAGTGAAGATTCTAAAACAACCTCTAACACTGCTCAAGTTGTTATTCAGAATAAAGGACATGAATGTACAAAAGTAACAGCAAATTCTGATCAAGCTATCAAGACATCAACTGCTGACAATGCTCAAGTTGATTTGAATAAATTGATAATTACTGATAAGAAGAAGCTGTTATGGAAGAAAGCTACTCCAGTTGAACCAAAATCCAATCTCATGATTAATCAACTTGCTACATTTGGGTTGAAAGCCAAGCAACCTAGAGATAGAGCTGGATTAGGTTCTGACGAAGAGAAGATTTGAGCAGGAGTAGAGGTTACTCTAAGAGATCCTTTCATGTTGACAGACAAACCATATGCACAAATCAAACAAAGGCATCTTGACAAGGTGTTGTCAGCTCAAGTTGTGATAGATGCTCATGATAAGGAGAATCTAAAAGAGAAATTGATCTTATTTCTCAATGATGGAAGGACTTATAGATTAGCTGATTCTGATGTATTAAAGAAGTCTATCAGAGAACTTCAACATATTTATTATCTTCTGGAAGTAAAATCTGATGTTACAAGAAGATGGTCAGAATATATTTTAAAGGCTATAAGAGATCTATTCAGAATCTCTGGTACAAAGACTTATCATTACAGTCCAATGATTACTGAAGGTGATGGAAGAGAAATTCCTATACTGAAGAATTCTGCTAAGGTGGAAGTTATTCTGAAAGGAAGATGCTTATGTTATAATGAAAACTCTTCACATCCTAAGGTTATCAGACTTAGTGATGGATTTGAAAGAACATCCATTCAAGCTCTCAGAACAGCCATTTATCAAATTGGTGATATTAAAGAAGAAGAACTGATGCAGGTCAAAGCACAGTTAGCTGGAGTTCTGAAGAAAGCTGAAGATAATCTGATAAATGATTTTGTTAAGAATTATTATGGATTTAGGTTGATTCAGTGATGTTGGTAAAGCTGGATGTTTTGTAAGTTGTAATTAATAGTCTTATCAAACTCTTATTGCATTTGAACTTAAATGTTTTTGACATCATCAAATCTATTCACTTGTACATTCTTGCATAATTACAAGTTAGGGGAGATTGTTGGATATATTTGAGATGTCATGTCTAATATGTTTCATGTTTAGTTTTCAGATCTTAACTAACAGGAAATATCAGTTCTTACTGGAATCAGGACTTACTGAAAGTTAGGACTTAAGGATATCAGGACTTAGATTATCAGAAGATGGATATCAGGACTTAAGTACTGGAGGACTAAAAGTTAAGGAAGGAAGTTAATTTACAGGAAAGATGATCGAGACTAATACAAGAAGAAGATATGCATGGAAAGAGTTAGAGGACTAGAAGAATTATATAAGATATCTGGTTGATATATTTTAGGAGTCAGAATTATATTCCATATCAACTAGAAGTTATCTTGTAACTGTGTCTATATAAACACAGACATAGGTTTACTCTATAAGGGTTACGATCATCGAGATGATCATACAATTATAACCTAACAGCTCTCGTGATATTTGTTCATCACTGAGAGAGAACAGTTCCATTGTAACAGAGTTTATTATATCGAATACATCTGTTTTCTGTTACTTGTACTTTAAATCGATTTGATTGTATTCTACACTATATTCAACTCCCTTCTACAGTGTTGTGTGACCTAACAGATGAATACCAAAAACAATATAAGTTATTTTATTATATAATTGTAAGTCATTATACTTTGAAAGGGTTTCCGAATAAATTTATGTATTCTTTGACATTATTACAATTCATAAATATATACAAGTTTGGTACATCAAAGTTGAAAGCCTAGCCTATTGGTAGCTACCACCTCAGCTATAGTGGCATCAATGCCTACAGAAAGCTGCAGAACATTTTCAATCTGTTCGCGAATTGGGAGCTTGGTCCCGTTCATCTTGCCTACTATTGTTGTGCGATGAAAGAATAAAGCAAGGGTGAGCAACAAGCCCACAAAAATAACATGTATAATAATTAACAATATTTTAGCATTCTCATAGTACTCATGAAAGTCTTGGTCAAGCAAAAATGAACCAAGTTTGATATCTTAACGTGACCAAGCCACAAAATATTGAGTATATATGTATATATACTTTTCAAAATCTTGGAAATCTTCTTCCATGCATAATATACACAAAGTTCCAGTTTATAACTGTATAAAAATATTGTTGCAAGGTGATCTCATATATCTAACCTTGTCTCAATGTTTTTCTAAAAATATTTGTCATGCATAAGATGAAAAGATGAAGTTACAAGATACTCCAATATACTTATATCTTTTCCGAATACTACATGAATTATCACCGTTCAAGTTATAATCAGTTTCAGAAGTTCATCACATAGATGAGACTACAAGATAAGACTTGAATATATTCAATCTTTGAAATATTATTTAAAAAAAATGAAGTTACGAGATACTTCATTAAGTCCTAATATATACATATATATATATGTATATCTCATACACTCCTGGAAAACCTCCATCATGAAAAGTATAAATAGAGTTGTAATATCCAATGAATTTGGAAAGAAGAAAACCTTGGCATAAAGCTGATATCTTGCTAATCAGGAAAAAATACCAATTAAGTAACCTTTTCTACTAGTAGATGGATGAATTCCTCACCGGTCATCACCCTGGCCGCATTAGGACCTTGCGCTAGACCGTTACCCGGCCACTCACGTGTTGATGGACTGTCACCCAGCCTCTTACACCTTAATACACTGTACCAAAGGCATGTCGCTTATGCCGACTCATTTAGATGGACTTACTTCCCGAACATTGGGCAAGTAATCAAACTCTTTTATCAAAACAGCAACCTCGTTGCGAATATAAAATACACCACGAAGCCGGATCCCTCAGATTTTTAAGTGAGTATTTAAATTTCCTTCGAAAGGAAGATCTTAAATTTGAAAACAAGTTTTGGGATCCGGTCTAGCCTTTAAAATCATTTTGAAGACTCGGAAATATTTTTAAAAGTGTTTGGAATAAGGATAATTTGATAGAATAAATCAATTCCAAGACAATCAAAGAATATCTGAATATTATGCTATAATTAATATTCCAATAATGAATAACTTTTATGAAATCAAAGGAAGTAAATTTTTTGAAAATAACTTTCTGAAAATATTTAAGGTAAAAATGATTGACGATATCAATCATTTCTCGAATACTTGGCGAAGAACGAAACATATTCTTTAAAAAAATAAAGAATATTATTTAATAAAATAAACGTAGTCAGAATGAATATTCAAACTAACATTCACTTATAATTTAAAACTATCGAATAAACATTATTCGATTAATAGTTTTGAAAACTATATATATATAATATACTCGGAAACATCGCCTCCCGGTTTAGAAAAATGTTCAACTTTGGGTCCCCTATACTAAGGGTATACGCACATAATGCTTATCACTAGCATAGGTATTATGCAGTTTATAAAAATTACGAAACAGGCATGCATATATATGTCATATCAACATGCTCCTATATATCGCAATATTTGCTAATAACAATCATGCACTTATCACAAGATAATGCATATACATATATACACCACAACAACAGTTATACGGGTAGAAAACTTGCCTGAGTGTTCCGGGGTAGACTTAAGCTTAGAGTGGGTACGGTAACTGTTACGACCGGCATTTTATGTAATATTATTTGTGAATAATATTAAGTTAAATAAAAATATATTCAATGCTTGTACGTTTGTGTGAGTGAAAATTTCTGCATTTTTAAATTTGCTTTGGGTAGTATATGATTTTTCAAAGCAAGAATTTATTTAATTTCTTTATTTTTGATTTATAAGGAATATTCTAAGCTTTGGAAAAATTTTCTTTTAAAAGACATTTTGTTCACAAAATTTTGAAAATGATTTTATAAAGTCTCTAAAAATCCAAGTTATTTTATGGTATAAATTTTATAATTTTTGAACTTGTATTTTATTATATAAAAATAAATCTTTGGAAATTAGTTGCTTAATAATTATCAAATTACATGATTACCCTTGCATGCAAACTCTCTTCTAATCAACCAAGGGGCAAGGAGGGCAATTCCAACCCCACTCACTTTCATTTTACTAGCCACATTACTATTTTGTCCTTGCATGCAAATCTACCTAACTAAGATTGGAAGGTTACTATTGTAATTTCTCTCATCCACTCACTTATGGGCAAATAAAAACCAAGTAAACATGACAAACACACCACTTTCACTCCACCATTTCCACACTTCTCCTCCCTCCTTCCTCTCCTCTCGGCCCTCCCCCTCTCCTCTCGGGTTTTTAGCCGAAAACCTACCCCCTCCCCTTTTCTTCATTCCACAATCAAGTTTCCACCTTCCATACAAGTAAATATTACTTCCTATATCATGATCATTCATATTTCAAAGAGTTTTGAGTAGAAAGTTTAAGTTTAAGGGTTGCATGTAAAGGTTTTAGTGAAACTCAAAATACAATCTTGATTCTTATGGATTTAAGGTTGTTTTCGAGAGGACTACAATAAATGGATAAGTGCCAAGTCTTGAGAAGGAAACTCTTGATGATTTAATGGCCATTTCCATCCATTTCATTCGGCCATGACCATATGGGAGCCGAATGAATGGTCCTTGAAATCATTCTTGTTGTTTTGTTCAATTTTTGCATGTTTATGTGATAATGACTTGAATTTTGTGGTGAAAATTTGATAAAACTCCTTGCATGCTAAGTGATCATCTAGGTATACCTTATGCTAGGCTTGCATGTCAATTTTAAGATGGAATATATGTAGAAAATATGTTGTTTTGGTTTGAAAAACCCGAAGGCATGCATGCATGTGGAATTCTCTTAGTTTGTTGTAAGATTTTGATCATTTGGAAAAGATTTTGTTAGTGAGCCTTAATTTCAGTAGGAATAATGTGATAATATTGATTTATGCTTCTTGTTGCATGGTAATAAATTGTGGTTATCTTTTATAAAAAAATATATATCTTGTTGTTTCAAAAGCATGAAGGTTTGCGATTTGTTAAGAGTAGTCTCTTTTGTTTTGCCATAATTGCACCTTAGGTAAGGATGATCTCACCAAGGTTATTTTGAGAAAAAGGGAGTTAGTTCAGTAGAATACCAAGTATAGGTCTTGGTTTAAGTATTTAGTTGTTGTTAGTTGGGTTTGTCAAGTCAAAACCTTGGAAAATGAGAAGTTATAGTTTCTGCAGAAAAATCAGTTTAGTACCCTGAGGTTTAGAGTGAGTTTTGACCATGTCATTGATGGGCACTTTGAGGCCCAAGCCACCAGAAGTTAGTATGGGGAGTATATAATAGGTTTTAGGAGTTGGTTGGAGGTTTGCATGTCATTTGGTTAGGTGCACAAGTAGAATAACAAAATCTGTCCAGCAGGGGACAGTTTTGTTGCAACTTAGAAATAGGGAGATTTGGCCATGTCATGGG
Organism: Apium graveolens; assembly: GCF_009905375.1. Classification (NCBI taxonomy): domain Eukaryota; kingdom Viridiplantae; phylum Streptophyta; class Magnoliopsida; order Apiales; family Apiaceae; genus Apium; species Apium graveolens. Next base: position 112,171,223 of record NC_133652.1, read on the forward strand.
TAGGCCCTCATTAGGCCCAATTGGGCCTTAGTTAGAGGGTATGTCAGAGAAGTTTTTCCAACCATAGTTCATAGGATATGAGCTAGAACCATGTGTCACAAGTTAATTCAAGTCAGGGCATTTTCTGCCCAGAAAAACAGGGGAACCTTGGACTTTTAGCTTAGGCCCAAGAAGGCCCAAGCCAGGCCTTTGAGCCACATCCAGCTTATGAGATGCCCTTAGGTCAGGAGAGTCTTGTGTAAAAATTTTGAAGAAAAACTTGTAGTTTAAGAGTGTCTAATGCACTCAAGAAACCTTAGTTACCATTCTGAAATTTGCACCAGTAAGCACTTTCACTTATCACATAGTTTTAGGACACTTAGAAGTGAGTATTAGGTCGACCACCATAGTTGTAGGATAGTATAAGGTCAGTAGAGCAAAAGGCACAAGTGAGGGTCAATAGGTTTTGGATAATTTAGGAAAGGCACATTGAGTTAGGAAGCCCAAATTCGAAGACTTCGTTTAGTTAGCGACCAAGTAACTTAAGTGGTGAGTCGAGATCATCCAAGCCTAGTGTGGCATTATGGTGTATAAGATGTTATTTGGTATTAATATACGATATGTGATTATGTGGCTACGTGTGTACATTTAAAAATATAAATGTTGGATATGAATTAAGTGTGTATAGGCCTAAGTGCCATCCATGTTTAATTTCGGGTTGTAAATAGGTTAAGATGGAAAGAATATATTATAATGAGGATTATTATTATTTATGTAGGATCTCGAGACGAGGGAAAACTTGCCATAAAAGTCGAGTGAAGCTCCGGTTGTTGCTCCTACCAGTCAGACCAGACCAGTCTATCTCAAGGCAAGTGATTCAACTTGACCTTCGTATTTGCTGTAAACAGTTCATATATATATCGATGCAATTATCCTGAGTCATTTTGATATATTTAAATCAAGAGTATCTTTTGTTTATCTTTGAGTTACATAGAGATGCCATGAACCCTCGAGTACGTATTGCAAGTAGTTCAAAAGTCTTTCATGATAGTTTAATGCCATGATAAAATAGAGATGTGTTATAATACCTTATTGATCCTTTTGATTATCATGCTATTGATCCCTGAGAAATCTTGATGTTGCACCCTGATGCTTTGATTCAACTCTTGAAATAACCTCGATAGAAACTTTATCTTGATACCTAAAAGCCAATCTTTTCTTAAATTCATTCATGATTGTTTGATAACCCTATCCTTACCCTAAAGCTTGATACCCTGTTATATCTTGAGCTGATGATCACTTCCTTTATATTTTAGCACCTCTATCCTATTGGAACCAGTGATGCTTATCTTCTTGATGTTCTAATACCTATACCTTGTCTACAACCATTGCTTTAAGCCTAGTTTGGCATTACTCTTTCATATTATCCAGTAGCCTTGCTTAATTTCCTTGTCAAAATTCTTGTTTATGGAAATCTCTCGATTACCCTAATATAGTAAAGTCTAGTGGATCATGGCCCTGAGATTTTGTCATAAATCGGCATCAGTTTTCAAAATGAATAAAAGGTGGATTTTTCAGTCCCAAAGGGGGACAAATGTTTTCTTGAATGGTGGATCTGGACTGAGACGCGAGTCCTTTCCACACTTATATTAGGCTTAAAAGTTGCCTAGGGATTCCCAATAATGTTTTAGAACCCAGCGAGGTTCGGGATTACTTCGCGGCTGATCACCGGCTGTAATCCGTAGCGTCATAAAATGATTTTGATTAAGAATGGTTTTAAAGTTTGTTTTGATGCAAGCAAAATGATGCCAACTCACATAAGTTTTATCTCTCGATTATCATTGATTATGTCATTCCATTGTCATTCCTAAAGGTATATCTCGATTTATGCTTTGCGTTGTATTGTTAGCACTTGTTGAGCTTTTGGCTCACTTCTTGCTTTACCCTGATATTACAGCTAGCAGCCATGGTTAGATTCAAGCAGACTGCCCGTAAGACCTGTGATGCTGATGCTTATGTTCGAGCTCAGGTAGAATAAGTAATAATAGTTGTGTGAGGACTCGGTATTTGTAATCAGATGTAATAGTTGGTAGTGTTGGGCTGTTCCAAACCCTAAACTGTAAGATCTTGGATTTTGGTTGTGTAATACTCATTAAAATGATGTAATAGCTATAATTATTTTGCTATTTAAGTTGGGGGTGTGACAGGTTTTGGTATCAGAGCTACGGTTTAGAGTCCCTGAACAGCCCAAATAGGTTATAGGACTTGTGAGTAGGTTATAGATACTATGCGAGAGAGTAGGTAAAGTAAATTATTATTAATACTCCTCTTATTGGTTGTCAGCAAAGGGCGCATTCCTCGTCATCCTCTGGGTCGGACGACACTATTGCTTTCTCCGTGTATGCTGAGTTGAGGCGCGAGTTCGACATGCTTCAGGGCAAGTACGACCGACTGATAGACCGACTGAAGAACGTGTATCCGGACAGCCGAAACTACGAAGGGAAGCCCAAGGAGCAGATGATTGCGAGACATGAGACCTTGGTTGGGTACGTCAACACTAAGCTTGAGGAGATGCCAGCACACCGGGACCGTACCAGCCAGTATGTCATTCAGATGGTGGCGGATGAGCTCCAGAGCATTGTGAAGACGCTTCGAGAGGAAAAGTCTACCAAGCCCCGTTCAGATGGAGTGGAGCCTTAGTTCTTTCCATTTACCTTTCATGTTGTTGTACTATCAGACTCTATGGAATCCCCAGTTGTTTCCGTCTTTCCTTTAAATAAGCCTGTTATTTCTAGAATCAGACTATGTCCCAATCCTATGTACTGTGACCTTTAAAATTTCAATAATTATGTGCTATTGTTCCATTTGCTCTCAACTGTTATTTTATGTTTTTATCATCATATCTGCTTAATTTGGAAACGTGACCCCATATGTAAACAAGAATGCCATGCGATACCCTCGAATCATTTTATCAATTATATTTGTTACAACACAACTCTTATTTCAGGATCATGCCTCCCAAAAAGAAGAACCCAACAACCACCTTCACCACAGACCCGAACATTCTTCAACTACTGGAAACCTTGCAACAGCAAACCAATGCTATAGCTCAACAACAACTAACCCTTCAACAACGAATTGAAAACCAAGATAACCGTGAGCCATATCAACCACCTGAACCACCAGTACCACCAAGACAAATTGTCACTTTCAAGGTTTTTCAGAGTGTGAATCCACCTGTATTTCATGATACCACTGATCCAGTGATAGCAAACACATGGATCAAGGAGATGGAAAGGGCTTTTGAGTTGGTACAGTTAGGGGACGATCAGAAGACGCTGTATGCCACTTACTTCTTGAAGGGAGAAGTCATTTATTGGTGGGAATCAGTAAAAGCTATGGAAGTCACTCAGCAGATTTCTTGGGAGAGATTTAAGAAGTTATTTCTGGACAAGTATTACCCTAAGTACATGCAGAATCAGATGGAGCTAAAATTTCTTGAGTTAAAGCAAGGGAACATGACTGTACTGGAATATGAGAAGAAGTTCACTGAGTTGTCAAGGTTTGTGACAAAGTATACCAGCACTGAGGAAGAAAAGGCAAAGAAATTTCAGCAAGGATTGGAGCCTTGGATCAGAGATAGGGTGGCTATGTTTGAGCTTGAAACTTATGCGGGAGTAGTACAGAAAGCTGCTCTGATTGAGAATAATGGGATGCAGTCAAGGAAAGAGAGGGATAACAAGAAGAGGAAGGTTCCATTTTATGGAGAAAAGTCTGAAGCTGGAAATTCGCAAGATCGGAATGTAAAGAGGATTGGTTTCCAGAAGGGCGGAAATTTTCAAAGGAAAGGAAATTTGGGCAAAAGGCAAGAATCAAAAGGGAACAATCAGGCAGGCCAAGGGCAAGTTGGAGAAAACAGGTTCCAGAGGCCAGAATGCAAGCACTGTGGAAGAAGGCACCCCGGAGTATGCAATAAGCTGAGTATGACCTGTTATAGGTGCAATCAGAAGGGACATTTGGCAAATGAGTGCAAGATGCCGAAGCCAGGAGTTACGTGCTACAAATGTGGGAAGACTGGACACATGGCTAGGGAGTGTAAGGCAACAGGACCAGTCAGAGCTCTGATGAACGTGGCAAGTACCAGTGCAAGCGTGCCAGCTGAGGTATTGGCATTACCTCCACCACCCGCACCAACCCCGCAAGCAACAGCAAGGACATTTGACCTAAAGATGAAAGATGCTGTTCAGAATTCTGAGGTGATAGCAGGTACACTTTTACTCAATAATGTCAAAGCCAAAGTATTGATTGATTCGGGAGCCACAAGATCTTTCATATCAGAATCTTTTGTTGATAAGATCCAATGTGGTAAAACGGTTATGAGTGAGGTAGTAAATGTGGTAATTGCGAACCAAGAGAAGATTCCTGTGAATCAATTTTGTCCAAAATGTGAGATTGATATTTCGGGATATAAGTTCTCGGCCGACTTGATACTCTTCAAGCTGGGAGAGTTTGATATAATTTTAGGAATGGATTGGTTAGGAGAGAATAGCGCTCAGATAAATTGTAAGACCAAGAGAGTGTATTTAAAGACGAAGAGTGGAGAGAAGGTAGTATTTAAGGGACAGAGGCAAGAGCGACTATTTCTTACAATTATTCAGGCTAAGAAGTTACTTAGAAAAGGTTGTGAGTCGTTCCTAGCATATGTAGTGGATTCAGAGAGAGGCAGCCCCAGCATGGAAGATATTCCTGTAGTTAATGAGTTCCCCGATGTGTTTCCCGACGAACTACCAGGCTTACCACCAGATCGACAAATTGAGTTCGAGATCAACCTTGCTCCAGGCACGGAACCAGTTTCAAAGGCTCCGTATAGGATGGCACCAGCAGAAATGAAAGAGTTGGCGAGCCAGCTACAAGAATTATTGGATAAGGGAGTGATACGACCAAGTACGTCGCCATGGGGAGCACCTGTTCTCTTTGTGAAGAAGAAAGATGGGAGTATGCGTCTATGCATAGATTACCGGGAGTTGAATAAAGTAACGATCAAGAACCGCTACCCGCTACCAAGGATAGATGACCTTTTTGATCAGTTAAAGGGAGCAAAATGTTTTTCGAAGATTGACTTGAGATCGGGATACCACCAATTAAAGATCAAGGAAGAAGATATTCCCAAGACCGCATTTAGGACCAGATATGGGCATTATGAATTCCTAGTAATGCCGTTTGGATTGACCAACGCCCCGGCCGCATTCATGGATCTGATGAATCGAGTATTTAAGAAGTATTTGGATAAATTTGTCGTGGTATTTATTGATGACATCCTTATTTATTCTAAATCGGAAGAAGAACATATGCAGCATCTCTGGATAGCATTGGAGATACTCCGACAAGAGAAGTTGTATGCCAAGTTTACCAAATGTGAGTTTTGGTTAAAGGAAGTTCAATTTTTGGGGCATGTTATTGGAAATGATGGAATTAAAGTGGATCCGGCGAAGATTGATGCAGTTATGAGTTGGGAGAGGCCAAGGACTCCTACGGAAGTGCGAAGTTTTCTAGGATTGGCCGGATACTATAGAAGATTCGTCAAGGATTTCTCGAAGATCGCCACACCATTGACCAAGTTAACCAGAAAGAATCAAAAGTTTGAATGGAGTGCAGAATGTGAAAATAGCTTTCAAGAGTTAAAACAGAAGTTGGTAACAGCTCCGGTGTTAGTATTTCCAGATGATCAAGGGAATTTTGTAATATTCAGCGACGCTTCACATAAGGGTTTGGGTTGTGTGTTGATGCAACACAGTAAGGTAATAGCATATGCGTCAAGACAGTTGAAGCCGCACGAGTTAAAGTATCCGACGCATGACTTGGAACTAGCCGCCATAGTGTTCGCACTCAAGATTTGGAGACACTATCTCTATGGAGAAAAGTGTGAAATCTACACGGATCACAAGAGCTTAAAGTACATTTTTACTCAGAAAGAGCTCAATATGAGGCAGAGGAGATGGCTGGAATTGATTAAGGACTATGACTGTTCGATAAATTACCATCCTGGAAAGGCGAACGTAGTGGCCGATGCGCTGAGTCGGAAGGAAAGATTGAATGCAATGATAACATCAAAAGAGTTATCTGAAGCAATCGGAAAATTTGAATTGGAACTTTGTGCTTATGGGAAAGTCAAAGAAGTTTGTCATGCAATGACCTTTCAGCCAACACTAATGGAAAAGATAAAGAAGTGTCAAGAGGAAGTAATGGAAAAAGAGAAAAATCAGTTATCTGGAGAAGAGATTAATACTAAAAAGGATGAGCAAGGAATACTAAGGTTTTCATCCAGAATATGGATTCCCCATGTATCTGAATTAAAGAATGAGATCCTCCATGAAGCCCACCATTCGAAATTTTCAATCCACCCGGGAAGCACCAAGATGTATCAAGACTTAAAGAAGAACTTTTGGTGGCCAAATATGAAAAGAGACGTGGCAGAATGGGTTGCGAAGTGCTATACCTGTCAGAAAGTAAAGGCAGAACATCAACGACCAAGCGGATTAATTCAGCCCCTGAAGATTCCAGAATGGAAATGGGAAAACATCGCTATGGACTTTATAGTAGGACTACCACGAACAAAGTCCGGACATGACGCAATATGGGTTATAATTGATCGTCTTACGAAGTCGGCGCATTTCCTTCCAATAAATGAGAAGTCGTCACTGGACAAGTTGGTTCATCTGTATGTGCACGAAATCGTATTAAGGCATGGAGTACCTGTATCAATAGTTTCAGACAGAGATCCCCGATTTAACTCAAGATTCTGGAAGCAATTCCAGGAATGTCTTGGCACGAAGTTGAATATGAGCACGGCGTATCACCCGCAGACTGATGGCCAGAGTGAAAGAACAATTCAAACAATTGAAGACATGTTGCGCAGTTGTGCAATCGATTTTGCTGGAAGTTGGGACGACCACCTGCCATTAATTGAATTTTCATATAACAACAGCTATCATTCCAGTATCGGCATGCCACCATATGAAGCTTTGTACGGGCGAAAATGTAGATCACCAACAAGTTGGGATGAAGTAGGAGAAGGAAGAATTCTCGGCTCAGAATTGGTACAACAGTTGCATGACTCAGTCAAGTTAATTCAAAAAAGGTTGCTTGCTGCTCAAGATAGACAGAGGAAGTATGCGGATCCAGCGCGTAAGGATGTTCAATTCCAAATTGGCGAAGCTGTGTTGCTAAAAGTGTCACCTAGGAAAGGGTTGATAAGATTTGGCAAGAAAGGAAAGTTAGCACCTAGATACGTAGGTCCTTTTGAGATTTTGAGCCAAGTAGGAAAGGTGGCCTACGAGTTGGCCTTACCACCTCAGTATCAGCATGTGCATAATGTGTTCCATGTGTCGTTGCTTAAGAAGTACAATCCTGACGCTAGCCATGTGATAGAATATGAACCTGTAGAAATTCAGGCAGACCTGTCATTTGTGGAGCAACCGGTTAAAGTACTCGACTGGCAAGTAAAGAGTCTTAGAAATAAATCAGTAAAGTTAGTGAAAGTACTTTGGAGGAACCCTAAGGTCGAAGAGTCGACTTGGGAGTTAGAGTCTGATATGCGTTCCCGGTATCCTCATCTGTTCTCTTAGATTCTGGGGACAGAATCCCTTAAGGGGGAGAGGATGTTACGACCGGCATTTTATGTAATATTATTTGTGAATAATATTAAGTTAAATAAAAATATATTCAATGCTTGTACGTTTGTGTGAGTGAAAATTTCTGCATTTTTAAATTTGCTTTGGGTAGTATATGATTTTTCAAAGCAAGAATTTATTTAATTTCTTTATTTTTGATTTATAAGGAATATTCTAAGCTTTGGAAAAATTTTCTTTTAAAAGACATTTTGTTCACAAAATTTTGAAAATGATTTTATAAAGTCTCTAAAAATCCAAGTTATTTTATGGTATAAATTTTATAATTTTTGAACTTGTATTTTATTATATAAAAATAAATCTTTGGAAATTAGTTGCTTAATAATTATCAAATTACATGATTACCCTTGCATGCAAACTCTCTTCTAATCAACCAAGGGGCAAGGAGGGCAATTCCAACCCCACTCACTTTCATTTTACTAGCCACATTACTATTTTGTCCTTGCATGCAAATCTACCTAACTAAGATTGGAAGGTTACTATTGTAATTTCTCTCATCCACTCACTTATGGGCAAATAAAAACCAAGTAAACATGACAAACACACCACTTTCACTCCACCATTTCCACACTTCTCCTCCCTCCTTCCTCTCCTCTCGGCCCTCCCCCTCTCCTCTCGGGTTTTTAGCCGAAAACCTACCCCCTCCCCTTTTCTTCATTCCACAATCAAGTTTCCACCTTCCATACAAGTAAATATTACTTCCTATATCATGATCATTCATATTTCAAAGAGTTTTGAGTAGAAAGTTTAAGTTTAAGGGTTGCATGTAAAGGTTTTAGTGAAACTCAAAATACAATCTTGATTCTTATGGATTTAAGGTTGTTTTCGAGAGGACTACAATAAATGGATAAGTGCCAAGTCTTGAGAAGGAAACTCTTGATGATTTAATGGCCATTTCCATCCATTTCATTCGGCCATGACCATATGGGAGCCGAATGAATGGTCCTTGAAATCATTCTTGTTGTTTTGTTCAATTTTTGCATGTTTATGTGATAATGACTTGAATTTTGTGGTGAAAATTTGATAAAACTCCTTGCATGCTAAGTGATCATCTAGGTATACCTTATGCTAGGCTTGCATGTCAATTTTAAGATGGAATATATGTAGAAAATATGTTGTTTTGGTTTGAAAAACCCGAAGGCATGCATGCATGTGGAATTCTCTTAGTTTGTTGTAAGATTTTGATCATTTGGAAAAGATTTTGTTAGTGAGCCTTAATTTCAGTAGGAATAATGTGATAATATTGATTTATGCTTCTTGTTGCATGGTAATAAATTGTGGTTATCTTTTATAAAAAAATATATATCTTGTTGTTTCAAAAGCATGAAGGTTTGCGATTTGTTAAGAGTAGTCTCTTTTGTTTTGCCATAATTGCACCTTAGGTAAGGATGATCTCACCAAGGTTATTTTGAGAAAAAGGGAGTTAGTTCAGTAGAATACCAAGTATAGGTCTTGGTTTAAGTATTTAGTTGTTGTTAGTTGGGTTTGTCAAGTCAAAACCTTGGAAAATGAGAAGTTATAGTTTCTGCAGAAAAATCAGTTTAGTACCCTGAGGTTTAGAGTGAGTTTTGACCATGTCATTGATGGGCACTTTGAGGCCCAAGCCACCAGAAGTTAGTATGGGGAGTATATAATAGGTTTTAGGAGTTGGGTTGGAGGTTTGCATGTCATTTGGTTAGGTGCACAAGTAGAATAACAAAATCTGTCCAGCAGGGGACAGTTTTGTTGCAACTTAGAAATAGGGAGATTTGGCCATGTCATGGGTAGGCCCTCATTAGGCCCAATTGGGCCTTAGTTAGAGGGTATGTCAGAGAAGTTTTTCCAACCATAGTTCATAGGATATGAGCTAGAACCATGTGTCACAAGTTAATTCAAGTCAGGGCATTTTCTGCCCAGAAAAACAGGGGAACCTTGGACTTTTAGCTTAGGCCCAAGAAGGCCCAAGCCAGGCCTTTGAGCCACATCCAGCTTATGAGATGCCCTTAGGTCAGGAGAGTCTTGTGTAAAAATTTTGAAGAAAAACTTGTAGTTTAAGAGTGTCTAATGCACTCAAGAAACCTTAGTTACCATTCTGAAATTTGCACCAGTAAGCACTTTCACTTATCACATAGTTTTAGGACACTTAGAAGTGAGTATTAGGTCGACCACCATAGTTGTAGGATAGTATAAGGTCAGTAGAGCAAAAGGCACAAGTGAGGGTCAATAGGTTTTGGATAATTTAGGAAAGGCACATTGAGTTAGGAAGCCCAAATTCGAAGACTTCGTTTAGTTAGCGACCAAGTAACTTAAGTGGTGAGTCGAGATCATCCAAGCCTAGTGTGGCATTATGGTGTATAAGATGTTATTTGGTATTAATATACGATATGTGATTATGTGGCTACGTGTGTACATTTAAAAATATAAATGTTGGATATGAATTAAGTGTGTATAGGCCTAAGTGCCATCCATGTTTAATTTCGGGTTGTAAATAGGTTAAGATGGAAAGAATATATTATAATGAGGATTATTATTATTTATGTAGGATCTCGAGACGAGGGAAAACTTGCCATAAAAGTCGAGTGAAGCTCCGGTTGTTGCTCCTACCAGTCAGACCAGACCAGTCTATCTCAAGGCAAGTGATTCAACTTGACCTTCGTATTTGCTGTAAACAGTTCATATATATATCGATGCAATTATCCTGAGTCATTTTGATATATTTAAATCAAGAGTATCTTTTGTTTATCTTTGAGTTACATAGAGATGCCATGAACCCTCGAGTACGTATTGCAAGTAGTTCAAAAGTCTTTCATGATAGTTTAATGCCATGATAAAATAGAGATGTGTTATAATACCTTATTGATCCTTTTGATTATCATGCTATTGATCCCTGAGAAATCTTGATGTTGCACCCTGATGCTTTGATTCAACTCTTGAAATAACCTCGATAGAAACTTTATCTTGATACCTAAAAGCCAATCTTTTCTTAAATTCATTCATGATTGTTTGATAACCCTATCCTTACCCTAAAGCTTGATACCCTGTTATATCTTGAGCTGATGATCACTTCCTTTATATTTTAGCACCTCTATCCTATTGGAACCAGTGATGCTTATCTTCTTGATGTTCTAATACCTATACCTTGTCTACAACCATTGCTTTAAGCCTAGTTTGGCATTACTCTTTCATATTATCCAGTAGCCTTGCTTAATTTCCTTGTCAAAATTCTTGTTTATGGAAATCTCTCGATTACCCTAATATAGTAAAGTCTAGTGGATCATGGCCCTGAGATTTTGTCATAAATCGGCATCAGTTTTCAAAATGAATAAAAGGTGGATTTTTCAGTCCCAAAGGGGGACAAATGTTTTCTTGAATGGTGGATCTGGACTGAGACGCGAGTCCTTTCCACACTTATATTAGGCTTAAAAGTTGCCTAGGGATTCCCAATAATGTTTTAGAACCCAGCGAGGTTCGGGATTACTTCGCGGCTGATCACCGGCTGTAATCCGTAGCGTCATAAAATGATTTTGATTAAGAATGGTTTTAAAGTTTGTTTTGATGCAAGCAAAATGATGCCAACTCACATAAGTTTTATCTCTCGATTATCATTGATTATGTCATTCCATTGTCATTCCTAAAGGTATATCTCGATTTATGCTTTGCGTTGTATTGTTAGCACTTGTTGAGCTTTTGGCTCACTTCTTGCTTTACCCTGATATTACAGCTAGCAGCCATGGTTAGATTCAAGCAGACTGCCCGTAAGACCTGTGATGCTGATGCTTATGTTCGAGCTCAGGTAGAATAAGTAATAATAGTTGTGTGAGGACTCGGTATTTGTAATCAGATGTAATAGTTGGTAGTGTTGGGCTGTTCCAAACCCTAAACTGTAAGATCTTGGATTTTGGTTGTGTAATACTCATTAAAATGATGTAATAGCTATAATTATTTTGCTATTTAAGTTGGGGGTGTGACAGTAACCTTTGAACAACAACATAAACCGGAATTAAACCATGGTCGCTTAAGAAACTAGACTTTATCCACTTAGACCCTAACGTTCGCTTTTGCGCTTAACGATGTACATAAGCCGCTCGAGTACCCTCGGCTCCACCATATTTTATAAAATTAAACATTAAACGTTTTAAGGCGACTCTTTCGCGAGTACTTTACCAACTGCCTAATCCACCTTACTTAATTGTTTCGTATTAAAATTAGTTTCTTAAGGGCCTTAAACAAGGTCTCAAAGTAAAGCGAGGGGTAAAGGTTCGCTCACGAAACGCCGTTACTTAAAACGGTAATTTCTCCTAAACCGTACATCGGATCTAAGCGAACCACATACCAAAACGAAGCTCGTAACATAAACTATCTAAACATGAAAAACAACAGAATCTTACTGTGAGTTAAAAGGTCCTAAATCTTAGAACAAAAATAGTCTAAGGTAAATCGGTCATTACGACGGCTATGTTGACGCGATTATCAAATTTTAAACTACTCTAATTCCTCACCAATTCACTCTGATCCTCCAACAATCAATAACACAACAAATACAACTTAAACCACTGCAAAATCAGTCCACACTCCAAGGTTTTACCAACTCATTCAATCAACTACTAATCCACCATTCAAAATCAACACAACTTCAAAAAAATCACTACTAAGCGCGGATCTAACTATACATTTACCAATTCATCTAAAAACTCAAACAATCAAGCTTAGTACTAAAGGTCAAGAAGTTTTTATACCTTTATTTGTGAGTGAAAAGTTGGTAGGGAGCCTTAAAACCTTGATAAATCCTTATACAATCTTGGATCTCACAAATAATCAAGAAAACACCAAGTTAGATTTTAAAGTTTCTAAAAGACCGATTGAAATAACTGTACAAATGAGGGTCTTACCATGCTTATTTGGATGAGACTTGTGAACAAGAGTTGTAGGCAATCTCAATACCTTTCCAAAGAGATATAAAACTTAATATTTTAGTGAGTATTGAAGGAGATATGGCAGTTTGAAGTTGCTGCTCTGGTTTTGGCCGAGAGCCTCATGAAGAAATGAAGAAATGAAAATGCTTATTTGATTGCCTTGGTGTTTGTGTGGTGGTTTTGTTATCCTAGTTAACATTAACCAATGTTTAACCAAGGTTAAATATGCATGGCTACAAATCCTTCTCACTAAATATCTTGTTAACCTTGCTTACATCATCCTTCATATGTCACCTCCTTGCCATGTGTCCAAATCTTATGGTGTGATGATGTCACTTGCTCTTATCCACTTGTTTAATCCTCTTGCTTCTTGTACAAGCTTGATTCATAGTCACTTATTTTTTTTACGGTTCTCTTAACCCTCATTCCGGTTAATCATTCGGGGGATCATATCCGGGATCTTATTACTTGGGCTTCCCTAAACCTTCCTTTATATTTTATACTCCTTTAATGATCCTCCCTTATAATCCTTGAATTTAACTCATTTTAATCATCTTACCTTTTACTTAATTATTTCGGTATCTGGTGGATTTTCGGGAAAAATCAAAGTGTACGGATTCGAATTCTAACGACCTTTACATACACTCATTTAATTTATGGAATACTAATACGATCTCGGAATTTACATAACAGTACTCCTATATAGTGTGGTCTGATAATTTTTCTTAATCAGCACAATTAGCAAAAAGTTACTATTCATCAGGGTTTCAAAAATTTCCAAAAATTGTGAGGAAGCTCTGACTATTAAAAGTCATGAGATGTGTGGTGTGAGGAGTAGTAAGACTACTTTAAAAGAATAGAGAGATTAAGTTTTATTTTCTATATGTTTACAGGTGCTCAAAGTACTAAAGAAACATATGCTGAAAAACAGTCTGTTGAACATCAAGAAAACTCTAATGTACCAAGGGCTATTAATCTCCCTGCAAGTCTAAATACTGATACTTTCTTGCAGTCCATACATTCTACTATTCCACCACAAGAGACAATCCTTGTTTTTGTTCAAAAAAAGTCCATTTACTCTACTTTTCCATCACATGAGGAAATCCCTGTTGTTGCTGAAGATGTAGTAGCACAACAGTCCATTCATAAAGTTCCATCCATTTCAGAATCACCACAACATGTTAGAGGAACTGAAGTTCTGGAAGTTACTATCTAAGCTCCAATTCATTTATCTACAATACTTGAAGATGTGGAGTTAATTGCTGAAGGTGTGGAAGCTTCTAAAGCCACTGGATCACATACTGCACCAATTTTTCATTCTATTCTACATGCTGAAGCTGATGATGAAGTTAAGCAATTAGTGCAAAATCCAGTTGCTATTGAAGAATCTAATGATGGTGAAGAAGCTAATATTTCTAATGTTATTATAGATCCTGAGGATGATCTTTTCTTCCCTGAAGATATGCATATGCATGTGAGACAACAGAAACTGAAAGAGTTAGATGCTAAGAAGAAGCATGATTTTTCTGATAATCTCTGGAATGCTCATTGGAAAGACAATATAGATCCTATTTCCAGAACACAAGCTGTTGAACATCTGGAAATAGCCGAACAAATGATTACAAATCCTGATATGTTGAATCATCTGAAAGCATCAACTTTAGTTGTCAGATCCTTACACACAGCTCATGAAGCAACTACTACTCAAATCAATCAGATTAAAGAGTCTTTGATTGCTTCAAAGTTGACTACTCATTAGGAAATTCAGAAACAAATTTCACCAATAGATGTTAGGCAAACTGCAATTGAAGCTAGTCAAGCAAGATTGGAAGCTAAACAAGCTCAAATGCCTGCTCAACTTACAGAAGTACATAATTCAATGGAGCTGATTTTTTCTATACTACTTGGTGATGATGCCAAAAAGGGGGAGAAAATTGTTAAATTTAAATGGAAGCAGCTGACATTGACAAGTACTGATGATGAAAATCCTGATGGAGGTAATAGGGGGGATAGAAGGATAGAAAAAAGAGAAAAGGTGAAGAGCTAGTTGGAGTTAGTGGTTCATCAATAGCAATCACTAGATTTCAATCTAGACAAGGAGGAGAAAGTAAGAGGAATGAAAAAAGAGTAGAAGATTTTACCGTGACTACAAAAATGTAAAATTCTTCACAAGTCACAATTGTTGCTGATGAAGACCAAGGTATTCTGGAGAGAGAAGCTAGTGCTGAAGCAAGTCAATTTCTTCAAACCCTGAAAGTTAAAGAAAGAAAGACAACTCTTTTCTATGAGGATCCAAAGATTCAATTATTTAACTCTGAGGTGAGTAGAACAATATTTGCAAAAGAAAATCCTGGAGTTGATCTTGAACACCTAAGGAAATTGGAGGAAGACTTCAAGAATTCTATGGAGACAGCAAACGCTGATATTGCTATAATTTCTCAAGTACTTTATGAAGATGTTCCTTCTAATAGACCAACCAAAGGTGAAGTTATAAGGGAAATCAGTCATGCAGAAGATCTTAGATCACAAGTTACTGTAACTGCTGACATGAAGCTTAAAGGAAAAGAAAAGATATATGAGAAGTCAAAGGTTTCAGAGTCTAAAGCCAAAACTGTTGAAAAGAAAAAGAAGAAGGAAGATTATTGAAGCATTATAAGCTGACGAACATGAATTAACCTCTGACATTGCTCAAGTTAAAGAAGCAATTCATGGTGAAGAGTAAAGTATGATATTCACTGAAGCAAGATTGAATATGCATACTTGATTCCTGCATTTAGATAGTTTTGACATCATGAACTGGAACTTGTCCATATTTCCATAATAAACAAGTTGGGGGAGATTGTTTGGAGCAATTGATGATATCAAACAGAAACTATCAGAAGTTCATATCAGAACTGGCTGTTGATGATATCGATGGATATTGATATCAACGGATATAGACATCGACAGATGTTGATAATCGATAGATGATGATATCTACGAATGATGAAATCAGTATTTGTCACATTAGTTGATCTTCGATTAGGAAAAGGAAACAGGAACTCAAGGCGGTTAAGGACTTTATCTCAGAAGCAATTGTATAGGTTTCCTTGTTGTTGATAGAATAGTGTAACACCCCCAAATCCGGGGTCGGGGATCCGGGTTGTCACGAGTTCCATTTCCCTTAATAACACCCAATCTTAATAAACAATCAACTACTCTGTACTGTGACCCCACAATAAACACACACACCACAAGTTATAGTCTCAGAGATGAATATCCAAAAATAACACGAGTCATTTTATTCCACAATTATATGCCATTACACCTTAAAAGGGTTTCTGAATAAATTTACATTTCTTTGCCATTATTACAATTCATAAAGATACATAAGTCTGGTATATCAAAAGTTGAAAGCCTAGCCTATTGGTAGTTCCTACCTCAGCTACAGCGACATCAACGCCTATAGGAAACTGCGGAACATTTCCTATTCGCTCGCAAATTGGGAGCTTCGTCATGTTCATCATGTCTATCTGATGTTGTGTGATGAAAGAAGAAAGCAAGGGTGAGCAACAAGCCCACCAAAATAATATGTATACTGATTAACAATATATGAGCATACTCATAGTACTCATGAAAGTCTTGGTCAGAAGAAATGAACCAAGCTGATATCTTAACGCGACCAAGTCGCAAAATATTCAGTATATATATATACATATATATATACTTTTCACAATCTTTGAAATCCTATGACATGTATAATATACACAGGGTTCCAGTTTATAACTCTATAAAAATATCGTTGCAAGGTGATCTCATATATCTAACCCTGTCTCAACATTTTTCTGAAAATCTTTGATATGCATAAGATAATCATTTACTAGATATAAGTTTAAAAGATGAAGTTACAAGATACTCCAATATACTTATATATTTTCCAAATACTACTTGAACTACCACCGTTCAAGTTATAATTAGTTTCAAAAGTTCATCACATAGATGAGACTACAAGACAAGATTTGAATAGATTCCATCTTTGAACATCATTATAAATAATGAAGTTACGAGATACTTCATTAAGTTCCGATATATATATACACCTATATATATATACATTTCATACACTCCTTGAAAACCTCTGTTATGAAAATTATAAACAGAGTTACAATATCCAATGAATTTGGAAAGGAGAAAACCTTGGCATAAACCTGATATCTTGCTGATCAGGCAAAGATACCAATAAGTAACCTTTTCTACTAGTAGATGGATGAATCCCCCACCGGTCATCACCCTGGCCACATAAGGACCTTGTGCTGGACCGCCACCCAGCCTCTTACGCGTTGATGGACTGCCACCCAGCCACTTACACTTTGATAGACCGTACCCCGGTCTGTCGCTTATGCCGACTCAATTAGATGGACTTACTTCCCGAACGTTGGGCAAGTAATCAAATTGTTTCCTCAAAACAGCAACCACGTTGCGAATGTAAAATACACCACAGAGCCGTATCCCCCAGGTTTTGAGTGAGTATTTAAATCCCCTTCGAAAGGAGGATATTAAATATAAAAGAATGAGTTTTGGGATACGCCCTAACTTTTAGAAATCATTTTGAAGACTCGAAAACATTTTTAAGAATGTTTGGAGTACTGTTGATTTATTAAAATAAATCAGTCCCGATATATTAGAAAATATCTGAATATTATTATTTAAATAATATTCTCATAAAGATAATCCTTATAAAAATAATCGAAGTAGAAGTTTTAAAACTCATACTTGAAATGAATATTAAATAACCAAAGATATACTTATATGAAAGTACTATCTTTATTTGAATAATCGAAAATAAGTTTGATTATCGAAACATTATTCTTTAATAAAATAAGAATATTATTAAATAATAACCGGAGTCATAATACCTCGAATGAATATTATAAATAATATTCATTAAATAAAATAAACGGAGTCATACATCCTCAAATGAATATTCAAATAATAATCATTAAATAGAATAAACAGAGTCATATGTCCTCGAATGAATATTCAAATAATATTCATTAAATAAAATAAAGTTATCGAATAAACCTTATTCGATCAATAGTTTTGAAAACTACATCCATATATATATAAATAAATAAATATATATATATATATAATATACTCGGGAACATCGACTCCCGGTTTAGAAATATGTTCACCTTTTGATCCCCTATACTAAGGGTAAACTCAAATACCGCTTATCTCTAGCATAGGTATTATGCAACTGAATCAATAGATATATGTATCAAGATTTCGAACCAAGCATGCATATATACCATATCACATGCTACAATATATCGCAAGAATTTGCTAATTAACCAACATGCATTTATCACAAGACAATGCATATACATATATACATCACAACAACAGTATAGCGGGTAGAAAACTTGCCTGAGCGACTGGGGGTTATAAATGGCTTGGGACGAGTCTGGTAACCTATAAACAACATGTAAGTTGGAATTAAACCAAAGTCAGTTGAGAATCTATACTTTAACCAATTAGACCCTAACGTTCGCTTTCGCGCTTAACGATTCACTTAAGTCGCTCGAGTACCCTCGGCTCCACCATTTTTAATAAATTAACCATTAGGAATTTTAAGGCAATTCTTTCGCGAGTACCCTACCAACTGCCTAATCCACTTTACATAATTGTTTCATATTCCAATTAGTCATTTAAGGGCCTTAACCAAGGTTTCAAAGTAAGGCGAGGGGTAATGGTTCGGTCGCGAAACGCCATTACTTAAAACGGTCGTTTCTCCTATACCGTACATCGGATTTAAGCGAACCACATATCAAAACGAAGCTCGTAACATGAACTATCTAATCATGGCAATGGTCAAAACCTAACAGTGAGTTCACGGGTCCTGATGTTAAGAACAAAACCAGTCTAAGGTAAATCGGGCATTACGACGGCTATGTTTACGCGATTACCAAATTTGTACAACTCCAAATCAATCCACAATCATTACTACAACCAAACTCCATCCATACTCTACTACAACAACCCCAACATCTCAAGATTTCCAATTTATACTACTCTCAATCATGAACTAAAAGCTTATACTTAAGTTTCATTAACTATAAACAAGATTCAATCATCCAAATCGCTACAAACCCAACCAAACTTTAAACACACAAGCATCATGCTTCTCATGAACTATATTAATCAAAACCACTCCTAAATATTCAAAGTAAAACTAGGGTTTGAAAAGATTTTAATCCATGAAAGATCCTTGGAATGCCCATGGAAGCCTTTATCTATGCTTAAGCTACCTTGACCTTACAAATAAAATCAAGAATCAAAAATTTGTTTTTGAAAGTTACTATTCACCCTAAACTAAAATGATTTGTTTGAGATAGAAAACCTTTGATTCAAGCACTCAAACTACTTGTTCTTCTTAGTTATGAAATATAGGATCCAAAGAAACAAACCCCCTGAATTATGATTGAGTGGAGCTTGGGTTTGGAAATTTTTCTTCTTGTTTTTCTTCAAAAAACCGTGAGCAAGGAGATGGGGGGAAGAGAAATGAATGTGTTTGCTTGGTTGCTTTGTTTTTGTTGTTAATTAACCTTTTACCATGGTAAAATTTGTGTGACTTATAATCAACCAACAATTCCTTCCCATTGTGTCATGCTTATGTCATCCTCTTATGTCATCTTCCCACACTTGTCTTCTTCTTGTTGGTGTGATGACATCATCATCACTAACCTCTTTGATTAACTCCTAATTACTTGGCTAATGATCGCTGATATGTTATACGGTTCGCTTAACTTTCGTTTTCGTTTATCGTTGAGGGATCATACCCGGGATCTTATTACTTGGGTTCACTTAACTTTTCTCAATACATTATATTCCTTTTATGATCCTCTCTTATAATCCTTGAATTTAAATTCTTTTTATCCTGTTACCTTATACTCAATTCTTTCGGTATCTGGTGGATTTTCGGGAAAAATCAAAGTGTTCGAATTTGAATTCTGACGATCTTTACATACACTTATATACCATATAGAGTACTAATAAGATCTCAGAATAACAATAAAAGAACCCCTACAAAGTTTGGTATGAAAAGTTTTCTTATTCAGCATAATCAGCAAAATCACTATTCATAAGGGTTACAAAAAGTCCAAAATTTTGGGGTTATTACAAATAGGATTCCTTATACATTGTGTAGATGTGCTATATATAAAGCACAAATTAGGTTCATGCTATAAGCATTGTGACATTGTTATATCTTTTTCATAACCTAGCAGCTCTCAAGGATATTTGTTCATAGAGTACGATTGTAATAAGTTTTTATCGGTTAATATAAAAACTAGTGATTCTGTTAAAGCTTTGTAGAATTGATGGTATTAACTTTATTCACCCCCTCTACAAGTGATTAAGGGCTTAACATATGATATCATTTTGATGATTCTTATGAAACAAAGTCTTATCTATGACACCCTTAATGAAACCATTTTCAAGAAGAAATTCTGAGAGAGTGGCATACCATGTTCTCGACGCTTGCTCTAGACCATAAAGAAACTTGAAGAGAAAGTAGACAAAATCTTCAAACTCAAAATTTATGAAGCCAAGGGGTTGATATAACGACTCGTGAATATTCTTTTAATTTTATTATGTTCAAAGTGTAATAAAGTTTAAATAATTAAATAAAATATGTGTAATGATTTTGGCAGCAGTTATCGATTGCTATTTAATTAGTTGTAATCTGTTGATATGTGGGATTGGATTGTGTGATTTATTATTGAGTTAAATAATTTTATGTCGTCCGTAAAAGTAATTTTATTATAGTTTTAATTCCATAAATATTTGGATGATCTCTAAAATTGGTTTTATAATTTTATAATTTCAATAATTATTTTTAGGACTTTATGAAATTGAAAACTCAATATTTCATTAATTATATATTTTTAAATGATTTTCTGATTGTGTTTATTTGTAAAATCCATATTTAATTCAAAAAATCTTCAAAAATCATGAAACTCATATTTTATTAAGTTCGTATTATTCTGAGAATTTTAAAATTATTTTGGGAATTTTTGGGATTAATTTTACCCGCGCTTTGTTTCGTTATTTGCTAAATTGCGGGTATAGAGTACGCCGTAAAAATCGTTCTTAAAATTCCAAAATTATGTTTTCGTGAACTTCAGAATATTTATAAATTTTATGATTATTTTGATAACGTTTTGATTAAAAAAAATTACGAGGTATACCGTTAATAATATAATTAAAAGTGATATAAAAATAAAAAGACACGTGTCCATTTATACAGGACACGTGCCGTGCAGCCAAGCAGCAGGGGGGTTAGCTGTTGTTCATATCTATTTTACTCTCTCTTCCATTCTCTATATTCCTTCTTCTTGTTCCTTTTTCTTTCGTTCTTCTCGGTTCGGTTCTTCCTTTTACTTTCGGTGGTTGCCGCCGTTTGAGCTTGGTTCCTCGGCTTGTTGTAGCCACCGCCTTTTTCTTCCTTTTTGCCTTTCCGGCCGCCCTGTTATCTCTGGTTGGTTTGATTCCCTGAGCTTTGGTTTCATTTTGCCTATTGTAGGCATATATTTGTATGTATATTTTGGGTATAGTTGTGCAGTGTGTGGCTTTTTATTTTTCCGGGTTGTTTCCCGGATGTCCTTGTGTTTCCGATTGGTGTTGTGGTGTTGTGCGCGTCATGCGCGTGTTGCCCTGTTTATTTTGGAATTTTTAATTAATTATTTTTATTTTGCAGGAATTTTGTTGACTGATTTTGTGAAATAAAATATCCGTGCAGTAAAAATTTTTTTAATAATCGGTGAAATTTTTTGTTGGAACCCGAAATACCTGGTACCCCGAGAATTTTTCCGCCGTACCGCGATAACTCGTTACGAGCGGACGGTGGACGGTGATGACTTTGTTTTAATCCTAAATTTTATAAATAAATAAAATGATTTATATAAAATGTTTTCGAAAATAAAGCATATATTGGAATTTTACGTAAATAGATATGTGAATGTGGAATTGGTATTGGAATGAAAATTGTGGATTATTGTGATTGTTGACGTCGATTGTAATCGACGGGTAGTCTTATAAACAAAAGAGTTGCTGCCAAAATTTTCTAAAAATGTATTTGTAAATGTACATATTTATATTATAAGTGTTACCCCTATTTGTGTTCGGATTACGTGATTACGTGATTATGTGTATAACCTATACGAGTCGGGTTATCGGATTGGGTTATTAGGATTTGAGTATATCAAGCATGTCGGTATAACTGAATAGGTTATTCTGTATTTGTAGATCCCAGTCGAGTTTCCGAGGATCAAAATCAGCGTGAAAGCTATTTAGGGTTTGGTAAAGCGTTGCAAGGAAAGTACCCCTGACCATTCTTTTATGGTTCAGTACGTATGAATAGCTAAATGTTTTATTCTCATAATGGAACAGAAATGTTTTAAGTTACGTATCCCCTGTAGTTATAAATCACTGTTTTATAATTGTTTTGGGGAAAAGTAACTTCGAAAGGTACCTATCTCGAATGAAATGATTTGCGAGCTGGATTTTATATGTGTGCT
This sequence comes from Apium graveolens, assembly GCF_009905375.1. Classification (NCBI taxonomy): domain Eukaryota; kingdom Viridiplantae; phylum Streptophyta; class Magnoliopsida; order Apiales; family Apiaceae; genus Apium; species Apium graveolens. The sequence goes on from NC_133652.1 coordinate 112,193,342, forward strand.
GGCAAAATAAATGATTTTGAAATGAGATAGGTACAAGTGTTTTGAAAACTAGATAAAACGATCAGATATGGGATACATATGGGCCAGAGTAGGCCTATTGAGGTGGCGTAAGAGGCTAATTCGGTTGCGCGCAATATATAACCGATTAGTCCAGCATGTCAGAGACCTAGCTAGTCTCTGAGTTCCGGAATAGGTAAATGGGATGGCAGTTAGAGCCGTTTGGTGTTGATAGCCTGATCAGCTGTCTTCACATATCCGTTATGTATCTGATTTGGATTTGTGATCCCCGTAAGGGTATAAGTAGTTGATACAACGGTTTTATAAATGTGATTACCGTGCTAAAATTGGACTCTGGTACTTACACAACACACTACTACGTTATTTTGATAAAGCATTCTAGTTAGTGATATCCGGTTCTCTCCGATTTTCATTATATAATGTTGATATCATGATTACAGTTCTGTTCCTATTATTGTTACATTACTGTTTTATTCCGTTATTCATATGTTGGTACTGCTGAGCGATTATGCTCACCCTTGCAAACCGTTATGTATATCTCGCAGATGCCTAGAAGACTAGTAAGACAGACCCATATTCCCGCCCCTTCAGGACCCGACTCCTCTGAGGTAGTTTGTATCAGGCCATAAGGTTTGACGAGGTGCTAAATAAAGTTATAGTGTGTTAGATGTTGAATAAATGGTTTGTAATAATGTGAATCTGAATCATACTTGAACCTGGATCGGATCTTGGTTTGGGGTCAAGTTAGTATATTTTAATAATAATCTTGTGGTTTGTATTTTGGTAATTGTGTTTGGTGATGTCAACTCCTGACCCCGGGGTTGAGGTCGTCATAGTTGGTATCAGAGCTACAGGTTCAAGTCCCTGATTCAAGTTAGGGATTGTGTCGAGTAGGTGATAACGTGAGTCTTTAGGTGTGAGTCAGCAACTCATATATAGGAGCAAATCTTTAGAGTAAGTCGAGGATTTCGACGGCGTTACCCTGGCATCTATTTAATGATTTGATAGAATTGCCTTGACCTGGTTGTGTCTTTCCTATATATTTATAATGTTGATAGTGGCCTATTGCGATTTCGAGTTCTCCATCTCGGGAGAATCCCTCTGACTCGGATAGCTCAGATTCTGAGAGGACCCTGGATGTTGTTATTGAGGAAACCCTTATGTCTCCTCCACCAGTCCCTTCCTTCGTGCCGAGAGACATCCCGGGACCTGGTACTCATCCCCGTTGGGTACGTAGGTCTGTGTCTATCGTTAGGGATTTCCCTCCCGGCTGTGGTCCCAGTTCTTCCCTGATGAGACCTCCAGTACCTCCTGTGGTCCCTAGTGGTACTTCTTTACCGATCCCTTACCATGTTCACCGAGCGGTGAATACTTCCTTTATCAGAGATCAGAGTCCGGGATTGGCTGCTCAGTTTGATCAGATACCTATTGCACCTTTTCAGGGCATTTCTGCCCCTTCCCCTGAGGTGCGGGCCCGTGTGCGAGCATTGACCCAGATGGCTGTTGAGAGGGCTAGATCTGTTGACCGTTCCATTAGCTCAGAGTTTAGAGTTGTACAGTATCACGACCTAGTGAATTGGCTAGTGTTTGAGCTAGGTTCCATCGGTGGCAGTGGTAGTGGTTAGCCCAGGTTTGCAGCAGAGAGATACAGAGCTCAGAGTTGACTTCCAGGAGTTCTATACTTGTTTACTTTGTATATGTATATTATGTTGTGATAGTTTGTAGTAGGCGGGGCTGCTATGACAACCAATTTTGGTGTCTATTTGGATGGTTTCTTTTCAGTTGGATTTTCAGTTGTACTAGTTGGATTCTGTTGGTTATTTTATTACAGGTGCTTTATTCTATTGTTCAGTTTTTATATATTGTGCGTTGCTATTATTGTTGTTATTATTACTGTTGTTTCTGTTGCTGGCATTTTTAGATTATAATCATTCACTCGGGACGGATCCAATTAAACAGGGGATGAGGATATTGTCTTAGTGCTAACGCTCTCCTGATGCATAAATATAAACTGTTTGGAGCAATCCATTTTCTTATACATGACTGTTATGTTTCAGGAGATGCCACTAAAGAGAAACTCTCAACCCAATAACGGATCTGCTGGGGATCCTTCCATGAGTGAATTGATGAACTTGTTGTGTCAGCAGTCTTCATAGCTGGCCCAACAGCAACAACAATTCCAGCAACAGCAACAACAATTGTAACAACAACAACAACAACAACAACAACAACAGCTCATACAGCAACAACAGCAGCAAATCCAACAGCAGCAACTACAAATCCAAGAGCAACATGAGATGAGGGGGGCAAATCAGGGTATTAGTTTTAATTCTTTTCAGGCAGTGAAGCCCCCAGAGTTTAAAGGAGGAGTAGATCCTGTTGCTGTCAGGATATGGTTAAAGGAGATGGAAAAGGCGTTTTGTAACGACTCGTATACTTTTATATTTAATTAAAGTGTAACTATGGAATTATTAAATGAAAAATATATGTTTATAGCTTCTGTCAGCTATGTGTTGTTTTACTTTTATCTATGTGTGTGAATTATGGTGTCCAGGGTGGTTCGTGTAATTAATTATGGACTTGTATTGAATTATTTTCACTTTTAAAAGTGGATTTAATACAAGTTTATTTATGTAAATATGTGGATTGTCTCTAAAATTGTTTTTATGACTTTATAATTTCAATATTTATTTTTTGGATTTTATAAAATTTAGAAATCAATATTTTATCAATTATTTAAGCCTGTATGATTTTCTGATTTCATCTATTTGTAAAATCTGTATTTAATTCCCAAATTCTTCAAAAATTATGAAACTCATATTTATATAAGTTGGGAATATTCCGAGAATTTTAAAATTATTTCAGGAGTTTTCGGAGTTAGTTTCACCTGCACGTCAATTCATTTAATTGATAAAAACGGGCATAAAGTGCGTTTTAGGAATTGTTTTAAAATTTCGAAAGTTACGTTTTTATAAACTCTGGGATATTTATAAAATTTTAAAACTAGTTTGGTAAATTTTGGGATTATTATCACTCGTAAGTTTATTCTTTTAAAATCAAGTAGCGGAATAAACCGAGCTGCAGGGCGATCATATTTATCTCTACCACTATGTGTCGAGTTCTCAGCAATTTTGTGGACACGTGTTCAGCTGCAAACAAACAAGTAATAAAAAAAAAGAAACCCATCCCCCCTTCTTCACCCCTGTTCTTCATCTCCTTCGTCTCTTGTCTCTCTGTCTCGCCTCCATCTCTCCAGTTTCACATTAATCAACTCTTTTCCTTTTATTTCCGTTCCTTCCAGTCGATTTCTCTCCTTCCCTTTTTGATTCTTCTTATTTTCTTTCCGGTTTCATCTCCGGAGAGTTCCCCAGCCGGATTATTTCCGGTGATCCTCTTGGTTCTGTTTCTTTTATGTGGGTATCTAATCATACATATATGTATATATGAGATCTGTGTACGTGTGTGTGTATATTTGTGTGTGTGTGTAACTGTGTGTGTGTTTTGAGTGTGCGGTGGCTGTGTAGTGTGTTGTGCGACTTTGTGTTCACTCGGGCCTGGTTCTGTTGGGCCTTGTGTTGGGCTCGTGTTGAGGCTGAATTTGTGCAGTTGGATTTGATTACTATAATTTTTAATTTTTATTTCCTTTTTCTGCAGGAAATTAAATGATTACTATTTATGATTAAATGTATTCCATGCGAGAAGTATAATAATTTATCATTGGAATCCACGTAGGAAACCCGAAATTAATCGGGTACCCGCGAATTTCGCCGCCGTCAGCGATGAACATTGGTGAGCTGACGATGGACCGTGATGAATTATTCTGAGTCCTAATATTTTAAAATAAATATAAATATGGATAATAATTAATAACCGTAATAGAATTGACGTTTGGGAATTTGTGATTGAGTTGATTGGATTGATTGTTGATTGAGACGTCGAATTGTATCGACGGGTAGTCCGATAAACAAAGGGGACGCTGTCCGATTTCCTGGAAATCGAACTACGGAACTACGGGAGCGTATCTGGTAATTATCGGGACGTCGAGCGGATATATAAATGCATATGTATTTTATACGAAACTTGATTGTGCGGTGTGATGAACTATTTTTCCAAAACCAATAACCCTAATTTTGTAAAATGACGAGTATAGGTATTTTCTGAAAACAAACACCGAACCAATTTTTGAGATTTTGAACCCTAATTGTTGTGTGTGTTATTATAATATACATAAATACGAGTCAGGATTTGATATTGAATGGGTAGGTTGTTAGCGAGAATAAGTCAAGCATACCTAGACGTCTAACGTAGGGTATTTCGGCTCTGTAGGTTCTAGTTGAAGGACTCCAGAAGTGAAGTCGAACTAAAGATAACCTAGTGATCAGTCGACAAGCGTAATGAGGTTCCAAGCGAAGGACCTGAATGTTAAAGTCGGATCCAGGATAGTCTGATAGTAAGGCGATAAAGCCGAGTGTCCAAGTTAATCCAAGGTCGATTGGTAGTAGTGGTAAAGCTCGGCAAGGCAAGTACCCCTGACCATTTTTTTATGGTTCATTATATATGAATAGCTAAATATTTTATTTTCTTAATGGAACAGAAATGTTTTAAGTTGCATATCCCCTGTAGTTATAAATCACTGTTTTTAAATTATTTTGAGGAAAAGTAACTTCGAAAGGTACCTATCTTGAATGAAATGATTTGCGAACTGGATTTTATATGTGTGCTGGTTAAATAAATGATTTTGAAAATAAGATAGGTACAAATCTTTTGAAAACTGGATAAATGGTCAGATATGGGATACATTGGGGCCAGTGTAGGCCTATTGAGGTGGCGTAAGAGGCTAATTCGGTTGCACGCAATATAAAACCAATTAGTCCAGCAGGTCAGAGACCTAGCTAGTCTCTGAGTTCCGGAACAGGTATATAGGATAGCAGTGGGAGCTGTCCGGTTTTGATAGCCTGATCAACTATCTTCACATATCCACTACGTATCTGATTTGGGTTTTGTGGTCTCCATAACGGAACAAGTGGTTTATCTAGTGGATTTGGAAATGAAGATAGCATGCTAAAATTTGACTCTGGTATTTATACACAGCACACTACTGATGTTATTGTTTTACAGAGCATGCTAGTTTTAATATCCAGTTTATACCTATTTTACATGTTTCTAACAAGTTATGAATTCTGTTCCTAAAACTGTTTTACTTTAAATCATTTTTACTTGTTATTCATATAGTGGTACTGTTGAGCAATTGATTACTCACCCTTGCAGAATGTTTTATATATGTATTGCAGATGCCTAGGAGATTTTTCTGTGATAGTCGGGCAGAGTTCCAGTTCCCTTCGTGTCATGCTCCTCTGAGGTGGTTGTGTTGGACCAATGGTGGTCTGTTGAGTTGTTGTGTTAAGTTAGCTGCGTCAGGATGATTATTCTATGTAAGTTGATTTGTGTTAGTTGTAACCTAAATCATACTTAAACCTGGCAAAGATCTTAGAAAAAGGGGTCGTGATTATATCCTGTTATTGAATTGTTTATCTTATGGTTATTGTTGATGACGTCAACTCCTGACCCCGGGGTTGAGGCCGTCTCATGTTGGCGCTCACCAAGGTGAGTGAGGATGTAAAGACAGATTTTGCTAGCTATTTTCTAAAGAATGATTTAAATTATTGGTCGGAATCTACGTGAGCCCTAGAAAGGGAAGGTCCAGTTCCATGGGCCATATTCACAGAATGTTTTTGGAGAAATACTTTTCGGACTATCTCTAGAGTCAAATGGAGATGGAATTTTTGGAATTGAAACAAGGGGATAGGAGTGTTACGGAATATGAAGCGAAGTTTACGGAGTTGGCCCGTATAGTACCGGAATATGTGAGTTCGGAAGCTCAACGAGCGAAGCGATTTCAACAAGGGTTGAAGCCAGAAATAAGGAGTGGAGTTGTAGCTTTACAACTCAAGACATATACTTCGGTAGTTCAGGCTGCACTAGTGATAGAAAGTGATCAGAGGTTAGCTGCAAAGGAGCAGGGTGAGAAGAAGAGGAAATTTGAAAGTGGACCTGCTAGGTCAGAATCAGGAATAGCAAGTCGGAAGCTCCAGCGTTGGTTTAGAAAGAATAAGAATAAGAGGTTCAAGAGGCAGAATTTTCCCTAGGTTAGACCCAGCACTACTTCAGTTAACTCTGCCCCGACGAGGGTTAGTAAGCCAGTGGTTGATTGTAAGATATGTGGGAAGAAGCATAGTGGAAAGTGCCAAGAAAATATCAACTGTTTTAAGTGTGGACAGAAAGGTCATTATTCCATGGAGTGTAAGTCTGAGATTCAGGGAGTCACTTGTTTTAGTTGCGGTAAAGTGGGACACATAGCTAGGAATTGCAAGTCAGTGACCCAAGGTAATGCTGGAAGGAGTATGTCCCAAGGACCAGCAACCAGTACTGCTAGAGCTAGGACTTTTAAGATGACCAAGAAGTCTCCAGTTAATGATTCTGATATGGTTGCAGGTACGCTTTCTCTTAATTCCGTACCCGTTAACGTTTTGTTTGATTCGGGAGCGTCCAAATATTTTATATCTGTGAATTGTGTGAATAAAATGTAATTGATGTTGGAAGACCTAGAAGAACCTTTGACCATAGAAGTGGCTAATAAAGATAAAGTACCCATAAGTCCATTTTACCCTAGATCTTCCTTAGAGATTTTAGGGTATATGATCCCTGTTGACTTAATACCCTTCGAGTTGGGAGACTTTGATGTTATTTTAGGTATGGATTGGTTGTCTCTATATAAGGTGAATATTGATTGTAAGAAAAAGAGAGTTGTTATGTATACCCCAGATAATAAAAGAATCAGCTACCAATAGCAGATGCAAGATAGAAAGTTCCTTTCAGTAATGCAAGCAAAGAGATTGTTGCGGCAAGGATGCGAGGCGTACTTAGCTCATGTAGTGGATACGAAAAAAGAGACCTCTATGTTGGATGAGATTCCCATAGTGAGAAAATTCCCTGACGTTTTCCCAGAAGAGTTACCAGGATTGCCACCTGATCGGGAGATAGAGTTCTCCATTGATTTGATCCCTGGAGCTGAACCAGTTTCTAAGACTCCATACAGGATGGCCCCAATGGAAATGAAAGAATTGGCTAAGCAACTTCTGGAACTATTGGATAAGGGAGTCATTCGATTCAGTGTTTCTCCGTGGAGTGCTCCAGTGCTATTTGTGAAAAAAAAGGACGGAAGTATGAGATTGTGCATTGACTATAGAGAGTTGAACAAGTTGACGATAAAGAATAAGTATTCTTTACCACGTATCGATATTTGTTTGATCAGCTTAAGGGAGCATGTTACTTCTCAAAGATTGACTTAAGATCTAGCTACCACCAATTGAAGATAAAGCTAGAAGATATCCCCAAGACTGCATTCAGAACAAGGTATGGCCATTATGAGTTTCTAGTATGTCGTTTGGATTGACGAATGCGCCAACGGCTTTTATGGATTTAATGAATAGGGTATATAAGGAGTATTTGGATGAGTTTGTTATTGTATTTATTGATGACATCCTCATATATTCAAAGAATCCAGAAGATCATGCAACGCATCTATGAATTGCTCTTCAGAAGTTAAGAGAAAAGCAACTATATGCAAAGTTATCCAAGTGTGAATTTTGGTTGACAGAAGTGCAGTTTCTTGGACATGTGGTGAGTAAGGAAGGTATTAAAGTAGACCCAGTAAATATTGAAGCTGTATCAAAGTGGAAGCAACCGAAGACACCGACGGAAATAAGAAGTTTTCTTTGGTTAGCAGGATATTATCGAAGGTTTGTGAAAGATTTCTCGAAGATTGCATCCCCATTAACCAAGCTAACCAGAGAGAATTAGAATTCGTTTGGACGGAAAAGTGTGAAGAAAGTTTCCAGGAATTGAAGCAGAGATTAGTGACGGCTCCATTATTAGCATTGCCAGATGAGACGGGAAACATTGTGATCTATAGTGATGCTTCTTTGAAAGGATTGGGTTGTGTGCTAATGCAGCATGACAAAGTTATTACTTATGCCTCCAGACAACTAAAACCTCACAAGCAGAAATATCCGGTTCATGACCTTGAGTTGGCGGCTATAGTGTTTACTCTGAAGTTATGGCGTCACTACTTGTATGGAGAGAAATGCTATATTTATACAGATCATAAGAGCCTGAAGTATATATTCACGCAGAAGGATTTGAACATAAGACAGAGAAGGTGGTTGGAGATGATCAAGGACTATGATTGTTCGATTAATTATCACCCAGGTAAAGCCAATGTGGTGGTTGATGCCTTGAGTAGAAAAGAAAGGCTGAATATGATTAAGATTATGGAGGAACTAGCACAAGACTTGGAAAGAATGGAAATTGAGGTTCGAGTACCTAGTGAAAGTCAGGAGCAACTATATGAAGTTACTTTCCAGCCAGCATTGATGGAAAAGGTCAAAAGGTGTCAAGAAGGAGTTATGGAACAAGAGTTGGATACTTTGACAGGAGAAGAGTTGTGTATTCAAAAGGATAATCAAGGTTTATATAGATTTTCATCCAGAGTTTGGGTTCCTAATGTAACGGAATTGAAGAATGAAGTATTACACGAAACGCATAACTCTAGGTTTTCTATCCACCCTGGTAGTACTAAAATGTACCAAGACTTGAAGAGAAACTTTTGGTGGCCAGGAATGAAAAATGATATTACCAATTGGGGGTAAGTAAGTGTCATGTGTGTCAAATGGTGAAAGCAGAGCATCAATGACCAAGCGGATTGTTACAACCTTTGGAGATTCCCCAATGGAAGTGGGAAGAGATTGCTATGGATTTTGTAGTGGGATTGCCAAGGACAAGAGCAAATCATGACGCTATTTGGGTAATCATTGACAGATTGACTAAGTCAGCGCATTTTCTTCTGATCAATGAAAGGTATTCGTTGGAAAAGCTAGTTAAGTTATACTTGTATGAGATAGTTACCAAACATGGAGTGCCTGTGTCTATAGTGTCAGATCAAGACCCGAGATTTAATTCCAGGTTCTGGACTAAATTCCAAGAGTGCCTAGGAACAAAGTTGAATATGAGCACCGCTTATCATCCTCAGACATACGGCCAGAGTGAAAGAACGATTCAGACCATAGAGGATATGTTGAGAGTCTGTGTTTTAAATTTTAAGGGTAATTAGGATGAACAACTACCTTTGATTGAGTTCTCGTATAATAACAGTTACCATGCCAGTATCGGGATGCCGCCTTACGAAGCTTTGTATGGACGTAGGTGTAGATCACCATTATATTGGGATGAGGTAGGAGAAAATAAAGTGTTAGGTTCCGAGTTGATTCAGCAAACCAGAGATGCCATAGTGTTGATTCGGAAAAGATTAAAAGTAGCCCAAGATAAACAGAGAAAATATGCAGATTTGCATAGGAAGGATATGGACTTCGAGATAGGAGCTCTAGTGTTATTAAAGTATCACCTTGGAAAGGGTTAGTACGATTTGGTCAGAAGGGTAAACTCAGCCCTAGATTTATAGGACCCTTTGAGGTTTTGAAAAAAGTGGGAAAGGTTGCTTATGAGATAGTATTACCACCGCAGTGGCAGCACATTCATAATGTGTTCCACGTATCTATATTGAAGCCCTATATCCCTAGTTCGAATCAAGTCATAGAATATGAACCGATTGAGCTTCAGCCAGACTTGTCCTATGTGGAACAACCGATTCAAATCCTAGACCGTAAGGAACGGGTCCTTAGGAATAAGTCAATCCCTATAGTAAAAGTTTTGTGGAGAAATCCTCGAGTAGAAGAGTCTACTTGGGAATTAGAGTCAGACATGCTTGATAAATATCCTCATTTATTTAGCTAAGTCAGATTCTGGGGACAGAATCTTTTTAAGGGGGGAGGATATAACGACTCGTGAATATTCTTTTAATTTTATTATGCTCAAAGTGTAATGAAGGTTTAAATAATTAAATAAAATGTGTGTAATGATTTTGGCAGCAGTTATCGATTGCTATTTAATTAGTTGTAATCTGTTGATATGTGGGATTGGATTGTGTGATTTATTATTGAGTTATATGATTTTATGTCGTCTGTAAAAGTAATTTTATTATAGTTTTAATTCCATAAATATTTGGATGATCTTTAAAATTGGTTTTATAATTTTATAATTTCAATAATTATTTTTAGGACTTTATGAAATTGAAAAATCAATATTTCATTAATTATTTATTTTTAAATGATTTTCTGATTGTGTTTATTTGTAAAATCCATATTTAATTCAGGAAATCTTCAAAAATCATGAAACTCATATTTTATTAAGTTCGTATTATTCTGAGAATTTTAAAATTATTTTGGGAATTTTTGGGTTTAATTTTACCCGCGCTTTGTTTCGTTATTTGCTAAATTACGGGTACTTTATTTCGTTAAAATTCCGAAATTATGTTTTCGTGAACATCAGAATATTTATAAATTTTTGATTATTTTGATAATGTTTTGATTAAAAAATTTCGCGAGGTATACCGTTAATAATATAATTAAAAGTGATATCAGGGCCTTGCAGTCAGTCGGGATAAAAATAAAACGACACGTGTCCATTTATACAGGACACTTACCGTGTAGCCAAGCAGCAGGGGGGTTAACTGTTGTTTATATATCTTTTACTCTCTCTTCCAGTCTCTCTATTCCTTCTTCTCGGTTCCTTTTTCTTTCGTTCTTCTCGGTTCGGTTCTTCCTTTTACTTTCGGTGGTTGCCACCGTTTGAGCTTGGTTCCTCGGCTTGTTGTAGTCGCCGCCTTCTTCTTCCTTTTTGCCTTTCCGGCCACCGCTGTTATCTCTGGTTGGTTTAATTCCCTGTGCTTTGGTTTTGTTTTGCCTATTGTATACATATATCTGTATGTATATTTTAGGTATGGTTGTGCAGTGTGTGGTTTTTGATTTTTTCGGGTTGTTTCCCGGCTGTCCTTGTGTTTCCGATTGGTGTTGTGGTGTTGTTCGCGTCATGCGCGTGTTGCCCTGTTTATTTTGGAATTTTTAATTAATTATTTTTATTTTGCAGGAATTTTGTTGACTGATTTTGTGAAATAAAATATCCGTGCAGTAAAAACAATTTTAATAATCGGTGAAATTTTTGGTTGGAATCTGAAATACTGGGTACCCGAGAATTTTGCCGCCGTACCGCGATAACTCATTACGAGCGGACGGTGGACAGTGATGACTTTCTTCTGAGTCCTAAATTTTATAAATAAATAAATTGATTTATATAAAATGTTTTCGAAAATAAATCATATATTGGAATTGTACGTAAATATATACGTGAATGTGGAATTGGTATTGGAATGAAAATTGTGGATTGTTGTTATTGTTGACGTCGATTGTAATCGACGGGTAGTCTTATAAACAAAAGAGCTGCTGCCAAAATTTTCTAAAAATATATTTGTAAACGTACATATTTATATTATAAGTGTTACCCCTATTTGTGTTCGGATTACGTGATTAGGTAATTATGTGTATAATACCTATACGAGTCGGGTTATCAGATTGGGTTATTAGGATTTGAGGATATCAAGCATGTCGGTATAACTGAATAGGTTATTCTGTATTTGTAGATCCCAGTGGAGTTTCCGAGGATCAAAATCAGCGTGAAAGCTATTTAGGGTTTGGTAAAGCGTTGCAAGGCAAGTACTCCTGACCATTCTTTTATGGTTCAGTACGTATGAATAGCTAAATGTTTTATTCTCGTAATGGAACAGAAACGTTTTAAGTTACGTATCCCCTGTAGTTATAAATTACTGTTTTCCAATTATTTTGGGGAAAAGTAACTTCGAAAGGTACCTATCTCGAATGAAATGATTTACGAACTGGATTTTATATGTGTGCAGGCAAAATAAATGATTTTGAAATGAGATAGGTACAAGTGTTTTGAAAACTGGATAAAATGATCAGATATGGGATACATAGGGGCCAGAGTAAGCCTATTGAGGTGGCGTAAGAGGCTAATTCGGTTGCGCGCAATATATAACCGATTAGTCCAGCAGGTCAGAGACCTAGCTAGTCTCTGAGTTCTGGAACAGGTAAATGGGATGGCAGTTAGAGCTGTCTGGTGTTGATAGCCTGATCAGCTGTCTTCACATATCCGTTATGTATCTGATTTGGATTTGTGATTCCCGTAAGGGTATAAGTAGTTGATACAACGGTTTTATAAATGTGATTAGCATGCTAAAATTGGACTCTGGTACTTACACAACACACTACTATGTTGTTTTGATAAAGCATGCTAGTTAGTGATATCCGGTTATCTCCGATTTTCATTATATAATGTTGATATCATGATTACAGCTCTGTTCCTATTATTGTTACATTACTGTTTTATTCCGTTATTCATATGTTGGTACTGCTGAGCGATTATGTTCACCCTTGCAAACTGTTATGTATATCTCGTAGATGCCTAGAAGACCAGTCAGACAGACCCATGTTCCCGCCCCTTCAGGACCTGGCTCCTCTGAGGTAGTTTGTATCAGGCCATGGGGTCTGATGAGTTGCTGAATAAAGTTAGAGTGTGTTAGATGTTGAATAAATGGTTTATAATAATGTGAATCTGAATCATACTTGAACCTGGATCGGACCTTGGTTTGGGGTCAAGTTAGTATATTTTAATAATAATCTTGTTGTTTATATTTTGGTAATTGTGTTTGGTGACGTCAACTCCTGACCCCGGGGTTGAGGCCGTCACAGTTGCTCCACATAGACATCTTTTTCAAGCTCACCATTCAGGAAAGCACTCTTTACATCCATCTGATATACCTTGAAATTTGAATATGCTGCAAATGCTAAAAACATCTTGATGGCTTTCAGTCTAGAAACCGGTGCAAAGGTTTCATCATAGTCAATCCCTTGTTCTTGGGAATATCCCTTAGCAACCAGTATCACCTTGTTCCCTTTTACAATTCCATCTTCATCAAGCTTGTTTATGAAAACCCATTTTGTGCCAATCACTGATTTGTCTTTAGGTCTGGGTACAAGCTTCCACACTTTCTGTCTTTCAATCTGTTTGAATTCCTCTTGCATAGCAATCACTCAATCAAGATCCCCAAGAGCTTTATCCACTTTCTTTGGCTCAATTTGAGATAGAAACCCGGAATATAAACATTCATTTGATGTAGCTCTTCTAGTCTTGACAAAACTATCTGGATCACTAAGTACCAAATTCCGAGGATGATTTTTACTCCATACCTTCTATCTTGGTAGATTAGCTCTTGATGACTCAGCATTTCTAGAATTGTGCTGAGTCTGACTATTGAATCCTTGTTCTTCTCCTTGTTTTGCTCCCCCGAATTGTTGTCGGCTTGATCTCTAGAATCTGAAGCTTGATGACTAGTCCCAGAGATAGTGTGACTATCATTACTTGTTCCAGGCTTATTCTCATCTGAATCTGAATCTGAATCAGAATTATGATCATCAGGATCATTACCATTGCCATTGTTATTGTCTGGAACAACTTCAGGTTCATCTTCTCCATCAGAAAGTTCTTCAATATCAAGATTATCACCATCATCTTCCTTCTGAATACTTGGGAGCTTGGCATCATCAAATGTTACATTAAGGCTTTCTACAACCTTTCGATCACTAATCACATACACCCTATAAGATTTTGACTCCAGATAATAGCCTAGAAAGATACCTTCTTCAGCTTTAGCATCAAGCTTTCGAAGATGCTCATCGTCCTTAAGCACAAAGCACTTTCCTCCAAACGCGTGAAAGTATTTCACTGATGGTTTCTTATTGGCCATTAACTCATAAGGGGTCTTCTTATACATCTTGTTGATTAGGGTTCTGTTTTGAGTATAGCACACAGTGTAAACTACTTCAGCCCAAAAGTAGGTAGGAAGATTGGCTTCATTAAGCATAGTCCTTGCAGCTTCAACCAATGTTCGATTCTTCCTCTCAACAACTCCATTTTATTATGGTGTCCTTGGTGCTGAAAATTGTCTTGAGATGCCCTTCTCGGTATAGAAATCATTCAATTTCGCATTTCTGAATTATGTTCCATTATCTGATCTGATTGTTCGCACATGCACTCCAACTTTCAACTCAATTTTATTGATGTGATCAATAATCATATCAGTTGCTTCATCCTTTGAATGTAAGAATAACACCCACATGTATCTGGAATAGTCATCGGCAATCACCAAGCCATATTTATTTCTTCACATAGACATGATATTGACAGGACTAAACAAATCCATGTGAAGGAGTTGTAGTGGTTCAGTAATGTCAATCATCATTTTCTTCTTGTGTGATGCTCTCTTTGACTTTCCCTTCTCACATGCTTCACAAAGTCCATCAAGACTGAATTCCTTCTCGGGAAATCCTCTCACCAATTTCCTCTTAACCAAATAATTCATGGTCTTGAATTTCAAATGGGAGAGCTTCTTATGCCATAACCAACTTTTATCTGGAAAAGTTTTACTGTAGAAGCACATTACTTGACCATTTGCAGAACTCCAGTTAGCTACGAATAAATCTCCCTTTCTAACTCCATTGAGAGTCAGCTTCTCATTTTTTCTGATTAGAGATTAAACACTTCTCCTTCTTGAGCAAGTCTTCACATCCTTTGTCAACGAATTGACTGATACTGAGGAGATTATGCATAAGACCTTCAACCAGAGATATTTCTTCAATGATGATATTTCCACTTTCCGAATAGCTATTCCCGTAGTATAACATTTGCCATCATCTCCAAAAGTAAATACTGGGCCAGCTTTCTCAACCACCTTTGATACAGGGCTCTGTCTCCAGTCATATGCCTTGAACATCCACTTTTCAGAATCCGCATGACCTTCTTCTGCTTAATGCCCTGAAAACAAAGATGATTAAGTTTTCTTTGGTATCCAAACTAAGTTGGGTCCAGAAGACTTAGATACATTTGAATATATAACATTTCTTTTAACAGAATTGACAGGCTTAACAATTGTTGCTTTATCATTGATTGTTTCCTTGTCACTTTCACAAGCACCAACAGACTTGCTCTTGTGCTTGGTGACAAGTGTCACTTTCCTAGATTTAAGAGGGCTTACAGTATTTGATCTACCAGTGTTCTTACTAGAATGTTTATCATGATTAGGAAATGTATTATGTGAGTGTGTGGAATCAAGATAAGTGTGCATGAAAGATACTACACATGTCATGCAAACAGATTTATCACACCTAGAAACTTTAGGCATAATGGGCATTTTATGCAAATAAACATTCTTAGCATTACCTATTTTAACCTTTATACAAGCATGAGTAAGGTGTCCAGCAGAGCCACAAATATTACATAACTTTCTAGGGCCATAGTTCCTATCTTACCATTTGTGTTTCTATTCTTCCTAGTCTTGGAAGTAAAACCTAGTCCAACAAAAGGTAATTCAGAATCACTAGCAACAAACATAGGTTTCTTTGCCTTTTGTCTACTTGAGAGCTCGAGATCCTCAACAAGCATCTCATGATGAATATAAATATTATTTTCATCAAAGGGCTCAACAGTAGCTTTCTTAAACAAAGGATTCTTAACTTCTTTAAGAACATGAGGTGTGCTAGGGGGATTAACAAATTTCTCTACAGGCTTATTTTCAACTACTCGGTTCTTAGAAGCTTTTCTAAGTTCGTCGTAGTCAAGGCCTATCCCAACCTTTCCACCTACTACTTGATCAGTTATGAGCTTCTTAGCAAGATTTGCAAAATCATTAAAAGCATGCAATTTAGTTTCTAATTCTGCATTCTTGTTCTTAAGCTCTTCCTCTGTCTTAAGGTGTTTCTTAACCTTAATCTCTAAATAAGCATTCAATTGCTTAAGGTTTTCACTGACCCTATCTAGAACTAATTTATCATTTTCATCTTTAACTTTCTTTAGTTATACTTTAAGGTCTTTAACATCAAGCAAAGTACATCTTAGTGTAGTACCTACATTTCTATACACTTCTTTTACGACATCTTGTTGTTCAATGCATTCCTTTGTATTGCATCGTGCATTAAGATAGTGATGAGAAATAGCATTTTCATACACTAGGACAGTCTTCCTGAAGGTGACACAGTGTTCATTCTCACACAAGTTATATGGAGGTAAAGCACGAATAGTTGGAAATTTTACATGAGAAGAAGATTATGTCATCAATGCTAGATTTCCATATTGCTCTTCTTCATCATCGGTGTCATCCCATCTCTTCCCTTTAGCTATGTAAAATTTCACTGGATACTTCCATGAACTACATGAGTCCTTCTGATAAGCTTTGCCTTTATCCCTTGTTTGTTGGGATTTCCTACATTCAGTGGAAAAGTGCCCAACCTCATCACAATTGTAGCATCTGAACTTGATTATGTCTACCATTCATGTCTTTTAACCTGATCCAAAAGATGAACTTGACCTTTGACCACGGTTGTTGCTTCCAGACCCCTAAAGCCTTGCTTCCTTCTAAACCTCATGTTACTGAACATCCCAGCTAAGTTGGCCATAGTAGGGTCTTCCATACCTTGCAGCTCCTCAATGGTATATTAGTCACTAGGATTACCAGAGAGGCTTCCATCATCCATTTCAGCTTCAAAGAGCGTGTCAGCTTTAGACTTAGGCTTTTCGGCAGTAATGTCAAGCTCTTTGATTCCACTGGCTACAAGAGCAGTTATCTTGAGTAGTTCATCATTCTTTCTATCAACTGTACCCCCACCATAGATGATCTTTGTTTGTTCCTTTTCCATCTCATGTCTCTTCAACTTACCATACAACTTCTCAAGTGTCATGGTTTCAAAATCAACTCATTCATGAACTATCAAAGCCTTATTCCCCAAGTGGTGAGGTAGGACTAGCATAAACTTCATGTTGACTTCTCTCTGAGGTAAGTCTTGCCATGAATACTTAATTTGTTTAACAGCTTGTTTAGTCTTTCAAAGACCTAAGTGATACTTTCTCCAAGCAAGGACTTAAAAGCCTCACATTGTGAAGTCAAGATATCCAGTCGATTCTTCTTGACATCTTCAGTTCCTTCCATAAGCAATTATATGGTCTCCCACATGTACCTGGCACTCTCACAGACCATAATTTGGTGATTAATATCATCATCCATTGAATACACCAAAATAAGTTGCAGGCCTTCATCCAGAGCTATCAGTTCCTTGTCACGAGCAGTCCATTCTGATTTAGGACATGATAATCTCATATTAGGAAGCTCCGGATGCTCCTTCATCGAAATATGTCTTCCTTCTCTTAATACCTCATATATTCTGGATTTGACGCCCGAATATATAATAGCATTTTCTTCTTCCATAGATTATATCTTGATTTATCAAACTACAGAATCTTAATACTACTAACTTTCTGAGAACTCATCTTTTTAGATCCGAGAAAAATTCGCAATATACGGTCTCAAAATATGAACATCTAATCAGTCAACAATACCAAAACATTCAAGTCAAAACCAACAAACCCAAAATCAGATCTACACACCAGAAGCACTCCCAGACTCTGTACAACCAAAATCAACAATAAAACTTGCAAATCTAAAGGATCTGATTTGTATATCGATCAACAAGCTCCAATACCAATTGTTAGGTCCAAAAGGTACATATAGAGGGGGGTGAATGTATGTTTTTCATTTTTATCGATTTAATGCAGCGGAATATCAAAACTATAAACGAAATAAACAAACAAAGAGATTCTGGGTAAATATTCTTTTATTCAAAAGTATAAATACCTAGAGGGTTTGCTTACAACTCCAAATACAAAGATTCGAAGCTAAAAATATAAAAAGAACCAAAGCAATAAGCTATAAATCTAGTGTTCTTCTTATCACTCTAAAAATCTAAAACACTTATCAAATGATATTAAATACAATCAAAAAATCTTTAAATAATGAGTGTTACAAGTTTTTAAGGCTTTAAATGGTGTGAATCAAATTAGACATGACCTCTCCTTGTCAAATCAAGCTTTTAAGAAATGCTGAAACTATTTTGCAAGAGCTTCGCACTGTTGAAAAAAATAGAGAGATACATTTTCAATCTGCATTTATTGATTATATAGGCTGATAGGCAGCAGAGAGAAGAAGGCTACGTGGCTGCACCAGGACCAAATAATTTAATTATATGACTGACAAATAATTTACTTGCGACCTCTTTAAAACTTCACCTGAATTTTACTAGCAACCAGGAGAGGGAGAACAACACATGATTTATTTCTTAACCTCTCACTGGGGACTACTTTCTTGAGTTTAACTTGTTAGGTCACACAACACTGTAGAAGGGGTTGAATACAGTGTAGAATATAATCAAATCGATTTAGAACACAAGTAACAGAAAACAGATGTATTTGATATAATAAACTCTGTTATAATGGAACTGTCCTCTCTCATTGATGAACAAATATCACGAGAGCTGCTAGGTTACAATGTATGATCTTTTCGATGATCGTAACACATATAGTGTAAACCTATGTCTGTGTTTATATAGACACACATTTACAAGATAACTTCTAATTGATATGGAATCTAATTATGTCTACTAAAATATATCAATCATATATCTTATATAATTCTTCTAGTCCTCTAACTCTTTCCATGCATATCTTCTTCTGTATTAGTCTCGATCTCCTTTCCTGTAAATCAACTTCCTTCCTTAACTGTCAGTCCTCCAGTACTTAAGTTCTGATATCCATCTTCTGATATTATCTTCTGATAATCTGAGTCTTGATATCCTTAAATTCTGACTTCCAGTAAGTCCTGATTCCAGTAAGAACTAATATTTCCTATTTGTTAAGATCTGAAAACTAAACATGAAACATATTAGACATGACATCTCAAATATATCCAACAATCTCCCCCAACTTGTAAATTATGCAAGAATGTACAAGTTAATAGATTTGATGATGTCAAAAACATTTAAGTTCAAATGCAATAAGAGTTTAATGAGACTATTAACTACAACTTACAAAACATCCAGCTTTACCAACATCACTGAATCAATCTGAATCCATAATGATTCTTAACAAAATCATTTATCAAATTATCTTCAGCTTTCCTCAAAACTTCAGCTAACTGTGCTTTGACCTGCATCAGTTCTTCTTCTTTACTATCACCAATTTGATAAATGGCTGTTCTGAGAGCTTGAATGGATGTTCTTTCAAGTCCATCACCAAGTCTGATATAATATGAAGAGTTTTCATTATAACATAAGCATCTTTCTTTCAGAATAACTTCCATCTTAGCATAATTCTTCAGCATAGGAATTTCTCTTCCATCACCTTCAGTAATCATTGGACTGTAATGAGAAGTCTTTGTACCAGAGATTCTGAATAGATCTCTTATAGCCTTCAAAATGTATTCTGACCATCTTCTTGTAATATCAGATTTTACTTCCAGAAGATAGTTAATATATTGAAGCTCTCTGGCAGGCTTCTTTAGTACATCAGTATCATCTAGTCTATAAGTCCTTCCATCATTGAGAAATAAGATCAATTTCTCTTTTAGATTCTTTTTGTCATGAGCATCTATCATAATTTGAGCAGACAACACCTTGTCAAGGTGCCTTTGTTTGATTTGTTCATATGGTTTGTCTGTCAACATGAAAGGATCTCTTAGAGTAACCTCTACTCCTGTTTGAATCTTCTCTTCGTCAGAACCTAATCCAGCTCTATCTCTGAGTTACTTGGCTCTCAACCCAAATATAGCGAGTTGATTAATCATGAGATTGGATTTTGGTTCAACTGGAGTAGCTTTCTTCCATAACAGCTTCTTCTTATCATCAATTGTCATTCTCTTCAAATCAACTTGAGCATTGTCAGTTTTTGATCTCTTGATAGCTTGATCAGAATTTGCTGTTTCTTCTGTACCTTGCTGTCCTTTATTCTGAACAACAACTTGAGCAGTGTCAGAGGTTGTTTTAGATTCTTCAATTATCTTTCTTATTTTCAGAATTTGAACAGTTTCATCTTCAACAAGATTATCATCAGTTACTTGAACCATTTTGCACACTGGTTTCATCAGATCTTGAGAAGTTTTCAAGTCCAGTGACTTGGTTGGTTCATCAACTTTTCCTTTCCCTTTGTATTAGGGATCACTCTCAGTCTGTGATCTAGTCTTGAACTTTGAAGTTTCAGAATTTGACTTTTCCTTGATCACAATGCCTTTTTCCTTAGGCCTTGGAGGTTTCTTTGTATCAGAAGCTTTAGACTTAAGATTTGTCTTTTCAGCAGCAAATCTAGCTTCTTTCTCCTTGAGAGTTTCTAAATCCATTCCTAGATTGTGTTTCAGAAATAGTCTTCTAGCTATCTCCTCATCAAGTGTCTGGATTTTAGGATCTTTGTAATATACTGTAGTCTGCTTCCCTTTTAACTTCAGAGTTTGTAAAAACTTCTGAGAGTCTTCAGATCCTGACTAAATCAGAATATCAGAACTTGACATCATACTTTTTTTATTAGCACGTGACTTTAATCTTTGAGCATTCACAACATCAGAACTTGACTTGTTCTGAATAGAAGATTTTCCTTGAACTTTTATTGACCTCTGCTCTTTTCAGAGTTTCCCTGGTCATCACCTTTATCATCCTTTTTCTTCAGTTCATAAGTAGGTGAGCATTTGGACTTAACTACCTTCTCCCCCTTTTTGGCATCATCAGGAAGTAAGAGAGAAAGAAGAAGTTCAACTGAAGATTGCATTTCATCCAATTGAGCTTTCTGAGAAGCTTGATTAGCCAGGACCTCAGCAATTTGGGCCTATTGCTCTTCTTGAGTTTTCTCAATGGCTTCAACTTTTTCGGAAATAGGTCTGATATACCTATTCTTATCAAGCTTGAGCTGTAGATCAAGTTTATCAGCTTTTTCTCTGAGTGTATCAAACTTTTTATGAGTAGAAGTATGTAGACCTTGAAGATGTTTTGTAGACAGAGCTGTGATCTTGAGTTGTGTCTTAAAATCAGTATTTGTGAGCAACTCATCAGCTTTTGCAATATGCTCTGTCAGAACTTTAGAACATGGAATAAAATCTGATTCATTCCACTTCTTGGTCCACTCAACACCTCTGTGAGTATCCTCCCAAGGAATAAGTGCTTCCTTTTCAACAAATTTCTTCATCAATTCATCCTTGCCCAGATTAGGAACTGGTTGCTCAGCAGAAACACTATCATCAGAACTTGAGGAAGACTCATGCTGTTCTGATAGCTCAACAGTGTGTGAAGCAACTGGAGATTTAGGAATAACATCATCTAAATTCTGAGGATCAGAATTTATCTCCAAAGCTGGTGTCTTTGATGTAGATGGAGCTTCCAGATAAAGAACTTCAGGTATATTCAAATTATGAATATCTATTTCAGATTTTTCAGTTTGTTCTTTAGCATCATCTGTAGCTTTAATAGGAGAGACAGGAGGGGTAACAACTGTAGCATTAGAAGTATCTTTGGCTTGAGCTGGAAGGGCTTCAATGATAACCGGTTCTTGTGAGATCAGAGATTCCTGATCCCCTTCCTCAGCTTCTTCAGTATCTTCTGATGGAGCCTGAGCCAAATACCTCCTAGCCTTCATTTTCTTCAATCTCCTTGCCAATGAAGGAGTTGCTTCAACAGCACCAGAACTTACAGATTTCTTTCTTTTCAAAGTATCAGAACTTTGAGCTGCTGTTTCTTTCTGAGAAGTAACATTCTCAGCTACATCTGTCACAAGTTCAGATGCATGAACCCGTGCTTCAATTGTTTCCTCAAATTATCAAAAATTGAATCAAAACATTTATCACAGGATAAAGTTAAAAATCGATGAAGTAGAGATTAACAAATTGCAATTAAAACATGCTCAGTCATTTAATTTGAGAAACAAAGAACAAATCTTGTAATTAAAGGAAATTTCATTAATATATCAGATGAGTACATTTCATGAAATTTATCAATTACATGCAAAAATTACAAGATAGTCCTATTCTAAGATTCTTAACATCAACAGCCTTAGTCCTAGTCTAAGAAGCCTGACAAAGCTGACGGTGAAGAGAAACGAATGGATGACAATTAATTCTTCTTCCTACTTTCAACACAGAGAACAGCAAGACGAATGATTTTCTCTTGCTGTTTAAGAATATGAAGATGAACTTCTCTTTGGAAAGACATCAGATCATTTTTAATGTTGTCTGGAAGTTGAATCCAGATGTCGAAAGGAATGTTGTTGATAGGATATCAAGACGGAATTCCATTTCAAAAAATGGTCACAGTGTCTGTGCCATAGCAGTAAAACCAACTAAAATGTGCCATTGTTGGAGAGAAATGAAAAGATGTGATTTTACTGAGGAATGATTAATCATTTATATAGGCAATGAAATACCAAGGGACGCGAGGTCTGTTTAACTATTGAGAGTAAAAATAATGATGCCTTGTCTCCCTAGACCAATGTGTAATAATAACAATCAGTAAAAGGTTAAAGCAAGAGTTAATGAGCACGGGAAATAATTAACAATTACTGTGCATATGCAGTTTTTCAAGACATACACGTTTACCACTAACCCAAAATAATTATGACTGTTTTTTTTATCTTACCCAAATATATTCTGATTTAAATATGACTGTTTTAGATTTTACCACAAATAAGTCAAGTAAAGAATAATGCCATTTAGGCATCAAGGATTCCATCAGGATTTAATATCAGAACTTAACTTATATCAGATGTTAACAGTCATCAGAACATGGATTATGTACACAAAAAGTGAATATCTTGTTCTGTAACTCTTCATACAAATACTGACTTGTTTTCTTCAGAATTTAATCATCAAAACTTCCATCAGAACTTGTCCTCAGAATTTATGCAAATGAAACTTAACTGTTTGTCAATAACAACTTAATCACCACAGTAATTTTCATCATTCATATGGAGTGAAAGTGTGTGTGCATTCAGCAAAATATCAGATAAAGATTAAAGTCTGATAAACTTCAGTACATCTTAGAAATAAGGCATAACTGAGAAAAAATGCTTAAAATCTGTCATCAGTCATGATGTCTACTATTGAAAAAATTTATGCAAGAGTCCACCTCAACTGTTTGTGCTTATTTTATGCATCTTTTGAAATTTCTTTTTACAGTGGCTTCTCAGTGTAAGTGAGTCACGATTGCTTATCAGAATTTATGCTATTATCAGAGTATTTCTTTAGTAATCATAGAGTGTAAAAATTCACCAAGAAAAAATTTTCTTTTCTAATGTATATTACTTAATACCAGCAATGCACTTGGGTCTTCCCTTCCACATATTTACTCTAGATCTCAAAGGAGTACCTGACTTTTATTCTTTTCTTTTCTTTTCTTTTGATAAGTGAGGCTTATCAGCACTTAGTTCATTCTTAAGATTTACTGACATCAGAATTTGACAGATAAGAAACAAGAATCTAGTTTGTGACTTAGTAATAAGATACACAAAGTAAACTTGACTAAGCTCAATATCAGAATCTGTTTATGTTAATGAGTTTCCACATAAATAACTAATTCAAACATGGGATTTCTAGTATGTTAAAGACTACTAGGTCAGCATCTAGCACAATTATCCTCATTGGATTGAATAGTCACAGAACATTCAAAACACTTATCAGAGTATATAGATCCACATCAGATAACAATCAGCATTTGATGAATTTTCAAATTAAGCACAGATTACATATAGATAATACAATCTGTAAACACTGATCATAAAGTCTGATGCATGAGAATAACAACTAAGCAGATTTAGAGAAAGAACCTGAAACCATTCCAAATTCATTTATCAATCTTATAAAAGTAGCTTCACATAGGGGCTTTGTGAAGATTTCTACTAGCTGTTGATCTGTTGGAACAAAATACAATTCTACTGTACCTTCATCCACATGTTCCCTTATGAAATGGTACCTAATGCTGATGTGCTTTGTCATTGAGTGTTGAACTGGATTACCTGTCATAGCAATTGCACTTTAATTATCACAGTAAATAGGGATTTTAGAAAATTTTAACCCATAATCCAGTAACTAATTCTTCATCCAAAGAATCTGTGCACAACAGCTTCCTGCAACAATAAATTCTGCTTCTGCAGTTGATATGGAAATTGACTTCTGTTTCTTGCTAAACCAAGAAACCAATCTGCCTCCAAGAAATTGGCAACTTCCACTAGTGCTTTTCCTGTCTATTTTGTATCCTGAAAAATCTGCATCCGAGTAACCAATTAGCTTAAAATCTGATTCCCTAGGATACCACAATCCTAGATCAGCTGTATCCTTAAGGTACTTGAAAATTCTTTTCACAACTATTAAGTGAGGTTCTCTTGGATCAGCATGAAATCTTGCACAAAGACAGGTAGCATACATGATATCAGGTCTACTAGTAGTTAGATAGAGTAAGGAGCCAATAATACCTCTGTAGTTAGTAATATATACTGATTAATAGTATCCTTATCTAACTTGGTTGCAGTGGCCATGGGAGTGGATGCAGTTGAACAATCTTGCATTCCAAATTTCTTCAGTAAATTTCTGGTGTACTTGGATTGACAGATAAAAGTGCCTTCATTATTTTGCTTGACTTGAAGGCCCAGAAAATAGCTGAGTTCTCCCATCATACTCATCGATATCTTGATTGCATTAGCTTTGCAAACTTCTCACAAAGTTTGGAATTTGTAGAACCAAATATGATATCATCAACATATATCTATACCAAAAGTAAGTCATTTCAATGGTTGAGGTAGAATAAAGTCTTGTCAATTGTGCCTCTGTGAAATCCACTTTTCAGAAGAAATTGAGCTAAAGTCTCATACCATGCTTTTGGAGCTTGCTTAAGGCCATAAAGTGCTTTGTCAAGCCTGTAGACATGATTGGGAAATTTAGGATCTACAAAGCCTGAAGGTTGTTCAATATATACCTCTTCTTCCAATTCTCCATTGAGAAAAGCACTTTTCACATCCATTTGAAAGACTTTAAACTTCTTGTGAGCAGCATAAGCCAAAAAGATCCTTATGGCTTCTAATCTAGCAACTGGTGCAAATGTTTCATCATAATCAATACCCTCTTGTTGAGAGTAGCCTTTAGCAACCAGTCTTGCTTTATTCCTTGTAATTATGCCATCACTGTCAGTTTTATTTTCTGAATACCCATTTTATGCCTACAACAGATCTGTTCTTTGGTCTTGGCACTAGGGTCTAGAATTTATTTCTTTCAAATTCATTTAACTCTTCCATCATTGCTTGCACCCAATCAGCATCTTGAAGAGCTTCTTCCACTTTCTTTGGTTCAGTCTGAGATAGAAAGGAATGATAGAGACATTCATTTGAAGTTGCAGTTCTAGTTTTGGCACCTACTTCTGGATCTCCAATGATTAAATCAGGTGTGTGTGCTTTAGTCCATTTCCTTGCAGATGGAAGTTGATCTCTAGAACTGGATCCTCCCCTATGATCCATGTTATCTCCATCAACATTTTCTGATGCTCCCCCTGTAGTTATGCTCTCTAAGACTTCAGAATTAGAGTTTGATTTTTTAGGAGTTGAAGAATCAGAGCTTCCAGAATTATTAGTACTTGGCACATCAGAACTAGATGAATCAGAACTTGAAGAGTCAGTGACAGGTTCTGATGCTTGTCGAGAGTCTTGAGATGTGGTAGGATCTTTAGCTTGCTCCCCCTGGATAGGTGCATTTTCCTTTGGATTTGTTACCACAGTTTCAATGACATCAGAACTTAATCCAGTAGAAATTACAGGATTAGGATTTAAGTCATCAGAATTTCCAGAATCAGAATTTAAATCTTCATTCTCAAATCTCAGCTGATCATGATCATCGAAATCTTCAAGTCCAGTAATCTTCTTATCATCAAAAAAGACATTGATAGATTCCATGACAACCCATGTTCTTAAATTATAGACTCTAAAGGCTTTTGTGGAAAGTGGATATCCAACAAAGATTCCTTCATCAGCTTTTAGATCAAATTTTGACAGCTGTTCAGTATGAGTTTAAGAACAAAATACTTGCAACCAAATACATGAAAGTATTTCATATTTGGCTTCTTTTTCTTCACCATCTCATATGGTGTTTTTCCATGCTTTTTTATGAGTGTAGCATTTTGAGTAAAATAAGCAGTCTGCACAGCTTCAACCCAAAAATAGGTTGGCAACTTTGCTTCATCAAGCATAGTTCGTGCAGCTTCAATCAGAGTCCTGTTCTTTCTTTCGACAACTCCATTTTACTGTGGAGTTCCAGGTGCAGAAAATTCCTGCTTGATTCCATGCTCTTTGCAGAACTCTTCCATAGTCGAATTCTTGAACTCAGTGCCATTATCACTCCTTATTATTTTAACAGAATCTTTGACCAACTTATCCAGCTGTCTGACATGATCAGTTAAAGTAAATGCAGTTTCATTCTTCTTGTCCAAGAAGTACACCTAAGTGTACCTTGTGAACTCATCCACTATAACCAGAGCATATTTCTTCTTTACAATAGACATGACATTGACTGGACCAAATAGATCAACATGCAGTAGGTGATAAGGCTCAAGAATTGATGACTGAGTTTTGCTCTTGAAAGAAGATTTTCTTTGTTTTGCATTCTGACATGAATCACAAAGACCATCAGGAGCAAATACTGTTTTTGGCAGTCCTCTCACAAGATCTTTCTTTACAAGCTCATTTATATTGTAAAAATTTAAATAAGAGAGTTTCTTGTGCCAATTCTAGCTTTCTTCAATTGATGCTCTACTCAATAGACAAATAGCAGAACCATTAGTACTTGTTGAAAGTCTGGCTTCATAAATGTTACCATGCATGTAACCTTTCAGAACCACTTTGCCTGTAGAATTACTTATAACTTCACAGTATTCTTCAAAGAAATCCACATGATAACCTCTGTTACAGATTTGACTTATACTCAACAGATTGTGTTTAAGTCCTGAGACTAGAGCTACTGATTCAATGATGACATTCCCAAGATTGATCTTGCCATATCCCAAAGTTTTTCCAATATTGCCATCTCCATAAGAAACTCCTGGGCCAACTTTCCCCACAAAGTCTGATAGCAGGCTTTATTTCCAGTCATATGTGCCGAACATCCACTATCCATAACTAGGATGTTCTTCCTGTTGCCTTGCAATCACAAAGACCACTAATGGTTAGTTTTAAGGACCCAGACTTGCTTGGATCCTTTGGCCTTATTAAATTTGTTAACATTTACAGCGGATTTAACATCAGAGTTTACGCTAACATTTTTCTTATCATATTTTACAGTATCAGACTTTGCATCATACTTTACACTAGAAGGAATTAAAGCAACTTTCTTCAAAGAAGGTTTTATCTAATAATTATCATAGTACAAACTATGATATTCCTTACAAGTGTAAATAGAATGCCATATACTACCACAATGAGAACAAGGATTTTGTGGTTTAAACCTAATAGACTGACTGTTAACTCCTGACTTAGGAGGTAAAGAGTTTAAATTCTTATTCTTCATGCAAAAAGAAGCAAGATGGTTAGAGTTTCCACAGTTATAGCATTTATTTCTAGGAGCATTAGGAGCAGGCATATAATTGTTACTTTTATTCACACCTTCCTTTCCATTCCTATTTTTCCTAGCTTCCTTTACCTTTTTCACACTGGTAATTTATTTCAGCTTATGTTTAAGCTGTTTCTTTGTCATTAAGCCTATATTAACTTCAGTTGGTTTATCATGTTCTAATTTGTCAGAAGTTGACTCTGCTATCACTTCTGTCTCAATATCTTTCATCTTTTCAGAATCAGACTTTACAATTATAGCTACAAATTTAACAGGATTTACCTTTGGCATAGTAGTCTGTTTACCAATAATTGGCTTAATTTGTTCAGTTCCTTTTTCACCTTTATCATCTCCATAACCTAAGCCCTCTTTCTAGTTTCCACTACTTAGTATATCCTGATTTGCTCTACTAGAGTTAGTCCAAGTCCTGATAATCTCTCTCTCCTTTTCTAACTCAGTTTTTAGAGATTTATTCATTTTCAGCAATTCATCTCTAACAAAAAAGGCATCATCTATTTCTTTCTGAGTTTGATGGAACATGACTAACTCTTTTTCTAAATAATCATTCCTCTTTTTAAAAGCAAGATTTTAAGAAGTTATACTTTCACATGTTAAAGTTTGATCTCTATAACTAATAAACATGGTTTTAAGATATAATCTCAACTCATTAATATCATCAGTATGAAAGGCATAAGTTGTTTGAGATACCTTTAACTCAGCAGCATCAGAACTGCTATCAGTATTTGCCATCAAGGCATAGTTATCCCCATCTTCAGAATCTGAAGTGTCTGTCCAGCTTTTCTTCTTTGTGACAAGAGCCTTGCCTTTATCACTCTTTCCTTTCTTGCAGTTAGGAGATATGTGGCCTTTCTCACCACAATTGTAGCATTTGACATTTGAGTAATTACCTCTGTCAGACTTTCCTCCTTTGCCTTCAGATTTTCTGAATCCCTTCTTATCAGAACTTCTACCTTTCCTGAAACACTTCTTTCCCTTTCTGAATTTCCTGTAGGCTATCTTTGTGATACCCTTCACCATAAGAGTACACAGCTTCATCATCTCCTCATCAGCATCTACTTCAGGTAGAATTTCAGTTTCTGAATCATCATCATCAGAACTTGATGATTCTGAATCAGATTTTATGATGAGAGCCTTTCCTTTACCTTTCTTTGAGACATCCACTTTGGGGGATTCCTCCTCAGCCTTAAGAGCAACTGTCCTTGACTTTCTCCCATGTCTCTAGCTTCTTTGATCCATCTCAAGTTCATAAGTCTTGAGCATACCATAAATTTCATCAAGAGTAGTTTCATCAAGATCATAGTTGTTTCTTATAATAGTAGCTTTCAAATCCCAATTTTCAGGAAGAGCTAAAAGGAATTTTAGATTTGAATCTTCACTATCATATTCCTTGTCCACCAATGACTGATCATTCAAGAGTTTGAAAAACCTGTCATATAAGTCAGTTAATGACTCATGACTTTTTGAGTCAAAGTGCTCATACTCTTGAGTAAGTATAGTCCTCCTGTTTTTCTTGATTGCATCAGTTCCCTGACACCTTGTTTCCAAAGCATATCATATCTCCTTTGCAGTCTTGCATTGAATTACCCGGTTTGACATGACATTATCAATGGCACTATGCAGCAAATGCCTTACCTTTATATCCTTTGCAATAGATGAGATATCTTCAGCTGTGTATTCACTTTTCTCCATTGGTATGGTCTTTGCTGGCTGATCTGCAACTACAACAGAGAGCTTGGTTGGCTTATGAGGTCCTTCATAAATTCTGTCAAGGTATTCTGGATCTGTAGCTTCCAGAAACATAGCCATCTTCACTTTCCATATGGGATACTCAGAAGGTCTCAGCATGGGAACCCTGATAGTCTCATATCGACTATGGGTTTGAGTCTTTGGAGTTTCTTCAGTTTTGGCGGGCTTGGTTGGATTTTCTGCTTCTTCAAACATGATTGTTTTGGATATTTACTGTATGTGTGTTAATAGATACGTTTTGATACCACTTTTTAGGTCACACAGAACTGTAAAAGGGGGTTGAATATAGTGTAGAATACAATCAAATCGATTTAGATCATAAATAATAGAAAACAGATGTATTCGATATAATAAACTTTGTTACAATAGAACTGTCCTCTCTCAGTGATGAACAAATATCACGAGAGCTGCTAGGTTACAATGTATGATCTTCTCGATGATCATAACACATATAGTGTAAACCTATGTCTGTGTTTATATAGACACACAGTTACAAGATAACTTCTAATTGATATGGAATATAATTATGTCTCCTAAAATATATCAATCAGATATCTTATATAATTCTTCTAGTCCTCTAACTCTTTCCATGCATATCTTCTTATGTATTAGTCTCGATCTTCTTTCCTGTAAATCAGCTTCCTTCCTTAATTGTTAGTCCTCCAGTACTTAAGTTCTGATATCCATCTTCTGATATTATCTTCTGATAATCTAAGTCCTGATATCCTTAAGTTCCGACTTCCAGTAAGTCCTGATTCCAGTAAGAACTGATATTTCCTGTTTGTTAAGATCTGAAAACTAAACATGAAACATATTAGACATGACATCAACATAACTTGTGACCCGGATTCCTTATACATGCCTTACACATTTTTTTATTTAATTACCTGCCATTTTCTTCTTTCCAAAGCTGCGAGTTCCTTTTGTTTAATAAATTAATAAACACCCGAATGCATGCATGCAAGTCTGGCTGGCGAGCTCAAGAAAAAATAATTGATGTTAAATTAAATAAATAAATGAATTGGATTTCATTTATTCATTTAATAAAAAAACAAATATTAGTTTATTTCTTTAAAGTTAATTATTGATGTAAAATTAAATAAATAAATGAATTGATTTCCATTTATTCATTCAATAAAAAATCATCCATTTATTAAATAAATCCTGTAAATTCTCGGGTGGTAGTCCTTTGTATCTTCAAGCCTTCTAATCTTTTAATTTGCGGGTTTTTGTACTTTAAAATGTTTTCAAACCTCTTGAGTACAGAAATCACTTAAAAGTATTTTTAAAAATTAATACTCCATTTTCTTTGACGGATCACTGACGTCTAGTGCAACTTCGATCTTGCTCAACAAGTGACTTGAGTGAGAGGCTGAGTTGCTCTCAGGCAAAAGGAGAGGAAATGAGTGAACTTCCACATGCTATTTCTTCCAGTATGGTAAAAGTGAGTGAGAAGAGTCCCACCTTAGATGGTGAAGGTGAGGGTGTGAGGGTGGGGAGCCAAGGGGAGCCCTTGATGCAAAAAGAGAGAGAAAATGAGAGAAAACCATGTATAGGATAAATAAAAGAAATCATTGCAAGTGAGCTAATAAATGTGAATGAGGCTGAAAGGAAAAGACTATATCAGCAAGAATACAGAATTGTTATAGATTCTATTTCCATAGATGTTGAGACATTTACCCACCCTTTTTCAGCCTATCAAATTTTGGCTGAATAGGGCAATGAGGATGTAGAGAGGACTCTTAATCTGGTACATACTACAGCTTTAATGCTAAGAGCAAAGGATGCAATAAACTCTCTTCCACCTACAGCTAGTGATGATTTCAAGTATGATTATGGTGACTCTTATGGGGATGAGTCAAATGGGGAAGATATTGATGTAGCTGGCATGAATATAGGTGGAGATGTAGGCCCTAGTTCATCTACAGACATTCCAGCCTGTATGCTAACAAAGGATTGCACTTATCATCATTTCAACTCCACAATGTTCAAGCTAAATTGCAAGACTCAATCAGCCCTTCAAGCCACCAATAATGCCATTATCAGACGTCTTCTAGAAGCCCATCCTGAATCTCTAAATTGCAAGAACACCATTGATGAAGTCAAAAAAGACTTAAATGAGAAAATAGAGATCAAGCTTCCTGAGTCAATAATGAAGGATATTCAACTGAAAATCAGAAAGGAAAGTGATCTAAATAGGAAGGTTGAGGCATTGAGTTCAAGATTGACAAATATTGAGTACTCAAAGGCCAAGATACTCTCAAATCAAGAAGCTCAAACTCATCTCCTTCAACAGCTAGTAGCTGCTCAAACTTCAAACCCTGTTTTACTTGATGATAACAAAAAGGGGGAGACGGATATGCATGTACAAATCTCAAAGGTGATAGTTCCAGTTATCACAATCTTAAAGCCACCAGTTATGGATAACATAGATCTCATAACACTTGCAGCAGCTGAACTGAAGCTAAAGGAACAGAAATAAATGATAAATGAAATAATTGAGAAGGTGCTTGGTTCAATTACAAATCAAGAAAAATTTGTGAAGCATTTCACTCAGTTGAAGCCAATCACCGTGGACGATATGTAGCTAGGAAAAAGAGATAAGGGTGAACCCCCAATGAAGAATGAGTTCAACAACTTTGTGGTGCTAAAGCCTAAACAAGCAAGTGTCACAATATCAACAAAGCACCCAATATTGGTTGATTATTCTCCTGCTAGACCATATGAAGATAAGCTGATGGGTGCATCAATTGCAAGCTTCAAGACCACCAAAGATGCCATGTTAAGAACAAGAACTGCAAAAATCTACAAATATGGCAAGATGATTTGTGTGATGACTGGGTACCCTCAGTTTGGAGAAGCTAAAGATGAGGAAAATAGAAGACTAGAAGCTCAAAAAAGAAGAAAGAAACAAGTTGTTAAAGGAGCTAAAAGGAAACTGGAAATGCCTGTTAAATCAACTAAAATTGAGAGAACTTTAGTTGATGAACCTAAGCATGAAGAATCAAAACCTAAGTGGGCAAAATGGAATAGGAAGAAAGCCAAGGCAAAAGGCCAGCTAGTGCTACTAAAAAGGAAACTAAGCCAATTCAATCTACAACTACAAGTCAAACAACTGTGCCCACTGTGGAACCTGTTGAATTCAAGGTTCATCATGGCACCAACTTTCATGGTGAACCTATTATACCTAAGGATGAACCCATAGATTGGGAAAGTTTGCCTTTACCTGAACTCAATCTATCATTGCCCACCAGAAAGAGAAATCCAAGGAAGAGAAGTATATGAGTCAAGTCAAACCCATCTCAATTCAAAGTGGTCTCTAAGCCTAAGCCCAAAGTCAATAAAGATAATCAATTATTCATCTGTGACATCAAAGAGCTCTCAGATATCAATATTTTCTTGGATGAGCTGGATGAAGTAAGGGGAATTGATGCTTATAACAAGATGCTAGAAAGATTGGTGTTTATATACAAGGGAGGCAAGGAGATCATTTGGCCTCTACACAGAATTCTCAATAAAGGCTACAATATCCTAGTAAAGGTGTTCTCTGCAATGAGAAAGGATTTTAGCTTCACCAAAGTTGCCAAATCAGAAGTACTTAGCGAGATCAGTCAAATCAGAGAATTCCGGAGAGATCCAAATGCACTGTCTAGAGATTTAACTATCCCATACAATGGCGATATAGTGCATTTGAGACTTTATTGGATGATGGAGTTCAGAGATGAAAATGGTGTTAGAAGATTTTTCAAACTTGAAGACCAGCTACAAATATCAAGCAATGATACACTCAAGAATATGCAGGAGATGCCGGATCTCAATGATGAAAATGAGGGTGAATTCTTTAGACAATTTCAAAATCAAATTGAGGAAAATGACAAGAGGCTGGGAAAGAGGAGTAGGGTCTCAAGGAGAAAGAAATGATCAGCTCAGGCTAGAGGAGCACCTTGAAATGACATGTAACTATAATTCACCTTCTTTGTTCAAATTTTAATTGAAGCATTCTTCAATTTATCTATTACTTACTGTATTAGTTTTATTAGGGTATTTTGTTATCATCAAGTTAACCTTAATGTATGCCTATAATTCTATTAGACATAAATTGTATAATATCCCATATTTTTTTAAGGTTATTATTATCATTATTTGAATGATTTTATGTGATTATTTTATTTTGGAATGAATAAAATTATGGATATTTTATTCCTAAGGTTGAGGTTGCGTCTTTTATGATTTAATGCATTAATTGTTAAGTGCGGTATCGATCCCTGTCGTTATTGTGAAAGTATTTAATTACTTTTACTACTTCAAAATTTTATTAAAAGCCGGTCATTTTATCGATACCGGCCAATTGAGTTTTTTTTAATTTTAGGAATCGAGGAAATGTTTTATCTGTGTGAGAAATATTATTTGGAATCTGATCCGTGTTCACCCGGGCAGAGGGTGAGGTTTGAAAATATTTGAAAATAAGCTATTTTGGTATGTGTCAAATGAATAATTATGTGTTTAACAGTATTTAAAAATGTGTCTTTCCATGATTTAACATGCGGTGAATTTATGTGTGGTCCCGTAAAGACCAGAGTATTTTTCGGATACTAGTTACGTGTTTAAAATGCATTTGTATAAAATTACCCGCAATCTGGATGCATGTTTTTTTGCATTTTTATCGAGGTACTGGTTTTATCTCGTTTCATGTGTGTTTTTCTGCATTTTATGTGTTTTTGGAGTTTTTTGTTAATTTAGGAATCGTTTCGGTTTCTCAAAAATAAACAGACCAGGACCCCACCGGGACGTCAAATCCCATAAAATTTATATTTTTATTTTTATTAAATCATACATAATTCAAATATCCATTATTTTTGCATTTTTGAATTATTCACAATTTTTGGGGAAATTTGGCATAAATTGTATATTTATTTCATTTAAAAATTATTCCCCATAATTATTATTTTTGGGCCTAATTATTTTAATTAAGGGATAAAAACACCCTTAATTGATTTTGGGGTATTTATTTTTCTAAAATATTAATAGCTGAAATTTTATTTTATTATTCATAATTATCAAAAATTAGAAAAATTAGAAATCTTGTTCTTGGGGGTGAAATCTGCTCTTCAACACAAATCGGATGATTGTAGGAGTTCCAATAATCCGTTCTTGATGTATTATATACCAAATTAATCCTCTCGAAGAGCCCATTCTTTTGGTACCACAATCACAAATCGAGGTTGGGTATTTAGTAAAATCCATTTTATTGTTCTTGATCTTGAAATCAAATTCTAAGTTTGAATGATTGTTGATTGAATTTGATGTTAGAAATAGCTTTCTCATGATTTATAGAATCGATTGGTATAAGTTTTGTTGATTGTGTAGTTCGAAATTGCTCTAGCCGAGTTCTTAAGGTTTTTATATTCAATTTTTAGGACTTATTTTTAATTGTTTGTTGATTATGATGTTGGAATGAGGTTGTACAGATCCTGAGCTTTATTTTGATATATAGTTTGTTAAATTTGGGTTAGCATTGCTGCAATTAATGATTTTGCCGGAAATTATGCTCGAGGTCGCCAGTTTTTGATCAGGAACCGATTTCCCGGGACGGTGGCATGATTTTGAGAGTGCTGACAAATAGGGGAAGATTTGGGGAGTATTCTGGCACCCAAACTGATGTGGTGTGTAAGCCTGGGTGAGGTTGCCAGAAAGGTGCCGGAACTCGGCACCGGTTTCTGGGTTTTCCAAATTCTGGTGGCCGTGTTCTTCCTTTTCCGGTCACCGTCCCCAAACCCCCTTCCTTTGATCTTTCCAGCCTGTTGTCCCCGTTTTGAAAAGTGTTTTTGACAGTTCTTTTTAAAATTCAATTTCTATTTTCAGAAATCATTTCTTTTAATTCTAAAATTCATTTAGTTAATTATTTTTATTAACTAAATTCTTTTAAATTCCAAAAATTATTTTCTTTTATTATTTTCAAAAAAATCAAAAATTTGATTTAATTATTTTTAATTTTTTAAGTAATTATTTATGGATTTAATTAATTAATTCATTCATTTAATCAATTAATTTTATTTATAACTAGTTAAATAAAATATAATTATTTATAATTAAGCCAAATTATTCTTAAAAATTATTTTGAGCTTTTAATAATTATAATAGAGTATTTAAAAATCAAATAATATTATTATTATTTGATTTATTCTTATTTTATTCGTTGAAAATAGAGCGTTTGTCCGTTTAATACGAAACGAACGTGTCTAGACTCAGAAAAATAATTCGCTTTCATTAAAAATACTTTTGAGACCCAAATTATTTTGTTTCGAAAGGTCGCTTATTTTACGAGTCATTCTGAGTTGATTATTGATCGATAAATCATATTTTTGACCCAATTTCAGTTTGAAATGTACCGAGTCGAGCCTTTTGACGAGTCAAGTCATGTGTTATATGAATTATGTGATACGTGAGTTATGTGTTTACATGCTATGTGAATTACGTGCACCCATGTAATCAGATTCTGGTGCGTAATTATTATATTTATGTGTGGGTTATCGTGTGGGTAGACGATAGGGTTTTGACACGCAGTTCGTCGAGTAATTATCATTTAGACGATTAAATTTGTATCTTTCAATTATAGATGCGGATCGCTCCTGTTGATCGGGACCAGACATTGGAAAGAATGAAATGGAATGATATTTGGTATCTTGCTTCAAGCAATCGCAGGAGCAGCATATCAGGGATATGTTGGAATAAAAGACGGTGATGTCTTGAGATGCCAGACTGAGACAATTGTGTTATTACGAGTGTGACTAACTACTAAATCTCAAAGGCAAGTTTTTCTACGCTATTCTAATTCCAGAATAGTTCAATATTTTTCATATCCAACTGCTTATGATTATGCAAGTATTGTTATTATATTCTCAGTTCAGAATAGATAAATGTTTTACATATCGATGAGTAAATGTTTATCATGCAAGAACTCTATGCTATTATAAGTTCAGAATGGTTAAGTGTTTTTACTTATCCAAATACTGGATTTATAAACGTTTTATACCTTGAGAAAAATGATTTTGTTGCGAGTATTCCTTCCCAAGTGATTGGGGGAATAAAATTTATTAGGGTGTCGATTATTATGACCCCTTTCAATAGAAGGTTTTAAGATTTGATGGTTACTGGTTGTAGCGTAGGTGATCGAGACATCGTTCCAGCTGTATTATATTGCAAGGCGAATATATGCCTTTTATGGTGCCCTATAGGTATGGTATGGCTGCGGGATACCGGTGGTACCTGTATTTACGGTATTGCTGCGGGATACCAGTGTTGTTTCGTGACTGATTATCAGGAACAACATGAAATATAAATGGTTCCAATTTAAATTGATATCTAAAATTCTTTATTGTTTTGATAATCATAAATAAATGATTTATAGTATTTCTATTTTGGATAAAATATGGAATACAATTTTGATTCAGTTTCTGATTGATGTTGATATTCAGGTTGTTGTTAAATATCAAAAGTGGTATTATATAGATGATTGATGTTGACTTCAGTATGGGATGTTGTGTGTAACACCCCCAAATCCGGGGTCGGGGATCCAGGTTGTCACGAGTTCCATTTCCCTTAATAACACTCAATCTTAATAAACAACCAACTACTGCGTACTGTGACCCCACAATATACACACACCACAAGTTATAGTCTCAGAGATTAATACCAAAAAATAACACAAGTTATTTTATTCCATAATTATAAGTCATTACACCTCAAAAGGGTTTCTGAATAACTTTACATATTCTTTGCCATTTATTACAATTCATAAATATACATAAGTCTGGTACATCAAAAGTTGAAAGCCTAGCCTATTGGTAGTTCCTACCTTAGCTACAGCGACATTAACGCCTACAGGAAACTACGGAACATCTCCTATCCGCTCGCGAATTGGGAGCTTGGTCATGTTCATCTTATCTAGTTGTTGTTATGTGATGAAAGAATAAAGCAAGGGTGAGCAACAAGCCCACCGAAATAACATGTATTATAATTAACAATATATAAGCATTCTCATAGTACTCATGAAAGTCTTGGTCAAACAAAAATGAACCAAGTTTGATATCATAACATGACCAAGTCACAAAATATTTAGTATATATATATATACTTTTGAAAATCTTTGAAATCCTCTACCATGCATAATATACACAGAGTTCCAGTTTATAACTATATAAAAATATCGTTGCAAGGTGATCTCATATATCTAACCATGTCTCAACATTTTTATGAAAATCTTTGTCATGCATA
This sequence comes from Apium graveolens, assembly GCF_009905375.1. NCBI lineage: Eukaryota > Viridiplantae > Streptophyta > Magnoliopsida > Apiales > Apiaceae > Apium > Apium graveolens. The sequence continues at coordinate 112,230,864 of NC_133652.1, forward strand.
AGATAATCATTAAATAGATATAAGCTGAGAATATGAAGTTATAAGATACTCCAATATACTTATATTTTTTCCGAATACTACTTGAACTACCACCGTTCAAGGTATAATCAATTTCAAAAGTTCATCACATAGATGAGACTACAAGATAAGACTTGAATATATTCAATCTTTTGAAATATCATTTGAAAGAAATAAAGTTACGAGATACTTTATTAAATCCTAATTTATATATACACCTATATATATATATATCTCATACAGTCCTTGAAAACCTCTGTTATGAAAATTATAAACAGAGTTACAATATCCAATGAATTTTGAAAGAAGAAAAAACCTTGGCATAAACCTGATATCTTGATGATCACGCAAAGCTACCAATTAAGTCACCTTTTCTACTAGTAGATGGATGAATTCCCCACTGGTCATCACCCTGGCCGCTTTAGGACCTTATGCTGGACTGCCACTTAGCCATTTATGCTTTGATGGACTCCCACTGAGCCAATTACACTTTGATGGACTCCCACTAAGCCCATGGAGCCTATGCCGACGCATTTTGATTGGGCTTACTTCCCGAACGTTGGGAAAGTAATCAAACTCTTTTATCAAATTAGCAACTTCGTTGCGCAAAAAATACACCACGGAGCCGGATCCCTTAGGTTTTGAGGGAGTATTTAAATCCCCTTCGAAAGGAAGATCTTAAATTTGAAAATGAGTTTTGGGATCCGCTCTAACTTTAAAATCATTTTGAAGACTCGAAAACATTTTTGAAAATATTTGAAGTAAGGATGATTTAATAGAATAAATCAGTTACAAAATAATCAAAGAATATCTGAATATTATTCTTTAAATAATATTCCAATAAAGAATAGCTTTTATCAAAATAAATCCAGTAAAAGTTTTTTGGAAATAATACTTGAAATGAATAATAATTATCGAAAGATATACTTATACGAAAGTAAAATCTTTATTTGAATAATCAAAAATATTATTTGATTATTGTTCAAAACTATTGAATATACCTTATTCGATTAATATTTATAGAAAACTATATATATATACATATATTATACTCGGGAACATCGACTCCCGGTTTAGAAAATTGTACACATTTGGGTCCCCTATAATAAGGGTATACGCAACTACTGTTTATCTCTAGCATAGGTATTATGCAGTTTATAAGCATTTGAATTGATAATAAAATATCAAGACTTCACAATATGCATATATATACCATATCAACATGCTCTAATATATCGCAAGATTTGCAAATAACAACCATGCACTTATCTCAAGATAATGCATCAATATATTTACATCACGACAACAGTATAACGGGTACAAAACTTGCCTTAGTGTTCCGGGGTAGACTTAAACTTAGAGTAGGTCCAGTAACCTATGAACAACAACATAAGCCGTAATTAAACCACGGTCGATTAAGAAACTAGTCTTTATCCACTTAGACCTTAACGTTCACTTTTGCGCTTAACGATTTACATAAGCCGCTCGAGTACCCTCTGCTCCACCATTTTTATAAAATTAACCGTTAAACGTTTTAAGGAGACTCTTCCGCGAGTACTTTATCAACTTCCTAATCCACCTTACATAATTGTTTCGTATTCCAATTAGTCTTTTAAGGGCCTTAAACAAGGTCTCAAAGTAAAGCGAGGGGTAAAGGTTCGTTCACGAAATGTCGTTACTTAAAATGATCGTTTCTCCTAAACCGTAAATCGGATCTAAGAGAACCATATACCAAAACGAAGCTTACGACATGATCTAACTAAAAATGGAAATTAAAGTTTGGTCAGTGAGTTATCTGGTCCTAAATGCATGCACAAGCAGTCTATAATAAAATGGACATTACGACGGCTATGTTTACGAGTTTTCCAAATTTTACCAATCCAAACAATCACCAATCCTCATCAAAACATCAACCAACATTACCAACTCAATATCTTACCTAAAACTTCCAATTCAAGTCAAAACCTTTCAAAATCATAACTCATTACAAGTACTAACATAGATTCATCGACAACCACCTCTTAAACCATCAAAACTAACTAAACATACATGGATCTTACTACACATACATGGATCTTACTATATAGCACTAATACATCCATAAACTCATAAAAAACTCAAAGTCAAGGTTAGATTTCTAGAGATTATACCTTCCTTGGAGTGTAATAAGTTGCTAGGGGGCCTTAGAGAGCTTTGATCTAACCTTCGAATACCTTGATCTTGCAAAAAAATTCAAGAACAAAAAGTTTAAGTTTTGAAATCACTATTCACTTAAAAATTTAGAGAATTGATTAGCCATGAAATCCTTGAAATTAAGAGCTTAAATTCATGGTATAACTAAGTTTATAATTATGGAATCCAACCAAACCAACCTAGGAATTTATGCTTGCTTGGATGATGAACTTTGGAAATTTTTCCTTGCTGTTTTGAAGAAAAACCGTGAGCAAGAGAAGAAGAATGAAGGAGAATGCTTCTTTGATTTGTCTTGGTGATTTGTGTGGTGTTTTGCTTGTTTGGTTACTATTAACCTTGGTTTAACCAAGGTTAAAACACTTGGCCACCATTCATCCTTGCTAAATATCTTTCTAACCTTGCTTACATCGTCAAGCTTTTGTCATCCTCTTTCCACTTGTCTTTATCTTGTGGTTTGATGATGTCATGATACCTGGCTTCTTGTACAAGTTTGTCTCTTGGTCGTTTATTTGGTTTATGGTTCGCTTATCTCCCGTTCTCGTTAATCGTTTGAGGGATCATATCCGGGATTTTATTACTTGGTCTTCTCTAAACCTTTCTTAATATTTATATTCTTAAATGATCCTCTCTTATAATCCTTGAATTGAAATCTTTTTCATCATGTTACCTTATTCTTAATTCTATCGGTATCTGATGGATTTTCGGGAAAAATCAAAGTGTCTGAATTCAAATCTTGACGATCTTTACATACCCTCATATACATTATGGAGTGCTAATAGGATCTCAGAATATCCATTAAAGAACCCCTACATAGGGTGGTATGACAATTTTTTTTAATCAGCAATATCAGTAAAAGTTATTATTCATCAGGGTCTCAAAAAATTTCAAAAATTCGATTTATTACAGTCTCCCCTCCTTAAAATGATTCCGTCCCGGAATCAGATAGAAAACAATCAAGGATACCTTTGTAGCCTTGCACTTTCTAGTTCCCAAGTCAATTCTTTCACATTGTGGTTCTGCAATAAAACCCCGACTAGCTTGGTAACCTTGTTCTGAAGTACTTGTCCCTTTTGATCCATCATCCTCACTGGCCGCTCCACGTGGGTTAAGTCTGGTTGCAAGTCTATGTACTCATATTCCCCTATATGTCTGATATTCGGATTATACATCCTTAATATTGATACGTGGAACATGTTATGAACTTGCTGCAGGTTCGGGGGTAAGGCTAGTTCATTTGACAACTTCCCAATACATCTTAATATATCCAAGGGTCCAACAAATCGTGGACTTAGCTTTCCTTTCTTTTCGAACCTCATCAATCCTTTCCAAGGCTTTCCAAAGGGATACCTTTAACAACACTAGGTCCCATATTTCATACTCTTTGTCCTTTCGAGTCAAATCAGTATACTTCTTTTGTCTATCCCGGGGTTGCTACCAGCCATCCTCTAATTAGATCCACTATATCTTTGGTCCTTTGGACCACTTCGGGTCTGAGCATCTTGCGCTCTCCAACTTCTTTCTGATACAAGGGAGATCGGCTTAGTCTTCCCTCAAGGATCTTATAAGGCGACATCTCGATACTGACATATCATCTATCGTTGTAAGAAAACTCGATACGTGCTAAGTGATCATTCCAAATTCTTTCAAGTCTATCGCATAGACTCTCATCATAGCTTCTAGCATTATAGCTTTTGCTTTTCAATACCCACTCTTTTCCAGTTCATAATCGTTACTATCTTCCGTACCTAATATTATGCTGGTTACACTTTTGCTCGTTAGCGTTCTATAACCTTATAATAACCGCGTCAACCGTAGTATCACGAACGCGTTAGAATTGGAATACCACCGTACTGATACTATTTCATTTTTAGCTGCTTCTATCTTCGAAAATTTAATCCATCATATAGAAGTAAAAGAATTTATTGAGAGATCACTATGATCATGAACAATTGTTACATCGCATGGTTAGTACAGAAGGTGGTCAGCCTTTAGTACTTAACAAGCAATTAAACAACATGTGGTATCCTACTAGGCTTCTATCACACAGATAGATTGTCATTCGGCAATACCTCCCCTTATGGAAAGGTTGTTCTTCTCAGTTTACACGAAATGAAAAGGAGAGAAACAGAACAATTTTAAGAAAAATACGGTCACAACATATCTATTTTGGAATCTACCTCTAAACTATAGAGGTTTATCATAGGAGAACGAAACATATATGTATATATATCAACATCAAGTATTATCGCATCTATTTCACATGCCTAAATATTTTTACTATTCCGTCCATCATTCTATGGACCCATGCTCTTGCTCCAGCTTATAAACAATCACCGTTGAAACTCCCTCGACAGCGAAAATTGAATCTGGGATTTCATTCTAGACATCATTGTTACTAGAATCCATTACTACACCACAACCTTTTTCGTATAATAATACTACTCTTTATCGATAAGAAGGAATAAATATATTATAGGTAAATGTTCGGCTTAGTTGGTCTATCAATAATAACTTATACATCACCACGACCCGATTAGTGGTACTCAATCTCAACATCCATTCCAATACAACTCTCATGGTTGTAATCGGCTCATTACTCGCAGAATCAATTATTGCATTACTATGGTCCACCACTAACCTACTATAGTCATTCGTTTTCCATGAAATCTTAATATTTAACCATATAGAGTCCATACCTACCGTATCGAATTCTTTTAAGGAGGTAACATAATCACCATTCATGATTCATGAAGAACACTCCTGAACTTGACGTACATATGACATAAAGCAGATAAAATTACAAAAGAGTTTTAATAAAAGCAACGATAGCAGGTTAATACCATTATTAACCATATGTCTTTATCGGGAGACATGAAGCTCAAAGGTTCATTTAGTCCTTTCATAACATGGTCATGGCTTATCTCAAGATAGGACCTTCTAAGATAGGTAGCCCGCTCACAGCGATAACATGAATTAAATCTTTACCAAACTACTATTACGGTTGAGTATCGCACAATTATCTGAAGGAACATCAATATTTCACACCATTATACAACCTTCACAACTTTAATCATCATTATTGTATTCCTCTGGCACGAGCGCCTATAAGTGCTCTCTTACACTTAGAGTGTCGGCCACCTCATTGGCCTTTCCTGACAGTAATAGTTCCTTATAATTAATGTCTTTTGAACAATCTCCAACTAAATTTTCTACCTCATTTCCAATCACTGCTTGTGTGAAAATGCTCTTCCTTAAGCTTTGGTGAGAAAAAAATATATCATCATTTTTCCAAAAGTTGTTACCTCGGTCTTTAGAGGTTAACATTGTCACGACTGACTCTCGATCATACTTAGGACGTCTTTTATCTTAGGTCCTAATTGCCTTAAACAATTTCGACCTTTACTGGTTCGATCCATACTTTCTCATGGTTTAACACGTGCCCCAATTGGCATTATTTTAAATACGTCATATTTCCTTTACCAAAATTTCTATTCTTGAGAACTTTGAATATTACCTTTCTCCTTGTAAAACCTCTAAGGTTATCCTTGAGTCATTCCTCCTGTATTCCCAAGATACAGGGCATATCAAAATACCATTTACTAATACTAAAACCATTATCTATATACTTCTAAAAATTTCTCCACTGATCCTTAAAGGTAGTTGTTACCTTATTCCTTTCCAATTCATACTGTCAAAACTCATACTGTCCCTATTAAGGGTGAAATGCCAACCTTTATGCATTCCCCTAGGGTTCATCTCAAGTTATCGAGGTTCTATCCTTAATTCTACCTTTAAAAAAGTACTTGCATCCTTCCATGGATAAATCAAGTCATATATCCTTGATAGATTATCTTATTCAATCATTCCCACCTTGATAGTCTATACCAAATTTCACAATAACACCCTTATTCAAGCTGAGATCAATCCATATGGCCTCCAAAAGATAACAATGGTTATCCACTTTTCTTTCCTGATTTGGTTATGATAAAGGGATGTTCTGGAAGATATTGGTCGTGTTCAATATGAACTTTTTAGTTGTAACTATTCAATTATCTCAACCGTCATCTCAATGTTGGGATATCTTTTATACCTGGTGTCTCCCTTTCCGGGTATCAAGCCACCGATCTTACATACACTTCACATTCCTGAAGTTCACTTCTTTCATCCCATTTTCCTAATTTCTTGTTATCCTGTCTCCTCAGTTCATCCGTGTTTCCTTATTAATCCATCAGTCTATCTCAAAGTTTCATCGAATACTCTCAACTTAAAGGGGATTAATTATATGTATCGCTTTCGCCTTCAAACCTTGACTTTATCTCATGATTCGTCACCATCGCGCTGATGATGACACACTTCTCTATATTTATTGTTAGGGTTTCTTAGGGTTTCACATACCTAACTCCCTTATCGCTTCTCAACTATATTTCCTTTATATCCCTTTATACTCCTTGCCCCTTCAGTCTTTTATTTTCGTTTCTGTTGCAACCATTTCGTGAACCAACACAACATAAGCATTGATTTCAAACATCCCGTCATTCTGGATTTGTGTCCTTCAGACGAATCTTGACGACTTTCACAAACCTAGATTCATGATTTATCATACTTGTCCGCCTCTGATCTGGCTCTAAAACTTCTACGCTATCTCTCTATCTTCCTTAGCCTTCCACCAGCGAGTGGCTTCTCTCATAGGAAGGTAAGTGGCAAAAATAGTCTTTTGCACTTTATCAATCATTTAGAATATAAAATTATTCCTCTATTTCCTTTAGCCAGGCTCTTGCCTCGATTAGGTCAGCTTGTTCCTTGAAAGTCTGAGAGCTTAGCGACTTAAAGGTCCTGAAAGAATTTCACACCACATTGTTTCCTCAGGGTGGTGGTTGGGGGTAAAAGTATAAGTTTTGTTTAGGCAGGTCCATGATTTGTCCCATAGGAGTACCGTCCTAGTTCTCCCTATCTTGCTCGACTTCTGTTTTCTCAGTATGAAATGTTTCATCCTACTCCCCATAATCGGGGTCATCTTATACATTAAAATCCTTGATTTCCACTTTATTATGTTATGGGTTCCTTCTTTCTTGATGGTGACCTCCCTGACTCTCACATTCAGGGTTTGCCCTAAATCTTATTCCTCAAACTATGGCTTTCATCTAAGATATCATCGTTAAGCTCTTGAACATTGAAACTCAATTTCTATTGGAATACCTCATTATTTCTTTATCATCTTTCTCGGTATTAATCTCTTCTGCCGTCATTAGCTCTCTGCCTTCATTTATCATTTTTTCTTGGCACAATATGATCTATTCCAATAATTCGGGCATCATTGCGATCTCAAAAACCTTTTCGGTATCGGCTCCGGTTACGTTCACTTCTATTTCCATTTTCTCAAAATCTCTTTTCAACTCTCCCGAAGAGATTATCATCTTGAGTCTCTCCTTTCTACTAAGGCCATCAATCACCACATTGGCTTTCCCTGGATGATAAAGAATCTCATAATCATAATCCTTGATTAGCTTTAACCACCTCCTCTAGCGCGTGTTGAGTTCTTTCTGTGTGAAAATGTACTAGAGCTCTTATGGTTTGTGTAAATCTCGCACTTCTCTCCATACAAGTATTTCCTCCAATCTTTAGGGCAAAAATAATGCCGCGAGCCCAAGATCATGGGTGATATATCAAATTTTATATTCCCTTAACTGTCTTGACGCGTACGCGATTACCTTGTCGTACTGTATCAGAACGCCCATAATTCCTTGTGTGAAGTGTCACTATAGATCACAAAATCTCTTTTTCCATCCGGCAACGCCAACATAGGGTCCATCACCAATCTTTTCTTCAGTTCTTGGAAGCTCTTCTCGCATTTCTCTGTCCATCCGAACTTCTCAGTCTTACGAGTAAGCCGCATTAAAGGGGATGCGATCTTTTCAAACTTGAACGAACCTACGATAGTAACCGGACAATACTATCTCTGGTAGTCACCCTGACTACGGTCATTAAGTCCTTAGTGGTCATTTCTTCATTCTTGTCAGGATCCTCCACAAGATCCTCTTCAACAGCAATCCCTTTTGGGATAACATCCTCAACCACTACATCCTTAATATGAACATCATCTGGTCCCTCGTTAGGGTGCTCCATCGGATCCACAATCTGATCCCCAATATGTAGTAAAACATCATCATATTATTGCTCTTGAACTTCAGGGTTCAGAGTCCCGCTACCATATACGATAATGAACTACGCTTCTATCACGATATTGATAAGGTTTATTGTAAGGGTTTTAACTGTCAGTGCTACGTTAGGTAGTCCGACTACGAACTTGGCAACAGTTCTTATTATCTTAGTGAACTTATCATTTTAACGACGCATCATCTCCGAGGTTTATAACACTTAGCTCTGATACCATTTCTGTAACACCCCCAAATCCGGGGTCGGGGATCCGGGTTGTCACGAGTTCCATTTCCCTTAATAACACTCAGTCTTAATAAACAACCAACTATTGCGTACTGTTACCCCACAATATACACACACCACAAGTTATAGTCTCAGAGATTAATACCAATAAATAACACAAGTCATTTTATTCCACAATTATAAGTCATCACACCTCAAATGGGTTTCTGAATAACCTTACATATTCTTTGCCAATTATTATAATTCATAAATATACATAAGTATGGTACATCAAAAGTTGAAAGCCTAGCCTATTGGTAGTTCCTACCTCAGCTACAACGGCATTAACGCCTACAGGAAACTGCGAAATGTTTCCTATCCGCTCGCGAATTGGGAGCTTGGTCCTGTTCATCTTATCTAATTGTTGTGTGATGAAAGAATAAAGCAAGGATGAGCAACAAGCCCACCGAAATAACATGTATAATAATTAACAATATATGAGCATTCTCATAGTACTCATGAAAGTCTTGGTCAAGCAAAAATGAACCAAGTTTGATATCTTAACACGACCAAGTCGTAAAATATTCAGTATATAAGTATATGTACTTTTGAAAATCTTTGAAATCCTCTGCCATGCATAATATACACAGAGTTCCAGTTTTTAACTGTATAAAAATATCATTGCTAGGTGATCTCATATATCTAACCTTGTCTCAACGTTTTTATGAAAATCTTTGTCATGCATAAGATAATCATTAAATACATATAAGCTGAAAAGATGAAGTTACAAGATACTCCAATATACTTATATATTTTCTGAATACTACTTGAACTACCACCGTTCAAGGTATAATCAATTTCAAAAGTTCATCACATAAATGAGACTACAAGATAAGACTTGAATAGATTCAATCTTTGAAATATTATTAGAAAGAAATGAAGTTACGAGATACTTCATTAAGTTCCGATATATATATACACCTATATATATATATCTCATACACTCCTTGAAAACTTCTGTTATGAAAATTATAAACAGAGTTGCAATATCCAATGAATTTTGAAAGAAGAAAACCTTGGCATAAACCTGATATCTTGCTGATCAGGCGAAGATACCATTTAAGTCACCTTTTCTACTAGTAGATGGATGAATTCCCCACTGGTCATCACCCTGGCCGCATTAGGACCTTATGCTGGACTGCCACTCAGCCACTTACACTTTGATGGACTCCCATTGAGCCACTTATACTTCGATGGATTCCCACTGAGCTCATGGTGCCTATGCCGACGCATTTTGATTGGACTTACTTCCCGAACGTTGGGCAAGTAATCAAATTAGCAACTTCGTTGTGCCAAAAATACACCACGAAGCCGGATCCCATAGGTTTTGAGCGAGTATTTAAATCTCCTTCGAAATGAAGATCTTAAATTTGAAAATGAGTTTTGGGATCCGCTCTAATTTAAAATCATTTTGAAGACTTGAAAACAATTTTGAAAATGTTTGAAGTAAGGATGATTTAATAGAATAAATCAGTTACAAAATATTCAAAGAATATCTGAATATTATTCTTTAAATAATATTCCAATAAAGAATAGCTTTTATCAAAATAAATCCAGTAAAAGTTTTTTGGAAATAATACTTGAAACGAATAATAATTATCGAAAGATATACTTATACGAAAGTAAAATCTTTATTTGAATAATCGAAAATAATGTTTGATTATTGTTCAAAACTATCGAATATACCTTATTCGATTAATAGTTATAGAAAACTATATATATATATACATATATTATACTCAGGAACATCGACTCCCGGTTTAGAAAAATGTTCACCTATGGGTCCCTATACTAAGGCTATACGCAACTACTGCTTATCTCTAGCATATGTATTATGCAATTTGTAAGCATTTAAATTGATAATAAAATATCAAGATTTCACAACATGCATATATATACCATATCAACATGCTCCAATATATCGCAAGATTTGCTAATAACAACCATGCATTTATCTCAAGATAATGCATCAATATATTTACATCACAACAACAGTATAACGGGTAGAAAACTTGCCTGAGTGTTCCAAGGTAGACTTAAGCTGAGAGTGGGTCCGGTAACCTATGAACAATAACATAAGCCGGAATTAAACCACGGTCGCTTAAGAAACTAGTCTTTATCCACTTAGACCCTAACGTTCGCTTTTGCGCTTAACGATTTACATAAGTCGCTCGAGTACCCTCAGCTCCACCATTTTTATAAAATTAACTGTTAAACTTTTTAAGGTGACTCTTTTGTGAATACTTTATCAACTACCTATTCCACCTTACATAATTGTTTCGTATTCCAATTAGTCTTTTAAGGGCCTTAAACAAGGTCTCAAAGTAAAGCGAGGGGTAAAGGTTCATTCGCAAACCGTAAATTGGATCTAAGCGAACCATATACCAAAATGAAGCTTACGATATGATCTAGATAAACATGGCAAAGTTACAGTTTGTTCAGTGAGTTATATGGTCCGAAATTCATGCACAAGCAGTCTATAAGAAAATGGGCGTTACGACGGTTATGTTTACGAGTTTTCCAAATTTTACCAATCCAAACAATCACCAATCCTCACCAAATCATCAACCAACATTACCAACCCAAGATCTTACCTAAAACTACCAATTCAAGTCAAAACCTTTCAAAATCATAACTCATTACAAGTACTAACATAGATCCATCAACAACCACCTCTTAAACCATCAAAACTAACTAAACATACATGGATCTTACTACACATACATGGATCTTAGTATATAACACTAATACATCCATAAACTCATAGAAAACTCAAAGTCAAGGATAGATTTCTAGAGATTATACCTTCCTTGGAGTGTAATAAGTTGCTAGGGAGCCTTAGGGAGCTTTGATCTAACCTTCTAATACCTTGATCTTGCAAAAGAATTCAAGAATAAAAAGTTTAAGTTTTGAAATCACTATTCACTTAAAAATTTAGAGAATTGATTAACCATGAAATCCTTGAAATTAAGAGCTTAGAATCATGGTATAACTAAGTTTATAAATATGGAATCCAACCAAACCAACCTAGGAATTTATGCTTGCTTGGATGATGAACTTTGGAAATTTTTCCTTGCTTTTGTGAAGAAAAACCGTGAGCAAGAGAAGAAGAATGAAGGATAATGCTTCTTTTATTTTTCTTGGTGATTTGTGTGGTGTTTTGCTTATTTGGTTAATATTAACCTTGGTTTAACCAAGGTTAAAACACTTGGCCACCATTCATCCTTACTAAATATCTTTCTAACCTTGCTTACATCATCAAGCTTATGTCATCCTCTTTCTACTTGTCTTTATCTTGTGGTTTTATGATGACATGATACATGGCTTCTTGTACAAGTTTATCTCTTGGTCGTTTATTTGTTTTACGGTTCACTTATCTCCCGTTCTCGTTAATCGTTTGAGGGATCATATCCGGGATCTTATTACTTGGGCTTCCCTAAACCTTTCTTAATATTTTATATTCCTTAAATGATCCTCTCTTATAATCCATGAATTGAAATTTTTTTCATCATGTTACCTTATACTTAATTCTGTCGGTATCCGGTAGATTTTCGGGAAAAATCAAAGTATTTGAATTCAAATTCTGACAATATTTACATACCCTCATATACATTATGGAGTGCTAATATCCATTAAATAACCCCCTGCAGAGGGTGGTCTGACAATTTTTATTAATCAGCAATATCTGTAAAAGTTACTATTTATCAGGGTCTCAAAATTTTCCAAAAATTGGGGTTATTACATTGTGAGCATCAGAGTTTGTATTGATATCTAATTTGATATGAAATCAAAATTAGTATTACTATCAAGAGTTCAGTTTTGAATAAAGTTTATGATTCAATTCATAATCACTGTTTCATGTTATTGTTGTTTACGATACTTCCGTAAACACTGTTTTAGGGGTTTTATTCTCGTCAAGTTTCAAAGTATTGCTGAAGCATTTTCGCTCAAAATGTCGAAATGGGTTTCGAATACAAATGAGAAACCAATTCTGCGGTTCCTTAACTAAATTTCCGATTCAGCAATTATGATTTTAAATGTTCTGCTCTAGTGTAGATGTCAGTTTTATATCAAAAGACCAGATATATGTCATGTCCCTACACTTCCTATCAGGCGTTCAAAGACATTCCTGGCTTACAATATGAGGAGCAGTTGAAGACCATTCTCGGTGATAATTTTATTCCTGCCTTCATCAAACCTCTGGTATCTGAATAAACTTTCATTTCTCTGCTTTTATTTAGTTCATTTCATATAAATGTTCTTTCTCATAAGAGTGGTCGTGATCAAGTCATTTTTCAAGATTCTATTTTGTTGTCTATTTTTGTGAAAAAAACTCCATCTGATATTACTTCTTTGATTATTCATAACATGAGTCAATGCTCTAGTCATGAATCCATGCATTTGTCTTATCCTGGTTTGTTAATCAGAGTTTTTGAGTATTTTCGAATTTTATCTCTTTTTGTTAAGACTGATAACAATTTGGTTATTTCTGATTCGAATGAGTTATTCTTTGACGATTCTCATCGTGTTTTTGGCAGTTTTCCTAAGTCCCCCAACCATGCCTCAGACCCTCATGACCAGGATAATACTGATGTTCTCAACTCTTTGCTTATTAAATTAAATTAAATTTCAGAGGTACTTGCTTCTTTGAATCAACATTTTGCTTCTATTGAGTCCTTGGGATCTCTTACATCCCAAGTGAGTATGATAAAGGACTCCTATGAACTTTTTAACAAACATGTATGTCAGTCCTTGGATGCTATTTATACCAAACTCAGTGTTCTCCATGCTCATGACAAACGACTTGCCAAGACCGTTGATTTCGAGTTTGAATTATTATAATAGGGCATGTCCAATACAGCAAAAGCCTGGGAAAAAGAGTTTGTCAAACTGTTCTTTTAGCTTGGATCTGAGACAAAATTTCTCTCTCAACACCTATCTACCATTGAAGATAAATCGAAGATATATTGGCATCGCAAGAAATATTGGATTGGCGATTGTACTCTGGAAGAGATTACTGCACCCCTTCCACTCCCTTTGATTCCTCCACCGTCGGCATTCGGGATGACCCGAGAAGAATACAAGTCCAAGATCTTCGAGTGGTTGCCGGAGCGAGATGGGAAGCCCTAGATAAGGAATCTTTCGATCAGTTCTTCTCATAATATGAAAAAGAACCAGTTTATCCTTCCAATAAGACGGAGGACAAGGGCAAAGACAAAGGCAAGGAACGTGTTGATCTCTCCGATTCAGATTGAGTTTGAAGACCCATTTTATGTGATGAATGGGGAGAAATTAATATTTTTTTATTCAACTATGTTGTGTTTTTTATGGTTGTTTGAACTTGATTTAAATTGGTTTTAGTTTCTGAATGATTTTTGAACTTGGTTTTATTGGTTTCTGAACATGGTTGGAAAACCCTGGTTTAATGAGTTGTTTTAATGTTCAAGGTTTTGACACGAGTTTAATGTGCTGTTTCTTTTATCTATACCATGTTTCTTTTATCGTATATGCTAAGTGTCCCATTAATATCAGTGTCTCATTTATATACAGTTGCATAAAAGTTATCATATGCATATACATATTGTTATTATTGATAACCTATTAAACATGATTTAAAGTGTTTTTAATAAGGGAAGCTTATGTTCTCTTTGTCATCATCATAAAAGGGGGAGAATGTTGATATACAAGTTTCTGATGATATACTTTTGGACAACATTCGAGAACATTGCAATAAGGAATTCGGGACTGCATATTATGAGACTTAGTCTTGTTGCTAAGTGATAGGGTTTGTTGTAACTTCTAATGACCAGATAAACATTCATTCAAAATAAACTCTTTTTAGATAAACCTCGTTTGAACTAATCAATATTTATCTTATTCAAGGTTTATCTCTTTAACAAACTAACGGGTTATTTTCTATTTCTTATCCGTTATTTTCAAACAACTTTGTTTAACAAATCTTATCTCTTTATTGCTTGAAAATCAAACCCGTTACATTGTTGGCTTATAAATACAACTCTAGTTTTCAGATTTGATGCTAATGCTTACATACTCTATTTGTATATATTCTGGAAACCTCTCTTGTTTTATATCTTGAATATCCAGTGGAACAAGAAACTAGTTTGAGTTGTAAACTTTCATTGTTATTCACTGCGTGTATTCATATCAACTTGTTTCGGGTTGTGGCAATGTTTGATGTTGGAGGATTAGCCAAGGTATCCAGTAGGCTAGGTGGTATCAGTAGTGCTAGGTAATAAGTGTGCTAGGGTGTCTATCTGTTTGTAATCAAATAAAGATTGTAAGTTCTTTATTGAAATTGATATAATACATTTTTTTATGCTAGTTGACATGAGGACTTGGAAGTAGGTCATAAACTAAAAGTAGGGGTCGAACCAAATGAAAATTCTTGGTGTTCTGTATTATTTTATTTCTGATTATTACTTCTTTATATTTCAGTAATTTATATTCTGCAGAATTAATTGAGTCTCTCATAATCTCTCATTCGTGAAAGAGTATGTCCTATTTACAAAAAAGAATATATAAATTATTTCTTTGAATTTCAAATTCAAGTCTACATAGAACTTTACGAAAAGATGAGACAGATACCGGGCATGCAATTTACTTTTTGGCTCGCGTCGTCTTTATATATTTACCTATATCAGTATATACGTTATTTTTTAACAAGTAACTACTAACTACTTTTACATTTAACGAAATTGTGGTATATGTACTTGTCTAGTTGAATTGCTTCTGAAAGGAGTTTATGTTGAAGCAGCCTCTCTATTCTTTTAAAGAAACTTTTTCAAAGAAGAGGTAAACTTTGCGTATATATTACCTTCACATCTAAAAATTCTGTAATTTTTTGAGAGAGATTTTACCGGGTATGTTTAAGATCAGTTTTTCTACATATTTAGTGAAAAAGGTAAGAACAACGAGTGATGCATATTTTTATATAAAATCTATCAAGCGAATTGGATAAGACTTTTTTTTTGTTACATAGTACCGGTTGCATTGCTTAGTTCTTTACTGCATTGTTTCATATAATTTTATTGAAAAATAGTTTTTACTCTTAATGTTAGTTTTAAGTTATACTGTGTGTTCGTTGATTTACAACTATCTTACTTTGAGGGTTCAGAGTTAGCATGATTTTTATTTTAGTTAACCACCTCCTCTCAGCAAGAGCTCAGTATTTGCGCCCTGCCAGCAAAAAATCCGTCACAAAATCCTCAAATTCAAATATAAGTAGATTAATAAATCACCTGAGTCCACTCTGCACCTCAGTAGCTAGAAACACTGAAGGGCAGCAATAGCAAGTATACCCCCCATCGATTGGCATAAAATCCGAACGATAACCTGGCCGTTTTACCTACTTTTGCTCCCGATAAATGGTTATCTGTTTTCTACCCCTCGAATGGAACTGTAAGAATGTCACATTCTTTTCACCCTAAACTTGCATAGTTGCATGCTATTGTTTTGTGACTGAGCATTAGCGCCCGAATTTCCATCGGTAAATTAAAAACAATATTTGTGCAGCCTTTTGTTTCTTGGAGTGTGAGTTTTTACTGGCATGTTTTTTTTAATCAAAATGGCATTCAGTAGATTTAGTTACAGTGAATTGGTATGCAACTTAAATACATCATAAAGACCTCAATGTGCTCCATGAATCAACCAAAACAGCCCCAGGAAATGAACATCTAGTATGGCGTTGCTTGTATAAATGCAGCGAGATTGAGAAATCATCACGATAAATCAGCTTCTTGCAATATGATCCTGAAGTGGAATTGCTTTGCTTGAATATAAGAAGGGACTGACAAGAATTGTGAAAAGGCCTGAGAAGCTTATTCAATTTTTAAGAGCCTGGAAACGTTGAAAGTTGACCTCGTTAACTTCTTTTTACCAAAGTTGACCTCGTTAACTTCATTGGTTTCCCTTAATGCAAGTTCGCTATTTAAAAAAAAACAACTGGCCACATAAAATTTTTATATAAAATAGTTGATGATAGTATGTGTTCACTGTTCAATATATTTTAAAGACGTGTAAAAGCTAAAATAGATAACTAAATATTTAGCTATCCTGTAGATATAACATAAATATTTAGTTTTAGGTTTTTATCAAATCTAATATTCAACGTACTACCGAACTACCATTTATTCCTATATTTTTTTCGAAAAGAAACTTTTAATTAATATTTTTTTTATTATTTAAAATTATAATTTTTTTTGAATCATTATCTTATTAGTATATTTATAAATAATAATATAATTATTTGTTCTTGACGGGATTTAAACCTGAATATTGAGTTTTGTATAAATAATATTATAAATATTTGTTATTTGTAGGGTTCAAACCTGAAAGTTTTAAGAATGTATAAATAATAATATAAATATTTGTTGTTGGCAAGGTTTGAACCTGGAAAATTTTCGTAGTGTATATTTTTTTTGTATTTAAACTAAAAAGATCCGACGATCATAAATGAGGATAACCAAAACAAAAAATAATTCATATTAAATTATACCTCATTCCATCATTCTAGTTATTAGTATAGATTCGACAACCAGAGCACTAATAAAGTGATTCCATTTAAATACCAGGCCTCCATGTTATTTAGAATAATACGAATTTGGAAACAGAAAGTATAATTATGCATAAAATAAATTAGGGTTTGTTTGGGGGCACGGAATAAGTTATTTATTCGCTTATAAGTCCGTAAATACTTATTGACGAGTGTTTGTCGACCCAGCTTATAAGTCGAATTTATAACTTATAAGTTAAATGTTAGCAACGACGTATTTTTCTTAACTTATTTTAATTTTTGACTTTTTTATTAACTTTTATTTAAAAATTTATGTTTTTACATGTCTTTCTAATTTAAAATTTACGGATTAAGATAATTGTATTTAAAATTTATTAATTTAGCTCAGTTAAGTAAAAAAAATCTGACATTTAACCAAACACTTATTTAACTTATAAGTATTTATGTACTTATCATTTATATTCATTTTAAATCATAAATTAATTATTTTAAGATTTTCCAAACAAGGCATTAAGTAAGTGCAGATCCAGTTTTCCCAAACAAGGCATTAAATAAGGCATTAAAGGGCTTACACTTCTTATTCCTAGGCCTGGTAGAAGCTCATCCAGAATCCGTCTTCCGCTAGCTTTAGAAATGTCCAACTATGATGCGCAACCGCAAATGCCCAAGGCTCGTTCATAATCGTAGGACTTCACAGTTAGTGCATCTCCCTGCGCAAGGATAACACTCCGCTACAACTATCTCCCTTGATTTACAGACGCGGGTATAGCCATATTTCACCCCAAATGCTGGACGCGTTCCTGTCCCCCGGATGAGGATAACCCACCAGATAACATGACAGGTGATCCCAAACTCTTGGGTGCAAAGTGCAGGATGACTCCAAAATTCTCCAACGAGTACACCCGTTGAATATAAGAACAGAGTTCCCAAAGCACACACCAAAGTTAACCCCGCATCCCCAACGAGGACACCCGTTGAATACAGAAGGAGGTCTTCAATCATCAGGCATACCCCTGGAGGCCTTCAAGTTTTTCACGGACATCACTCTCCTTGACCGTCTAAAGGAGAGAATTTTTCAAAGAGTACCTGCAACAAATACGTTAGCAGAAAATAATCTCCGTGCCCCTTTCCATGCAAGCTTTGTACTGAGGTCACTCTTGAGAATGCATTTACCACACATAGGACGCGTCCTAGGACATTGGGCGCGTTCTTACCTTCATGAAACCTGTATTGTTCTTCCAGCAACTACTTTTCATAACATTCCATAGAGACAGGACGCGTCCTCTACCTCTAGGCGCGTGCTCCAACCTTTATTACCAAAAGGACCACATTTACTAAATACTTCCACCATGGTGGACGCGTCCAAAAACCCTTGGGCGCGTTCTGCTCTAATCATGCGCATTCAAGCTTTCTTACAAAAGCAACCATAATAAACATTCCCACGAACAGTGGGCACGTCCTGCCTTACATGAGCGCGTCCTCAACCTTCTTTGCCAAATGATCACTCGATGAACACCTTCACCAAAGTGGACACGTCCTATAGATTTGGGCGCGTCTTAAACCTCTTTTGCAACACAGCGCCGAGTTTGACCTCAATTAATACGCATTTGACCCGCATTGATCCAATACCAAATTTTGGGTATAACAATTACCCCCCAAATTTCATTTGCAGTTGAAAACAAAATTGAAATTTCACTTAAAACCATAAGCAAAATTTTGGATTGCCTTTCTGTTAGATATCAGGACGCGTCTTGAATACTGGATGCGCCCAAAACTCGCTTTCCCAAGATTGACCATTGCGTGACATCTGGTGTACACGTCAGCCATTCCCTTTTTTCTATAAATACCCTAAAATGAAATCCATACCATCACTTTACTCTCTCAACAACCACCATCGCCGCCTTCCCAGCGGAAATTTTCAAGTTCAAAAAATCCGGCAATCCATCCGCCCATTTCTCGATTTCCTTAGCTCAATCGAACCCCCAACTCACAAGGTACTTAAATCTATCATTGTTTCTTAATTTCTCCGAGAAAATCATTTGTAACAAGTAAAAGACTGTTCATATGCTCCCCTTTTTTGTCATCAACTGTTCTTCATTTTCTTATATATATATATATGTGTGTATGTATATGATAATCCCCGTATTTTGCTAGTTTTTTATTTCCATTTAAGTGTTTTTAGGGTTTCATTGAATTTCCCCTAAATTGATTATAGCCGATTAAAATTCCATTGCATTGTAACCATTTTGGATGCGTTTTCCCGTCTGGGCGCGTCCTAGTTATCACCATTTCGAGTTCTCAACCAAAAGTTGTTTAGACGCACACCTTAATACGTTTCCTTCGATAGAATTTTAGGACGCACCTTTACGACACCTTCTCTTTTCCCTTGCTTTACATATTTTCAGTTTCTTTTTTCTATAAACATGGACGCGTGCTCAAAATTTTCTTCCTTCTTGTTTCAGCTGGAGGACGGGTCTTCATCTTCTCCTTTCCACCTATTCAAGGTTCTCAATAAACACCTTGGGATTTACTCCCCACCTTCTATTTCTTTCACACCTGAGCTCCCTGAACTTCATAGGACAAATTCCTTTCTTGGAGCAAAAACACGCGTCATTGAATTCCTCAAATCAAAAACCTCGATAATGTCAGATTCTAATTCTGATTCTATGGATCATGTCCCTATAAGCTCTAGAATGAAAAAGAAAGGATTAAAACGAAAAAGAACTCCAATTCTCAACACTAGGTCAACCATCAAAGATTGGTCTGATGATGAAATTATCCCCACAACCAGCCAACAGCCCTCACGCGTGATTGTTTCTGACGAGGACGTGTCTCCTGCTCAGGACGAGTCACCCTCTCAGGACGTGTTCCCTCTTAGCATAAGTGAATTTGAGAAGAGGGTTCCTGACCCTGAAAAATATTCGGTGTCTTCTCAAAAATCCGATCCTCCCCTTGAACACTGGGAACCCTCAGATGTTGAAGTGGATTGTGATTGGACAGAACTTGATCCCCTAACAGAAGCGGAAAATATTGCTCGGAGGAAAAAGGAGAACAAGCTAGCTTGCGTAGCTCTTGACTCCACTGTGACTGACTTGAAGATCCAGTGGTGTATGAAGTATTATGACATGGAGGGCATTTAAGCGCGCCCTCTTCGAACAATGAGGCCACACATCTTTAACATTGGAAATCAAAGGATCCCCAGAATGGTGCTTACACCAAAATTGATCTCTCTAGGCGTGGGTGCGCCCTTACACCCATTCATCAAGAAGATTTTGAGATGGTACGACGTTGCCCCTGTACAACTATCTCCTAACTCCTATAATTATCTTGGGCTTTGTATATGATGTACCACAATCTTGGACTGGGTGCGCCCTCCATGAAGGAGTTCATCTTTTTCTATAGTATCAGAAAATCCATCCCAGGCTATGATTTCCTTGTAGTCAACAAATGGCTGAATAATAAATGATTCAACGAGGGGAAGATCAGCCATGAACGAGAGTGGAAGGAGTTGTTCTTATACATTTTTGATGTAAAACGAGCCCGTATTCGTTTTAACCTTGAGCCAAGTAAGTTTCACCGTATGGACGCGTCCTATACTCATGACGCATCCTCTTCTTTTTTCACACATCGTCGTATTACTTACTTTCCTTTTCTTTTCTTTTAGACAAAAGAACCCAAAGAGAACTAAAAGGAAAAAAGAAGAAGAGGGCAGAGAAAGTCTTAAAATATGCTGAGGAACATTTTAATCTCAAGCATATGATCACGGAAGACAACCTCAAACTAGTGGGCACGCTGTCTGCCTGGGTTGGTTCTGTCTGCAAATTCCGCGAGTTTCATAATGGCAAACCTGTTTTCACAGCCTCAGGAAAAGCCAGGGGCCTTAGTGCCGCAGAAGTGGTTGAGATTGACATTAGTAAGCAATTTGACTTAGAACGAGGTAAGTATATATGAGAGAGGACGCGTCATCTGTATTTGGACGCGTCCAAAGCTACAGAATTAGCTTCTCATTTTGAAGTACCAACTTACCGAAATTCTTAGGACGCGTCATATGTCTATGACGCATCATGCATATGTTTGCCCTTTCTTTTACATGCATAACTTTAACTTGATCTGATATGCAGACGTTTCCCACATCCTTGTTTTTGGCTTTGGACGCACCTTAGTCCTAGAGCGCGTCGTCTTATTATATTTGGGACTGATGTTATTAGTTTGTCAGTTATACTTTCTTCATAGTCCATGTTATAGTTGATGTATCCTCTAAATAGGACGTGTCATATTGTTAGGACGCATCACCGCCGCCTTGTTTGACATATATGCATGTATCTTTATGCCTTTATATGCATCTTACATGACATATACACATGCATTGACAATTCTGTATACTTTGCTCATGGCGCGTCTAACTATTAGGACGCGTCCTGGTCTTCCTTTTTATATAACACCATTATGCGCACTTTATCATTTCATTATTGTTGTCATATTCTCTAGCACGCGTCTTATTAACTTGGCGCGTCCATGACTAATATTTCTTACCATGTTTTTTATCAGAGATATGACTTCTCTTCCAAAAGGATTCGCTATTGGGGCCACCAAAAAATTAAGAGCCATGAAGCAGGCCCCTGCGAAGTCTGATACAAAGGCTCAGAATCCTACTCCTTTTGTGACTCTTACCCCTCCACCAAAAATCGTTAAAACTACAGTATTGAACATCCCTACTAAGGATGACGTGCCATCCAAGTGTCAGAAAACATTGTCAGACGATCAATTCTTCATTCACAGATATCTGGGCACGTCCTCATCTGGTGTCTTCTCTGAAGATGAAGTTCGAGGCTAGGCTTTCAAGATAGAAGAGCAAACAAAGCAAGCCATGGTGAGAGCCCCAGCCGAGCTCCATCTGCATGCTAGGCAAAGTGCCAACATGGCTGCTAGGCTCAGGGCGCGTCTTACTGTCACTGATACTGCTAAAAGTCAGGCTGAAGACAAGATCAAGGTTCTGGAAAAGAATACTGCTTTGCTCATCCAGGAGAAAGATGCTAAGATCAAGCGGTTGCAGGAGGACAGGATGCGTCTTGAGGGTGAGAAGACGATGCTGAAAGGCAATGTCACCTCTGTAGAGAAGGCCATGGAGGATGTAATCGCTCTGAATTCCACTATGCAGCTGGAGCTTGACACTCTGAATGATGCCAGACCGCATGGCTGGAAAGAAGAAAAGAAATTAATGCATCAAAATGGTTTTGCAGCCGGTTTTGAAGAGTGGTGTTCTGGGTTCATAGCCAATGACCCAGAATACACTTTTTCTAAGTTCGATGAAGACACCCAAAAATGGGTGAATGATTTCAGAATCAGGGCTGCAGATTCCATTAAAAATAAAAGGATCCTCCTTGGTCTGGAAGAGGATGACGCGTCCCCTGCACCTTCTCCACTTAATATTCAGCCTCATCCACCAAATAACCAGGACAAGTCTCAGGACGTGCCCCCTACCTAGGACGCGTTTTCATTCTTGTTTGTGAATTTATTCTGAACTATCCTAAGGGTGCAGGCCCTTATTAAGCCTTGTAAGTTGTAAACTTATAACCTGTTGTTTCCTGGATTTTATTTGCTTGTACTTTTCATAAGGCTTTCCCTTTCTTAATTACCTCCATGTGCATCCTTTCACTTTCTTAATCTTTTTTTGTCATAAATGTGGGCGCGTCCTATGCTGAGGACGCGTCATCTTTTAAATCTTGTTGTTATTTCCTTTATTATCACAAGCTAAGCAGATGTCCTTAAAGGGCGCGTCCTCGTTATTTGGACGCGTCTCGATTTACTTAGACTTGTCTTGAATTGTTTGGATAGTATATTCTTCCCAATCATGATATCATGCTATACTTTTATTTTTTTAGGTTAGGCGCGATAAATGAGGGGCGCGTCCTACCGTCTTGACACGTCTACACTTTACTTTTTTAGATAAAAATTTTAACATATCAGGCTGGACGCGTCCTTAAAAGGACATGCCCTTATTTTCCAATTGTGGGACACAAATTAAAGAAACCTAAAATTAAAGAAGCATCAACCAAGAGTTCTTGGGCGCGTCCTTAGTCCCATGGCGCGTCTTAGTTCTATTTTCACTTGAGTTCTATTGTTCCCTTTACCAACCATTGCTTCCACAAATATATGTATAGAACTACTCCTCAGGGCGCGTCCTGTGGTTAGGACGCGTCATACAACCAAGCATATCAACAAGTAAATAGCCTTTGGAAAATTTTAAGTTTTATTAATAATGCGCTTTGGTATCAAAAGTGCACCAGTCCCACGGCTACTATACTCTGTGGGGAATTTATTCGAAAAAATGATCCTTCAACTAGTTCTAAGGTTAGCACATGCACTACCCCCTAGGCTAGGAGGAATTTTATTGCTTCTAGCCTATAATCTGGGCACAACCCTAAGTATATAATAACAAAGATATGTAAGGGGCCAAAGTCGTGCCTTACTGATAATACTTTCGGAGATGTTCCGCATTTCACGCTCGCGGAATCAGCTTTCCTTCCATATCCTCAAGGTGATAAGTCCCTTTCCACAAGATTGCTTTTATCTTGTATGGTCCTTCCCAATTAGCTCCAAACACTCCATGCTGGGGATTCTTAGTGTTTGGCATCACCTTCCTAAGCACCAAATCCCTTACCTTCAACAGATGTCCCTTTACCTTCTTGTTGTAATACCTTGCAGCACGCTGTTGATATGTCGTAAGCCTCAGCTGAGAATTTTCCCTTGTTTCTTCCAAAACATCCAAATGAAGCCTTTGATTAACCTCTGCATCTTCCTCCATGTAATGATCTCTATGAAGCGACCCTGAACCAACTTCCACAGGGACCATAGCCTCATAGCCGTAAGTCAGCATAAATGGAGTTTCTCCCGTAGTAGATCATGGAGTAGTGTTGTAGGACCACATCACTTTTAGGAGTTATTCGGGCCAATTCCCTTTCCGATCTTCTAGTTTAGTCTTGAGGGGTATGCTTTATTATCTTATTCACGGCCTCTATCTGTCCATTGCTTTGAGGATGATAGACCGCTGCAAACTCCTTCTTAATTTTCAGATCCTCACATAATTGCCGCAACTCCTTGCTATCGAACTGCTTACCGTTGTTAGAGACAACTTTGTAAGGAATACCAAACCTGCAAACAATAGAGTTGAAGAAAAAATCTCTGATTTTCTTTGCTGTGATAGTCTCCAATGGCATAGCTTCTGCCCACTTAGTAAAGTAATCAACCGCGACCACTACATACTTGACATCCCCTTTAGCCTTGGGAAATTCTTCAAGAAGATCTATTCCCCACATGAAAAATGGCCAGGGGCTCACCATAGGTGTTAGGAGCGTTGCCGGCATAGACGAATAGTTTGCAAAGCGTTGGCCGTGATCGCATGTTCTGACAAAATTCGCAGCATCTTCTTTCATCGTAGGCCAATAGTATCCTTGGCGTAAAACTTTCATCGCCAACGAGTTACCCCCCAAGTGATTACCACAAATTCCTTCATGCACCTCTCTTAGGATATAATTTCCTTCTTCTTCATCAACACATCTGAGCAGTTGTTGATTGAAGCCTCTCTTATACAGAACTTCATCGTACACCACATACCTTGCAGCCTGGTAGCGGAGTCGACGAGCCTTGAACTTATCCTCGGGGAGTGCTCCCTTATGAATGTAGACAAGAATGGGCGTCATCCATGTTTCCTTGGGAGCCTCATCCACTTGCATTGCCTCTACCTCCAGGATACTAGGAATTTCCTGGATTTCTAAAGGTGTAGATCCCAACAACACAGCCTCCTGCTGGGATCCCATTTTTGCCAGGGCATCCGCGTTACTATTCTTCTCCCGCAGTACGCATTCCAGACAAACCTCTTTGAACCTTCCAATCAGGCGCTGCGTGCACCTTAAGTATAATTCCTTCCGCGGTCCTCGAGCTTGAAACCCCACATTCACCTGATTCACCACCAACTCCGAGTCGCTTTTTGCAATTAAGTTCCGCACCCCCATTTCCAAAGCAATCTTCAGGCCATTGACCAATGCCTCATATTCCGCATCATTATTCGTTACATAAAATTTGAAGTGAATTGCACTCATCAGGTAATGGCCTTCCGGAGACACGAGTACTATGCCCGCACCCGCTCCTCCATTGTTAACTGCCCCATCTACATGCAAGATCCACCAGGAATGTGGGAACTCCTCTAAAAATTCTTCAGTATGAGGGGGATGTAGCACTACCAAAGCCCTATCATCAACCGCAAATTCAAATTCCAACAGAAAATAGGCTAAGGCTTGTCCTTTAATTGCTATACGGGGCATGTATTCCAAGTCAAACTGACCCAACTCCACAGCCCATTTCAACATTCTCCCCGATGATTCTGGCTTGTGAAGGACTTGACACAGCGGATATGTTGTACGGACTTCAATTCTATGGGCCTGGAAGTATAGTCGTAACTTCCGGGATGCAAGGATCAAGGCGTAAACAAGCTTCTCCATGCTTGTGTAGCGAGTTTCAGCATCATGCAATCGCTTACTCACGTAATACACTGGTGATTGTTGCCCGTCCTCTTCTCTTACCAGCACAATGCTGATTGAATACTCAGAAACTGCAAGGTACAGTATTAGAGATTCTCCATCTAGCAGTTTGACAACATGGTAGGGTTTCCCAGTTGTTCCTTGATTTTCCTAAAAGCCTCCTCACACTCGGGTGTCCATACGAAGTCTTTCCCTGCTAACTTAATTGCCATAAAGAATTTCTTGCATCTGTCGGACGATTTGGAAACAAATCAATTCAGCGCGGAGATCCTCCGAGTTAAGTTTTGCACTTGTTTCACATTGGTGGGTGATTTCATATCCAGCATTGCTTTGATCTTTGTGGGGTTGGCCTCAATTCCCCTATGGTTGACAATGAACCCAAGAAACTTGCCCGACTCCATGCCGAACACACACTTTTTTGGATTCAACTTCATGCAGAACCTCCTTAGAATGTCAAACATTTCCATCAAGTGCTCGATATGGTCATTCACCTCCTTGGATTTTACCAACATATCATCCACATATACCTCCATGGTTCTCCCAATCTGGTTTTTGAATATCATGTTCACCAACCGCTGATAGGTCGCGCCAACATTGATCAATCCAAATGGCATCCCTATGTAGCAATATAACCCCCTATCAGTAATGAAGGATGTATGCTCCTGATTGGGGCCGTATATAGGGATTTGATTGTAACCAGAGTATACATCCATAAAACTTAGCAAGGCATGACCCGCCGTCGCGTCAACCAACTGAACAATTCGTGGGAGCGGAAAACTATCCTTTGGGCAAGCCTTATTGAGATCTGTGAAATCTACACACGTCTTCCACTTGTCGTTTGGTTTTTTTACAAGCACTGGATTTGCGAGCCACTCGGGGTAGAAGGATTCTTTGATCAACCCCACTTCCAACAGTCGGTCTACCTATTCTTTTAATGCTATTGCCCTTTCCCCAATCACCGGGCGACGCTTTTGTCGTATGCCCGTGCAATTAAGGAAGATGTTCAAATGATGACACATTATCCTTTGGTCGATTCCCACCATGTCTGAATGACTCCATGCGAAGACATCGAGTTTTGTAATCAAGAAACGGGTAAATCTTTCCCGTATTCCATCACTTAGCTGAGATCCCACCTTCAAAACCTTGTTTGGGTCATCTTTGTCGACCGGAACAGATATTGTGTCTTCGGCCGGCCCCATTTTTTTGGCAGGCATAGGGATCCTGGGATCCAAATCAAAATCAAAGTTTTGTGGGTCCTCGACCTCTATTCTTGCATCCGAGGGCGCGTCCCCATATGCGGGAGCATCTACCTCAGGGAAAGGCATGGCTTTGTGCAATGCAGGTGTGGAGGGCGCGTTCTCGTTTTGAGGAGCATCAACCTCAGATCCATTTTCACTCCTCAAGGGCGTGTTCTCTTTTTCGGGAGTATCTACCGTGAGACTATTTTCGAGATTTATAAAATCTCACTTCTTCCTTCCAACTTTTCTCCGTTAACCTCCTTTTGCATGATCCCTTTTGTATGGTTCACCACAACTTCTTCCACACTACGGATCCTCGAAACATTCCCCAACGTCAAAAATGGGGTCCCGGTAGTATGAGTTTCTTCTTCCTCTGGTCCTTCCAGAAAATAATGGGCATGAACCTCTCCACTTGGTTTTATCTAAATGTCCTCTGCACCCTCAAATGGAAGGCCTTTTCCCTCATATCTTCTCCTACGAAATTCTTCAGCAGCCTTGTGATAGCAGTCGCGTGACCCGTATTGCGACCCTCTGAGACTGCCCACTCCGTTAGGTGTTGGGAATTTTATCATCAAGTGGTGTATTGAGGTTATCACCCTGAACGCTCGTAACCAAGGTCTGCCCATCAGCACATTGTGCGCAGAGTCCTGATCCAGCACCTTGAAGTCTATCATTTAAGTGACAGACAGAGCTCCTTCTCCAAGTGTAACAGGAAGTCTAACCGACCCCATAACTCTCACTACTTCACCAGTAAAGCCATAGACGTGTGCATCTTTGAAATACATGTCGCTATCCGGGAAACCCAATTTTTTATCCGTGCTGTAATACAGGATGTTATCAGAGCTCACGTTTTCCAAGAAAAATCGATGCACGTTCATTTCCCCAATAAGTATAGTAATCACTAGCGTATCTTTATGGGGATGGTGCACCCACCTTGACTCTTTTTCCCTGAATGTGATATCAGCAAATTCCCCTTTGAATATTTTTGGAGGTCTGTCTTCCAGGCTGTGAATGTTGGTGAGCGACGGGTATCGTGCTTCTCTTGCATTTCTTTCCAATGCCCGATTACTATCACCGACAAAGGGGTGTCCCCCAAAAATTGCCCTGATACTTCCAGCTCTTTGGAACTTAACCTCCGCTGTCTTTTCGGCGTCTTCCGCCCGCGGGGGCTGCCTTTCATCTTCCCCTTGTCATCACTTAACCTACGTCGTTTTACCTTGTCAATCTATTCTCCCAGGTATCCAGCCTTGATCAATTCTTCAATTTCATCTTTTAGGTGACGAAACTCGTGGGTGTCATGACCGATGGACTCATGGTAATCACAATACTTTTTCTTGTCTCTGCTTTGCCATGAAGTCAAATGGTCTGCTTTCTTGAAAATTCCTTTGTCCTTATTCACCTCGAAGATATGATCAATGGATGCTGCCAGTGGGGTGTAATTGCTTACCCTCCTTTTATAGTTCGACGGTGGACTTCATTCCCTCCGCGTGTTCACAGTATTCACCCTATTAGGGCTTCGGGCACTCCGCTGGTAATCTGGGCTCGCAGATATATCTCTTCTCTTAGCTCGCCCCTTGGAGTTATGGGTATTATCATTTTTCTTTATTTCGGCGAGTGATTGTTCAATTGCTTTGAAGGACTCTTCCTGCGCAAGTACATTAGCTAATGACAAAGGGTCCTTTCCTTGCAAGTGCTTCCAGAAATCTATTCCCACGCGCAGACCAGCTATAAGGAGTATTTTCAGTATCTCATCAGTCGCGCCCCTCACCAAGGTAGACTCTGCATTGAACCTCTTAAAGTATGAAGTCAAGCTTTCCCCTTCTTTCTGTTTCACGCTGGCCAGCGTGGTAACCGGTGGTGTATACTTTACTGCAGCCTGGAATTGAGTTAGAAACAAAGTTTTCATCTGTTCCCAAGATGTGATCACCTCTGGACCAAGTTTTTGGAACCATTGTTGAGCGCCTTCCTAGAAGGTAGACGTCAGGAGACGGTATCGTGCCAAGTCAGGCACCTGATACACATCCATCCCAATATTGAAATGCCCCAGGAACTCTACGGGGTCGAAGTTCCCATGAAAACACAAGTCATTAGTTGTGTTCCTGTATCCTGCAGGCAGCTGCGCTTCCCTCACAATAGCAGCAAAAGGGGATGGAGCTTGCGCAGTCGATGTTACCCTACCTCCTTCAAGATGGTTGAACAATCTCTTAAGATCATTCACATTAAACGTCCCTACTCCAGAAATGGTTTGAACGTTGTGTTATTGAGGTTGCCTCGCAACTTGTTGTCATTCCCCTTGGTTACCCCCGGGTGTACCGGTGGATCTTGCCACCCCTCGCTCTGAGGCTGCGGTTGTAGTATGTTTCCATCTTGATTTCGAACATTCCCCTGTGCACGAGGTTCTTCCTGGCCGTGCCTCGGTATTTCATCATTGTTTTGCAATCTTTCTTGAATTTGCACGTCGTCCCGGTCATGAGGACGCGTCCTGAACCCATTGCCTGTAGCACTGTGGGAAGCTACAGAAACAACGGCAGGAGATTCTTTAGTGGAGGGCGTGCCATCTCTCCTTCCATTGTAGGGTGCCCTTCCATGTTGGAATCCCATCCTTCCTCGTTCATTCCTTTGATAGACTCGGCCATAATTCCCAAACCTTTCTCGCGGAGGGGCACGCTCGTGCTTGCGGTGTCGCACCCTATCATCCCTTTGGTATGTAGGGGGGTTACGCGTTGTATCATGGGGCCTCGCTTCTCCAGCGTTTCCTTCCTTTTGTCATTCTACCAGCAGCATTCTCAAATCGTCGTCTTCCAACCTTATGCCAAGCCTTCTCTTTAAGGTCGAAAAATCCCCTCTTTCCTCATCTTGATTCTGAATGTTTTCCACACGACGACACTCGTCCATCGTATGCCAAGACCTGTGTGGGTGTGGCACAACCTGGTTGCCAAGACGAGGCCTCTCCCTACCGTTAGTGTCCTCATCGACAAGCTCCACAATAGGTTCTACATCATTATAATATTCCAAGCACCGCGGAGTGATTCACGGGTTTTCTCCACTGGCCTGGGCATCTCTTTCAACTACGGGTGTCTTCCCCACGGCATGGCCGCGACAGGTAAACGACGACCTCTCCTCGTCCTTCGACGCTCCACCGTATTCAGCCTTGAGTGAAAACTGTTAAGAGTATCCCCCATGCGGTACAATGGCTCCAAGATATCAGCGTTGCTGATGAGAACCGGAGGTGTTCCTCCCACATCCGGAGCTCTTGGTGGATCTGCCATGTTTCTGGGCACGTAGGGTTTATGGCGAGTGTAGCATCCCTCACCTTCTCCTTCAAATCTGCTATCACTTCCATCATAAGAACTTCCATCATGATTGTAAGACATCTTTTCCTCCCAAGATTACGATCTTAATCAACACCCCTCCTTCTAGCGCCAATTTGTTGACGGAGGAATCTGGTAACAACAAAGATTGAGGTTTCTCTCCAGAATTAAGATCTATGACGGTGGTTCTTCGCCGGAAAATCAAGTTGTGTGTGGTGGTTTGTGGTTGTTTTTAGGCTGAGATTGATCAGAGTAAGTGGTGGCTTATTTATCAGCTCTCAACTTCTTACCCCTCTCAATGTGCCTACGTACCCTTTATATTGGGGTCAAGTCTGACGTAGTTCGTGTGGAACAAGAAATCTAATGGGCTTAGACTTCTTATTCCTAGGCCCGGTAGAAGCACATACAGAATCCGTCTTCCGCTAGCTTTAGGAATGTCCAACTATGAGGCCCAACCGCAAAGGCCCAAGGCTCGTCCATAATTGTAGGACTTCACGGACAGTGCATCTCCCTGCGCAAGGATAACATTCCGCTACAGCTATCTCCTTTGATTTACAGACGCAGGTATAGCCACGATTCACCCCAAATGCCGGACGCGTCCCTATCCCCAGGATGAGGATAACACACCAGATAACAGGACAGGTAATCCCAAACTCTTGGGTGCAAAGTGCAGGATGACTCCAAAGTTCTCCAACGAGGACACCCGTTGAATACAATAACAGAGTTTCCAAAGCACGCACCAAAGTTAACCCCGCATCCCCAACGAGGACACCCGTTGAATACAGGAAGAGGCCATCAATCATCAAAACAACTAGAAAATTATAAAAACGAAACTATTCATTTTTGGGTTGGGAGTTCACATTCTCATCGTCTTTGATAAAATATACCCCTGGAGGCCTTCAAGATTTTCACGGACATCCCCCTCCTTGACCGTCTCAAGGAGAGAATTCTTCAAATAGTACCTGCAACAAATATGTTAGCAAAAAATAATCTCTGTGCCCCTTTCCATGCATCCTTTGTCCTGAGGTCACTCTTGATAATGCATTTACCACACATAGGACGCGTCCTAGGACATTGGGCGCGTCCTTACCTTCATGAAACCTGTATTGTTCTTCCAACAACTACTTCTCATAACATTCCATAGAGACAGGACGCGTCCTCTACCTCTAGGCGCGTGCTCCAACCTTTATTAACAAAAGGACCACATTTACTAAATACTTCCACCATGGTGGACGCGTCCAAAAACCCCTGGGCGCGTTTTGCTCTAATCATGCGCATTCAAGCTTTCTTACAAAAGCATCCTTAATAAACATTCCCAAGAACAGTGGGCGCGTCCTGCCTTACATGAGCGCCCAAATGATCACTCGATGAACACCTTCACCAAATTGGACGCGTCCTATAAATTTGGGTGCATCTTAAACCTCTTTTGGAACACAGCGCCGAGTTTGACCTCAATTAATACACATTTGACCCGCATTGATCCAATACCAAATTTTGGATATAACCTTTTGTAAATGATTTTCTGGATAACCTCTCAATCTCGTGTTTGATTAAACAATTCTGACCACATAAACTGGAGATTGTTCATAACCAGACACCAGAAGAGTTAAGGGTTGTACTATTAAGTACTTCATACACAAACGTTAATCAACTTTTGATTTCATGAGGAACATTTGTACTTTTCCTTGATCATCCTTTATTTATACGCCTATTCATTCTTATCCCTCGGTATCTAAAATAAATTAATGGTTCCAATCTCTATTAGTAATCAGTACACAACCCACACCTGTATGTATAACTCAAGAGAGGATAGTACTCGTATTGCTCTAATTAGAAAACTACAACGTACAGAGAATTAAAATGGAAAACATAGAAAGTGGTTTCTACAAATCAGGAACCACCAAAGATAGACTCCTACTATGTCTCAGTAGCTATTATTATGTTCCTAAAACCATGCTACACCACATGACTATTTCTACGTGACTGACTCTACTTTATTTAATATTTAGAATATGTTTAGATTAATTTAAATATCCAACACATTCCCCCCTAATCTAAACATGTCCTCAGACTTGTTCACATCATTCCAGTAAAGTCTTTGACACCAATTGCTTCTCTCATCTCCTCGAACTTAACACGTCCCAGTGCCTTCGTTAAAATATCCGCTCGCTGCTCCAGAGTAACCACATGCTTAACTATGAGCTTTCCACTCTCGATACATTCACGGATAAAGTGAAACCTCACATCAATATGTTTACTTCTTCCATGCAGAACTGGGTTCTTCATCAACTCGATTGCAGATTTGTTGTCAACATGGAGTATAACAGGTCCAATTTTCTGTCCAGATATTTCCTCAAGTAACCCACGTAACCAAATGCTTTGACAAGCTGCCAACGTTACCGCCATGTATTCAGCCTCGCATGACGATAGTGCAACCACACGCTGTTTCTGCGATGTCCACGATATCAGACTCTTATTCAAGTAGAAACACATTCCTCCAGTGCTCCTCCTGTCAACAACATCGCCCGCCAGATCACTATCTGAGAACCCAACCAATATTTTCACGCTTTGTTCATTCTCGTATGCTAGACCATAGTTAACAGTGCCTTTCACATATCTTAGTATATGTTTAACAGCTTGTTGGTGCTTCACGGTTGGCTTTTCCATGAATCTACTCACCACACCCACCGCATATGTAATATCTGGACATGTGTGTGTTAGATATCGCAGGCTTCCAACGATGCATCTATACTCTGTTGCTTCAACCAGTTGCCCTCCTTCGTCCTTATCAAGTTGAAGCTTATTTTCCATTGGAGATTTACAAGGGTTACAACTTACCATTCCAGCTCTGTCCAGTAACTTCTTTGCATATGCTGACTGTTTCAGTGTTGTAAGCAATCCCGTTTGGCTTACTTCTATACCCAGATAAAACGACAGCAGTCCCAGATTGCTCATTTCAAATTGCTTGTTCATTTGCAATTTGAATTCCTCTATTTCAAGCTCATTTGACCCTGTCACAAGTAGGTCGTCTACATACACACCCACTATGATCACACTTCCACTTGAAGACTTTGTATACACTGCTTGTTCATGTAGACACCTTTTAAATCCCAGCTCCTTCAAGCACTTGTCTAACCGAGCATTCCACGCCCTTGGTGCTTGACGCAGACCGTACAGTGCTTTAATCAATTTATACACTTTATGTTCTTCTCCCTCCTTAACGAAGCCCTCCGGTTGAGTTACATATACTACTTCATGAAGTTTGCCGTTTAGGAACGCAGACTTAACATCAAGGTGATGAACTTTCCACCCCTCCTTTGCTGATAATGCCAACAGTAATCGAACAGTATCAAGTCTGGCCACTGGTGCAAATACTTCGTCATAATCTATCCCCTTCCTTTGAACATATCCTTTTGCAACTAGACGAGCCTTGTACTTGACTATGTTGCCGTCAGGATCTTTCTTTATTTTATATACCCATTTCAGCCCAATAGGTTTGTGCCCAGGCAGCAACTCAGTAAGAGTCCAGGTGCCATTTTTCTCAATGGTGTCAAATTCTGTCTTCATTGCTTCCTCCCACTTTCATTCTCCTGCTGCTTCTTTAAATGTCGATGGCCCTTCTATTTTAAGCAACATTAACTCATCAATTAGGTCCACCATTTCAGTATCGTTGTAAATATCAGACAACGCCCTGTAACGTTTAGGTCCACTTTCTGTGCTTCTTCCAGACAGCGATGACGTCTCTGCAGTGGTGCCGGCAGATGATTCTCCGGTTGCTGTTGCAGAATTGACAGAACACGACTGAGATGGAGATAACTGGACTGGTGTCGCTATCTCAGACTCGACCTCTGTGTCGTCCATGTCATCACCCATACTTCCCATTTCGACATAATTCCCAGGGAGCACCAGTTCAGTATCTCTGTTCTGCTCCCTAGACCAAAACTGATTTTCTTGAACAGTTATATCCCTTCTAACATGTAATTTCCCTGTCTTGGGGTCGTATAATCTACTCCCCTTGGTTCCTGGTTCTTTGCCTAGGTAAATCACCATTTTACTTCGATCATCTAATTTTTTCACATGCACTGTTGGGATTTTCATATACGCGATGCAGCCAAACACCTTTATGTGTGTCAAGTCCGGTTTCTTCCCATACCATGCTTCATATGGTGTCCTTCCTTTTAACGTGCGTGTTGGGAGACGGTTTAGCACGTAGATTGAATGGCGTACGGCTTCTCCCCACATGTAGGCTGGTAGTCTTGACTCTTTTAAGAAGCTTCTTGTCATGGCGCCTATTGTTCGATTCCTACGCTCCACCACCCCATTCTGCTGTGGGGTGTAGGGCGCCGTATAATGTCTTTGTATGCCAGCTGCTTCACAGTACGCAGTAAACTCCTTCGAACAAAATTCCCCACCACGATCTGTTCTTAGAATTTTTATACTTCTTTCAGTTCCATTCTCCACCAATGCTCTAAATTTCTTAAACATCTCAAATGCATTGTTTTTTTCTTTCAACATATACACCCACATTTTCCTACTTAGATCATCAACAAACAATAGAAAATAGCGGTTACCTCCAGTTGTTATTGGCGAGATGGGGCCACATATATCCGCATGTATGATCTCCAGTAGTCCTCTCGATTCAGATTTGGTCTGCGAAGGAAACGGCTTTCGAGATTGCTTTGTCATCAGGCACCCTTCACACTTCTTTATTGGGTGAACCAATTGCGGAAGACCAGATGCCATCTTTTCCCTTGACATCATCTCCAACGCTTGAAAGTTTACATGCCCCAGCCGGGTGTGCCACAACCACGTATCTTCTTCCACCTTGTTCATAAAACATGAGTACCCACTCTCCTCAAGGCTGATTTTGTACAAGCGATTTTCAGTCCTCTTCACCTTCATTAACAGTTTCCCGCTAGCTTCATGCACCCAGAGATATTCACCATCGAGAATCACTTTGTTCCCGGCTTCAGATAACTGTCCCAGACTTATGATGTTGTTGCATAAGTTTGGGATATAATACACCTCTGTCAGGACTCTTTCTTCCCCATTCTTACATTTAAATGCAACAGTGCCCTTTCCTTGAATGTCAACGGTTGACCCATCTCCAAATTTCACTTTTCCGCTCACGCGTTCATCCAATTCTTTGAATTTTCCGCGTTGCCCAGTCATATGATTACTCGCCCCGTTATCCAAATACCACACTTGTGATTCTCTTTGTCCCTCTGTGTTTGATCTCAATTTTGGAGTCATTGAATCCTCCTTCAACAACATAGACTCGACATTTGTCTCACCTATTTCAGCAATCAGTAGTGTTGGTTCATCCTCGTGGGACATGGAGAGATTTGCCTCCTTTTGAGTGTCCCTGTCTTTGCGAGGTTTTCGACATTCTGCAGCAAAGTGGCCATGTCCTTGGCAGTTAAAACACCTTACTTTACTTCTATCTCGCACCCCACGCACTGATTCCCTTGAGCGATTGTCACCACTGACTCGCTCCTTGTTGCTTCTCTTCACCCACTCGTCCCGGGTCAGCAACAGTTGTCCTTCATCCCTCTCCCGTCTCTTCCATTCTTCCTCAGTCAAGAGAAGCTGTCCTTGGCTCACCTCTGTTACACCTTTCATTCGCTCCTCATGCGTCTTTAGTGAACCAACAACCTCCTCTACCGACATCTCCTCCAAATTCCCAAATTGTTCAAGGGCTGAAGCAATTTGCAGGAACTTGGGGGGAATTGCTCTGAGCAATTTTTTTACGACGTACTCTTCTGCCAGCGTCTCTCCCAGGGCTCTAATATTGGTTACCAGATTATTCAATTTCAGGTAGAAATCATCCAATTGCTCAGTTTCCTTCATACACAAGGATTCAAATTCACATTTAAGTGTCTGTGCCTTGGCTTTTCTTACCTTCTCAGCTCCGAGGGACATTGTTTTAACTGCGTCCCAGGCCTCCTTAGAGGTTTTCTTTTCCGCGAGTGTCAACAGAGTGTCCTCAGGCATTCCCTGGTAAACGAGGGCCAAAGCCCGTTTATCCATCTTCTCTTCCACGGTCGCCTTAGGGTCCTTAGGTTCTATGGCATCCCACACACCATGTGCCTGCATGAATACTTTCATTTTCAGTGCCCACACTGTGTAGTTGGTCCTTGTCAGCATAGGATAACTCAGCCCGAAGGAGCTTTCCTTCACCTTGCTCGGTTGTTCCATCTGAACACGTGATTGATTTGTCTCACAGAATTGTCTTGCTCTGATACCAAGTATTAGTAATCAGTACACAACCCACACCTGTATGTATAACTCAAGAGAGGATAGTACTCGTATTGCTCTAATTAGAAAACTACAACGTACAGAGAATTAAAATGAAAAACATAGAAAGTGGTTTCTACAAATCAGGAACCACCAAAGATAGACTCCTACTATGTCTCAGTAGCTGTTATTATGTTCCTAAAACCATGCTACACCACATGACTATTTCTACGTGACTGACTCTACTTTATTTAATATTTAGAATATGTTTAGATTAATTTAAATATCCAACAATCTCGTTGTCAATAATAATAGTAGCATGTTTATCTATAACACACGCATCAACATCGTCCACCAAATATAACTTATCTTGCAATATTGGACGTGCCAATTCCCCAACTCATTTGTATGATATCAATTAATCAATTCATTTAATCATTGTAAAGCATAATCCACGTCTTATTAATAGTTCACAGTATATGTGTTCTCTGCCGGCTGGGTGGAGGATCTAGCAAGGGCAAGATACGAAAGTGCCTCAGCAAAATTATTCTTCAAAATTTACTCGATGTTCCTCTAATGAAAATTCATGAATCTGCCACTTAAGGGTCATAATATTACAGAGCTTAAAATTTTTAATCCTGATTATATTTATATTTATGATAAAATATGAGCTCGTAGTTCTTTGATTAGTAGCGGATCAAGGAAAAAAATGTTGAGCACTGCCTGCCTCTTAGTTGTGCTTAAAAAAATTACAGCAAGTCAAGCAATACATACAATGCCAATAGTAAAACTAATATTCATATCAACTATGTCGTTGGAAGTTGGAGTTCTGTCTAATTTAGACATGATAACAGTTCTGTCAATAACTTAAATCAAGAAAAGTCAGATGATCAAGTAGAGATTAATCTGATAAATAATATGTTTAACTGCTAATTAGTCAATCCCTCGTTGGCAGGATGCGAAATTGATGAGAATTATCCAAATGCGCGCCTCACATTTGTCGTTAGCTTGGTCTTCATCTTTTAATAATGCATGCTGTCATTAAGTTAGTTAAGAAAATGTTAAGAGAGTTTAAAAAAATGCATGTTGTCATTAGTTTAATGGAGAGATTAGTACATGCTGATTAAGAAGATGGAATCTAAGGACCAACTAGCCGGTTTTCCCAGAGGGGGATAAGCAAATGAAATGCAGTCATCAACCGGAAAGAGTGGGGGGTTTCTGTAATGTAAGAAAGCAGAAACATGCAGCATTATATGTTAGATTCCCATGCTATATGTGCCCTTCACATGGGGACTTAATTTACTCCTTTTCTTCCTTTGTTTAATGCATACATGTATCTGTTATCTGTATGTCTATAATTACCATCTTAAACTGGTCCAAACCTTTTATTATGGGTTTACTTCTTTGATATTGGCCCCCCTTTTATTATTAATCTTATAAAAAACAGTTATAAATTTTTAATATATACATAGTTTATTATAACTTATAATCACGCAAGATTTCTTAAATATTGACATGACATTAAAATTTTATTCAATTTTATAATTTTGATCATATGATGCATTAATTAGACATGTAAATTCGTTCATATCATATATTTTTTGTGCATGTATTTAAAGGCCATCAACATGACCTAAAATCGTGAGAAGAAGCAAAAACATAACCTAATTGAACATGTAACTTACATTTATTAGCGGTGATGATATGATTTTGCCAAAAAAAAATATGTTAGTTTCTAAGTAAGTTAAGCGAAGTATTGTACACATCGCACGTTAGCCTCTGAAGTCAGTGATAAATATAAAGTGACCTAGAAAATTTAACCGGAAAAAGAAGGAGATGTTACTTTTGAATTTAATCGAAGGAAGAAGATGTTTCTTTCATTTTTATGATTTATTAATTTTCACTTGTAAAAATTTTCACAGAGTAATTTTTCAATCACTTATACATTTTAAAACCTATCACTAAACTAAGGGGGTGTATTCATTTCAGATTTTAAAGGATTGTTAATAATTTATGGATTTTAAAAGATTTTCGTTAATTTTAATTCTTTGTGGATTTTGATGGAATTGATCCAAAATCTTGTAGAGTCTTTGCAGATTTTGTGGAGTTTTTTAGAAATCCATCAAAATCTTCATGTATTTTGAAGAGATTTCAAGATATTAAAAATGTACTAGCAAATCCATCAAAATCCACAACTTTTTTAAATAAAAGAAAATTCATGGACTTTTGAATACCATCAGATTTTGATGGATTTTTTAAAATCCAAATTGAATACCACCAAATTTTGATTGATTTTTTAAAATCTAAATTGAATACACTCAGATTTTAAAAGATTTTTTCCAATCTTTTTTGAATACCTTCAGATTTTAAAGGATTATTTAAAATTCAAATTGAATACCCCATGATTTCTAAAATTCATAAAAATCCTTCAAAATCCCAATTGAATACACCCCCTTAAGTGTTTAAATTTTTGTCGGCAATAATGTTAATCATTTCATTAATTTTGTTTTAAAAATATTAAAATTAATCGGTTACATGGATAAACCTAATAATATATAACCCAGCCTATATTTTGAAAAAAAAACTCTCCAATTGTTTTGGTTGTTCTTTTAAGATCAAACTCTAATTCCAAAGAACTCCAAGCCCAAATTCGGAGTTTTAGTAACCAAATCGATTATTGTGAAATCATGTGCCTGATTTCATCATGATTTGATTTTGGAAAATTTTCAGTTTTGACCTAATTTAGGGCTTCATTTTGGTTAATCATTCACATATTTTAAAATTATGAATGCATAAATCATTCGATTATGAGCTTGCATTTATTTTTTTGCGTGATTTTTGAATTATGATTCTGTGTTCGCCGGAAAAATTACTCCAACTTGTGTTATTCATTTCTCAGATGATTTAGTGATCGTTTGTGAAATTTAAGTTCGTCTAATAATCTTGTAGGAATGTATTGGTTCATATGTAATAAGTTTTATTGATATTTGTACAATTTTGGTATTGCTCGATTTTGAACTCGCCAAATTTTTTATTAAACATGACAAAATTGTCAAGATACAGTTTGATTGGGATTGGGATTGTTGTTACTAAATACGAGTTGTTGAGGCTGTGTAAAGTAATTTGGATTAAAAAATCATAGAA
Source organism: Apium graveolens (assembly GCF_009905375.1). Lineage (NCBI taxonomy): Eukaryota > Viridiplantae > Streptophyta > Magnoliopsida > Apiales > Apiaceae > Apium > Apium graveolens. Next base: position 112,270,513 of record NC_133652.1, read on the forward strand.
AGCTAATTTTATTTGACCATTAATTGGATTTGACCGGAAAGCGATTATTAACCGGAATGTCACCGGTTTCTGGGTTGGTCAAATTCCGGCAACATGTTCATTATTTTTCGGTTATGTTAATAGCGAAAAATCAAATCTATCATAATGTACTGCAATTGAATACAAAGATAAAGTCGTGATAAAAAAAAAATAAATCATAACATTGAGTGGTAAGTTTCTAAAAAGTTTAATAAGTGAGTGATTAAAAAATTGATATTCCCTCATTTAAATACATGATTTGTATGTATAAATGATAAAATATAAAAATTAATATGGTTAAATTAAGAAGAAGAATTAATTAATATTAACTATAATAATATCAGAAAATTGTGTAGCGGAACATGCCTGTATATGTAACATAACTTCTTAAATCATGAGTTATCAGTTGAGTATTTGTTTAATTATTTACTTTAAACACTAGACACTTGTATAGGTGTACTTTTAGTAGCCAGTTTAACCATTTCATAAACATGGCTTTAAAAATGTGTATAGTATAAATAAGCATTCCAGTGCAGAAATCTAACACACATTGGATGGATGGATACAAGGGTTGTTAGATGTTATTAATATGTGAAGTCTTGATTCTAAATTGTACCATAAGTGGCATGGGATGTATATATCAATCGACCAAACAATCATCAGGGGGCTAATATTTAAAATTTAATTAACTAATTAGTAAATTGAAAGAGAATCTAGCTAGCTAATCAACCTCATTGGTGAATTTGTTAAATAATTGGAGAATAATAAAGAGGAAAATTCAAGTGGAGGGCTCAGAAATAAATTATGGAATGAAGATTTTAGTAAGGCGAGAGAGGGAGCCGACAAAGGGCATCTTTATTACATAGAATTTCACCCCCAAAAAAGAGTCATGCGAGAGAAAGACCGAAAGAGCATACTGAGCCTTTTAGAACCTAATAGAAGAAATAAAGGTTCCTGTTGCCTGCCTGCAGGGAAAAATTATTAACTGGGGCTCAATTCCTACATGCATCTGAATAATTAAATACACATATTGCACATATAGTATAAACACGCACATGCACAAATATTTCATCAAAATATATAATTTAGTAGTATAAATTTTGTTACAAATGCGTGCCAAATTTACCATACTCTTGTTCAAGGTCAAGTTAGAGGAGGCTTATACTTATACTGACGATATACGAAGGTCTTGTTGGTATGAAACTATCCTGGCTCCTTACTCCGATCCTCTCTAATCCTGAGAGTTGCGTAGAAGTATAAACTTGAAGTTGATTGTAGGTATAATTGTAGATCTGTGTTTTCATTTTGTAATAACATTGTGTTGAGATAATTAAGAAATCAATTATTCAAAAAATTCAAATTGTTAGAAGTAGGGTCTATCGAGAATGTTACATTTTAATAATCTAACAATCGAAACTTATTCATGTCTTGACAGTATGTACAAGAACTCCAGAGAGGTTGAGCTCACTCTAGAGTCTTGCGTGTGGTGGATGCTGACTCTCTCTACGATGCAAAAATACATATTAAAAAATGTCAGCGCTATACCCGCGTCTTTTCTCCGTCATTTTCATCCACACCAGCTCTCAACTCTCTGTCTCAATCATGCTGTTTTATCAGTCAAACGCGACCACCCCGGCCGTTACCACTTAACTTGTAACGCAAATCTGTGTCCTAACTCTCCTGTTTTCATTCACTATAAACCGGGTTTCAGTTTTCTCATTATATTATTATATTAAGTCTTCTGTGAGATCCATACATATTACATAGTAGTAGACTTGAAGCATAAAGGATCTGAGATCGCCAGGATGTGAAAAGAATTTTATGAACCCGCTTGGATTGCTTAAAAATAAAAAAATATGTTCATATAAAAAAAATATAAAAGAGTTAATTGAAATTTTGCAACCTCGTTTCAGGTTTCCATCTTTCGTTCAAAAACAAAACTATTTATCTATTTTGCATATAATTGTGATCCTTAACTTTAAATATCAAATATAACATGCACCACTTCAATCATTTTCGGTTAAAAATGTTTATATTTTCGGATAAAATTGAAATTCAACATATCATTTAAATAGTAATAATTTTAAATTACAAAAATAATATTAATATCAATTGTTTTACTTTACTCAATTTAATTTTTTAAAAATTAAAAAATATATGTATTTTTCAAAAGTTTTACGATTACCTATGAATATATAGATATATATATATATAAAGATATTTTGGATGATCATTTTTTTAATTATTTAACTTTATGATTAGTTTCGTGCATTAATAATAAAAAATAACTATAATTTTTTTATCTAGAAAATGCATTAATATATATTTTAATTGATATTAAATTTTAGTTACTAGTATTAAAAGTTCAATTCTAATTTTATCATTTTAAACTGAAAATTGTCAAAGGTTGTTGTTTTTATACTGAAAGTTAAGGGTTAGAAAATTGTTATTTGCAAAGTATGTATTAAATTTTGAGCTTTTTTAAAAAATATCCAAGGCCACAAATCTTTTTGCAAAAATATATTTTTTTAAAAAAATTCGCAAAAATAATTTTTTTAAAAAAATTTTGCAAAAATACCTTTTTATATGCAAAAATATTAATTTTTTAAATTTATTTTTTGCAAAAAATCGATTTAACTAATTGCAGACTAGTTGAATGTATGTTTGGTTTGAGCTAATTTTGGTTAATTTCCTATTTTTTTAATTCAGAAGATAGTAAAATCGTAAAAAAAATATAGAAAAGTTAATATTTTTGATAAAAAAAAAATTACATTTTTATTTTTGAATGAAAGTTAGAGGTTGCAAATGCAATTAAGTCATTAGAAATATTTCTTGAGATAAAATAGTAGAGATAAAGACTTGTTTATACACTCTTATTCGATTTTATACACTATTTTTTTATGTTCTTTTAATTTTATATATTTTAAAAGATAAAAAAGTAATAAAATTTTATAAAAATAAAAATAACTACATCCACTACACTTATTTTATATATTAAATTTTAATTGATCCCAATTTTACCCATTTTCTTATTTTCTCTCATTAAATTGCACATTTTTTTATTTTTTTATCTAAATTATTTCTATACTAATAGCTAAATTATTTCTATACTAATAGCTGGAAGGAAGTAGTATTTATGTTCCTTTAGTAGTATTTATGTTCCTTTAGCTAAATTTTCATGTACAATATATGCATGGTTTGGTGCTGACATGTACCGATCAATTTTTAACATATATAATATATATTATGGAATAATAGTTGATTTGTATATTGTAAACAATATCATTTTAAAATGTATGGACTTATATCTCAAAAATAAAAGTATATAAAAATGAATGATCCTCCACGTAGACCCTACTTATTACTAGAAACTTTGAATGATTCTGTTATTACAACTCGGAGAGCACTTTGTAAACTCCTATGATAGTTTAGGTTATTGTTTGTGAGTATTATCAGTAGGGAGGGTGTTTAGTTGTTTTGTTGTGTCTGTCTTTCTCTCTCCTCAATGTTCCTTTTTATTTTTCCTATTACTGGCCAGTTGTCCCTAAGAGATAGATGACTATTATAGGTGTTACTGTTTGTGCCGTAGAGCAGCAATATGATGTTTTAGTTTAAAATATTAGGATTATTAATGTTTATGTTCCATCAATTATTCCCTTTATAATTTATTAATTCTTAATTTACTGTGATATAAATGTTAGATTAATAAATGTCCTTGAAATATGATATGCAATTCTATATCTCTAAGTACGTGACTTAAAAATGAGATTATGAGAATAGTATCAATATAAATAAAGGTCCCTAGTCGAGTATTATTATTAAGGGACAATAATAATGCAATAAGATTAGTGTGTTTGTTGACTGATGATCACATCTCATTGATCATAGGTATAGTGATACTAAAGTCAAAGACACGGGCATATGTATATGTACATGGTGCTGGACAGACCCGATGTAAGATTCTACATGTCTGTTGTGTTATAAGTAATTCTCACAGTGATAATGATGTAATGGTCCTTAGACCTGAAGTCATTATATTTCTATATGAGAATTAATATACATTGATTCCATTAAAAATTATCCTTGACCGGGTAATGATAAAAGTGGACATTGGGTATATTATGAATCGTATGAAAAATATGAATGATCTAGATGGGATTTAACCCTCCTATTTTTGGAGTGATATTATTGGCATCTTGTGTGAGTTAGACTATGAAATGCGTGGTCACGCTCAAATGTTGATTTGATATGATAGTCTATTCATTGATCAAGAAAACCAAGATTAAACTATGATGAGGATGACACATAACATGCCTCTAGTTTAATCTATAATATTTGGTTAAAGGGACTTTGAGATTAGGCTACCTAACGAAGGGGAGAGGCTGTGGAAAATAGGGGGAGAATGATGGGTTGGAATTCCCTTAGAAGCGTTTAGGGCTGGGCTACGGCTGCCGATGCATTGGTTTATTCACACGCTTTTGTATGAAATGAGGATTGACATTGGGCAGTTAGGCCCTAATTCAGTTAGGAAGATCACGGCCTTTATAGCTAGATGCACCGAATTGGGTTTGGAGCCAGCCCTGGGCTTCTTTTGGTCTCTGCACAAAATGCAGGGATCGTGGATTATAATTGTTGCCCCTCAGTGAAGCCTATGTTTTATTGTTAGGTCACATATACTGTAGAGGGGGGTGAATACAGTGTATAGGACAATCAAATCGAATTTTAATAACACAAGTAACAGAAAACAAACTTTATTCAAAGCAATAAACTATGTTACAGTATGGAACTGTCCTCTCTCAGTGATGAACAAATATCACGAGAGCTGCTAGGGTTACAATGAATAATATTCTCGATAATGATAACATTTATAGTGTAAACCCTATGTCTGTGTTTATATACTACACAGTTACAAGATAATCGCTAATTGATATGGAATATAATTCTGCTTCCTAAAATATATCAATCAGATATCTTTTCTTCCAAGTATTCTATTCTTCATAGAATTTCTTCTTCATGCATATCTCTTCTTACGTTTGTCTTGATCTTCTTTTCCTTTTAACCAGCCGCCTTCCTTATCTGAACGTTTCCTTTAAGTCCTGATATTATCTTCTGATAAATATCTCCTGAACCTTAAGTACTGATAACTTAAGTTCTGACTTCAGTATAAGTGCTGATTGCAGTTAAGTACAGATTTGTCCTGTTTAAGTAAGATCTGAAAACTAAACATAAATCATATTAGTCATGACATTATCAAATATATCTAATAATCTCCCCCAACTTGTAAATTAGCATAATATACAAGTTTAACAGATATTTGATGATGTCAAAAACATTAAGTACAAATGCATGAGAATTTGACTAGATAACTACAACTTACAGTCCTTAAAGCTTTACCAACTTTAACTACTGATAACAACTTCAGTCTGTATTCATATCAGAATTTGAGCAGTTGTAGATCTTGACTTGGCTTCACTTTCTGATCTCTCTGATGTCAGGAGTTGTTCTGAGATAGTTCTTTAACAAACATCTCTCAGCATATCTGAGTTCATCAATCATCCTCCTTTTAGCATCTTTAAGTTCTACAAAATCTTCACCAGTTTGAAAGATAGCAGCCCTGAGATCATTAATTCTAGCTTTCCTTATATCCGGATCCAGTTTGATCAAATACGCCTTGTCAGACTCAAGATTGAATTCTACAGTCTTATAACCCAGAAAGGTAGTTATAATCTTAGCAGAGTTAGGCTTCATCTCAACAATATCACCCTTGTGATCTCTGTACCTTGGAAGATATGTGATATCAGACTTTACAGAATAAAGCCTTTTCTGTCTCTGAATTTGATTCTTCAAATAGTTTGCAGCACTTTCTGTTATTCTGTCATTCACTTGAAGTAAGAATAATACATGTTCCAATTCTTCAAAATACTTCAGTGGAATAGCATTTTCCCTTATATGATAAACCCTACCATCTGTCATGAAGTATAACAAGATGTGTCTTTTCAAGTAGGTATGGTAAACCATCTGTACATATTCTATTTGATTCAATCTTTCAGAAGTTGCTCCAATACCTGGTTCACTTAAAGAAGTTGGATCATTGGTTGTGTTCTGTACTCTTCTTTCATCAGCACTACCCAGTCCAGATTTATCTCTTGCTTCCTTTCCATTAACCACTCTTGCTTCAAAACCACTTGATGCAGTCTTCAAAGGTTGAGTCTGTTTGGCTTTGGTGAATCCTGGTAGAAGTAACTTTGAGGGTTTAACATGAGCAATGTCAGAGGTTTCCTTTTCCTTATCTTCTGATATCAAGTCAACTTGAGTTATGTCAGAGGTTACTTGATTCTTTGTAATATCAGAACTAACTATATCTTGACTCTGAACAACTTGAGCCATGTCAGAGGTTATCTTAGAAATCTTCCTTGAAGTCAGAGTAAGATCAACATCTTCAATAATAATTTCTTCATCCACAGGAGGCACATAAACCTTTATAGGTTCACCAACTTTTTCTTTGTCCTTGGACCTTGGATCTATCTGCAATTGTGATTTGACCTTGGTTGCTTCAGGATTTGTCCTTTCTTTTATCAAATTGCCTTTGGTCTTAGGAAGTTTCTTTTTACCAACAGAAGCTTCAAATTTAGAATTGACTTTTTCTGACTTAACTCTAGCTTCTTTTTCCATCAGACTCTCAAAGTCCATTCCTGGATTTTCCTTAAGAAATAATTGTCTTGATATTTCTTCATCAAGATCTAAAAGTTCATCAGAACTTATCCTTTTACTAGTATCAGAAGTAATTCTTTTTCCAGTATTAGAACTTGTTCTATGACCTGTAGCTTCAGCTCTTCTTGATGAGAAACCACTACCTTGACCATGACCTCCCCCCATTCCAGAGTTTCCCTGGTCATCTTTTTCATCATCCTTCCCCTTCAGTGTCTTAACAGTTTTGCATTTGGACTTAATTACCTTCTCCCCCTTTTTGGCATCAGCAGGTAAGAGAAGAGAGACAAGCAATTCCACTGAGGATTGGATTTTATCGAGTTGAGATTGCTGAGAAGCTTGATTTTTCAAAATATCATCAATCTGAGACTGTTGCTTCTCTTGGGTCTTCTCAATGTAAGCAACTTTGTCAAAGGTAGCTTGGAAGAAAGTTTTCTTGTCAAATTTCTTAATCGTTTCTTGCTTGAGCAATTCTTCCTGAATTTTATGTAACTCTGCATGAGTTGTTGAATGTAGACCTTGCAGATGTCTAGTACTCAATGCAGTGACTCGAAGCTGTGTCTTGAAATCATCATTTATTAGCATCTCATCAGCTTTTGCCAAGTGCGCAGCAAGAATTTTTTCAGATGGAATAAAGGTAACTGTGTTCCATTCCTTAGTCCACTCCTGTCCTATAGGAGTTTCACTCCAAGGTACTGGTGCTTCTCCTCGAACAAACTTCTTGACTAGTTCAGATTTAGAAATGGTTTGTGGAGGTGCATGTCCTGAAGGACCAGCTTCATCAGCATCTACATTTATAGCAGCATCAGCAGTATCATCAGTATTTGCAGCATCAGAACTGACAGAGTCAGCATCTACTGTTAAAAGAACAGTATGAGAAGCAATTGAGACTTCAACATCCTCCTCTAAGTGCTGATCTGCTTCCAAGTTCTGATCAACATCCATAGTCTGATGTTCACCTATATTCTGATCATCAATATCTAGATGCAGAGAAGGTGTTGCAGACAAATCTGGAGTTTCATTAGCATCAGTAAGTGGTGTTGTTGATGGATTTATTGTTGTTGGAGCTTCTAAATAGAGAACCTCAGGCACAACTAGATTGTGAATATCAATTTCAGCACTTGTGCCTGGGTCTTCAGTAGATACTGGTTCATGTACAGGAGACACAGGTGGTGTAGATGCTTTATCTATAGCAGTAGCTTCATGAGTTGGTGACAATGAAGATGGAGATGCAGTAGCTCCAGCAAATTATGGCTCTTTTGAGATCAGAGATTCCTGATCTCCTTCCGTAGCTACTGCTTCCTCATCATCTGAAGCTGGCCTGTGAGCTCTCTGTTTCTTTCTTTTCTTTGAAGGTGTAGATTCCTTGGGAGTTTCAGCATAAGACATTCTTCTAAGCCTTTTGAGAAGCTTAGATCCCCCAATTCCAGTATCCTTCTGAGAAGAGACCTTATCAGCTTCTTTTATAACAGGTTCTGATACAGGAACATGTTCCTCACTATCGGACTCATCTCTCAGAACAAACTTCATTCTCTTCTATGTTGTCTGAGGTACATTCTTTGTCCTCTTGGGCTTGGAAGATGAAAGCTTCACAGTATGTGCTAATGATGAAGGTTGAGGTAGCTGTGAAGTTTTGAGATATGTTCTGACATAAGGTTGAGTAGATTGAGGTGTATGTGTAGTATGTTCTGATGGTTGTTGAATTGTCTGGGTGGTGGTGGTGGGTTGTACATCAGGGCAAATAGATCTGTAGGTTAGAGGATCATCATTTACCAAGATCTGTTTTACAGACTGAGGTATCTGTAAGGGTCTAACCGCCATTTTCTTAAGGTCAACATTTACCAAGTCATTAAAAGCACGTTTTGCAAGTTTAAAAGGTGGAAATAAAGAACTGGCTAGTTGGGGTTCATTAGCACAACAAAAGGTATATATAAGCTGACAGAATCTAGCAAAGTAAACTACATTTCTATCCTCTGTCATCCTATCCCCAATAAAACCTAGCACAGCACTTGCAAAATCAAAATGAGTTTGGTGAATAATAGCATACCCGATGTGCTGACTCATGATTGGAATGGCATCAAAGTTGGAACACTTATTGCCAAATGCTTTAGTGATGCAGTTGAAGAAAAAGCTCCATTCCTTTCTGATATGAGCTCGTTTCAACTGTCCAAGCTTGGCCAAACTCTTCTCATACCCCAAATTGGCCATGAGCTGCTGTAACACTAGTTCCTCCGGTGTTGAGAAAATGCAACCTTCTGGTAAATGTAGAGCTTTGTGAACTGCTCCAGGAGTTACCACATGTTCAACCTCATTTACTTCGAAAATAATACTTTGAGTACCAGTAGCACCACCATTATCAAAATGCCCAGTCCGCCAAAATGTCAGAACTTGTTGGCTGGAAATGACTTGAGGCTGGGTCAATGCATACCCAATTTCACTGTGTGCTAGAAGATCTTGCACAAAGTGCAACTCAGATGGAGCTTCATCATGATTTAAGATTGCAGCATAGTTGTTGGGAACGAACTTGACTCCATCTATGATCAAATCCTTAGGTGACATGAGAAAAATTGAGAATTAAGGTTTCCTGTAAGGTATTTGATAAATTGTCTGTATGAAAAACAACGTCAGGAGATGAGAGAGAATAGAAGTAAAGAAAGATAAAGTGTGAAAGTAAATAAAAGATTTTACAATCTTCTCTCTCTTTTACTTATACACGGTGGAAAAAGTAACCGTTAGACACCTGTCAGACATGCAACAGTACAGAATAATTAATGGGCACGGGAAAACAGTAATCATTACTTATCACATGCAGTTTTTCAAGGAAAAACCGTTCCAGTTACCAAGTAATCCCATTAATCAAGGTAATTCAGTTTTAATTTAAAATTTAAACTGTTCCCACTTATTAAATCATTTTTACTATGAAACCAATATTCTGTAAAAATACATCAGGTGAGAGAATGACCAAAAAAAATAAATCAAGGAATCAGGTACTGCCACGTCAGAATCAGAACTTGATTTGTATCAGTAATACAATGGTTATCAGAATATGGATAAATCGGGATTTAAAAATGTATCAGAATTTTAAACAACTCAGAGACAACATCTTGCAAAAATATAAAAATTCCATTAATATATTAAGAGAATACATTCATGAAATTGAAATTACAGCACAAGATTACAAGAGTGTCCTAAGCTACAAGGCCTATTTCTTCTTCCTACTCTCTACAAACAGGACAGCGAGACGAATGATTCGCTCCTGCTGTCAAAGAGCTTCCATCCGTGCTTCTTCCAATCGCTCAACATGGCGATGGTAATCCATATAGAAGAACAAGAGGTCTGTCAGAACCTCTTGGGGAACAGAGTCCCAAACATTATCAGGAATAGCATTAACATGCCATTCATGCTGCCACGCTGGATAGCTCATGGTGAGAGAGAAAGTATCATAGTTTAGAGCTAAGTTGTAGTTCACCATGATTGTGATGATAGAGAAATAGATGAGATTGAGAGCTTGAGAGTTTGAGAGAAAATGAGAGATGTACTGACTGGAGTGAAGTGTTGGTTTATATAGGCAATGGAATGCCAGGAGACGCAAGGAAAATTTTAATGCTGACATGTAGAATTAATTCTACCTCGTCTCCCTAGACTGAGGAGAATAAAAACAGCCATTGGAAGTGTAAAACGGGGTTTAATGCGCACAAGAAACAAGTAAAAATTACTGTGCATGGACGTGTACCACTAACCCTAATTGTATTAACTGTTAATATTCCACTCAAACATAGTCTGATTTATAATAAGACTGTTTCAGATTTTAACCACAAATAAGTCAAGTAAAGAATCAGAATTTAATATCAGCACTTAGACTTATATCAGAACTTAACAGTCATCAGAACATGATTTCTTAGCTCGAAAAGTTGAATGGATATTTCTGTAATTCTTCACACAAACTCTGATTTAGGTTTTTCAGAACTTCCATCAGAACCTGTCCTCAGAATTTATGCAATATGACACATAAACTGTTCATCTAAAACAATATTGACCGCCACAGTAATTGTTATCATTCATATGGAGTGTAAGTGTGTGCATTAAGCTAAATATCAGACAAAGAGTAAAGTCTGATTCACTTCAGTACATCTTATAAATAAGGCATAACTAAGAACTTTACTTAAAATATGTCATTATTCTGAAGCCTACTATTGAATGAGTTCATGCATGAGTCCACCTCAACTGTTTTGTGCTTATTTTATGCATCTTTTGAAATTCCATTTTACAATGGCTTCTCAGTGTAAGTAAGTCACGACTGCTTATCAGAATTTATGCTAATATCAGAGTATTTCTCCAATAATCATAGAGTGTGAAAAGTCACCAAGAAAAATATTTATTTTTGCTTATTCTGATGCATATTACTTAATACCAGCAATGCACTTGGGTCGTCCCTTCCACATTTTTACTCTAGATCTCAAAGGAGTACCTGATTTTTATTCCCCTTTTTTTTTCTTTTGATAAGTGAGGTTTATCAGCACTTAGTACATTCAGCAGATTTACTACCATCAGAACTTAACAAATTAGAAGCATTATTCTAGTTTTTGACTTAGTAATAAGATAGACAACGTAAACATAACGAAGCTCAATATCAGAATTTGCTTGTGTCAATAGATTTCCACATAAATAATTACTTCTAACATGGGATCTCTAGTATATTAAAGACTACTTGGTCAACATCTAGCACAGTTATCCTCATAGGATTGAATAGTCACAGAAACAGTCATTTCACTATCAAAGTTTTGAAATTCACATCAGACAACAATCAGTACTTAATCAATTTTCAATTAGGCACAGAATACACAAAGAGAGTAATATCTATAAATACTTATCATAAAGTCTGATGTATCAGAACAAAACTAAACAGATTTAGAGAAAGAACCTGAAACCATTCCAAGTTCATTTACCAATCTTGTAAAAGTAGCTTCACACAGTGGTTTTGTGAAGATATCTGCTAGTTGTTGATCTGTTGGAACAAAGTGCAATTTCACTGTACCTTTATCCACATGTTCCCTTATGAAGTGGGGCCTAATGCTGATATGCTTTGTCATTGAGTGTTGAAGTCATAGCAATAGCACTTTGATTATCACAATAAATAGGGATTTTAAAATATGTTAACCCATAATCCAGTAACTGATTCTTCATCCAAAGAATCTGTGCACAACAACTTCCTGCAGCAATATATTCTGCTTCTGCAGTTGATGTGGAAATTGACTTTTGTTTCTTGCTAAACCAAGAAACCAATCTGCCTCCAAGAAATTGGCAGCTTCCACTTGTGCTCTTCCTGTCAATTTTGCAACCTGCAAAATCTGCATCTAAGTAACCTATTAGTTTAAAATCTGATTCTCTGGGATACCACAATCCCAGATCAGCTGTTCCCTTAAGATACTTGAATATTCTTTTCACAGCTGTTAAGTGAGGTTCTCTTGGATCTGCTTAAAATCTTGCACAAAGATATGTAGCATACATGATATCAGGTCTACTAGCAGTTAGATAGAGTAGAGAGCCAATCATACCTCTGTAATCAGTAATATCTACTGATTTACCAGTATCCTTATCCAGTTTTGTTGCAGTGGCCATGGGAGTGGATGCACTTGAACAATTTTGCATTCCAAATTTCTTCAGCAAGTTTCTGGTGTACTTGGTTTGACAAATAAAAGTGCCTTTTTTATTCTGCTTGACTTGAAGGCCCAGAAAATAGCTAAGTTCTCCCATCATACTCATTTGATATCTTGACTGCATCAGTTTGGCAAACTTTTTACAAAGTCTGTCATTTGTAGAACCAAAGATGATATCATCAACATAAATCTGAACCAGAAGTAAGTCCTTTCTATGGTTGAGGTAGAACAGTGTTTTGTCTATAGTTCCTCTGTTAAATCCACTTTCCAGAAGAAACTGAGCTAAAGTCTCATACCATGCTCTAGGAGCTTGCTTAAGGCCATAAAGTGCTTTATCAAGCCTGTAGACATGATTTGGATATTTGGGATCGACAAAGCCTGGAGGTTGTTCAACATATACTTCCTCCTCTAATTCTCCATTGAGAAAAGCACTTTTCACATCCATTTGAAAGACTGTAAACTTTTTGTAAGCAGCATAAGCCAAAAATATCCTTATGGCTTCCAATCTAGCAACTGGTGCAAATGTTTCATCATAATCAATTCCCTCCTGTTGAGAATATCCTTTTGCAACCAACCTTGCTTTATTCCTTATAATTATGCCATCACTATCAATTTTGTTTCTGAATACCCACTTTGTACCAACAACAGATCTGTTCTTTGGTCTTGGCACTAGGGTCCAGACTTTGTTTCTTTCAAATTCATTTAACTCTTCCTGCATTGCTTGCACCCAATCAGCATCTTGAAGAGCTTCTTCCACTTTCTTTGGTTCAGTCTGAGAAAGAAAAGAATTGTAAAGACATTCACTTGAAGTAGCTGTTCTAGTTCTGACACCTGCATCAGGATTTCCAATTATTAAGTCAGGTGTATGTGATTTAGTCCACTTCCTTGCAGATGGAAGGTTTTCTCTAGAACTGGATGCTCCCCCATGATCCATGCCATCTTCATCAATATTTTCTGATGCTCCCCCTGAAACTATGCTCTCTGAGTTGGATCCTTCAGTATTTAAATTTTCAGAATTATCAGAACTTGGCTTATCAGAACTTGATGAATCAGAACTTGAAGAGCCAGTTGTATGTTCTGATGTTTCTTGAGATGTGGTTGCATCTTTAGTATGCTTCCCCTGCACAGGTGTATCTTCCTTTGGCGTAGTCACCACAGTTTCAATAACATCAGAGCTTAATCCATCAGAGTTTGTAATATCAGGATTTAGACTGTCAGGATTTTCAGTATCAGAATTTAAGTCTTCATTTTCAAATCTCAGCTGATCATGATCATTGAAATCTTTAAGTCCAGTAATTTTCTTATCATCAAAGGAGACATTAATAGATTCCATGACCACCCTTGTTCTCAAGTTAAAGACTCTGAAGGCTTTTGTGGAAAGTGGATATCCAACAAAGATTCCTTCATCAGCTTTTAGATCAAATTTCGATAGCTGTTCAGGATGAGTCTTAAGAAAAAAACACTTGCATCCAAATACATGAAAATATTTCAGATTTGGCTTCTTTTTCTTCACCATCTCATATGGTGTCTTTCCATGCTTGTTAATGAGTGTTACATTTTGAGTAAAACAAGCAGTCTGCACAGCTTCAGCCCAAAAATAGGTTGGAAGCTTTGCTTCATCAAGCATAGTTCGTGCAGCTTCAATAAGAGTTATATTCTTTCTTTCAACAACTCCATTTTGCTGTGGAGTTCCAGGAGCAGAAAATTCCTGCTTGATTCCATGGTTTTTGCAGAACTCTTCCATTATCAAATTCTTGAACTCAGTGCCATTATCACTTCTTATAATCTTCACAAAATCTTTGACCAATTTATCCAGTTGCCTGACATGATCAATCAAGATAGATGCAGTTTCACTTTTTGTGTGCAAGAAATACACCCATGTGTATCTGTTGAACTCATCCACTATGACCATAGCATATTTCTTCTTTGCAATAGACATGACATTTATAGGACCAAATAGATCAACAGTAGTAGGTGATAAGGCTCAAGAATTGATGATTCAGTCTTGCTCATGAATGAAGATTTCCTTTGTTTAGCCTTCTGACAAGAATCACAAAGGCCATCAGGAGCAAATACTGACTTCGACAGTCCTCTCACAAGATCTTTCTTGACTAATTCATTTATATTGTTGAAATTTAAATGAGAGAGTTTCTTGTGCTAGTTCCAGCTTTCTTCAATTGATGTTCTACTAATCAGATAGACTGCAGAACCATCAGTACTTGTTGAAAGCTTGGCTTCATAAATGTTACCACGCCTGTATCCTTTCAGAACAACTTTGCCTGTAGATTTACTTACAACTTCACAGTGTTCTTAAAAGAAATCCACATGATAACCTCTGTCACAGATTTGACTAACACTTAGCAGATTGTGTTTAAGTCCTGAGACTAGAGCTACTTCTTTAATGATGACATTCCCAAGATTGATATTGCCATATCCCAACATTTTTCCAATGTTTCCGTCTCCATAAGAAACACTTGGTCCAGCCTTCTCCATAAAGTCTGATAGCAGGGCTTTATTTCCAGTCATATGTCCTGAACATCCACTGTCCAGAACTAGGATGTTTTTCCTGTTGCCCTGCAATCACAAAAACCACTAATGATCAGTTTTAAGGACCTGGACTTGCTTGGATCCTTTGGCCTTATTAAGTTTGTTAACATTTGCAGCGGATTTAGCATCAGAGTTTATGTTAACATTTTTCTTATCAGAATTTACACTATCAGACTTTGAATCAGAACTTACACTAGAAGGAACAATGCTAACTTTCTTTAAAGAAGGTTTTATTTGATAATAATCATAGTACAAACTATGATATTCCTTACAAGTATAAATGGAATGCCATAAACTACCACAATGAAAATAAGGATTTTGTGGCTTATATCTAACAGACTGACTCTTAACTCCTGTCTTTGAAGGTAAGGAGTTTATGTTATTATTCTTCCTGTAAAAAGAAGCCAGATGGTTAGAACTTCCACAGTTATGACACGTTTTTCTAGGAGCATCAGGAACAGGCTTATAATCATTGCTTTTATTCACACCTTCCTTTCCATTCCTATTTTTCCTAGGTGATTTTACCTTGTTTGCATTCTTAACATCTTTCAGCTTATGCTTAAGATGCTTCTTTGTCATTAAGCCTACGTTTACTTCAGTTGTCTTTTTCTGTTTTAGTTTGTCAGAAGTTAATTCCTTTTTAAGTTCTGATTTCTCAGTATCAGACTTTACAGCTACAAACTTAACAGGTTTTAACTTTGGCTTTTGTTTAACAACTATAGGCTTAATATCTACATTTCCTTTATCATTCTTATCCTCTACATAACCTAAGCCCTCTTTCCAGTTTTCACTACTTAACAAATTCTGAGTTATTCTGCCAGAGTTAGTCCAAGTCCTGATAATCTCTCTTTCCTTTTCTAACTCAGCTTTTAGAGATTCATTCATTTTAAGTACTTCATCCCTAACATAGAAAGCATCATCTCTATCTTTCTGAGTTTGATGGAATATGACTAACTCTTTTTCTAAATAATCATTCCTCTTTTTACAAGCAAGATTATCATAAGTTAATCTTTCACATGTTAAAGTTTGGTCTCTATAGATAATGAACATGGTTTTAAGATATCTTCTCAACTCATTAATATCATCAGTATGAAAGGCATAAGTAGTTTGAGGTACCTTTAACTCGGCAGCTTCAGTACTGCTTTCAACATTTGCCATATCAGCATTTGCCATCAAGGCATAGTTCTCCTCACTTTCAGAATCTGAAGTGTCTGTCCAGTTTTTCTTCTTTGTGACAAGAGCCTTTACTTTGTCACTCTTCACTTTCTTGCAATCAGGAGATATGTGGCCTTTTTCATCAAAATTGTAGCATTTGGCATTTGTATAATCTCCTCTGTCAGACTTTCCTCCTTTGCCTTCAGATTTTCTGAAATTCTTCTTATCAGAACTTGCACCTCTCCTGGAAAACTTCTTTCCCTTCCTAAACTTCCTGTATACAATCTTCGTGATTCCTTTCACCATAAGAGCACACAGCTTTATCATCTCTTCATCAGCATCCGTCTCAGGCAAGCTTTCAGTTTCTGAGTCATCATCACTATCAGAACTTGATGACTCAGTATCAGACTTTGTGAAGAGAGCTTTACCCTTGCCTTTCCTTGAGGTAGCTTCCTTGGGAGATTCTTCTTCAGCCTTAAGAGCAACTGTCCTTGACTTTCCTCCTTTCTTCTTGCTTCTTTGTTCCATCTCAAGTTCATGAGTCTTGAGCATCCCATAAATTTCATCAAGAGTCGTTTCATCAAGATTATAGTTGTCTCTTATAGTTGTTGCCTTCAAATCCCAGCTTTCTGGAAGAGCTAACAGAAATTTAAGGTTTGAATCTTCAAGATCATACTCCTTATCAACCAGTGACAAATCATTCAAGAGCTTGACAAATCTGTCATATAAATCAGTCAATGACTCATTTGGCTTTGAGTCAAAGTGTTCATACTCTTGAGTGAGTATTGTCTTCCTATTTTTCTTGATCGAATCAGTTCCCTGACATCTTATTTCCAAGGCATCCCATATCTCCTTTACAGTCTTACAGTTAATTACCCTATTTGACATTACATTATCAAAGGCACTATGTAGTAAGTGTCGTACCTTCGCATCCTTAGCAATTGAAGCGATATCTTCAGCAGTATAATCACTCTTCTCCTTTGGTACAGACTTTGTTGCTTCATCTGCAACTGCAACTGCGAGCTTTGTTACATTGTGAGATCATTCCTTGATTCTGTCAAGATATTCTGGATCTGTAGCTTCCAAAAACATAGTCATCCTCACCTTCCATATGGGATATTCAGACGGTTTCAATATGGGAACTCTAATAGTCTCATATCGACTATGGATTTGTGTCTTTGGTGGTTCTTCAGTTTTGGTGGGCTTGGTAGGAGTTTCTGCTTCAGACATGATTATGTTAACAGATAGGCTCTCATACCACTTATTAGGTCACACACACTATAGAGGGGGGTGAATACAGTGTATAGCACAATCAAATCGAATTCTAATAACACAAGTAACAGAAAACAAACTTTATTCAAAGCAATAAACTCTATTACAGTATGGAACTGTCCTCTCTCAGTGATGAACAAATATTACGAGAGCTGCTAGGGTTGCAATGAATAATATTCTCGATAATGATAACACTTATAGTGTAAACCCTATGTCTGTGTTTATATACTACACAGTTACAAGATAATCGCTAATTGATATGGAATATAATTCTGCTTCCTAAAATATATCAATCAGATATCTTTTCTTCCAAGTATTCTATTCTTCATAGAATTCCTTCTTCATGCATATCTCTTCTTATGTTTGTCTTGATCTTCTTTTCCTTTCAACCAGCCGCCTTCCTTATCTGAACGTTTCCTTTAAGTCCCGATATTATCTTCTGATAAATATCTCCTGAACCTTAAGTACTGATAACTTAAGTTCTGACTTCAGTATAAGTGCTGATTGCAGTTAAGTACAGATTTGTCCTGTTTAAGTAAGATATGAAAACTAAACATAAATCATATTAGTCATGACATTATCAAATATATCTAACATTTATTTTTCTTGTAATTAATGAAAATGTGTTGCTATTTCAGTTTTGTTGCAAGATTTGTCTGTTCCCGCTCACATGGATCACCGAAGGATTTTGAAGTTGGCCCATGAGAGGCAGTTGAAGACTAAGATGGCTTCGGAGAAGGGTGATGAGGCATCTTCGGGCACCGCTACTAGTCATGTTGGGGCCGAAGGGGACATGCCCGTATCAGTGGGAGGAAAAAGGCCAACGGAATCTCGTTAGACCGAAGTTGAGGCTGCTACTAAGAAGGCGAGGGTAGAGGGGAGGAAAACCAAGAAAATCTTAAATCCTTCGACCGTTGGTGTGAAGGAAGGGGATTTGGTTGACCTGGAAAGTATCTTGACCCTTCCACCTGAAGGAAAAAATGATCCGAAGGAATCAGTTCCGGTGAAAAGCCTGGTCCCAAGCATAGGAAATTCTCGATCCGAAGAAAGTTCAGAAAAATATACCATTCTCCATTTTACCATAGGTAGCCTCGTATCTTTTCCTTTCTTCTCCTTCTTCTTCTTTTTTTCTGTTAACTTTTTCATATGCATAGGGGAGGGTTGGTTGGCTGAAGGAGGTGGAAGTATCAATCTAGTAGGAGCGTTGGGTGTATTTTTCTTATCTCCTGGCCGTAGGAAAATAGGAGCGGAATCGGATGTGGAGGCTGTTGCGCAGACCAAAGCTTTGTTGGGAAAAGTAATCTCTAGAATTCATAGAAATGCTGCAAGTAAGAAATACCTTTGGCTTAATTCCTTATTGACATTCAGCTGTATTGTTCCTTATGTTTTTTCAGTTAGGGATTCATGTGTTGGATTTGGCTGATAGAGTGGAGAAAGGTAAGGGGAAATAAAGGCTGAATATGAGAAAGTGAAAACTGAGAGGAAAGCCAAAGATGAGGTTCTTGAGCAGTTGAATGAGATAAAGAAAAAATATGAAGAGCTGCAAGGAGTTCTCAAATTCGACAACGAGGAGATTTATTGTCTGAAGATAGACAACAGAGAAAACCTTGAAAAGTTGCAAGCGGAACAAGGGGTGGCGGAGAGTCTCCGTTTTTGAATGGATAGGCTACAGAAAGAATTGGCCGCCAAGACTGAGGAGGTTCGAAAAGTGACCGAAACTTTAGAGAAGGTGGAATAAGATGCTCTTATTACTTATAAGGATAATGTGGATCGGTTTATGGCTTCAGCTGAGTATGAGACCTCATTATATGAAAAGGCAGGTTCGATGCATGAAGAGGATTTTAATGATTTTCTATCCTTCATGGGAGAGGGGAATGTCATGGATCTTACTCGACAGAGCATGGATCACTTCCGGGCCTGGGAAATGAAGAGGATTGAGGAACAGAAGGAGGCAGAAGAAGCTGCAAAATAGAAGTCGGAAGGAGAGGTAGGAAAACCAGAAGTTGAAGGCGAGGTAACAAATCTCGTAGTTAAAGGCGTGGTTACAAATCTTGCGGCCGAAGGGGAGGTCTCGGATCCCAAAGCTGTTAGAGCTGCGTCTGCAAAAGGGGAGGATCTATCTCAGACTCACAGCCTTCCGACTATATAGGCAGAACTTCCCAAATAATGATAGAGTTTTGTTGCGTTTAGTCTTGGGAAAATCTAACTTTTAATTTTTAGTTATTTATTGTTATTTTTTTCGTAATGGTTTTAGATCTATGAACTTCTCTAAGTAATTTGGATGTTTAATGGTATTTGTTTTGGCACCACATTCTGCATGACTTATTAAAGTTATTCGTATGTTTTATTTGTTGGAGTCTGAAATTCGTCTACGGCCCTGAAATCCTGAATTATTATCGTCACTTTTCTGAAAATGTTCGAAGTAATTTATTTGTCTAAATTCGAATTTGATTTTAAATACTGATTTTGAATTTATCTTGGGGGGCTGCCCCATCAAAAAGAATCAATTTCCTTTAGGAAATGATCTTTAATAAATATGGGTTTTATGGAAGATGTAAAGGTTTTGGGGATGCGAATAGTTGTTAAGTCATTTATGAGGTGTAGTGAAGAGCTGTGTGAAAATGAGGAGTCATCTGTTGATTGGGGTGGTTGGTTGGTGATCGAGGGGCTATAAAAGGGTGTGATAGTGGAGATATGGGTTATCCTTTGTCTATTCATTCATTACTTCATTGTGTCCGTAGACGGGAGGAACATGTCTTCAAATGAGGGAAAATATGCTAGGGAGCTCCAGTTGGAGGAGTATCTGAAAGAGTCGAAGGAGAACATTCGGAATCTATGGGAGAGGATCGTGGTGAAAGAAGACCAGGTCCAGGTGCTTAGCGAGGCTCTTCGTAGGCTTCAGAATGAGAATAATGAATTGAGGATGTCATTGGGTCGCAGGCCCCGTTATCCATAATGTATTTTAATTTGGTTATGTAATTGCCAATTTGAAATGAATATTAAAAATTTCAGTACTGAATGTTTTGTTTTTCTCTGTTTGTTTGTTCTTTGGATCGATATACATTTTTATTACTTTTTGAGTTTATTTGCTTGAATACAACGAATTTTTTTTTAGTTTCTTCCCATTTTTGTAAATTTAAGCGTGGGAACAAGAAACTTGGGGAATGAAGAGTTTAGTGAATTATAGCTCGAATTTATTGGAGAAATGAAACACTATGACCCTTGAATGGGGAATTTAAAGGCTCAAGTGGGTCACCAATATAATAAATGTGTATGTTTATTAATTCGAGGAAATAAAGGGACACTCCTGCTCTATATAAAGGGCAAGCCTTCTTATCTACTTTATTTCAATTTATTTAGAGATTTGTCTTCTTTTCTTCTACTTCTTCTTTTTCTTTAAGGTAAACTTCAAAAGTTTTTTCTGGAGTCACAGGGCAGTTGTTCTAATGACAAGGGGAAGAAGACTATCAAGTGGAAGGAGGAACTATTGTTAGTCATATCCAGGATGCAGGAGAAGATCCGTCGTCAAGACGACAAGATCCTTAAACTAGAGTTGAAGATTGAAGAGTTAGAAGAGAATCTGGCTTCAGTGAAAGAGGAAAATTACCGTTTAAGTATTTTAGTAGGGGATGCATTTTAATTTCTGTTTTTGTAATAAGAGGGGTTTTTATTAATAATGAATACTTATGATTTTTATGTGTTCCGTAAACTCGATTTATTTTGTTTTATAAATAGTGGATATGTTTAAAAATTAGTGTATGTTCAGAGGCAAATAACTATTCAAGCCGTAGGTGGACATGCTTTCGTATAATTTATTTAAAGCACTAAGGTCGTAAGTTGTAGGTTATTCATGCATGGTTTTTGTAACAAATAATCAGTTAAAGTAAATAATTATTTTAAGTGAACTATTGGTGTTGTAGGCAGTTAAGATGCTTATGTTGATTTTTTAACAAGTAGTTATTTAGATGAACTATTCGTCCCGTGGGCATTAAGCTACGTATATTTGCTTTGTAATGAACATTTATGCAGATCAACCATTTGTGTCACAGGAAATAAGATTCTTATGTTGGCTTTGTAACAAACAGTTATTTAGATGAACTATTCGTGCCGCAGGCCATGAGCTGCCTATGTTGGCTTCGTAACAAATAATTGCGAGGTTGGATTACCTATGTCGCAGGCTATATGCTGCATATATTGGCTTTTTAATAGGTAATCTTTGTGGAGGGTTAAGCCTGGGCGGTAAGTAGCTTTGCAATATGTTTTAAAGATATTACAGGTTTAATGTCCATAATAAACTTAGATAAAAATATAGGCTTCTAATTACAACATTCAAGAGATTACGATATCAAAAAGGTGAAAACACTTACTGATAAAAATGCCTAAGATGGGTGGCGTGCCAGGTGTTGTAGAGGGGTTTTCCTGATAGTTGAGCAAGGTGATAGGTTCCAGGGCGGGTAGCTTGAGTTACGATGTATGGGCCTTCCCAAGTGGGGTCCAGTTTCTTATTTTTGGAGGGAGTTGAAATAGATGTGGCTCTAAGTACCTGATCTCCAATCTGAAACTGTCGAGGAAGAACTTTCCCAAAGTAAAGAGTAGTCTTTAGCTTGTAGTTGGCCATACGAATGAGGGCATTTTCTCTTATTTCTTCGAGAAGATCTAGATTGGTTCGCAGACCTTGCTGATTCAGTTGGGAGTTATTATTCTGAACTCGAGAGGAGGGTTCACCAACTTCTAGTGCCACAAGAGCTTCATTTCCGTAAGCAAGTCGAAAGGGGCTTTCTCCGGTAGGCTTGCGGGTGTCAGTGCGATAGGCCCATAGTATGTTTGGCAGTTCTTCTACCCAAAGTGTCTTCAAATCTTACACGTTCTTTCTTAAACTCTGAAGAAGAGTCTGATTCGTGACTTAGACTTGGCCGTTAGATTGAGGGTAAGCCACATATGACCTTCAGTGTTGTATCCCGTAGGCTGTTAGATATTCCTCAAACTCAGCTTCGATGAACTGTCTTCCATTATCGGTAATCAAAACACGGGGGATTCTGAATCGAGTAACAATGTGTTCATGGAAAAATTTCAGGCATATGGTAGAAGTTGTGTGAGCCACGGCTTTGGCTTCAACCCATTTAGTCATGTAATCTACAGCCACTAGTAAAAATTGAATATTTCCTTTGTCAGGGGGAAAGGTCCCATAATATCCATTCCCAAAGTGTCAAAGGGAATGGCAGACAAAATCATTGTAGGAATAGCTGGAGGCAGCCTGGGAACTGAAGCATGAAACTGGCATTTGGCACAAGGCTTGACATAGTTTAAGCAGTTTTTCCTTAAGGTAGGCCAGTAATATCCTTGCCTGATGATCTTGTAAGCTAGAGCTTCTCCTGAGGAGTGACTTCCACATATTCCCTCATGAACTTCGAGAATGCAATAGTCGGCTTCCGCACAATCGATGCATTTGGGGAGGAGAGCCAAGAAAGACCTTCGATACAGTGTGTCGTCCATAACAATGTAATGAGCTGCTTTGGAGCGTAGTAATTGAGCAACCCTTTTTTTAGGGAGGGTCCTTCTTGTAAATAGAGGTAAATCAGAGTCATCCAATTTGGGTCGTAGGAGAGTGTCAATACTTCTGGGGAAGGTTCAGTTAGAGGAGTTACCGAAGGGGATGTTATCAAGATTTTATAAAGACCAATTGAAGGGGAGAGGTCTTTGTTTATGGCTAGTTTTAAAAAACCAGGATATCAGCCCTTTGATTTTCTCCTCTCACAACTCCTTCGAGGGTGGCAATGCGGAATTCCAGAAGCTTGTCTTGGGTTTCTTCAAGATACTTTATCATTAGAGGCGATTTGGTGGTAAAGCCACCAAGGACTTGGTTCACAATGAGTTGGGAGTCGCTGTGAGCTTTCAAATGCTGAACTTGAAGAGCTTTGGCTAATCGAAGAACGGCTAGAAGGGCTTCATATTCCGATTAGTTGTTGGTAGCAAGGAAGCTGAATCTTATAGATTGTTTGATTTCAAATCCTTCGGGGCTTATCAATAGGACTCCAGCTCCACTGCTATCCGAAGTGGATGATCCGTCAACAAATAATAGCCAATGAAGATGGAGACGGGTCCATTTTGGGGGGGGGGGTCTTCCGAAAGGGTTTCAGCTTTCGAGGGTGCAGAGCATTCGATTAAGAAATCAGCCAAAGCTTGACCTTTGACAGATGGTCGAGGAAGATAGGTAATATTGAACTGGCTAATCTCTACAGCCCAGTTTAATAATCTTCCAGAAAGATCCGGTTTATGGAGAATTCTCCGTAGGGGCTTATTGGTGTAAACTTTGATGTCATGCCCTTTATAGTATGGAAGAACCTTTTTGCTAGCAAGCAGAAGAAAATATACCATCTTCTCAATAGTGGGGTATCTGGTTTCTGCATCTCACAAAATGTGGCTGGAATAATATACATGAAACTGCTGATCTCCTTCCTCACAGATTAGGCATGAGCTTACAGCCCCTGGGGCTACTGCCAGATACAGACATAGAGGCTCTCCGGAGAGAGGTGGGGAAAGAATAGGCGGAGATGATAAGTAATTCTTTAAGGAGTAGAAAGCTTCTTGACAAGAAGGAGTCCGCTGTACCTCTTTTGATATATTTACTCCTTTCAAAGTGTCAAAGAAGGGGATACTTTTTTCGGCCAAATTGGAGACAAACCTTCGTAAGGAGGTCAAACATCCATTCAAAGATTGAATCTGTTTGGGAGACCTTGGGGGGACATTTCCAATATAGCTCTAAGCTTCTCAGGATTCACTTCTATATCACACCCACTGATCATGTGGCCTACGAACTTCCCGCTGGATACGCTGAAGGTGCATTAGAGGTATTCAATCGAAGGCCGTAAGCTCAGATAGTTAAGAAGGTCTCATTCAGATCATGCAAGTGTCCTTCTTCAAATTTGTACTTGACGATCATGTCGTCTACATACACTTCCAAATTTCTTCCGATTTGGTTGGAGAATATCTTATTCATAGTCCATTGATATGTTGATACGACATTCATTAATCCATAGGAAGGACTCGGTAGACATATACCGCTCGATAGGTGATGAAGGCGGTCTTGGCCTGGTCTTCCAGAGCCATCTTGATTTGTATATATCCTGAAAAAACATCCAGAAAGCTGAAGAGGACGTTTCCTGCGGTCGCATTCACCATCCGATCGATGGTGGGGAGAGGATAATAATCTTTGGGGTAGCTTTGTTTAGGTCTATGTAGTCAATACATACCCTCCATTTGCCGCTAGCCTTCTTAATCAACATAATATTTTATATCCATTCAGGAAATTGTATCTCGTAGATAAACTTGGCTTTCAAAAGTTTATTGATTCTTCATATATGGCTTGCTGTCTTTTGGGTGCAAAGTTCCTCATTTTCTGCTTTACTACTATTTTACTGGGGTTAACATGGAGCTTATGGACATCGATGGATTCATCAAGGCCAGGCATGTCTTCAGGCTTTCAAGCAAAGATGTCCGGGAACTCTCGTAGGAGCTGAATGAGTTCTTGCTTTAGAGAAGGCTGGAGATATGATCCTATAGAAATACACCGTATAGGATCTCCCTATGTCAGCTCAATATTTTTTACGGGCTCTCCAGGCTAGACTTCTGGTGTACGATGCAGCTCATCCTTTATCAGGGAAGTTTCTGAATAATATAATGAACTTTCTATCAGAAGTATTTGTGAGGTTTCATCCTTCGAAATCTTAGATGCCTTGGAGAAGCTACCTTCTTTCGGTTCTCCGTAAGGTTTCCTCTTCTTTTGTTGAGTTTGAGCCAAGCTCAAGGAAGTGAAGTAGCAGTATTGGGATGCTACGGGATCAGTTATCAGTTCACCAGGTCCCATAGGAGTGGGAAATTTCACTTTCATATAGGGGGGAGGATATAATAGCTCCTAAGATAAATAACGTAGGCTGGCCAATAATAGCAATATATGGAGAAGCCATATCGATAATATAGTATTTGACCATAGCGGTTACCTCCTGTGGAGAAGTGTGTTAGGCACAAAGCATGCGCTAAATAAATCACGCAAGTATACGCGTTCGCAAGTAATATATAATGATTTCTAGTTCGTTTCCACAGAAACTCTGATTAATTATATCTAATTAACACTTACTCACCAATGTATGATTATTCTTCAATGTCAAGATAATAATAATTAAGGTTGATTAACTAATAATAACTACGCGAATTAAACACTTGAATTAACAATATTAACAAACATGAGATCATAACTTCATTACTACTTCATTCAATAGTTATTGTTATTACCATTAGCATGTAATGGTGATGATATTAATCGAACAACACGAAACTGATAAACGCCAACTTTTGTTGTACGAATATCATTCTACCAAGCATCCACAATTAAGATAGAAGTTGAATAGGAATCAATTATGTTGAGACCCTATATGTCTACAGAATTTGACAACATAACGATTTAAGCGCAAGTTATTCATTATTATTACACAGGTCAAGTAAAACAGTTAGAGTTACCCACTAATCATGCATACAATACACGAATCTATGCTAGCATGGCAAGTTCTAAATCTCAAGATTCACTTTCGCTTCACAAGAGATTAACAGGCTATCTTACATGTTCGCGACGCACATAAGACGAATAAGCACAACCTATACTAGATATCATACAATCACCACATACCAAAGTATTAAACAATTAACTAAAGAAATCCATAGTAAATCCGCTATGATCCCATGATTACGATTAGCCCATAATAGAAGTCATCGTCACCATGGGTTCATATAAAAGCATGATAATAACACAACGATATAAACTAATAAAAATACTTAATAAATAATGAAGTACGTCACAAGAGTATTAAGGTTCAAAGCATAAAGAAAACTAGCATCCACTGTTACAACGAATTAAAAGAATCACAAGATAAATGTATGCTTCTTCTTCATCGTTATTGCGTGCTAAAATGGTCTTCTCAATCTTCTTGCCTTCGCTCTCGATTATCTTCTCTCTATAAAATGTCTTCCCAAAAGGTTTATATAATAACCCAAAAGAACCAGCGCTAACAGAAGCCCAATTGAACTCTAATTAATAAAATCCAGATTCTGAAAATCCGCACCCAGGCGGCCGCCTCCTTCTTCCAGGCGGACGCCTGCTATCAGGCGGTCGCCTGCTCCCATCAGGCGGGCGCCTGCATCACTTCTGGAAAAAATATTATTTTGCTTCTGTTTTTTCCGAATTCTTCGCACATCAACCCGGGACTGATTCCAAGCACTTCCTTAAGCTTATTTTGATGAAATACACCCATCTAAGCAAGTTATACCCTGAAATGCAAAAACACTCGAAAATGCGTCAAATACACAAAATACTCGAGTTCAAGACACCAATTTAAGCCGTTGTGAGACGCTCTAAGTGGTATAAAATGCCACTTATCACACCCCCAAACTTAAATCGATGCTTGTCCTCAAGCAGCACAGACTCAAACTCTAAATAAAACATGCATGAATGCAACTAAATGAATGCAATGATCCCCATCGCGATGACTAAACCAACACATGACATATCAACAAATGCAATTAGGCGACTAGAGATCAATCAAATCACGCAAGCTAACATACAACTAAAAACATGGTGTGTGCGAATGCTTAACAGATATGATTCGAAACTATATCAATCACCATAACTTAATTATCCTCAAGGCAATCACAAGCTTATACGAATAATATATTCTAGACACAAAATGACTTATAACACTTCAGGATTATTGGAGTTTATTACGGAATCATGCTTTTATTCAACATATAAAAAAATGATTATTTGATCGTGCAATGAGTGAGGTCCACAAAAGACTTATACAATGGTACCCATTTAGCAAGCGTTAGGTTAGCGGATCCCATACTATAAAAGCCTTAGGTCACTAGGCACAAAGTCCCCTAAGAACTTAATAACTCGAATACCAAAGAGGCCACTCGTGATCAATTGTGCATTAAACCATATTTTTTTCTTTTCTTTTTCTTTTATTTTTCTTTTCTTCTTTTTTTTTCAATTTCTGAGCAAGTGCGTTTCGCTCCATCTTGTTCAACCCTAGACTACTCGTATACAATATGAGCCGGCTACTAGCCATTTGACGCTTAGCCACAACTAGCAATGAATTCCATTTTTTTCCATTTTTTATCTTTTCATGTCTTTTATCATTAAGAGCCTATCATGCATTCTAAGCATAAGCAATAGATTAACCTCAAAAACCATCAAACCATGACAACAATCTAGTCCTTAAGCATACTCTAGACTTAGTGAAATTACAAGTGTTTCTAGCATTCATGTCAACCTAACAAGATTCAACATCACTCTAACGCTATCTCTACACTTGCATCAATATCACATATTAATCAGTAAAGCAACACAAAGGGATCATGGTATATGCATGAGCTATATGACATGATAATTAGAGCTATAAAATAAAAAAAAACTCTATATATAAAAAAACTATATGGCAAAAATATGCAACTATATGAACTAAACTAACATGAAAATGCAACTACATGACACACACACAAATATGTTCCTTAACTACCACCCCCAAACTTTAAATCTTCACTGTCCCCAGTGAAGGTAATAGAAAGGAACACAGGGTATACCTACTCAGAAGAATCATCATCATCATCACCCTCAGAGCGTGGAGTGTCAGGAGGTGGATAAGCAGAATCCTCACCATAAACGGGCCACTGGATGTCAGCTCCAAGGCCTCTAAATGCAGTCCCAAGTGCTTGGGTCACCTCCTGTGCAAACCGACTCTGCGACTCATACATCGCATCCATCCTCCTGGAAAGCTGCTGTACTGGACATCAGTCAATCCCGAACCATCTCCTCCCTGGGCTCTTGAAGGACCTGCCTCTCCCCGAGCCTGACTGGGCCTAGCCATGGTAGCACCAGCTGTTGGAACCCCTCCTAGAAGGTTATATCCCAAACCATGTGACTCGGGCTCTCCACCGGTCCACTCCTACATCGCATTCAACATCAATGAATCAATAGGAGCGGCCGGCATCTGCAGCTGCTCATAAGACGACCACTGGACTCCACATGCCTTGCAAAGCTTCATGACAATAGAGGCATACGGGATAAAGTACTGCAATTTCCCCCTCAAAAACTTCAAAATCCCTTGGTAGATGTACTCACCAAGGTCCACATAATATTCATCATTCAGAATTCCCCATAACAACCTCACCCTCTCCATTGTAACATCATGTGCACGCACAAAATGAAGAATATTAGCACACATAAATGCATTCCAAGCACGAGCATACCTGTTCAACGCGACAGCAGGGAAATTACGATACTCGTTGGTTCCCCTTTTGAACTTCCATACTGTGCCTGACCGATAGAGAGTAGCAATAATCAAGTCCATATCAAAATCCTCAGGGGCCTTTTCATTCCAATTCTCCTCCTGTAGTTTCCTTTTTCGCTGTCCAATTACCCGGCGAATTACCTCGGACTGATAATCAACAGTAAGCCCACAAAAAATAGAAAACCCATTCTTGTCAGCCTTGGCATTCGCATAGAACTCGCGAACGATACTCATCGGAACCGCCTCAGGTGACTCACATAATATAATTCATCTCTTGTCAGTAATCATCGGTAACAAATCACCATCCCTCCCTGATGGAAAGAACCCCTTCTCCCTCATAATAGGCTTAGTCAGAAGCTTGGTGTACTCTTCTTCAGGAGCACCATCCAACAATCGGGGCCTCGCAGCAGTCCTCCTCGAAGAATCAGCAGTCGAAATGGTGCTGCTGCTCGCTACAGTTCGTGATCTCTTCGGGGCCATTAGAACTGAGGGTTAGAGAGTTGTGTTTGGTGTGTAGGAGAGATTTCTTAGTGTTGAAAGTGTATGGGATGTGCATGGAGAGGTTGTATGTATATATATAGCAAGATTAGGGGTTGAATTTGATTAGGAGTGGGGATTGTTGTAAGAACCCCGATTTTTGTAATATTTTAAAACTTCAGTGAAAGTGAATAGTAACTTGAACTAATTATTTAATACATATGGAGTTCATCACAAATATGAACAGTGGAATTTTGGAAATCCGAGATCATATTCTTGTTTATCGCGGAAAATAAGTGAATGTAAAAGCCATCATAATTCGAAGATTCACGATTATACTACGTGTTTTCGTATCCGTAAGGAATGGCGTAGAACCGGGGATACTACGTGGAATAAACATTATATCAAGGTGTTTCTTTGATCAAGAGAAAGGAATAGAATTGGTTAAAGGATTATAAGCAATAAAAGAATTCACCACGAAACGAAATGTTATGCGAGAAAACTATCAGAATAAAATGACAAGTGCATGAGTGTAAATTAAATAAGAAGTGAATGGAAGCCATGCAAGGTGGCCATGTAAGATCCTACACCCAACTAGTAGTTAGAAGTGTAGCTAGTAGTTAGTAAATAAAACTAGAATAGTAGCATGAATAGTGTAGGGGAGACAAGAAGTACCATGCACCATGCTTCTACTTTTCTACTCCACCACACAAATAATCAAGCCAAACCTCCACTTTTCTTTTGTCCAAATAATTATATATCAACCCATACTTCTATTTTACACCACACCACTCAAGTACCCAAGTCAAGAAAAGCTCCCACACTCCTCATTACCAGCAGTTCGGATTTTCAGACCAAGGGGGAAAATTTTATAACTTGAGTTTTAGAGCTTCATAAATCATGCAATTTGGACCATAGCTTCCTAATTACATATAAAAGGTACGTGCAAATTTTTATGGCCATTCATTAAGGATATCATAGGTAAATCGTGGTCCAAAGTTGGGCATGTTTTTGTTGGTTAGAAACTAAGTTATTTTCTTGATATTTTCTTGTTAGTTTAAGGCTTGTTAAGGATAGATCAAGCTTCTCCAAGGTTAATACACTCTTCCTAGGTATTCTAAGGATCAAAGAAAGGTATAACTCTTCACCCTTAAAGATTTTATGGTTGAATTTTAAGGATTTATGTTATATAGTTTCAAGATTTAAAAGATTGTGAGTGCTTAAGGTTTATGTGTCTAAATCTTGTTAAGTTTTAAAGATTATGAGATGTGGTTCTTGGATGTTACACTAGATGATATAGAGAATGAGTAGATGAGTGAATCTTGAGAAGTAAAAAGTGTTGTGTTGGTCATAAGTAGTGATTGTGTCAAGAACAAGTAGTAGAAATGGAATGTGGAGCCTATTGCACTTGGTCTGCCTTCTGCAGTGTATTCGGCCATGTAAATATTTGAAACTTGTGAGTCACTGGCCATTAATGGGTAGATCTTGATTTTTAGTTTCTGTACATGTGTGGATCGTCGCGAGAGGATTTACGGTTTAGGAGTTATGACCGTTTTAGTGTAGAGCGTTCATACGAAAAGCCAACTGCACATAAGGCCATTTGCATGATGATTTTGAAAGGCTAAAAATGATTTCGGAATCTTGGAAAAATCAAGATAATTAAATAATGCGGCAAGGAAGACTGTCAAAAAATAATTTTAAGAAAATATTAATTTTTCGATTTTATAAAAATGTTTTAGTGAAGCGAATCGATAACGCGTACTAACTAAGATCGTTGGTTATTGATTTTAGATCGCCAACAAAAGCCCCGAGACCATACCACTCCTAGCACTCGAGGAAAGTTTACGAAACCCTATCACGAATTATCCATGCTATATATACTGTTGTGATATTGATGCCATGATTTACAGTTTAAAAATATATGTTTGTCTGTGATATCAATACATTAAAATTATGCGATTGTTCACGAAAACAAACTTCGTTTTATAAGAGTATGAGAAATTGAAACGTAATTTCAATATAATACAAGATAGTGGGAGTCGGAGATATTTTAAATCGATTTAATTCCGGAATGAGCCGGACGCAGAAGATTCCTATTTCAATAAACAAGTACTTTCGCGTAACATACATATTAAGCGAACGATAGAGATATGATTTATAACTATAAGAGACAATGATATCCTATTGTTTATTTATTTATAAGTAATACCTAAAGAGTTACTAAAATATCCGGGAAATACTTAAAGAGATATTGAAAAGTTTTTAAATCAATTCACTCTATCTAAAATGTATGTAACCATTAGAAGGATAATTATAAGATGTCAAATCTTGTCTTAAGGATTTAATTAAGATTTTTATCAATTCATTGAACCTTATTGAGAAACATTTTGTACTTAAGGTTTTATCAATTCATTGAACCCTTCTTAAAAATATTATGAGACCGTAAATATATAATATTCCGTACCTCTAAAAATCATTTAAAAGTAGACATAGTTCCCAAGGATACTTTCTAAATTATTTAAAATTCTCGGAAGAGATCAATCATCTGAAACTTATCAAAACCTTATGGAACTTAGTCTAGAAGCATAAGGGTTTTGCTTCCTCGCTCAATGAAAAACAAGTGAACAATATATGTAAAACTTTACTACAGTTAAGGGTTTGAAAATGATTTTAAATTCAAAACTCCGACAACTCCCAAGGATCAATTGTATTAAAAGTGATGAATAAATCATCTTATTTAAAGATTAACTCAGAACGATATATTCTTTCGATAAAGGATTTTATGTAAATGATATAATTGTTTTGGGACTGGAATGTGGCCTGCCCGACACAGAGAGGTATCGGGTATTGACCAAGCACGGAGGGGCGCAGTATACAGTTATATGGTCTCTGTGACCATTGACTTTCGGACTTGCAGGGAAATGGCGGCTAGGTTTGTATTCCTTCTACTAGTAGAGAAAATTTCGTATTCGGCTGATCACCGGTACGTGGTTTATTCCATTATAGTCCCTTTCCTCCACTTTGGATAAATTGTTGTGAAACCTACAACAGAAGGCCGATAAGGCTGGGTTTTAAATAGGATGTTGATGAATATATATCACATCCATTTGAGAATCTTGGTTCAAACATCATATTGAGATTTTGAGATGAAATGAGTACGAGTATAAACTGATTAAACTGATACATTTAAAGTTGAGTCTATCATAAAATTGACAAGCATATAAACTTTTAGAAACCTTGAATATACAAGGCTAAATGGTTGTTTTTCCCTATTTGATCATATTTAAATAATGGATATCTATATCTTGTTGAGCGTTAGTGCTCACTCTTAGTTTTATAAATATCATAACACAACAGATTACCAGCATAGCCCGAACCAGGACGACTACCTGCAAGCGGGTAGGGGACGCACGTGAGTACCGTAGACTGTTCGTCCGCCAGCCACCTCAGGTAGACGAGTAGAGATAGCTTCCTTTTGAGTACTTGAACCAAGAGTAGTTGTGACCCGAGCCAGTCTCATGTAGAGTTGTTCTCGGCGTTCACCCTTTTGGGATAATTTCCTTCGATCTGTAATAACTTAAATACTTTAACGTTAATTTAGTAATGTTTCTGAGCATATAACCTGTGTGTGTGTGAGTTTGGTTAAAAAGTCGAGTAATGATGTGAAAAGAGGATTAATTATTTATTAGACAATATTAAGTGATCGTAACAACCTGAATTTCTGACCTTGAAATTGGGGGTGTTACAATTGTGGCTAATATTCGGGAAGAAATCGTGGGTAATGGGGTAATGGTTTCTGTGTTTTGTTTTTGATTTTTGTGTTTTTTATATTAGGCTGAAAATGAATTTTTCAAAATTCAGGGGCGCAGGCGGGCGCTTGCAAGGTCTCTGGATTTTTTTTTCTGCCAACATTTTTTTTTATTTTTTTGGGTTTTTGGATAAAGTACTAAATTCTAAGGTGTCCTATGGTCTTATATCTTAGGTTGCCTCCCAAGAAGTGCTTCTTTTACGTCATTAGCTTGAAGTAGAGTAATGCGATCAAGTTGATAATAAAACGACACTGACCACTTTACGGTTTTCTGTATCCCCATAATAGTGCTTCAATCTCTGACCATTTACTTTGAATGCTTAGCCCGGATCGTTCTCAAAAATCTCCACCGCTCCATGTGGAAACACAGTTTTGACGATAAATGGTCCAGACCACCTTGATTTCAACTTTCCAAGAAAAAGTCGGAGACGAGAGTTGAATAGAAGAACTTCTTGCCCCGACATGAATGACTTATGCGATAGCTTCCTGTCATGCCACCTTTTTACCTTTTCCTTGTACATTTTGTTATTTTCGTATGCTTGAAATCGAAATTCATCAAGTTTATTTAACTGAAGTATTCGCTTCTTCCCAGCCGTATCTAGATCAAGGTTTAACTTCTTCAATGCCTAATAAGCCTTATGCTCAAGCTCCACAGGTAAATGACATCCCTTACCATAGACAAGTTGAAACGGGGACATCCCAAGTGGAGTCTTGTATGCTATTCTATAAGTCCAAACAGCTTCATCGAGCTTCAAAGACCAATCTTTCCTTGACGGACAAACGACTTTCTCTAGAATGCGCTTGATCTCTCTATTAGACACTTCAGCTTGACCATTAGTTTGCGGATGATAGGAAGTAGCAATGCGATGATTCACATTGTAGCATTGCATCATAGAAGTGAACTTACGATTGCAGAAATATGACCCTTCAAACCTTATGATAACTCGTGGTGTTCCAAACCTTGTGAATATCTGCTTATGAAGAAAACTCAACACTACCTTTGCATCATTAGTCGGTAGAGCTTTGACTTCTACCAATTTCGAGACATAATCGACTGCCAACAAGATGCACTGATTATTGCAGGACGAGATAAATGGTCCCATGAAATCGATTCCCCAAACATCGAAGACCTCAACTTCAAGCATCACATTTAAAGGCATCTCATCCTTTCTGGTAAGATTCCCAACTCTTTGGCAACGATCAAACCTTAAAACAAACTGATGTGCATCCTTAAACAATGTAGTCCAGAAAAAACCTGCTTGAAGAATACGAGCTGTTGTCTTTTCACCACCATAATTTCCACCATAAACTGTGGAATGACAGTCTCGTAATATCCCCTCCGTCTCATAGAATGGGATACATCTCCTGATGATCTGGTCAGCTCCTTGTCTAAACAAATATGGTTCATCCCACATGTACCACTTCACCTCATGCAGAAACTTCTTCTTTCGAGCCGCATTCATATTAGGAGGCATTATATTACTAACAAGATAGTTTACAATCTGCGAACCATGGTTCTTCCTCTTCAATTGCGAACAACTGCTCATCCAGAAAAGATTCGTTGATCAATGTCTTATCATGTGAAGTAGAATTGGGATTCTCCAATCTAGAGAGATGGTCAGCTACTTGATTTTCAGTACCTTTTCGATCCTTGATCTCTAACTCGAATTCCTATAGCAAGAGAACCCAACGAATAAGTCTAGGCTTCGAATCCTTCTTTGAGACCAGATAGCGGATGGCAGCGTGATCAGTGTACACTGCCACCTTTGTCCCAAGTAGATAAGATCGAAATTTTTCGAAACCAAAAACTATAGCCAAGAGGTCCTTCTCAGTAGTGGTGTAGTTCAGTTGGGCTCCATTTAGTGTCTTACAAGCATAATAGTCCACATGAAAGATATTATTCTTTCGCTGCCCAAGAACTGCTCCCACTGCATAATCACTTGCATCACACATCATGTAATAACCCCAATTTTTGGAATTTTTGAAACCCTTATGAATAGTGATTTTGCCGATTATGCTGAATAAGAAAACTTTTCATACCACACTATGTAGGGTTTCTTTTATTGAGCTTCTGAGATATTATTAGTACTCTACGTGGTATATAAGTATATGTAAAGATCGTCAAAATCCAAATCCGAACACTTTGATTTTTCCCGAAAATCCACCAGAAACTGAAAGAATTGAGTATAAGGTAACATGGTTAAAGGGATTTAAATTCAAGGATTATAAGAGAGGATCATTAAAGGATTATAAGATATTGAGAAAGATTTAGGGGAACCCAAGTAAGAAGATCCCGGATGTGATCCCTCAAACAACGAAAGAGAACAGAGTTAAGCGAACCGAAAAACAAATAAACGACCAAGGGACAAGCACATACAAGTAGAATGGGAAGGAAGCTTCCAAGAAAAGCTAAAACAAGTGGTTAAAAGAGAAGGTGACATCATCAAACCTTAAGGGAAAGACATGTGGCTTGGAGGTGAGGTCATCAAGCGATGTCATCACTTTATCAAAGCAATCTCCACCAAGTATTCATTTCACAAACACCAAAATCAAAAGAAACCAAAACAAACTCATTTCTCTTCTTCCCCCATCTATTGCTCTCGGCTTTTCCATGAAAAGCAAAGGAAAAATTTCAAAAATCAAGCTACACACCTTCATAATTCAAGAGGTTTATTTCTTTAGCTTCCATAATTCATAACTTAGATGAGCCATAAGTTTAAGCTCAAGATTCCATGTTTAACATAGCTAATCAATTCATCAAAGTTCTTGGTGAATAGTGTTTTCAAGAAACTAACTTTATGCTTTCTTATATTTTCTTCAAGATCCAAGCTTAGTAGTGATAGTTAGTGGTTATTTAAGGCTTCCTAAGTGATTCTCCACTCTGCAAGGAAGGTATAACCCCTCCAAACCCTAACTTTACTTTAAGTATTAGGTTTGGTTTTTTTTGTTATAGTTCATAAGAGCATGATTCTTGTATGTTTAGAGTTTGGTTGGAATTATAATGATTTTGGGTTATAAATCTTGGTTGTTGGTTGATGAACCTTAAGTATAGTTAGTAGCTCTTGTTGTGATTGAATAAGATGGATAAAACATGAAGTAATGGACTGATTTAATAGGATTTGGATGAATTTTGGTTGTATGGTTGATTTGTGGTTGAATGATGGTGGAATGGTGTTGATTGGTGGTGGTTTAATATTGAATTGATTGAGTAAAATATTTGGGAATTGCTAAGTTATAGCCGTCGTAATGCCCAATTTTCCTTAGACTGTTTTTGTTCTTAACTTCAGGACCCATGAACTCACTGTTAGATTTTGACCATTTCCATGATTAGATAGTTCATGTTACGAGCTTCGTTTTGATATGTGGTACGCTTAAATCCGATGTACGGTTTAGGAGAAACGACCATTTTAAGTAACGACATTTCACGAACTAATCATTACCCCTCGCCTTACTTTGAAACCTTGGTTAAGGCCCTTAAATAACTAATTGGAGTATGAAACAATTATGTAAAGTGGATTAGGCAGTTGGTAGCGTACTCGCGAAAGAATCACCTTAAAATTCTTAATGGTTAATTTTATAAAAATGGTGGAGTTGAGGGTACTCGAACGACTTATGTGATTCGTTAAGCGTAGAAGTGACCATAAGCGAACATTAGGGTTCAATTGGTTAAAGTCTAGTTTATTAAGCGACCGGGGTTTAATTCCGACTTATGTTGTTGTTCATAGGTTATCGGACCCACTCTAAGCTTAAGTCTATCCGGGAGCACTCAGGCAAGTTTTCAACCCGTTATACTGTTGTTGTGATGTATATATGTATATACATTATCTTGTGATAGATGCATGTTGGTTAATTAGAAAATTTTGCAATATATTGAAGCATGCTGATATGGTATATATATGCATGCCTGTTTCGTAATCTGGTTATCTATCTGTTGATTTCAATGCTTATAGTTTCATAATACCTATGCTAGAGATAAGCAGTAGTTGTGTATACCCTTATTATAGGGGACCCAAAGGTGAACATTTTCTAAAACCAGGAGTCGATGTTCCCGAGTATATTATATATATATTTATATATATATAGATATAGTTTTCAAAACTATTAATCGAATAAGGTTTATTCGATAACTTTATTTTAATTAATGAATATTAGTTTGAATATTCATTCGAGGACTTATGACTCCCTTTATTTTATTTAATGAATATTATTTTGAATATTCATTCGAGGAATTATGACTCTGTGAAGTTTGAATGGACAGAAAAATACGAGATCAGCTTTTAAGAACTGAACCAAAGATTGGTGACGACCCCTATGATGGCGTTGTCATATGGAAAAGGAGATTTTGTGATGTGTAGTGACGCTTCGCATAAGGAATTAGGGTGCTTCTTATACAGCACAACAAGGTAATCGCGTACGCGTCAAGACAATTAAGGGAATATAAAATTCGATATCCCCACCCATGAGCTTGGGCTCGTGGCAATAGTTTTTCCCTAAAGATTAGAGGCACTACTTTTATGGAGAGAAGTGCAAGATTTACACAAACCATAGGAGCTCTAGTACATTTTACGTAGAAAGAGCTCAACATACGCCAGAGGAGGCGGTTAGAGCTAATCAAGAATTATGATTGGGAGATTCTTTATCATTCAGGGAAAGCCAATGTGGTGGCTGATGCCCTTATTAAAAAGGAGAGACTCTAGATGATAATGTCTTTGGAAAAGTTTATAAGAGATTTTCAGAAAATGGAAATAGAAGTGAAGGTAACCGGAGCCGGTACCTAAAAGCTGTTTGAGATTGCAATACAGCCCAAATTATTGGAGAAGATCATATTGCGCCAAGAAAAAAAAAGTGATGAATAGAGGTAGAGAACCAATGACCGGAGAAGAGATTAATACCTAGAAAGATGATGAGGGAATAATGAGGCATCCCTACAGAATTTGGGTTTCAAATGTTCAAGAGCTTAAAGATGAGATCTTAGATGAAAGCTAGTTTGAGGAATAAGATTTAGAGCAAACCCTGAACGTGATAGTCAGGGAGGTCGCCATCAAGATAGAAGGAACCCATAACATAATGAAGTGGAAAATGAGGATTTAAAACATGTAGGATGACCCCGATTATGGGCAGGAGGAGGGAATGTTCAGACTAAGGAAACAGAAGTCGAGTAAGAAAAGGAGACCCGAGACGGTACTCCTATACGATAATTTATGGACCTTTCTAGATAGAACTTAGACTATTATCCCCAACCACCACCTTGAGGAAACAATGCGGTGAGAAATTCTTTCAGGACCTTTAAGTCGCTAAGCTCTCAGAGTTCCAAGGAACAAGCTGACCCAGTCGAGGCAAGAGCCTGGCTAAAGGAAATATAAGAATCATTTGAGATTCTAAATGATTGACGAATCACAAAAGACTGTTTTTGTCACTTACCCTCCTAAGAGAGAGGCCACCCGCTGGTGAAAGGCCAAGGAAGGTACGGAGCAAGAGATTATAATAAACTGATTTAAGTTCAGTCAATTGTTTTCAGGAAAGTACTTCCCAAGGTTATGGAGATAGTGTAAAAGCTTTAGAGCCAGAACAAAGGCAGACGAGTATGACGAATTATGAATCTAAGTTGTAAAAGTTGTCAAGATTCGTTCTGAGGACACGAATCCAGAATGACGGGATGTTTGAAATCAATGCTTATGTTGTGTTGGTTCATGAAATAATGATAAGAGAAAGGAAAATAAAAAGAAACTGAAGTGGAAAGGAATATAAAGGCAATAGAGTTTGACGAATGATAAGGGAGTTGGGTATGAGGAAACCCTAAAGACTCATAGCAATAGAAATAGAAAAGTATGTAATCGTCAGGATGAGGGTGATTCACCATGAGTTAAAATTGACGGTTGAAGGCATAAGAGATACATATATTTTATCCCCTGTAAGTTGGGAGGATTCGAGGAAACCTTGAGATAGTTCGAAGGATAAATAATGAGACGCGGATAGACTGAGGAGAAAAGGAAGTAAGAAATTAGGAAAATTGGATGAAGGAAGTGACCTTCAAGAATGTGAAGTGTAAGATCGGTGGCTTGATACCCAGAAAGGGAGACGCCGGGTATGAAAGATATCCCAACATTGAGATAACTGTTGAGATAAACAACAAAAGTAAATAAGGAATTATTAAGAAGAAGTTCACGTTGAACACGACCAATATCTTCCAGAACATCCCTGTTGTCATTACCAAATTAGGCAAGCAAAGCGAAAAAAAAACCGTTGTTATCTTTTGGAGGCCATATGGATTGACCTCAGTTTGAATAAGGTTTCTATTGTGAAATTAAGTTTAGACTATCGAAGTGAGAATGATTGAATAAGGTAATCTATCAAGTATATATGACTTGATTTATCCATGGAAGAGTGTAAGTATCTTGTAAAGGTGGAATTAAGGATAAAACCCTGATAACTTGAAATGAATCCTAGGGGAATGCATAAAGGTTGGAATTTCACCCTTAATAGGGAAAGCATGAGTTTTGACAGTATGAATTGGAAAGGATTAAGGTAACAACAACCTTTAAGGATCAGTGGAGAAATTTTTCAGAAGTATATAGACAATGATTCTGGTATTAGTAAATGGTATCTTGATATGCCCTGTGCCTAGGGTGTACCTGATGAAGGATTTAAGGATAACCTTAGAGGTCTTACAAGGAGAAAAGGTAATATTCAAAGTTCTCAAGAATAGAAATTTTGATAAAGGAAATATGACGTAATTATAATAATGTCAGGTGGGGCACGTGTTGAACCATAAGAAAGTATAGATCGACCCAATGAGGGTCGAGATTGGTGAAAACAAGAAGGACCCAAGATAAGAGACGTCCTAAGTATGATCGAGAGTCAGTCATGGCAATGTTCACATCTAAAGACTAAGGCAATGACTTATGGAAAAAAAATGGTGATTTTTTTTCTTCTCACCAGGACTTAAGAAAAGCATTTTCACATAAGCAGTGATTGAAATGAGGTAGAAAATTTATTTGGAGGTGGTTAAAAAAATGACATTGATTGTAAGGAAATTTTACTATCAGGAAAGGTCAAAGAGGTGGCCGACACTTTAAGTGTAAGAGGACAATTATAAGCACACGTGCCAGAGGAATACAGTGATGATGGTTAAAGCCGTGAAGGTTGTATTATGGTTTGAAAGATTGACATTTCTTCTGATGATTGTACGATACTCAATCGTAATAGTAGTTTGGTAAAGATTTAATTCATGTTAGCACTGTGAGCGGGCTATCTATTTTAGAAGGTCCTATCTTGAGATAAGCCAGGACCATGTTACGAGAGGACTAAATGAACCTTTAAGCTTCATGTCTACTAATAAAGACATATGGTTAATAATGGTATTAACCTGCTATCGTTGCTTTCATTGAAACTCTTCTGAAATTTTATCTGCTTCATGTCATATGTGCGCAAGTTCAGGAGTGTTCTTCATGAATCATGAGCGGTGATCATGTTACCTCCTTAGAAGAATTCGATACAACAGGTATGGACTCCGTATGGTTAGTTATTAAGATTCCAAGGAAAACGAATGACTACCGTAGGTCTGTGGTGGACTATAGTAATGCATCTACGATTCTTTGAATAATGAGCCGATTAAAACTGCGAGAGTTGTATGGTAATGGATGTTGAGATTAAGTACCACTAATCGGTTCGTGGTGATGTATAAGTTATCATTGATAGACTAATTAAGTCGATTATCTACCTATTGAATATTTATTTCTTCTTATCAATAGAGAATCGTATTACTATACGAGGAAGGTTGCGGTGCAAGCATAAAATTCTAGTAACGAGGAGGTCTAGAATGAAATCCCAGATTCGATTTTCGTTGTCGAGGGAGTTTTAACGGTGATTGTTTATAAGCTTGAGCAAGAGCATGGGTCCATAGAATGATGGATGGAATAGTAAATATTCAGACACGTGAAATACGATGCTATAATACTTGATGTTGATATATATACATATATGTTTTGTTCTCCTATGACAAACCTCTATAGTTCAGAGGTAGATTCCAAGACAGATATTTTGTGGCAGTATATTGTATATATATACAATTCTCTTCAATTCGTTCTTTTCTCTCATTTTCATTTCATATAAGCTGAGAAGAACAACCCTTCCAGAAGGGGAGGTATTGCCGAATGACTATCTATATGTGTGATAGAAGCCTAGTAGGATACCATCTATTGTTTAATTGCTTGTCAAGTACTAAAGGCTGGCCACCTTCTGTACTAACTATGTAATGTAACAAGTGTTCATGATCATAGTGATCTCTCAATAAATTCTTTTACTTCTATATGAAGGACCAAGCTTTCGAAGATGGAGGAAGCTAGAGATGAAGTGGTACCAAGTATGGTGGTATTCTGATTCTAACGCGTTCGTGATACTAAGGTTGACGTGATTATTAAAAGGTTATAGAACGCTAACGAGCAAAAGTGTAATCATTATAAAATTTAGTACGGAAGGTACTAACGATTATGAACTGGAAAAGAGTGGGTATTGAGAAGCAAAAACTGTAGATCTAGATTAGATAATGAGAGTCTGTACAATAGACTTGAAAGAAATTTGGAATGATCACTTAACGCAGATTGAGTTTTCTTACGATAATCGATCGTATGTCAGTATCGAGGTATCGCCTTATGAGATCCTTGAAGGAAGACAATGTCGATCTCCCTTATGTTAGGATGAAGTTGTAGAGCGCAAGATGCTCGGACCCACAGTAGTCCAAAGGACCAAGGATATAATAGATCTAATTAGAGGACGACTGGTAGTAGCCCGAGATGGACATAAGAAGTATGTGGATTCGACACGAAAGGACAAAGAATATGAAGTAGGGGACCTAGTGTTGTTACAGGTGTTCCCTGGGAAAGGATGGATGAGGTTCCAAAAGAAAGGAAAGCTAAGCCTACGAATTGTTGGACCCTTTGAGGTATTAAGACATATTGGGAAGTTAGCATATGAGATAGCCCTACCCCCGAACATGTAGCAAGTTCATAACGTGTTCCACGTATCAATATTAAGGAAGTATAATTCGGATGCCAGACAAATAGGGGCATATGAGCGCATAGACATGCAACACGACGTAATCTATATGGAGCAACCAGGAAGGGTTATAGATTGAAAAGGAACAAGTGCTTAGGAGAAGGGTTATCAAACTAGGCAGAGTTTGGTGGTAGGACCATAATGTGGGAAAATTTACTCGAGAGTTAGAAAGTGCAATGCTAAGAGAGTATCCCTATTCATTTTCTATCTGATTCCGGGACGGAATCCTTTTAAGGAGGGGAGACTGTAATAACCCCAATTTTTGGAATTTTTGAAACCCTTATGAATAGTGATTTTGCCGATTATGCTGAATAAGAAAACTTTTCATACCACACTATGTAGGGTTTCTTTTATTGATCTTCTGAGATATTATTAGTACTCTATGTGGTATATAAGTGTATGTAAAGATCGTCAGAATCCAAATCCGAACACTTTGATTTTTCCCGAAAATCCACCAGATACCGAAAGAATTGAGTATAAGGTAACATGGATAAAGGGATTTAAATTCAAGGATTATAAGAGAGGATCATTAAAGGATTATAAGATATTGAGAAAGATTTAGGGGAACCCAAGTAATAAGATCCCGGATGTGATCCCTCAAACAACGAAAGAGAACAGAGTTAAGCGAACCGAAAAACAAATAAACGACCAAGGGACAAGCACATACAAGTAGAATGGGAAGGAAGCTTCCAAGAAAAGCTAAAACAGGTGGTTAAAAGAGAAGGTGACATCATCAAACCTTAAGGGAAATACATGTGGCTTGGAGGTGAGGTCATCAAGTGATGTCATCACTTTATCAAAGCAATCTCCACCAAGTATTCATTTCACAAACACCAAAATCAAAAGCAACCAAAACAAACTCATTTCTCTTCTTCCCCCATCTATTGCTCTCGGCTTTTCCATGAAAAGCAAAGGAAAAATTTCAAAAATCAAGCTACACACCTTCATAATTCAAGAGGTTTGTTTCTTTAGCTTCCATAATTCATAACTTAGATGAGCCATAAGTTTAAGCTCAAGATTCCATGTTTAACATAGCTAATCAATTCATCAAAGTTCTTGGTGAATAGTGTTTTCAAGAAACTAACTTTATGTTTTCTTATATTTTCTTCAAGATCAAGCTTAGTAGAGATAGTTAGTGGTTATTTAAGGCTTCCTAAGTGATTCTCCACTCTCCAAGGAAGGTATAACCCCTCCAAACCCTAACTTTACTTTGAGTATTAGGTTTGGTTTTGTTTGTTATAGTTCATAAGAGCATGATTCTTGTATGTTTAGAGTTTGGTTGGAATTATAATGATTTTGGGTTATAAATCTTGGTTGTTGGTTGATGAACCTTAAGTATAGTTAGTAGCTCTTGTTGTGATTGAATAAGATGGATAAAACATGAAGTAATGGACTGATTTAATAGGATTTGGATGAAGTTTGGTTGTATGGTTGATTTGTGGTTGAATGATGGTGGAATGATGTTGATTGGTGGTGGTTTAATATTAAATTGATTGAGTAAAAAATTTGGGAATTGCTAAGTTATAGCCGTCGTAATGCCCAATTTTCCTTAGACTGTTTTTGTTCTTAACTTCAGGACCCGTGAACTCACTGTTAGATTTTGACCATTTCCATGATTAGATAGTTCATGTTATGAGCTTCATTTTGATATGTGGTATGCTTAAATCCGATGTACGGTTTAGGAGAAACGACCGTTTTAAGTAACGACATTTCGCGAACGAACCATTACCCCTCGCCTTACTTTGAAACCTTGGTTAAGGCCCTTAAATGACTAATTGGAGTATGAAACAATTATGTAAAGTGGATTAGGCAGTTGGTAGCGTACTCGTGAAAGAATCACCTTAAAATTTTTAATGGTTAATTTATTAAAAATGGTGGAGTCGAGGGTACTCGAACGACTTATGTGATTCGTTAAGCGTAGAAGTGACCATAAGCGAACATTAGGGTTCAATTGGTTAAAGTCTAGTTTATTAAGCGACCGGGGTTTAATTCCGACTTATGTTGTTGTTCATAGGTTATCAAACCCAATCTAAGCTTAAGTCTATCCGGGAGCACTCAGGCAAGTTTTCAACCCGTTATACTGTTGTTGTGATGTATATATGTATATACATTATCTTGTGATAGATGCATGTTGGTTAATTAGTAAATTTTGCAATATATTGAAGCATGCTGATATGGTATATATATGCATGTCTGTTTCGTAATCTGGTTATCTATCTGTTGATTTCAATGCTTATAGTTGCATAATATATATGTTAGAGATAAGCAGTAGTTGCGTATACCCTTATTATAGGGGACCCAAAGGTGAACATTTTCTAAAACCGGGAGTCGACTTTTCCCGAGTATATTATATATATATTTATATATATAGATATAGTTTTCAAAACTATTAATCGAATAAGGTTTATTCGATAACTTTATTTTAATTAATGAATATTAGTTTGAATATTCATTCGAGGACTTATGACTCCCTTTATTTTATTTAATGAATATTATTTTGAATATTCATTCGAGGAATTATGACTCTGCTTATTTTATTAAATAATATTCTTTATTTTATTAAAGAATAATGTTTCGATAATCAAACTTATTTTCGATTATTCAAATAAAGATCGTACTTTCATATAAGTATATCTTTGGTTATTTATTATTCATTTCAAGTATGAGTTTTAAAACTTCTGCTTCAATTATTTTTATAAAGATTATCCTTATGGAAATAGTATTTAAATAATAATATTCAGATATTTTCTAATATATCGGGACTGATTTATTTATTAATCAGCATTACTCCAAATATTCTTAAAAATGTTTTCGAGTCT
Source organism: Apium graveolens (assembly GCF_009905375.1). Taxonomy (NCBI): domain Eukaryota; kingdom Viridiplantae; phylum Streptophyta; class Magnoliopsida; order Apiales; family Apiaceae; genus Apium; species Apium graveolens. The sequence continues at coordinate 112,315,367 of NC_133652.1, forward strand.
TCAAAATGATTTTTAAAGGTTAGAGCGGATCCCAAAACTCGTTTTCAAATTTAAGATCTTCCTTTTTGAAGGGGACTTGAATACTTGCTCAAAAATCTAAAGGATCCGGCTCTATGGTGTATTTTATATTCGCAACGAGGTTGCTGTTTTGATAAATGAATTGATTACTTACCCAATGTTCGAGAAGTAAGTCCATCTATTTGAATCGGCATAAGCAACATGGGCTCAGTGGGCGTCCATGAAAGTGTAAGTGGCTCAGTAAGAGTCCATCAAATGCGTAAGTGGCTGAGTGGCAGTCCAGCATAAGGTCCTATTGCGGCCAGGGTGATGACCAGTGGGGAATTCGTCCATCTACTAGTAGAAAAGGTTACTTATTGGTATCTTTGCCTGATCAGCAAGATATCAGGTTTATACCAAGGTTTTCTCCTTTCCAAATTCATTGGATATTGCAACTCTGTTTATAATTTTTATAACAGAGGTTTTCAAGGAGTGTATGAAATGTATATATATATAGGTGTATATATATATCGGGACTTAATGAAGTATCTCGTAACTTCATTTCTTTCAAATGATATTTCAAAGATTGAATCTATTCAAGTCTTATTTTGTAGTCTCATCAGTGTGATGAACTTTTGAAACGGATTATACCTTGAACGGTTCTAGTTCAAGTAGTATTCGGAAAAGATATAAGTATATTGGAGTATCTTGTAACTTCATCTTTTCAACTTATATCTAGTAAATGATTATCTTATGCATGACAAAAATTTTCAGAAAAACGTTGAGACAAGGTTAGATATATGAGATCACCTTGCAACGATATTTTATACAGTTATAAACTGGAACTCTGTGTATATTATACATGTTAGAGGATTTCAAAGATTTCAAAAAGTATATAAACATATATACTAAATATTTTGCGACTCGGTCGTATTAAGAGGTCAAACTTGGTTCATTTCTTCTTGACCAAGACTTTCATGAGTACTATGAGAATGCTCATATATTGTTAATTATTATACATATTATTTCGGTGGGCTTGTTGCTCACCCTTGCTTTCTTCTTTCATCACACAACAACAGATAGACAAGATGAACAAGACTAAGCTCCTAATTTGTGAGCGGATAGGAAACGTTCCGCAGTTTCCTGTAGGCGTTGATGCCGCTGTAGCTGAGGTAGAAATTACCAATAGGCTAGGCTTTCAACTTCTGATGTATCAGACTTATGTATCTATATGAAATGTAATAATGGCAAAGAAATGTAAATTTATTCAGAAACCCTTTTAAGGTGTAACGGTTTATAATTGTGGAATAAAATGACTTGTGTTATTTTTGGTATTCATCTCTGAGACTATAACTTGTGGTGTGTGTGTGTGTATATTGTGGGGTCACAGTACGCAGTAGTTGGTTGTTTATTAAGGTTAAGTGTTATTAAGGGAAATGGAACTCGAGACAACCCGGATCCCCGACCCCGGATTTTGGGGTGTTACACATCATCTCAAAAGGTTCTCTCCAATCAGGTGCCGTAATAACTGGTGCGGTGATTAAACTCTTCTTGAGAGTCTCGAATGCTGCCATGCATTCATCATCAAATTTGAAAGGCACATCTTTCTCGAGAAAGTTGCACAACGGCTTAGATATCTTAGAGAAGTCCTTAATAAAATGCCGATAAAAACCCGCATGACCAAGAAAGCTACGGATTCCTTTCACAAAAATAGGTGGCGGAAGATTTTCAATGATGCCCACATTGGCTTTATCCACATCAAGACCTTTACTAGAGACCTTGTGCCCAAGAATGATGCCTTGCTACACCATGAAGTGACATTTTTCCCAATTGAGCACCAGATTGGTAGCAACATACCTTTTCAATACCAAACGGAGATTATTCAAGCATTCATCATACGAATATCCAAAGACGGAGAAGTCTTCCATGAACACTTCGACATTATTTCCAATCATATCAGAAAAAATCGCCATCATATATCTCTGAAAAGTGGCAGGTGCACCACATAAGCCAAAAGAAACTCTGCGAAAAGCAAATGTGCCAAAAGGACAAGTGAAATTAGTCTTCTCTTGATCTTTTGGTGCAATGCAAATCTGATTATATCCTGAATAGCCGTCCAGAAGACAATAATACTCATGACCATCCAACCTGTCAAGCATCTGATCAATAAATGGAAGAGGGAAGTGATCTTTCCTCGTGGCTTTATTCAACTTTCTGTAGTCCATGCATACCCTCCATCCTGTGACTGTTCGAGTGGGGATGAGCTCGTTCTTCTCATTTGCTACCACAGTAATACCTCATTTCTTAGATACACATTGCACGGGGCTCACCCAAGAACTGTCAGAAATAGGATATATGATTCCTGCATCTAGCCACTTTAGAATTTTTTTTCTTCACCACTTCTTTCATGATAGGATTAAGCCTTCGTTGTTGCTCAACATTCGGCTTGCTACCTTCCTCTAGCATAATTTTATGCATGCAGTATGAAGGGCTGATCCCTTTTATATCTGTTATAGTCCATCCGATGGCCGATTTGAATTCTCTCAGAATCCTCAAGAGCTTGTCCTCATCACTACCTGAAAGGTCAGATACAATAATAACAGGAAAAGTAGATGCATCACCTAAAAAACATACCTCAAGTGTTCAGGCAATGGTTTAAGCTCCAAAGTAGGTGCTTCCTCAATAGATGGTTTGAGCTTTCCCTCAGCATTCTTGAGATCAGTATTACCAAGAGATTCAAATGGCATGTCTAGCTTTCATTTCCAAGGAGAAGCATTCAGATATTGTAGCTGCTCATTGCCTTCATCATCTTCACTGTCAAAATCCCCCAATAAGGCTTTTTCTAAGGCATCAGACCTTAGCACATGATCAAGTTCTGAAATAACTGCAGAATCGACCAAATCCACCTTGAAGCACTCCTCATCTTCCTTAGGGAATTTCATCATATTGAATACATTAAATGTCACATCTTGATCTTGCACCCTCATAGTGAGTTCACCTTTTTGCACATCTATCAAGGTACGACCTGTAGCCAAGAAAGGTCTTTCCAAGACTATGGGAATCTTTTTATCTTCCTCGAAATCCAGAATGAAAAAATCTACAGGAAAGATGAGCTTATCCACCTTTACTAGCACGTCCTCCACGATGCCTCGTGGGTATGTAATCGAACGATCAGCCAATTGTAGAGACATGTAGGTGGGCTTCGGATCCGGAAGATTCAGCTTTTTAAAGATAGACAACGGCATCAGATTAATGCTTGCTCCCAAATCGCAAAGTCACTTGTCAAATGACAACTTGCCAATGGTGCAGGGAATGGTGAAGCTACCTGGATCCTTAAGCTTTGAAGGTAACTTTTGCTGCAGCACGACACTGCACTCTTCCGTCAGAGCAACGGTATCAAGATCATCCAGTTTCACCTTTCTTGAAAGAATACCTTTCATAAATTTCCCATAACTAAGCATTTGCTCCAGAGCCTCAGCGAAAGGTATGATTATGAGAAGTTTCTTGAACACCTCCAGAAACTTACCAAATTGCTTGTCCAGCTTTTGTTTTTGCAATCGCTTAGGAAAAGGTGGTGGAGGATAGAGTTGTTTCTCCCTTGTATTACCCTCAGGAAGAGTGTGTTCAACAGTAGTCTTCCTTGGTTCCCCCTCTTTCTCCTTTTTCTTTTCTTATTCATCCTTAACTTCAAATTCTACCTCTTTTGCTTTTTCAGCGTCAGCAACTTTTCCAGACCTTAATGTGACAACTTTGACTTGCTCTTTAGCTTCCTTCCTGCCTGGCGCTTCAGTATCGCTGGGAAGTGTGCCAGGTTGACGATTGAGCAAGGCATTGGCTATTTTCCAATTTGAATTTCCAAGGTCTTGATAGAAACAACCTGACTTTCGCACAACAGCTTTAACTCCTCAATATCAGCACTAGAAGGTGGAGCAGCACCTCCTTGTTGAGGATATGATTGCCTTTGAGAAAATTGTTGAGGTTGCTGGAATCCAGGTGGATTAAACTGTTTACTTGCAGCTTGCTGATATGGTTGCTGAACAGCATTCTGATTATTGCTCCAGCGGAAATTGGGATGATTTCTGTTATTAGGATGATAAGTAGCGGGTACAGGTTGCTGCGGTCTCTATAAAAATTGTTCAAATAATGAACAAATTCATTAGCAAGAGAACACTGATCCGTAGCATGAGAGCCTGCACAAAGCTCACAGACACTAGCTATTTGATTTACTCCATAGTTGGCTAAAGAATCGACCTTCATAGACAGCACCTGAAGCTACACTGCAATAGCTGTAGCTGCATCAACTTCCAGAATACCTGCTACCTTCCCATGCATCATCCTTTGAGTTGGATTTTGATACTCGTTTGTAGCCATATTTTCAATGAGATTATAGGCCTCAGTATAGCTTTTGGCCCACAACGCGCCTCCAGAAGCTGCATCGAGCATGGGCCTAGATTGGGCCCCCAAACCATTGTAGAAACCAGTGATCACCATCCAGTCAGACATACCATAATATGGACACTTTCTCAACATCTCCTTGTAGCGCTCCCAAGCTTCGCACATAGATTCTCCTTGTTGTTGCGCAAACTGAGTAAGAGCACTCCTCATAGCTACAGTCTTGTCCATTGGATGGAACTTTACCAGAAACTTTCGCGCAAGATCTTCCCAAGTAGTGATGGACCCAGCTGGTAAAGAATGTAACCAGTCCTTAGCTTTATCCCTCAGAGAGAATAGGAAAATCCTCAGCTTGATAGCCTCATCAATAACACCATTATATTTGAAAGTACTACAGATCTCGACAAAATTCCTGATATGCATGTTAGGATCTTCAATCGTAGCACCTCCGAAAGAAACAAAATTCTGCACCATCTGAATAGTGCCCGACTTGATTTCAAAAGTATTGGCCTGAATAGCCGGATGAATGATGCTTGACTGAATGTCATCAATTTTAAGCCGAGAAAAGTCCATAAGAGCTGGATCAACTTGAACTACACGATCACCCATTGTTTCAGGTTCTTTCTTTTCACTCTCTTTATCTGAATCTTCTAAAACTATCTTCTCCGGAAAGTCAAGAGTTGTATCTGTCTCCTCAGCTTTAACCAGATTCCTCTTGCGAGTGCAAGAACGTGTTTGCATAAATGCTCGCTAGAGTACCTGAAACACAACCGGAAGCAGTAAGTAACAAGTCTTAATCAATGAATCCTAATGACCATTGATGGCAAGTACATAAACTAAACAAATTAATACCGAGTCCCCGGTAGCGGGCCAAAAACTTGTTAGGCACAAAGCATGCACTAAATAAATCACGCACTAAATAAATCACGCAAGTATACGCGTTCGTAAGTAATATAGAATGATTTCTAGTTCGTTCCCACAGAGACTCTGATTAATTATATCTAATTAACACTTACTCACCAATGTATGATTATTCTTCAATGTCAAGACAATAACAATTAAGGTTGATTAACTAATAATAACTACGTGAATTAAACACTTGAATTAATAATATTAAACACACATGAGATCATAACTTCATTACTACTTCATTCAATAGTTATTGTTATTACCCTTACCATGTAATGGTTATGATATTAATCGAACAATACGAAACTGATAAACGCCAACTTCCATTGTACGAATATCATTCTACCAAGCATCCACAATTAAGATAGAAGTTGAATAGGCATCAATAATGTTGAGACCCTATATGTCTACAGAATTTGACAACATAACGATTTAAGCGCAAGTTATTCATTATGGTTACACAGGTCAAGTAAAATGGTTAGAGTTGCCCACTAATCATGCATACAATACACAAACCTATACTAGCATGGCAAGTTCTAAATCTCAAGATTCACTGTCACTTCACAAGAGATTAACAGGCTATCTTACATGTTCGCGACGCACATAAGATGAATAAGCACAATCTATACTAGATATCATACAATCACCACATACCAAAGTATTAAACAATTAACTAAAGAAATCCATAGTAAATCCGCTATGATCCCATGATTACGATTAGCCCATAATGGAACTCATCATCACCATGGGTTCATATAAAAGTATGATAATAACACAATAATATAAACTAATAAAAATACTTAGTAAATAATGAAGTACGTCACAAGAGTATTAAGGTTCAAAGCATATAGAAAACTAGCATCCACTGTTACAACGAATTAAAAGAATCACAAGATAAATGTATGCTTCCTCTTCTTCATTGTTGCGTGCTAAAACGGTCTTCTCAATCTTCTTGCCTTCGCTCTCGATTATCTTCTCTCTAGAAAACGTCTTGCCAAAAGGTTTATATAATAACCCAAAAGAACCAGCGCTAACAGAAGCCCAATTGAACTCTAATTAATAAAATCCAGATTCTAAAAATCCGCACCCAGGCGGCCGCCTCCTTCTTCCAGGCGTCCGCCTGCTACCAGGCGGTCGCCTGCTCCCATCAGGCGGGCGCCTGCATCACTTCTGGAAAAAGTATTATTTTGCTTCTGTTTTTGCTGAATTCTTCGCACATCAACCGGGGACTGATTCCAAGCACTTTCTTAAGCTTATTTTGATGAAATACACCCATATAAGCAAGTTATACCCTGAAATGCAAAAACACTCGAAAATGCGTCAAATACACAAAATACTCGAATTCAAGACACCAATTCAAGCCGTTATGAGACGCTCTAAGTGGTATAAACTGCCACTTATCAAAGTGTCGAAGGTGGTGGGAATGTCGATGGCACCTTGAACCGGCACGACATGGTTTCCCAATCCATAGACAGGCCCATGTACATCCTCGAACTTCATCTCCTCCAAAGGAGTAATTAGGATCATTCTTATGAGAGCATGTCTAAAGATGATATCTACCAAGGAGCCATTATCTATCAAGACCTTTCTGACATCTTGATTGGCCATATCGAGGGTAACAATGAGCGGACCGTTCTGGAAAACACTTCCTTCAGAGTAGTCTGCATCTGAAAAAGAGATGGAAGTGCCGGTGAGACGAAAGGCCTGAAGAGGGGTATCTAACTGCATAACTTCATGACGTGTTATATTTCCTCCTACAATCATATCAACCAGATGTCTGGGTGGAACAACTCTTGCGGGACCTTCCAGGTGTTGAAGATTCTGTCGATCTCGAGGGGGAGATAATCATTCAAAAACCCTCTCTTCACTAACCTTTCTAGAAAATATTTAAGACAAGTGAATTCGTCTGTATTATGTCCAATTCCAGCATGATAATCACAAAAACGGGTTCGGTCTCTCTTTTCTGTGGGCGTTATCATAGGGTTTGGTGGCTGGAAGAATTTCTTTGCTCTTATTTGTTTAAGCATATAGGACGAGGTTTGTGTTAGCGGGGTAAAATTTGGTTCCTCTTGAATCTGCTTGATGATGGCCCTTTGATCTGTCGGGAAGTTTCTTTGGCCTGTACCTATCTTCCATCCCAACCACTTGCATAGCCCTTCGCCCTGACGAGGAAGATTCTCCTCGAGTCGAATGGTAGTAAGCACAGATTCTTTCATCCGTTGCTATGTAGGTTGATGTTATAGTGTAAGCCTCGAAAAGATCCGTAGGCTCCCGATTACATAAATATTTACAACAGACACTGCACTCTTGATAGTTCATGTTGCGAGGAATCCACAAAACTTGTTTGCTTTAATTCATTAACCTTGGAAACCGAAGTCTTAAATATTTCAATGTAATCCTGTAGAGTTTCACCATGTTCCTGCTTTATATTCTACAAAGATATCGTATGAACTACATGAGGGGTATTGGCACGAAACTTTGATAAGAACAATACCTTAAATTCCTCCCAATAGCTAATAGATCTGGGAGCCAAAATCGAGAACCAGGTTCTAGCATCGGCTTTGAAGGTTGAGATGAACAGTCGGCATTTGGTGATGTCATTGTACCTATGACATATCATTAAATTTTCATAATAAATCAAATGATCATTTGGGTCAGAAGTACCGTTAAATGACTCCAGGTCGGTGATTTTCACTCTAAGGTTAACAAGAGTAGCTTCCAGGGCTCAGTAAAAGGTGATCCTCCTACGGTCATGTCAATAGCAGACCCTGGGTATAAGCCCTCCAGTCTGGCTAGACAAATCATCATATCTTCCTGGCTTTCCATAGGGGTCGCGGTTCGGTGGACCCTTCTTGGTTGATAAGGGGATCTTCTAACCCTTCGGACAGGGGTAAGTAGTCTATATCAGGATCCTTGTTCTTCATACGAGGTGTCGTTACCCGATGATTCGGAAGATAAGGTCCTTCGGGCCCTACGAGGGGGACGTTCTTCATATCGAAGGGTGTTATAGCTAAGATAAGAGTCTTGGGAGTACTTGTCTTGTGAGTTTGGTTGGGAACACGCAGGAGAGGGAGATCGAGAGTGACATCCAGTATGAGATCCGGAAACGGCCTCAGGGTAATAATGGGGGTGATAGGATTCATGTTGATTTGCAGCCATTTAGGCCATCAAATAATCGATTTGCTGCTGCATATAATTGTGCAGGGCTCTCAAGTTGGACAACGTATTGTGCGTGGGGGAATTATTAGGTGTTTCGGAGGAATTACTATAAGTGTGAGATTCGCTATCTGATGGTTAAGAAAAGCGGTGTCGTTGTGGTATGATGGTTAGTATTCTTTGTTGATTCCCCGGCACCGGCGCCAATTTGATGGTTTAGGTTATTGTTTCTGAGTATTATCCATAGGGAGTGTGTTTTAGTTTTAGTTGTCTTATTGTGTCTGTCTTTTTCTTTCCTCAATGTTCCTTTTATTTCCCCTATTACTGGCCAACTGTCCCCTAGGTTTGTAGATAGGTGACTGTTATAAGCTACTGACACGTGAAAGACAGGAAAATGGGAAGAGGATGATAGGGTACCCAAGTGAATGACACGTGTAGTGTTAGAGGATAAGATCATGATGTGGGACCAATCGCTTACGGAAATAAAGCCTACGGGCACAATCTTTGATGTTCATGGCTTGCGAATGCTGGGGCCTACGGCTTCCGAGTGCATGGATATGCCTTCAGTAGGCGTAGGCCCTCCATCATGTGACATTCGGAGCCATTGGGAGGGGATGTTTGGAAAGGTACGTAGCATTGAAATATTAATGATTATGTCCGTAGGGTAATCCTAATTCTGATGCCATCATCCTAAAATAGAAGATTTGGACAATTGGGTGTTGTTTTGGATTATAGTTGCAAATGGGGGAAACATATGTGCTGCAATAGGGGAAAACACATGTATACGTAGCCTAGATTACCTTTTTATATTAGTAACATTTCATTCCTACAAAAACACTAAAACTCTACATCTTAAAACTTGCTTCTAAAATGAGGAATCATCAGTTTTGCTAATATCAGCTGTTAGCCTACTTTTGGTGGACTAGTATGACGAATCTTGGTTGGATTGTTGGATTTGAGATATGAACTATGGCGTCCCTTCTCTTAGTTTTTAAGCATAGACCTTTAGTCGACAAAATTAATGAAGATTGATCAGACTTTGGTCCTCTTGTTTTCGCAGGCTCATGTGAGTCTCCGCGGGAAACTTAATTCCATCTCTCATATTGCACCCTTTAATATCAAGTATGCACTGCACATCAGCACATGCCAACACTGCCATCTAATTTGTAGGATTTGGCTTTGCTTATCTTTATCCAAAAGATCCATAAGGGCAAATGCAAACTACAATTAAAGGAGAGGAAGGAATCGAATATGTAACCTATAGCTTAGAAATTGAAGTATATAACAATTTCTGATTCAATACGCGCGTTGTTGCAATTTTATTTTCTAACTACGGGTCACTTATACCATATGTATACAAATATCGAACATGGACTAATATAAAAGCTTAAACAAACATTGGCGTGGGGCTATATGAATGTGTTGAAAGAGCCTGACATGTCCACCATTTCGAGATCCTAAAATTGTTTCCGAAACTAAACATTTAACTAAAGTTTACCAAGTACCGGTTATTATAGCAATGAAATTATAGATGTGTTAACTAAAACTAACAAAAACTAACTCATCTTTTTCATAAGGAAGCTAGTAGTAGATGACCTCGACCAATAGTAACTTATTATATGCGGTAAGCATTCAATAATTAACAAGTCTTTAACATTAATTTAACACCACCAATCTTGAACAAACAAATTTTAATGTATTTAATCAACTGGGAAAAGGACAAGATACAAAACATTAATATTATTATAATTGAATGTGGATGGGAATGAGATTAGGACCATTTAAAGGAGCTTAAAAATTGGTTTAGGTAGAATATATTAATATAGTAATAAAAACACAGAGAGTAAAGGGGGGAGAAGAATACATTCATCCATCCACAGCCCATACCCACGCAGTCTTTACCTTAACCAGACTACTATACCCCATCTTCCCCCTTCCTCATCCTCTATCCCCCATTATTCTTCCCTTCAAATCCAAACCCTAATCCCATCAATCCCACTTACTTTCCTTAATTCTTAAACCCTACCCAAAACCCAATACTTACTTGTTTCATTTCTATGATCTATTGTCTTACTTTCACTAGCTAATTAGGATTTACTTTGCTAGATTTCACATATAATTTTGTAGCCTTCTAGTTGATCCTATTAACCAAACTTCAGTTGCAGGAGCTTCAGGGTTTTTTAGGGTTAAAAGATGGATCCGGGAAGTGCATCGGGTCATGGACATAATTCCCTCCCACCTCCCTTTCACACTAGAGATTTTAATCTCCAACAACACCACCACCAACAACAATTCCTCCACCACCAACAGCTGCAACAGCCACAAACCTCCGAAGACGAACAAAGCGGCTCAAGTGGACTCAAACGTGACCGTGATGACAAGAACAACGATGACCTAAATGGCGGCGGAAGTGAAGGCAAAGAAGGCGAAAACTCTAGGCGGCCTAGAGGCCGCCCTGCAGGATCTAAAAACAAGCCCAAACCACCCATCATCATCACGCGGGACAGCGCCAACGCGCTACGGACCCACGTGATGGAAATTGCTGATGGATGTGACTTAATGGAAAGTGTAGCTACATTTGCACGCAGACGCCAACGTGGAGTCTGCATCTTAAGTGGAAATGGAACCGTTACTAATGTTACACTTCGTCAACCTGCCTCACCGGGCGCGGTCATTACATTACACGGCCGTTTCGAAATACTATCACTTGCCGGATCATTCTTGCCACCGCCAGCACCTCCTGCAGCCACCGGATTGACAATATATTTAGCCGGGGGTCAAGGGCAAGTAGTTGGAGGAAGTGTTGTTGGAGCACTTCTAGCTTCGGGTCCAGTTGTTGTGATGGCAGCTTCATTTAGTAATGCGGCGTACGAGAGGCTTCCCTTGGAGGAGGAGGACGCGGCTTTGCCTTTACAAGGCGGAGGAGGAGGCGGTGGAGGTTCACTTGGATCTCCGGGTGCGGTAGGGCAAAATGCGCAACAGAATCAACAACAGTTGCTAGCTGATCCGTCCATGTTTCATGGAATGCCTCCCAATCTTCTCAACTCTATACAATTACCGAATGAAGCGTTTTGGGCTACGGGTAGGCCTCCTTATTAAGCGCTACCATTATTTTGCATTGTTGATGATGATTAATTCAGACAGTACTTTCCTAATTTGATAATTTAAAACTTGAATGTTGTTAATTAGCTAAGATTAAATGTGGATTAGGTACTGTATTATTCAGGAATTTGGATTGGGTTTGTTGTTGCATTTGAATTTGCATTAATTAAGTACTCACTTGATGTTACTTAAATTTGTATTTCGAGTCATGTGATGATGAAATGAGACAAGATGGCTTTGCATGTACTACTTTTTAGTTTTTACTGGATTTTTTTTCTTTTACTTTGTACTTAATTCTTTTCATTACGGGATATTGAAGAACAAAGGTTGTGATGTTCTTGTTGATGATGATAATAAACTTTTAATGATTGTCAAGTTAGCAGAGATTTGGGTATAATGTATATAACCTGTGCATAAATATTACTCATGTATGTTATACAACCTAGCAAACATATATTGTTTGTTAATCTCTTTTGTAATTAACATTGTCATTCTAGAGTAACTAACTACAACATTCGTGTGTTTTTATTAAGTACATTCATTTTTATCTTATAAATCATGATAGGAGAATAAGCAATTATACTTAAATAAATATATTTTTTTCTGCATAGGTATCTTTATCTAACAAATCTAACCAAACAAATTAAATTGAAAAGGAAGAGAAAAATGTATGGAAAGTTTCCAGTTAGTTGATGAGTCAAGGAAGTGAAGTACAATACAATATAGTACAAGAGATGAAACAAAATGATGAAGCAATTTACTGTATAGCAGAAAAATATTTGGTTTTATCTTTATGGCGGGAACATTGAATGTTTATTTACTCCATTTGATCTCATCTACAAATCTATCCGACTTTACTTCTACAATACTCCCCCGTCCCACAAAACACTTCTTATTTTAACTTTTTACACTATTTTTATTAATTAATTGATTACTAATTTACGTCTAATTTATAAGATCAAATATAGTACATGAGTGATCTTGTTGTATTAGTTATGAGTACTTTAATATAATGAATTTTTTTTATTTTATTTTAATACAAAATTAAAGATATTAACAATCAAATATGTGCATTGACAAACGTGTACAATACAAATATGAAAAATATTTAGGAACGGAGGGAGTAATAAATTGTGAGTTTGTCTGTTAAGCATGTGTCTTTAATTTGACTAGTATCGGGGTCAGTTGGTTAGTTACTACATTCAAGCGTTGATTAACACAGGGATAAGAAAGTGCGATAACTCCTTGATGCGTATCCGTGAATTTGATGCAAGATAGAAAAGAGATTGTAGTAATAGGGCATTATCTTAATAATTTGTGAAATCCAGGGAGAGAGTCAGAGAGAGAGAGAGAGAGGGTAAATGTGGGGAGGAGACATGGAGGGAGTAATATAATGGGGGGGGGGGGGGAGTAGCTGGTATACACGTGCACTGCTCTGATGAAGCTCCTTTTCGAGGCAAAGAAAAAGTAGTAGTCGTCGTCAGAAAGTCAGTCAGTCTCTTATTCACTCACTCACTCTCCTGCTGCAACTGCAACTGCAACTGCAACTGCAACTGCATAAACAAATTAATGTAGGAGTACATTCAAAGCTAACATCCACACCCTTGACTCACCTAATTCACTCTCTCTTCTAACTCCCCTCCCCCCGCTCTTCATATTTACATTTCCTTTTGTTCTCAAAGGTCTCCCACTAATATTTATATAAAATATTCACCTGGGTTTACTTTGGTTTTCATGTGATCAGATACAATTTATTTACAAAATATTAAAACACTGCTGAAAGTTTACTGTGTACTCCCTTTATTTCGGTAACATTGTTCAAATTCTCTTTCACATAATTTGAACAGTGATAACTATCCAATGAGGCAGAAGGAGTAGTTAGATTTAGTTGGAGTGAGATCGAAGCTGAGGTTACCTTGTAGTCCAACCCATAGTTAATTAAATAGAATTATTTCAAACTTTAACCTATGATGTAGTAGTACAGTATAGCTGTACATATAATCACACACACACACACAGTGACAGAGGGGAGGAGTGTGTGTGCGTGCAATTATGTCTCTCATCCAGCTAGATACTAGAAACTACAAAGTGAGGGAGGGGGAAGTACACAACACAGCTGAACCCCAGCTCAGATTCTTTGTACTGGCTGGATCATTAGATCATTCCCAGTTCCCTCCCACTACGCCCTACATCACTACCTCACCAACTGCCTGCTCTCGGAAAACCCCATCATCTACATTTCTACAATTCACTTTTCACTTTCGCTTTCCCCAAATATAATATATTTGGCTTATCTTGTTTTTACTGAAAAATATGTTCCTTTTTAAAGGTTTTTTTATCAAATCCAGTAAATTGCAAAGATCGTCTGTACAATATTATAATAGGAGTCCGGTCCCAGTAATGATTATGATTAGCAACTTAGTCACCAAGGTTTTACACAACAAATAAATTTTGCATCATTAGATTGAAGAATGGATGACCATAATTTTTTAAAAAAATCTGTTACTTATACTGAACTTTTTTATGGTAAATTTCTCAACACTACACTTGACAAAACATCCTCAATAAAGGGTTTGATTAAGATTAATCACATGGCCCACAGATTTAATCTATTTCTGTTTACAATATTTAATTTCCAGGCTTGTATAATTATTTATTGTAAAATTAAAGTTAATTTGTTTTTGTTTAAATTTTGAAATCTCAGTTTTGTATTATAGGATACAAATATTGTTTGTTATGTAAGACTTACCTGACAAATTATTGCTGAGACCGAACTGATTATAATTTGAAATCTGCTGCTTAAATTATGCGATTGCGGTTTTGCTTTTTATCAAACTGCATATTACGATGCAATTTATAATTTTAAGATTTTACTAATACAATTTAAAATACACCCTACTGTTTTTACAATGCCATTATGTTTGAAATAATGCATACCCCATCTGAAATATTTCATATTGCTTGATGTTTATTTTTTTTGGATAAAAACCAAGTCAATTCGATTTAATATAATTATAATTAATATATAAACTTATATTAAAAAAAGACTGATGCGTTTATATGTCTCATCTTAGATTGTCCCATTATATTTTTCAAATTTTCTAAATTTTTTAAATTAAAAATAATAAAAACTAAAATTAACTTATATTTTTCTTAACTGTTTACACTTTCTTCTTATATTAACTTCTCATCTTAAAATTCTCTCAAAATTACTTTTTTAGCATACTCTTCTAAACTTTCTCCACATTTTTTTCAAATCAACATATTAATTTAATAATAATTAATTATCTTATTCTCTCAAACTCAAATTACTATAATATTATTCTCTTAAAAATTCTTGGCAATTATCTTCCAAACATGTGATAATACAAGCATTTATGAAAATATTTTCTACTTTATAAACTTTCTTTCAAGTCAAAAAATACTTTATATTGTACTTCAATTTATCTTTCATTACTACTTTCTAAACTTTCTCTTCAATTTACCTTTCAAAGATATACTAATAGAAGAAAAGTAAAAAATCTATTTTAATATTTTTCTAAACTTTCTATTCAAGTAAAAAAAAATTAATTTTATACAATAATTCAATAAAATAATTATAAAGTCATGTTTATGAATCATAACTAGTGATTTATTATTGGATAAGAATTTATACATATCAAGTATTGTAATAATGGTGAGCCATTATTTTCAATCTTTATATATATATATATATATATTTGTATATATACTATTTTAAAACTTGAGCGATGTACAAATTTTTTTTTAATATTATATAATTTTTTTAAAATTTGAATTGATATATTAAATTTGCCCATTTAAAATTTTTAAATGCTGGAATTTCATGATAAATATATTAATACCCTTATATGTTCATAATTTTTTTAATAAGAGATATCTGAAAAGGACAATGATATTTATTGAACATTATAGTTTTATTGATATTTTTATGTGCTTTTCCAAAAAATTATTATATTTTAATTAAAAGTTAAGTTTTAGTTTAAATAAAGGGAAAATAGATTTTTTAGTCACCCAACTTATCTTGTTTTTAGGAACTTACCATTCAACTATTTTTTTTCTTTTACTCACTAATGTTAGGTTCATATTTGTTTTTAGTCACTAACGTTAGGTTCAGATTTGATTATTAGCATTATGTCAATTTTTGGTAGCATTATTAAAATATAGTGGTAATCTGTAATATTTTAATGATTTGATATATGTCTATATTTTTATATATAGTACTCCATATGTCCCCAAGACGTTTACCTTGGTGATGAGAGTTTGACAAGCATTTTAAGGCTCCTAAAAGATGTAGTTTCATGAATTATTTTTTAATTTTTTTTCTTCTAAATAATAATTTAACGTTTAAATTTTTATATACAAAAAAATCTTAAAAATAAGTTATAAAACTATGTTTGTAAGATAAATATATTGTGAGAGTTGTTTGATTTAATACCAAATTCACATTATTACAATGTTATTATATTTTTGTGTTTATATATATACTTGTTTCACAATTCTATTAGAATGGAAGGGTTTATAGTTTTGATTTTGGGTCGTTAGGAGTTGCATGAAGGATTTGTGATTGGTGATTTCATTGGATTTTTGAAAGTGTCTTTAGGTAAAATATTGATATATAATTTTTTAATTTTTTTATAAGTACTTTATAATCAGTTTGCTAATTTGATTATATTGATTTTTTTATTTTTTTTATTTCCCAATAATTTTAGTACGGATTGCGATGCCTCTCCCTAATAATTTTTGTTTTGAGCTTAGTACCCCACCTAAAAAGTAACAGACGTATATGAACTGATTTTATGCGTCTGTTTAGAATATATATACATCTGTTCTGACCAGATTTTTAAAATAATATGCGTCCTTCCTATAAAATACGTATATAATTCAGACATTATACGACTCCTCCATATGCATCTAGCAAACTGAGACACATATAAGCTTTCTTATAAAACACATATGACACGTTTTGTACTAGTTATCACTATATTTTAAAAATGCTATTGATGTCGCGCCCTACAAACCCGAGTCAGAAGTTTGGGGTCCCCAACACATACACATTATATAAACCTGTATAAGAAATATTATTTGTAATGACCCTGCTTTACATAACCACGGATCGCAACAGGTTAAAGTATGAAAACAAGCCACAACCTTAACTTTTATTACAACGTACCAAATCCCAACTAATTTAACTTACAACTGATAATAAAATTATTCTTACAATCTTACTATCTTACTACCGCGATAAGCTCCTGCTAGCTCGATCCAACTCAATCTAGAATCCTAGCTCGTACATTGAACTGGGAAACCTCGCTATCAACCGTATTCTTCTTAACTGTAGAATACATAAAAAGATTCGCAAGAGTGAGCTAACTAGCTCAGCAAGTCACAATGACAATAATTGAGGTTAATCAATGATCAAACGAGATGATTCAGAGGAATCAAGTTTATTGCTAAATAATCACTAGAATTGGATATTCATTTTAAGTTTTTAAAACTAAGGTTAAGATGTTGATCAGTCACGCACTAACCCCGAGCAAAGCACACAGCACTACTCTAACTACTGGATCCAAGGCACACATTGGTCTAACTTGACCATTGATATGGTCTGACCACGAATCTGGTCCATACATAAAAAAACTATCCAATTCTAAAGCAGTTCAATATGATAAATAATATAATTCGATACAACATGATCATAATCAATGATGATTAAACACTTGAATAAAAACATAAGGAAACTCATGGATATCACAAGGGTATATCAGGGTATGTATAAGAAACGGTTTTCAGTCCGTAAAGGATCATGTATTAGACAAATAATGATTTTTTTCAAGGTATAGTTCTTTTATTTATAAATGAATGGTTGGAGTATAAAAGTTTCTGTATTTTCAAACAATTTTGTTTCAGTGTTTGATGTTTGGTAGTTATACATTTGGGGAGTAGTATCATATTTGTGTGGTTTGGTGTTTGAGGATCAACAAAGGATGGTTTACAAAGAATAAGGCTTACGGATCAAGATCAAGAAAGATCAGGTTTCAAGGGTAAATAGATTAAAGCACTTGTAATATAAAACATGAGTTATTTTGAATAATAGCGACATGTTATGAAACAGTTCGAAAATATTTGCGATATATCTTGAAGAAAAGTTCAGAAGTACTTGCCTTACAGGGCTTTATAACTATTACTGATCAATTCTGAGCCGACTCTGTCGCTCAGGCTTTAACGTCCAACCACTAGATCCCATTGGATTCGACTTCGACACTCAGGTTTTTCTGTTGAAACTATCCTGAGCTCGTCGGCTGATCACTAGGTTATCCTTAGTCCATTGTCCACTTTCGGTTTTCCGACCAGAACCTACAGGGTCGAAATACTCTAGGTTAGATACCCAGTTATGCTTGACATATCCTCGCTAACCACCTACCCATACGATAGCGTATTATTTCTCGTATTCACTCATATAATAATAACACAAACAACAATTAGGGTTCGCGTTCTCGAAATCGGTTCAGTGTTCATTTTTAGAAAATACATATACTCGTCATTTTACGAAATTAGGGTTACTGAATTTGGATAGAACATTCACCACAACATACAATCAAGTTCATATAAAGTATAAGTATATATATTCACTCGACGTCCCGATAATTACCGGATACGCTCCCGCATTTCCATAGTTGATTTCCCGGAAATTGGGCAGCGTTTCCTTTATTTATCGGACTACCCGTCGAAGCGTCAATCGACGTCAAACCACAAAGTTCAAAACAATAACAAGTACAATAATTCACTGATCCATTCTAAAATTCCCAATCACCGATAAAATTCAATAATCACAACCAACTCAACCATCCCGATTCAATAATTACTAATTAACTAATTTGATCCAGAATAAAAACACAACACGAATTTTATTTATTAAAATTATTAGGACTCAGAATCGTGTCATCATAGTCCATCGTCGACTCACCGAAATTCACCGTCGACGGCGGTAAAATTTATCGGTGCCCGATACGTGTCGGGTTTCCAGATAAATTCCACCGATTAAATCAAATTAAATTTTACCGCACAAAATTATTTATTTCACAAAACTTCGATCAAATAAAAATCCTGCAGCAATATGCAAAACCCCGAATTAATATTTGTATATAATCGGGAAACAAGCACCCGCCCGGAAAACCGGTCGGAAAAAGAATAGGAAACCGGAAAACATGAAGGCAACAGAGAATACAGAGGCAACACAATCACTGACTGGACAACACAAATATATATATACACGCGTATATATATATGCATACAGCCCAACAGAACCCGCAATTGGAGCAACCAAAACCGACCGTAACTAGGACGACGACAGCTTACCAGGAACCAGGAAGCGGCGGAAACCGAGCAGAAACCAGGGAAAGAACGGGAAAAGTAAAGGAACAGAGGGATTAGAGACATAAGTCGAGCAGAGAGAGACCAAGTAGCCCCGAGAGTTAATCGAGAAAGGAGAATGATTAGTTTAATCATCCTGATCTGTTGTGTGCGTTTGTGTATTTATTATTATTATTTTTTTTTAATTCTTCAATCAGTAAATGACACGATCAACACAATTTACTTAGGACTAACACGTGTCCCTTTCCCCTACTTTGACAGTTTATTACCCATTTCTGACCCGTGTTCGCAATATAGCGAACCATCGCACAAATAAAATAATCCTGAAAATTCCAAATTAATTTTAAAATATCACAAATAATTCAGGGTTATTAAAAATAATTTTTTCATAATTTTTAAAGTATTTTTGAAACGCAACTTGTACCCGCATTTCATAATTAACGAACCGAGCTACACCTAAAACAATTTCAGAAAATCACGAAAATAGTCTTAAAATGTTACAAATATCCCGAAGTTTATAAAAATATAAATTTTGAAACTTTTAAACCATTTCTAAAACGCAACTTGTACCCGATTTTTAACAATTAACGAAATAACACACGGGTGAAATTAATCCCAAAAATTTTCAAAATAATTTTAAAATTCTCGAAATATTTCAAACTTCAATAAATATGAGTTTCATAATTTTTGAATAATTCTAGAATTAAATATGGATTTTACAAATAACAATAATCAAAAATCATTTTAAAATAAATAATTAATAAAATATTGATTTCTCAATTTTATAAAATCCTAAAAATAATTATTGTAATTATAAAATCATAAAAATAATTTTAGAGACATTTCAAATATTTATACAAATAAATTTGTATTAAATCCACTTTAAAAGTGAAACAATTCAATACAATTCCTTAATTAATCACGCGGACAACCCGATACATCATAAATCACACATAGACACTAATCAAACAACACATAGCAGTCAAAACTAATACACATATTTTATTTAATTAATAATTTTCATAATAATCACCTATTTAAATAATTCAAAAAAAAACACACGAGTCGTTATAATTGAAAATTGATAAAATACTAATAATCAAATCCGAACCTAACGTTAGTGACTAAAAAAAATCTGAACCTAACATTAGTGAGTAAAACAAAAAAAATTGTAGTTCAGTGGTAAGTTTCTAAACACACATTAAGTTGGGTGACGAAAAAATTCATTTTCCCTTAAATAAATAGTATATGAATTGTGCTTAGTCTGATAACTTCATTTCTTCATAATCAATAATTTACAAAACTTTGTTTCAACCCGAGACTCATTACATCGACAATTCAACTAATTATTTTTAATTTGATTTTAATTATTTAATCCCACCAATTATATTTAATTTGTTTAATTAAATATATTTAATTATATTTAATTATATTTAATTTGTTTTAGATTTTATTCTGGCCTGGATTAATAATATTTTTTTTTTCATTTTATCTCGAGACCAATATACCGAGTGGCGAGTAACAAATTAACTTTTGATAATATAGTTTTAGATATCTGTAATATCTATATAATAATAAATTATTTGCCATAGTAAAAATTGTTATTCAAATTAATTAAGTAAATATTAAATAATAGAATAAGTTGACTTCGATATCAATTAGAATAATATATACTTAATATGAATTAGAATTTAAATTTGTAGAAGATTTGACTTTAACATCAAATATAATACTACAAAGTTCAATATAAATTATAATTTAAATTGTTCGAGAAAGTTGATTTCAATATTAATTGAATTAGATTGACCGATCGACCAATCAAACTATTAATGTTTCCTCTATTATATAATAGTATAAATATGTATGTGTAAATATTGTTTCTAAATAAAACTCTTAATTTTATGATTATTTTTTATTGTATGTTGTGATTGAAGTTGTGAATATATTAATATTTTTTTGTTTATGATTTGTGTTCAAGGTTTATAAGGTCGTTGTGAAGCGCGGTTTACTAAGCACTAGGTTAATATAAAGAGTTTTGATGGCAAGAAAATCGTAGAAAACTTCAGGAAAATCTGATGGTTCTTCTCCAAAATTGCCATCCTCTTCTCGTGCTAAGTATAGGATGACAAACAATATTTGAGAATCTTCTTTAATAATGTCACATTCTCTATCTATGCAGAATGTCAGAATGGTCAACACGAAACCGGAAATTCAAAATTCATGATGTTATTTTAATTTTTAATATATTTTATTTTAAAAACATGTTTATAAGGTTGTTGTGAAGCATGGCTCAATAAACTAGTTCAAGCATGAAAATGAAGAATTATAACAATAAAAGAAATCAACATAAGTAACGGTGACACGAAAAGCCTCTATGAAAGGGTAAAAACCGTGGGTTGGACGATACCCACACAAATAATTCCACTATAATGATATCAAGATACAATTAATTACAATCAGTGACATAGAATGAAAATGAAGCATAAATCTTCATCATTGAGTGCGCAACAAGTGATGTAGGAGGATTTTTGGGTGTATATCGAGGGTTTGTTGAATGCGAGAAGAGGCTGGGTATGATCAAGCTGTGGACTGCATGATCACGTTGGTTGATGGTAAGATCATGTCAATCCACCAGTAGCTTTAATGTTGGAGCAGGGAAGATTGCATGATCATGCTAAAATTCTGCATGATCACGCCGCTTTTAATTATTCTTTATTTTTATTTAGGCTTTATTTTATTTTGTTTTAGGTTTTTTATCCCTATATAAAAACCCGTAGGATGTAACATATTATTAATCTTTTATTGAAATCAAAACCCTTAAGAGTTTTCACTTTATCTTTCTTTTGGATTCAACAAAACCCTTGTGGATTCAAGTTATGCCTTGTGGATTCAAGGTATTAAAGAATTTCTCGTGTAAGAGTCCTTGCGAGGATTAGCTCTTTCTTATCCTACGCTTTCGTGTTGCGCCAGTTTAGCATCAGAAAAGGCTTTATTCTGTCATTTTTGTTAATTGATTCGATACGAGAAAACCAATTACCAAAGAAGATCTTCAAGAGGTTATGACGGCTTTAACCGCGGCTCTGAAGATTTTCATAAATCAAGTGGATACGTTGCCAAACTGAGTGAAAAACATTAACAAATAACTTAGATGTAAAAGAGAAAATCGGAATCGAGTCCCTTGAAGTGGGAAATATCATGTGGGTAAGAATTATGGCTTGACTTCAAAACTGGGTAATCGATTCAATGATATTGTAGAGGAGGATATACCATTATTTTATGGGTCTCTAGAAGTTGATGAATTTCTGAATTGGTATATTGATGTTGATAAATTATTTGACGTTGTGGGTGTTCCTGAGAGTAAGTAGGTGAATATGGTGGCTATCAGGTTAAAAAATGTTGCTTCTATATGGTGGGAAAAACTTGTTATATGGAGAAAAAAACAAATAAAAGACCCAACTAAAGGGTTTCGATATATAAAACGCAACGGAAACTATAGTTAAAAATTGTAAAAACTAAATTTTTTGAAACCCACCGCAGGATTTATGCGAAAAATAGATATTTAATTCGTAGATCAAATTGTTTACCTTGAGAAGTTTTACAAATTGGTTGAATAATGGAGATCCAAAGCTTGTTCAATCATCACGCATCCCGCTATCGTGATCTACGCTCCATCGGTATCCACAAGGATTGGATGTGTACTAGCACAAAGTCGTTTCTTATTACTTTCTCCATCTTCTCTCTTGGTGACTAGGTTTTTAATTAAAAGTCTTGCATACAAATTTAGCCACACAAAAGATATTATATAGAGGGTAGAAAAATGAATAATATCGGGTAGAAAAATGAATTATAACTCTTAACTAATTAGGAGTTATTATTAATTCGAAATTCCTATTTGTATTATAATTAAGTCTCACTTAATTATTTAATAAATAAATTTCATGATTAATATTAGTAAATTTGAATATCATTATATATCTAATTAATTAAGTCAAACTTAATTAATATTATAAATAATTCAAATTACTTTAATTTAAATCCAATATAAATTAAACAATCTTTCAAGTATTATTTGTGAGTGACCCTATAGGTTATTATTACGCTGGTAACGAATTTTAAATCTAATTTAAAATCAAAAACAATGAGGGCCATCTAGTAATACATCATTGTTATCCAAATAATAATAATTAAATTGGTGATCGATTAAACCTTTCGTGAATAATGTATAATGTAATATAATCCCTTTAACCACATATTATAGACTAAATTAGAGCCATGCAATGTGTCATCTTCATCATAGTATAATCCAGGTTTTCTTGATCAATGAGTAGACTATCATATCAAATCAACATTTGAGCGTGACCATATATTTTATAGTCTAGCTCACACAAAAGGCCAATAATATCACTCCTAAAATTATGGGGGTTAAATTCTTTCTAGATCATTCAAATTTCTCATACGATTCATGATATACCTGGAATACATTTTTATCATTTCCCGGTTAGAGGTAACTGTCGCGCCCTCCAAACCCGGGTCAGAAGTTCGGGGTCCACAACACATACACATTATATAAACCTGTATAAGAAATATTATTTGTAATGACCCTGCTTTACATAACCACTGATCGCAACAGGTTAAAGTATGAAAACAAGCCACAACCTTAACTTTTATTACAACGTACCAAATCCCAACTAATTTAACTTACAACTGATAATAAAATTATTCTTACAATCTTACTATCTCACTACCGCAATAAGCTCCTGCTAACTCGATCCAACTCAATATGGAATCCTAGCTCGTACATTGAACTGGGAAACCTCGCTATCAACCGTATCCTTCTTAACTGTAGAATACATAAAAAGATTCGCAAGAGTGAGCTAACTAGCTCAGCAAGTCACAATGACAATAATTGAGGTTAATCAATGATCAAACGAGATGATTCAGAGGAATCAAGTTTATTGCTAAATAATCACTAGAATTGGATATTAATTTTAAGTTTTTAAAACCAAGGTTAGGCTGCTGATCAGTCACACACTAACCCCGAGCAAAGCACACAACACTGCTCTAACTATTGGATCCAAGGCACACATTGGCCTAACTTGACCATTGATATGGTCTGACCACGAATCTAGTCCATACATAAAAAACTATCCAATTCTAAAGCAGTTCAATATGATAAATAATATAATTCGATACAACAAGATCATAATCAATGATGATTAAACACTTGAATAAAAACATAAGGAAACTCATGGATATCACAAGGGTATATCAGGGTATGTATAAGAAACGGTTTTCAGTTTGTAAAGGATCAGGTATTAGACAAATAATGATTTTTTTTCAAGGTATAGTTCTTTGATTTATAAAGAATGGTTGGAGTATAAAAGTTTCTGTATTTTCAAACAATTTTGTTTCAGTGTTTGGTGTTTGGTAGTTATACATTTGGGGAATAATATCATATTTGTGTGGTTTGGTGTCTGAGGATCAACAAAGGATGGTTTACAAATAATAAGGCTTACGGATCAAGATCAAGAAATATCAGGTTTCAAGGGTAAATAGTTTAAAGCACTTGCAATATAAAACATGAGTTATTTTGAATAATAGCGACATGTTATGAAACAGTTCGAAAATATTTGCGATATATCTTGAAGAAAAGTTCAGAAGTACTTGCCTTACAGGGCTTTATAACTATTATTGATCAATTCCGAGCCGACTCTGTCGCTCAGGCTTTAATGTCCAACCACTAGATCCCATTGGATTCGACACTCAGGTTTTTCTGTTGAAACTCTACTGAGCTCGTCGGCTGATCACTAGATTATCCTTAGTCCATTGTCCACTTTCGGTTTTCCGACTAGAACCTACAGGGTCGAAATACTCTAGGTTAGATACCCAGTTATGCTTGACATATACTCGCTAACCACCTACCCATACGATAACGTATTCTTTCTCGTATTGACTCATATAATAATAACACAAACAACAATTAGGGTTCACGTTCTCGAAATCGGTTTAGTGTTCATTTTTAGAAAATACGTATACTCGTCATTTTACGAAATTAGGGTTACTGAATTTGGATTGAACATTCACCACAACATACAATCAAGTTCGTATAAAGTATAAGTATATATATTCACTCGACGTCCCGATAATTACCGGATAAGCTCCCGCATTTCCATAGTTGATTTCCCGAAAATCGGGCAGCGTTTCCTTTATTTATCGGACTACCCATCGAAACATCAATCGACGTCAAACCACAAAGTTCACAACAATAACAAGTACAATAATTCACCGATCCATTCTAAAATTCCCCATCACCGATACAATTCAATAATCACAACCAACTCAACCATCCCGATTCAATATTTACTAATTAACTAATTCGATCCAGAATAAAAACACAACATGAATTTTATTTATTAAATATTAGGACTCAGAATCGTGTCATCATAGTCCACCGTCGACTCACTGAAATTCACCGTCGACGGCGGTAAAATTTATCGGTGCCCGATACGTGTCGGGTTTCCAGATAAATTCCACCAATTAAATCAAATTAAATTTTACCGCACAAAATTATTTATTTCACAAAACTTTGATCAAATAAAAATCCTGCAGCAATATGCAAAACCCCGAATTAATATTTGTATATAATCGGGAAACAAGCACCCGCCCGGAAAACCGGCCGAAAAAAGAATAGGAAACCGGAAAACATGAAGGCAACAGAGAATACAGAGGCAACAGAATCACTGACTGGACAACACAAATATATATACATATGTGTATATATTTATATATATGCATACAGCCCAACAGAACCCGCAACTGGAGCAACCAAAGCCGACCGTAACTAGGACGGCGGCAGCTTACCAGGAACCAGGAAGCAGCAGAAACCGAGCAGAAACCACGGAAAGAACGGGAAAAGTAAAAGAACAGAGGGATGAGAGACATAAGTCGAGCGGAGAGAGACCAAGTAGCCCCGAGAGTTAATCGAGAAAGGAGAAGTATTAGTTCAATCATCCTGATCTGTTGTGTGCGTTTGTGTATTTATTATTTTTATTTATTTTATTTTTTTTAATTCTTCAATCAGTAAATGACACGGTCAACACAATTTACTAAGGACTAACACGTGTCCCTTTCCCCTACTTTGACAGTTTATTACCCATTTCTGACCCGTGTTTGCAATATAACGAACCATCGCACGAATAAAAAATTCCTGAAAATTCCAAATTAATTTTAAAATATCATAAATAATTCAGGGTTATTAAAATAATTTTTTCATAATTTTTAAAGTATTTTTGAAACGCAACTCGTACCCGCATTTCATAATTAACGAACCGAGCTGCACCTAAAACAATTTCAGAAAATCACGAAAATAGTCTTAAAATGTTATAAATATCCCAACGTTTATAAAAATATAAATTTTGAAACTTTTAAACCATTTCTAAAACGCAACTTGTACCTGCTTTTTAACAATTAACGAAATAACACGCGGGTGAAATTAATCTCAAAAATTTTCAAAATAATTTTAAAATTTTCGAAATATTCCAAACTTAGATAAATATGAGTTTCATAATTTTTGAATAATTCTAGAATTAAATATGTATTTTACAAATAACAATAATCAGAAAATCATTTTAAAATAAATGATTAATAAAATATTGATTTCTCAATTTTTTAAAATCCTAAAAATAATTATTGTAATTATAAAATCATAAAAACAATTTTAGAGACATTTCAAATATTTATACAAATAAATTTGCATTAAATCCACTTTAAAAGTGAAACAATTCAGTACAATTCCTTAATTAATCACGCGGACAACCCGGTACATCATAAATCACACATAGATACTAATCAAACAACACATAGCGGTCAAAACCAATACACATATTTTATTTAATTAATAATTTCCATAATAATCACCTATTTAAATAATTCAAAAAAAAACACATGAGTCGTTATAGTAACTGTTAATGTAATCAATGTACATTAATTTTCGTATAAAAATATAATGACTTCAAGTCTAAGGACCATTAAATCATTATCACAGTAAAATTACTTATGACACAACAGACATATAAAATCTGACACTGGGTCTCTCCATCACCATGTACATTTACATTTGCCCGTATTTTTTACTTTAGTATCACTATACCTATAATCAACGAGATGTGATCATCAGTCAACAAATACACCACTCTTAATGCATTATTATAGTCCCTTAATAATATTATTTGACTAGGTACCTTTAAGAATATTGATACTATTCTTATAATCTCATTTCTAAGTCACGTACTTAGAGATATGTAATTCATATCATATTCCAATGATATTTATTAATCTAACATTTATATCGCAGTAAATTAAGACATAAAAAATTATATAAAAAAATAATCGATAGAACATAAAAATTAATAATTCAAATGTCTTAAACTAAAATATTACAGTATTTTCTCTAGGACACAAACACTATGTTGGTGAGACTGCGTAGCTGTATAAATAGTTACGTGATAACTCAACACGAGAACAACACTAGAACATGACATGTTAATAATACTACGTCTACACAAGAAATCAAGAAGAAATGAAGACAAGACAAATAAAAAGAATTAAAAGATTAGAAAAAGACATAAAGTCTGTATACAGGTCACTGAAAGAACTTCTTTAATACGATCATGCCTCAGTGAAGAACAAAGGTTAAAGACTTTCAGGGTTTCAGAAATGATGAAGATTCAGTGTATAAGTGCTATTAGAAGATTTCAATGTATTGGCATTGATTGAAGATAGACAGTGATCGAAGCATAAGAATCTGAAGAATTGAAGACATGATATAGACGGAAGTTAAAGAAGACAGCTGCAAACTTGATCAGTTATACTCATTGACATGAGTTCACTTATTTGTTCAAACGTCAGTGAAGAACAGTGATTGAAGTATTCAAGATTGTAGTAGCAATGAAGACGTTGTCTAAAGTACCAGAAAGGATTCCAGTGAAAGTACAGTTGTTTATTGACAATCAGTGTTTGAAGCGATAAAGTTGTTGCAAGCTCAACAATGTAATCAAGACTATAATATGAAGACCTGAATCGAGGTTAGTCGTCTGTGAACCAGACCAGTTGCACTAGGCGTCAACTGCTCGTGAAAAGAATTTGTGTATTATTTTTAGAAGAATTGTTAAGTTGAGGAACATACTTGGATTGAACGTTTATTTGTTAAAGTACGAGAATAGGTGCGCAAGGTATGCAGTTAAATAGCTAGAGGGAGTGGCCTAGTTCAAAGTTTAATTAAATAAACTTATTTAATGGAATTTAATATTATTTATTTAATAAACTTAAAATAATTTATTTTAAAAACTTTAAATAAGTTTATTTTATAAATCTGAATTAGTTTATTTATACAAGTTATATTTAAGTTTATTTTATAAATTAGTTTAGTTACAATTTAAAAATAAATAAAAAGTAAAAGAAAAGGAAAGAAAAGGAAAAGAAAAGAAAAAGATAAGAGAAAGAAAAAGAAAAGAGAAAAAGAAAAAACAAAAATAAAGGAAAAACAAAAATAAAAAATAAAAACAAGAAACCTGGCAACCATATATGGTCGCAGGTTGTAAAACAAAAAATAAAGAACCCAAAATTATTTTTGTTTAAATGGTCGCAGGTTGAGGGAGTGAAGGAAATATACTAAGTACAAGACATGTACTTAGTCGCAGGTTAACAATACACCCTTCCCCCACATCTGGTCGCCATTTATGTTTTGTTAAATAAATATGTGGTTCAATTTCAACCACATATTTTTTATTGATATAAGTCTACACTCAGTAGCAGAAGCATTCAGCAATTTGAATTAGTTATGTTCATCTTCTCTCCCAAAGAGCTGAAGCTTTGCAGCAAAGAGATACAGAGGAGATATACACACAAATCCATATAAGTTATTCTTCTCACATGAGTACCGTTATAATGCCCGATTTAACTCTTTTATATTCTAAGGAGCATTATAAACGTTACCCAGTAATTAAATCCTTAGACAAACAAAAGCTAGATCATTGTATACGATTTAATTTGTTGATCTTTGTGGAAGCTAGGAACTTTGTTTTTCTTAGATTGTAGCCGGTTAATTTATTTACTGAAGTGTAGCAACACCCCTCACGGATTTATAAATGAATATATATTTCCCCGAATATCTTGTCTTCCTCGTTTTATTGTTCCAGACACTATTCACCTCTAGAACACGGAACCAGTAACCGGGCACTAAATTTTATATCTGTAAAATATTCAAAAGAATTTTTTAATTTAGTAATTATCGTATTCAACCCCCCTTCTACGATAATTCGGGACCTAACAATTGGTATCAGAGCTGACTGATTGATACACAGATCAGGATCCTTATCTCTGTGCAGTTCGGTGTGCAGAAACTGTTTGTACTCTAACTGATGAGAGTCCTCGTTAAATAAATTTATTTTATTAATTTGATTTTACTTAAATTTATTTTATAAATTTGATTTAGCAAATTTATTTTATAAATTTAATTTAAATGAGTTTATTATTTAAACTTGAATAAGTTTATTTTATGAACTTAATTTAAATAAATTTATTCTATAAATTTGACTTAAATAAATTTATTATTTAAATTTTAGTAAATAAAATTATTAATTTAATTTAATTTATCGGTACATTTTATTTTTTAAAATGCCTGCCTTTTGTACATTTCCGGTGACTGCCAATTGTGATTAAGCTGTGCACGCAGAAATAAAAAGAAAAGTTCACTTCGGCAATCCAAGTTGGCAGCAAATTAACTTAAAAAGTGGCTTGGTTTTTTGTTGTTGTTTTTGGCACCTTCAGTCTGCTTATTCAAGTGAATAATCAAGTTGGCAGCTCCTGGACAAATTGAAAACATAGCAGCTCCGCGCGTAGATTCCTCGTGGTTGAAACACACGCGCCTGCAGCTCAGTGTGTTAGTGAAAATCACGCACATAAGGTGACGTTGGCTTGGTTCTGTAGGTCGCAGGTTAGAAAGGTCAGCGTGACAGTCACTCGCGAGAAATTGTTTTGACAGCCTCAGTTTGTTAGTCGCAGGTTAGAAATGCTTAATAAAATTATAAGGCAATATTTCTTTCTCCTATTTGTACAAGCGTCGCTTAGCCAAAACCTTTGCCAAAACCTTTGCAGTCGCATGTTATAGTCCTATAGTCACCAGTTACAGTCCTATAGTCGCCAGCTAGCACTTGTACAAATTCTGTAGTCCCAAAATTTTAATTCTAATTTATGTATTTTTTCATAAATTTTAAAATTCTTAAATTTAAATTTTTCTTAGATAATAATTTATATTTTATTTAATTTTTAAGAAAATTTAAAATTCTTAAAAAATTAGATTTTAGGTAAATATTTATTTTTGGATAATTTATTTTCTAAGAAAATTAAAATTTTTGGAAATTTAATTTTTTCTTAAATATTAAATTAAGGGTACTGAAAGTATTGGTAGACTCAAGCTTCCTCTGGGCCTTTAAATGTGATTTTAATCTTTCGAAGAAAATGAAGATCATGTGCTATTCATACAGAAAATTCCCGAACATGGGAATTGAAGATAATGGTTTTCTTATTCCAATAAAACTGATTTTAAGACCTACAGAAGAAATTTGTGGAATTTTCCCAAAGGCTTACTCCATAGGATACCACTGGATTTTCAAACGCATGAATGGAATGAAATTTCTACGGGGACAAGTTTTCTCGAAGATTTTAAAGAAAACTCTATGATTCTAGATTATACAGTCATAAAGTGATTTGTATGAATGCTATATTTATCCGGGAATCAATAAGATCATATAGGCAGGAATTGTGAAGGTCAGAGAGAATAGTGGGGAAATACAAATATCTCAGTTACATGTAGTAAAGTTGGAACTTCAGGACAGAATGTAAGAGTTACTGATAGTTGAATTAGAGGTAGCCCGAGTAGAAGTACTTGAGGGACTGGACGTCAGGGTAATGTTTCACTTTTCAGGGAAGTTTAGTCGCATTAGATTCACAAGGAGTACATAAGCTATATCCAAGGATCAAGCCTATCTATTCTGAAGCAGAGATTCTTACAGATTCAGTTCAAGAGGTGGTTACAGACTGATATGGGGATAAAAACAAGATTTGATATTTACAGTTTTGGCAAGATATATGCAACAAATAACTATCAGGGGTTTTGCTACAACAGAACAAGAAGCTTGAGAAACAAGTATGAGTAGGGATTCAGTTGAAGAGTTGAGAAAAAGGTAGAATGTTTTCTTAGGGAAGCAGCCAGTCAAAACTTATAGTGCATGGAAAAGAGTTGGGATGGATCAGATGACGAGAATAATGAATATCTTGCTTTCACATCAATCTCTGAAGATGGTTCAACTCACATATCTCAGGTTTCAATTTCTTGAACCACTGCAATATCCTGTTTTCAAAATTCAATGCATGATAGGATCTTAGTGTTTAAATGTTTAACACTAGCACAAGCATGATATCATCACACATTGATAATGCTGAACTAGTTCACGAGAATATTTTTCTGGTAACTAGGATTGATGTTTAACTTGTGCATGTTACTTTAGATGATCTTAAATATGTGCTTGAATATTTGTTGAACATGATTAATTATTTTAGTGAGATATATGTTTTCCAGCACCTAAGACCTTTGTTTATGCTTATCTCCTGTATCTTAATATAATGTGATTTATTCATTTGATCTGGATTGTTTGTTAAGATATATTAGTTTATATTTGGATTGAGACAGCTAGATGAGATACTTCAACAGGATTGGACTAGATAGAATTAGTGATTTACTTGTTAATTCTATTTGTTCCACATCATGCATGTCTTGCTTAATTCTTATGCGTAATGTTTTTGAAAGAATGCCTTGTATTCTCAATGCAATGCTTGTTCATTTCTATGCCATGAATGCATCTCTTAGTACTTGCATTAATTGCTCTTCTTAGAGTAAGAAAAGGATATGCTCGTAGCTAAACTGGAATCTCTGAAAAGGTGAAGTCAATGGTTTCTACTGTAATGCTTCATCTGACAAAAGTTTAGTTATGGCGATAAAAGCTCTCACCCTTGAACATCAACTCAAGGAACTCTTTTGTGAAAAGGGATTAGTGAGATGACTGCCTCATCTGGAATTCAGAAGGATGAAAAATGTGAGGCATGTCAGAAATAGGAGTCAAAGACAACATCACATCAAAGTAAAGATATACCTCAGTGATATGATTGATGACTACTCTTAACACAAAGTTGTTGTTCATGCGTCCTCAGGATAAGACATCACAGATGGTGATTGATCATATCAGAAGATTAAGCTGGAAGCATCTGTAAAAGAAATGATCTTGTGGTCAGATAATAGGAATGAATTTAAGAAGCATTTCTGATTAATATCTATAACATCAAGAATATTCTGAGACATATTCAGCAATGGGAGCTCCGTGTCATGATGGAGTGGTACAAGGGAAGAATCGGAACTTGATTAAAGCAACAAAAACAATGTCAAGCTAATCAAGACTTTATAAATACCAAAAGGGCTGAAGCAGTCAACACAGTTTGCAATAAGTAAGATCAAGCCTTGATCGGGATGGATACATAAAGACCACTAATGAGATAATGGCCAACAGAAGCAAATCATGGATAACCTGAAAGTGTTTGGAGATCATGTTCTACAGAAGCAAACAATGAAATATTTTCAGTTGTTTGAAGATATTGGCATTTGCAGCTAAGACTAGTAAGGATATTCTTCATGGCTACTCAGTGGAGTCTACAACCTACAGGGCGTTTGTGGTTGATCAAAAGAAGGTGATAGATAGTCTTAGTGCATAGTTCAACAACTCTATGCTCCAAGTTGTTAAAGGTGAAATTAATGGTATTGATGATTCATATCCAAGCAATGGAATGGCAGTGTAATACACATCTCATTATTTCAATGAAGCCAGTCAGCAAGGGTAAGGATTTTCAGGAAATCCCAGCAACAGCTTAGGGGAAGCAATAGAAGGATCAACTAGTTAGACATAATACCACATTAAAAATCAAGAGGACACTACAAGAATATATCTACTGAGACAAAGGGTTTGATGTCATATCGAACCTGGCGAGGAACCCTATTTAGTTGCTTCAGGAATATTATTCCCAGAGTCTAGTTCTTAAGTGATCCAGATGGTGGAGTAATGATTAGTAGGGCTACTGAGTATGAATGATTAATTCTCTAGTTTTCTATCTGAAGAAGAAATTAATAAAGTTATAGAAGCTCTGATAGATCCAGATTGATTGGGTGATTGCAAAGCAAGATGAGCTCAATCAGTCAGCAAGCATATTATAGGGAAGCTGGTATCCAAACCAAATGACAATATTTATAATTGGTGTAAGGATAACTAGAAGTCAAAACTAGATGACAATGGCATTATTACGAGGGACAAGGCCAAACTGGATGCTAGGTTATTATCTAGAAGCATTATCTAACAGAAAACACTAGTGATGAAACTTGAGGATATTACGACATATCAGACACCTGATGCACATTCAAACTTGGAATTGGACTCTAATAGATGTGTACAAGTGTACTTTTGGTTGGTGAGACAAAGGAGGAAGTCAATGCACAACAGTTCATGGACTTTGCAGTTGCAGATCTATTGGACTATATATATCTCTTCTTCACAAGCTCACTTCAGGTTGGTATGAACTAGTATACTATTCAAGAAATCGTCAATGACATGGTATGACACTCTAACTGAAGTTACAATTAAATATAAACTAGTAGAGTCATCATATTAATAACTCTCTTATCACTAGGTACGAACATAATGGTATATATGTGTTGTGATATAATGATAATGTTATATGTTGGTCTACTAACAAATACTTGTGCAAGATTATTTGCTAATTAATTGCAGAGTAGGTATGGAGGAGCACGTTGGAAAGGTTGCAATTCTTTTTGGAATTACTTCAAGCAAGCCATTAGAATAATTCTTTTAGGAGCTCAAGCAAGCCGAAAGAACAATTCTTTTAGGAGCACAAGTAAACCAAAAGAAAGATGGAAATACAAGTAAGTTAAGGATCTTTTGAAGATGTGAAATTTTGGAAGATTCTGAACATGCCAAGACTACTTACCAACAGAAACCACTAAAGCTTGATCATTGCAACTCAGGTATAATGATAAGCTATAGAGGTATGACAAGCTCACTCCTTTACTTAAATGCTAATATACAACTTGTGATATTCTCAAGATGCCAATGTGCAAGGTTCCAAGTGGATCCTAGAGAATCTAATCGTATAACTATTAACAAGATTATTAGATATCTTAAGGGACTACCAACTCTCGGAGTAAGGTACCCTAAATATATTGTGCTTAACATGTTTGGCTGTATTGATATAGATTACGCAGGTTGTAAGAAAGACAGGAAAAGCATCTCTGAAGCTGTCAACTTATGTGACAGGGGAAGCATCTCAGGAAGTTGTCAACTTCGTGGAAGAAGATTGATTTCTTGTAATGATAAGAAACAACCTCAAATCCAACAACTCTATGAACACTCTATGACAAGGCACCTTCACACCAGGTATCATTACTTTAGAGAGCATATCTTTTAGTCAAAGAGTCACTTCCAGAAACACTTATTAAATCACTTGTTAAAGTTAATCTCTCAAGACTAGTTTGTAAGTGTGGGATATCATTCATTGCATATTAGTTGGAAATCCCATCTGTAAGGAATTCTTCATATAAGTTCACAAGTATTAAATCTTCAATATTTAAAGGACTTGTGAATTTATCAGTAATCCAATACCTCGTACTTAGTGTTACTATCTTGATTATCATGATTACAATGTCATATACATTTGTTGTAGTTAAATATTATAGCATTAAGTTTGAATATTATTTTAATTGATTTAAATTATGATGGTAGACAATTCCATTTCATATCAGTCTCATAATTTAAATTATATTAAAATAATATGCAACATAGTTATTTATATCATGTACGAATAATTATGATACTTTTAGTATTAGTGATATTATTTAGAATTTTTATTCTAAGTAATCAATACTTATTTCTAAAATCACTAATATTGAAAGTTGAAGTATTTTCTAAGTTTTGTGTATAAAACTCTAAATATTTTACATGCTTAGAAAGTATTTCTAAAATTACTAATTATCCAGAAAGTGATTGCCATGTGTATAAATCATATATCCTGTTGGTGATTATTCAAGGATAAATATAAATATTTAAGTGCTAGTATCTAACTCATAGATATTTATTATTTATTTACTTAATATTTATTTTGGGTAGTTTGAATTATGGAAATTGAAGCAATTTAATGATTTTATTTGCTCCATAATTCAAATTAACTTAAAATAAATAAGCAGCATGATTGATTATAACTAAATATGTCAACAATTGATATTTAGTATATTGATTGTAACTTATATGTTATAAGTTAATTATGAGATTTTGGTTTTAGTGAATTTAGTAATACTTATATCTCAAGAATTCACTGAAATCAGAATCATGATTAGTTGTATGCTAATTCTTGACTCATATCAGTTAATGATATTTAGTTAAGAGTTCACCTATGAGCTAATTGTGAAGGATTAGTATTTGTGATATTACCTAGAACTCCTCTAAGTAATCAATGTTTATCCTCAATCACTTATACTAATATAAAAGGTGTGCAAATTTTTCATAAGTACAACTATGGTTACAGTGTTTAATACTATATTAGAAATAACCATATGTTGTCAACTAAGAATAATTGTTATACTTATTTGTAAATTCCTTAATACTTTGATAATAAATGTCATACTCAATGGATCAAAGTATATGGAACTTAGAATATCTTTCTAAGATTGCAAACAAGACAATGTTGGTTAATATTGCTTTATTTATCGAACCAATATTGTCTGAGATACTATAGTTGTTAGGAGTTAAAAATTGTATAGAATATGAAACTGAATGATAATATCTATTTGATAGATAATTGGTATTTACATTGATATCTTATTCTAATATATTTGAATTATGATGTTAGACAATTCCTTGTCAAATCTGTTTCATGATTTAAATTATATTAAAATATGATGCAACATAATTATTGGTATCTAAAGTACTTGACAAGTATCATTCAATGATATATTGTTAATATTTTGTTACAGATAATTGTGAGATTTTAAGTTCTAGTGAATTTATATGAGTTGCTATATCTGAAAGATTCACTATAATTTGAAATCAACAACATAGTCATTCTTATTAAGATTATTTATCAATAAAAAATTTTGTTGATAATTATTTTATAAAGATAGCTTATGGAGCTTTTGACATGAATGAGAATTCCTTCGAATTTACCCTATGTGATCAATGATTTTACAAAAACTCATTCATATTGAAAGATAAAATCTTTCTTTCTCTTCTTAATACTGCTAGGTCATCAGTCTATGTCTTATCAAATCATTTATCTTTTAGGCATAAAAACAGACTTGTGCACTCGAATAGTTTTAAGATAAAATCAAACTTCTTTTTACAGTGGTGGTTGTTTATTACATTAAAATCTTTTGAAATCACTATTGTACATCATTTCTCTCAAAAGATTAAATGCATCATTTTCATTCATTATAGATCTTAAGTGCATTTTATCTCTATATTTCCATATGTTCTGTGATATAGGTTCAGCCTCCAATGGCCTTCTTTTACTTAATAGTCATGAGGTTGAAAACCCACAACTTATATCCCAGACTGTAAAGACAAACACAGAAACAAAACCAACTAAAACTCTCTTACCACTAAAATGAAGTATGAATGAACGTGAGGGAGAAACTGCCTTAGTGCACCATATAAGGAAGGTTCTGAAGTCAACCCAGCAGATTTGTCTCCTACAAAGATGAGTAGTATTAAACCGAGGCAACTTCTAGCCCCCATACATCTTCTCGAAAAGATGTAATGGCTGAAAAGGCACAAAAACAGTTACAAGATTCATCCTCTCAACATGGTGTGTCTATTGAAATTCGCATGTCGGCTAGGGTATCCGATGTAGTATCAACACCTCAAACATAAACAATTTTTGATGCACAAGGATAGGTTACACACACAAAGAAAGAGTTGACGAAAACAAGAGATTCGACCATTTTATTATCAGATTTGATTGATCAAGGTTCTTTAATGGACCAATTGCCTTTACAAGTGTTAGGAGATGATACTAATATAATAGCCATATGTACTAGTGTCTACCTCCCCGAGCTTAAATCCTCTGGATGCATCTGCGAATAGTGAATCTAACATTGGTGCAGATCAGCAATGATTCAGATATTACCCGACGAGTCACAAGGAAATGTCTTTACAGACATTAGAAGGAAACTTTGATCTTTATGATAAATTCTTTGGATCTTTGTTGACCTTCCCAGAGTTTAAATTTGGAATCCTAAAAGGCAAACTAGCAACTTGTAGATTATGACTCAGATTCTTATGACAAGTCTAACGAGGATGGGGATTTGCGAACTCCCATTGCATCACCTGTGACCTCCTTAAGGATGACTAAGATGATTTTCCTTGCAGGTAAAGCTGGATTTTGAAGCTATGAGAGAAGTGATATACTTGTGAGAATGAGTGTAAACACGAGTGGAAAGTAGAGTGAAAGACTTGTGAGGTACACGAAACAGAATCACACACTCACAGTAAGGAAGAAAGAGAAACACCATATCCCATTCCCTATCCCTAAACATGGTTCTCGATACTTAGGGTCTCGAATCTGTTTATGATGGGAACCTAACTCTTAGGGACCTAACAGTTACAGATTGGATTAGAATATTTTGGGACCTACCAAATTCGGGACATGACAATTGGTAATAATTGGTGATCTCACATTTGGGATGTATAAGGAGTTGGGAGGATGGGTGAACATGATGATCAACGGTGAAAGGACATGGTTGATCGGACTATGACTTGTTATTTCTTTTCCAACCAAGTAAAATATGAGAACTCCTTCAGACAATAGCACACATTCCTTCTCTAAGGGGGAGATAAAAGCTTAAGTAATAGTTTGGAGGATTCCTCAACTAAGGGGGATAAGTAGCAGGCATATGGAAAAAGGTAAAGCATATAACCACAACACCATTGTTGTTTGTAACTACAGATCCTATTGTACATGAGAGGTGGTAAACATGAAGGTGATTTCCTAGTGATCAGAAGAAGTGGTTTGGTTCATCACTGTTCTTCATAAAGGGATAAGCTATTTTTCAAAAGGGGAGTACCATTGGTTTTTATCTGCGGATCCTATTGTACGGGAGAGGTGGTAAATAAAGGTGATCTCCTTTAAGCAGTTGATTCTCATAAGGGGAGAAGCAAGAGAGATATGTGCTTCTCAACAGGAAATATGGTTGTACAAAGGAAGCTGCTGATGATTACTTCAAGACTGAGAAGTGTTATCTGGCATAGATTTGAAGAACCAAGTAAATGAAGATGAAACTACTTGAAGACCAGTTCAGTGCTAGAGGAACAAGCATCTTTCATTTCAGTTACTCATGAAATCCGGAAATACAGTATTTGATCCAGAAAATCGGTAGCATTATTTACAAGTCCTAGTACTTTACTTTTTCCAAGTTAGTTGAGTTATCCTCTCTATTTAATTTATTTGTTAGGTTTAATAATCAAATAGGGGGAGATTGTTGGTGAGACTGCGTAGCTGTATAAACAGTTACGTGATAACTCAATACGAGAACAACACTAGAATATGACAGGATAATAATACTACGTCTACACAAGAAATTAAGAAGAAATGAAGACAAGGAAAATATAATGAATCAAAAGATTAGAAGAATACTTGAAGTCTGTATACAGGTCACTAAAAGAAGTTCATTAATATGATCATACCTCAGTGAAGGATAAAGGTTAAAGACTTTCAGGGTTTCAGAAATGATGAAGATTCAGTGTATAAGTGCTACTAGAAGATTTCAGTGTATTGGTATTGATTGAAGATAGACAGTGTTTGAAGCATAGAAATATGAAGAATTGAAGACATGGTATAGACAGAGGTTAAAGAAGACAACTGCAGTCTTGAAGTTATACTCACTGACATGAGTTCACTTATATATTCAAACATCAGTGAAGAACAGTGATTGAAGTATTCAAGATTGTAGTAGCAATGAAGACGTTGTCTAAAGTACCAGAAAGGATTCCAGTAAAAGTACAGTTGTTTATTGACAGTCAGTGTTTGAAGCGATAAAGTTGTTGCAAGCTTAACCACGTAATCAATGCTATAATAAGAAGACCTGAATCGGGGTTAGTCGTCTCTGAACCAGACCAGTTGCACTAGGCGTCAACAGCTCGTGAAAGGAATCTGAGTATTATTTTTAGAAGAATTGTTAAGTTGAGGAACGTACTTGGATTGAACGTTTATCTGTTAAAGTACGAGAAGAGGTGCGCAGGGTATGCAGCTAAACAACTAGAGGTAGTGACCTAGTTCAAAGTTTAATTATTTAATGAACTTTAATATAATTTATTTAATAAACTTAAAATGATTTATTTTATAAACTTTAAATAAGTTTATTTTATAAATATTTAAGAAAAATAAGAAAAATAAGTTTATTTTATAAACTTATTTTATAAAATAAGTTTATTTTATAAATATTTATAAATAAATTTAAATAAGTTATATTTAAGTTTATTTTATAAATTAATTTAGTTACAATTTAAACTTAAATAAAAAGAAAAAGAAATAAAAAAGAAAAAGAAAAGAGAAAAAGAAAAAGAAAAATAAAAGAAAAATAAAAGAAAAATAAAAACGAAAATAAAAACAAGAAACCTGGCAACCATATATGGTCACAGGTTGTAAAACAAAAAATAAAGAAACAAAAGTTATTTTTGTTTAAATGGTCGTAGGTTGAGGGTGTGAAGGAAATGTACTAAGTACAAGACTTGTACTTAGTCGCAGGTTAACAATACACCCTTCCCCCACATCTAATCGCCAGTTATGTTTTGTTAAATAAACTATGTACTAGTAATTTACTAGTCGCAGGTTAGAAGATTCCCTCCTTGGTTGCAGATTACAAAAGGAATATACCTGGTCGCAGCTTACTCCTCAGCTACATCGTTTATTAATACAATCAATTAATTTATGTGGTTCAATTTCAGCTACACATTTTTAGTTGATATAAGTCTACACTCAGCAACAAAAGCATTCAGTAATTTAAATTAGTTATGTTCATCTTCTCTCCCAAAGAGCTGAAGATTTGCAGCAAAGAGATACAGAGGGGATATACACACAAATCCATATCAGTTATTCTTCTCAACGGAGTAACGTTATAATGCCCGATTTGTGACGACTGGTATATATTAGAGCTATTTTTATAAATGCGATATATATTCTTAAATATTCGGTGTTATAAGGCCGATTATGCAAATTTGTTATATATTGTGTATAATTTTGTCGTATGGAATTGCGAGTGTTGCTGGAATATTTTAAGCGTGTAAATTTCGTACTTGAGTAAGATTTTCGTTACGTGATTAGTAAATAATAGAGATTTCTCGCGATTTAGTAATATTTGAATAGTTGCGATTATGAGATAATTTTTTTATTTTAGTATTGTGGAATATAATCAATTTACTCGCAATTATTTGTGTAATTTATAATGTGTTAAGTATAATTTTCATGATTTATTTGTTAGTATAATAATATGTGAAAAATTATTTTAATATAAATTTTTGTTCGAATTTTTTTAAAATAATTTTATTAAATTCCTAAAATCTCATAGTATTTATGATATTCATTTGGTGATTTATGGATTTGAATTTTAATTACTAAAACACATTCTTTTTAATTATACTTTTAATAGTTATTAAATTACAAGCATACCCTTGCATGCAAATTCCACTTAAATAGATACCAAGAGTTGGACTGTCCTTTCACTACCCACTAACTCCATTTAACCAAGCAAAAGACCATTAAAACCTTGCATACAAAAGTTAGCTATTAGTGGATGAAGGCTAAAATGGTAAGTTCAATTAAGTTCAATCTCCACTACCATTTTGGTAAGATAAAAACAAGTTAAACACTCTACTCACCTCATTTTTATTCACCAACACCTCACTCCACCCTCTCTTCTCTCCTTCCCTCTCTCGGCCGCGCCTTCAACACCCTCCCCTCTCATTTTTTTTCTTCTTCATTTCTTCATCTTCTTGCATCTTTCAACTCCTCTAAGCAAAGGACAAATTCACTTGGTTCTATATCATCATTTAATGTGAGTTTTCTTAGTTGCATGTAGTTAAAGCCAAGGGTTTAACTTTGATTCTTGTGAATCTAGAGTTGAACTAATTGTGGCTTATAAAACTTGAGCAAAAGATGGTCTTGATGAAATGTTTTGCTTCTACTTTCAAGCCATAATCTTGGCCTCAAGCATTCGGCAATGACTTCTAAAGAGCCGAATGAATTTTGTGGTTTGTATGCTAGTTTTATTTGTTTTCCAGAAAGAAAGAAGCTTTGC
This sequence comes from Apium graveolens, assembly GCF_009905375.1. Lineage (NCBI taxonomy): Eukaryota > Viridiplantae > Streptophyta > Magnoliopsida > Apiales > Apiaceae > Apium > Apium graveolens. The sequence continues at coordinate 112,356,774 of NC_133652.1, forward strand.
ATTTGACTTTTGAAGAACCTATGATCTTTTAAAATATGTTTTTACAAAGTTTCTATCCTTGCATGCTATGATTTTTACACTAAAAGTTGAAGTTAATGCTTGCATGTCGTAGTATAAGTGATATTTCGAACAAATGTGTTATGTGATTTGAATTTGAGATTTTATGCAATGCATGCCACGATTTTTGATCTAAAATTCTAGTATGTTATGTGCCTTAGTTATTTATGATTAAAGATTTTAGCCATCAAGTTTAGACCTTGTATTTTTGGTTCGGAATTTTTGATTAAAAATAGTATATGTAAAAATCTGCCTTGTTATGCTCTTTATGTTTTCCTTGGTAATCGATTTATATGGCTAGGTTTATACTCTTATTGCCCATAAAATTATAGTCAGTAGGGTTGTGCATGTTATAGATTAGGTTTGTTGGGTTGCCTGTTGGTTTTGGTGTTGGAATGGGAGTTAAAGTGGAAGGAGGTACAATAGGCACTAAGTAGCAGATTTTTCCACCTTAAGTATAGGCTGTTTTAGATGAGTTTTGGTGAGTCCTTTCTAGGCCCAAGTTCACTGGAGATAGGACTTGAGTTATACTTGAGTCCAGTAGCCTTGGTTCAACAAGAAACTTGCATTTAGGTAAGTGCACACCCCAAAAACCGAGAGCAACCCTAAACAGGGCAGGGCTGGGTAAACATGAATTTTGGTCGACTTTAACCATGCCTTAGGTTAGGAATTCATGGGGCCTTGGCTTAAATAAGTATAATGCATCCCTAGGAAGCTTAAAAACCTTTAGAATTAAAAATTGAGTGAGAAAAGTGGGTTTTATGTAAGTAAAAACAGAGCAGTTTGAATTCTAGTGGGGGCTGGGCAGAGTCAACTTTGGGCAGAAGCCTAGAGAGGCCTAGGTGAGGCCTTGGCCTGAAACCAAGTCTGAGAGTTAGGTTTAGGTCTTAAGAATCCATAGGAAGTGGTTTTGTTAGAAGGCACTATGTAGAAGTAGAGATATTTTCCAAAACGCAGAGGTCGTGCAAACTGATGCTCGGAGGAAACTTCGGTGAGAGTATTGATCTTTGTAAACCTTTAGGAGTAAGGCCCCTGAGTCTTACCAGCTTTAGAAGTTATTTTAGAGTCTTAAACCCTCTGGGAAGTGATTTGGAGTGAAGGCCCAAGGTGGAAACACCCCATTTCCACCAAGGCACCCGAGGAGCACCCCTTGAGTGGCATTAGGCAACTTTAGTGGTGTATGTTGTGTTTGGGACTTAGAAGTGAAGGGTCTGAGTGTTGCATAGCATCTTTTGGTTTAATTTAAGGTCATAATAGATAGAGTGAAGCATTAGTGATAGTTCTTATGTGTTATTTGCTTACGTGCTTAGAGATTTACGTGATAATAGCTAAGTATCATATGCCATGCCATTACTTGATTATGTGACTATGTGGATTACTTGAATTGTATGCGATTAAGTTATGTGTAATCATAAGTTTGTGTAATCGTAGTTATAATAAGGGTAAAGGTTAGTCTAGAAGCTTATAGGCGTATAAGTCGATAAAGGGTGAATAGTAATAAGGTTAGTATAATGTGTAGGTTCCGAAGCCAAGGGGAAGACTCGTGCTATGAAGATCGAATAATCTTAGAACTATTGGAAGGCAAGTTACTACTTTCTTATTCAATTAAGTTGATACCCAATCTTTCCCCGGCATCCATGTTATAAATTAATAAAAATAAAGGATCACAAGTCCTTTTCACGTTATTGATAGGATCACATATAACCTAGGGATCCCATTATATTTGAGAACCTAGCAAGGTTCAGGATTACTTCACGGCTGATCACCGGCTGTAATCCGTAGCGTCCTAAAATTATTTTGATGATTTGATATTTATAACATGATTGCCTGATGCCATGATACCATATGCCATATTTCGATTATTATGATTCTACCATGTCTTTATACTATAACATGTTGCCCGATATCATGATTCCATATACCATGTTCAATTGCTATAATTTTACATGTCTTCATAATATAACTTCATGTTTCTTATTTTCATTCTTACAAGTATCCATAACCCCTTGATTTATGAACTCGTGATTTTGAGATAATGTCTTTCATAGTAGAATGATTTGTACTTGCCGAGTGTTGTAGCTTATTTTCTTGTGTTTAACCCTGTTCTACAGCTAGCAATCATGGTTCATACCAAGCAGACCGCTCTTAAATCAACCGGTAGGCAGGGTGAAGACCATTTGAGGGCGCAGGTAAAATATATATAGTTTAGGCGGAACCCGCCAGTATATAATCGTGGTATTAGTTAGAAGGGCTGTTCCAAACTCTGAACTTGTAAAGATCTTGGGAATTGTTATTATTTTGGTTGGGTTGTATTAGATCATTATCGTCCTTCGGACTTATAAGTTTATAATAATTAAGGTTCTCTTTTATTTAGTGTGTGTGTGGGTTGTAGTTGGGGTATGACAGTTTTTGGCATCAGAGCCTAGGTTTAGAGTCCCTGGAAAGCCCAATTAGGATCATAGGAAGTATGCGTATATATATTACTTGACAGTAACATGCGCATTCATCATCTTCGATTCCGCCGAGTGACGCAATTCCTTTTTCTGTCTATGTTGACTTAAGGATGCATCATGACGTTCTCCAAGGAAAATATATCAGGCTGATGGAAAGTCTTGAGGATCTCTATGCCAGTAAGCAAGTGATGAGTGATGGACCTAAGGGAAAAGCCATTTCGAGGCTCGAATCATTGATTCAGGTAGCCACATCAATATTGGAGGAGATGCCCGTGCACCGCGACCGGACAGTCGGATTACTGTGCAGACGATAGTGGATGAGCTTGGGAGTATGGTCAAGATGCTACGTGAGGACACTACCCCCGACATTGCGAGAATCCGTGAGGAGGAGTCCGAGGAGGAACCCGAGGAGGAGGCTTAAGACGAGCTTTAGGAGACTTGACCTTTAGTTGCTTGGATTAGGCTGTTCCTTTATTACCATGTTATTTTTTTCCATTTTTATACTCTCGTACTGTTTAATTTTGGATCTGTAATTGTATTTGTACCTTATGATTCATACCATTCGACTTGAACCATGTTAAATTCAGTTACGCACTTTCTTTGATTCCTATAATTGCTCCTTTAACATTTCCTGCTTATCACCATACATCACCTTTATTGTTTAAAAACTATATACCTTGATGACTGCAAAATAATACCCTAATTCTGTAACACTCAAACTGTATAACTCTTATTTCAGAAAATGGCACCTAGAAGAGCCCGAGGAAGACCTACAAATAACCAAGAAAATGACGGAGAAAACCAAAACCCTGATATAGCACAACTTGTGGAGTTGGTACGCCAACAAACTGCTACCATAGCCCAACAACAACTACTTTTTCAACAAATGCAACCCCCTCAACCACCCCAAGAAGGTGTCACTACTTTCAAAACATTTCAATCTGTAAAACCCCCAGAATTCAAAGGAACTCGAGACCCGGTAGAAGCTCATGTTTGGCTTAAGGAAATCGAAAAGGCCTTTGCCTTATTAAATTTTGGAGATAACCAGAAGGTGGAGTATGCCACTTATTTTCTTAAAGGTGAATCAAACTATTGGTGGGAGTCGGCAAAAGCTTTAGAAGCTGCTAAAGTTATTACTTAGGATAGGTTTAAGAGAATGTTCTTGGATAAGTATTTTCCTCACTATATGCAAACACAAATGGAGATGAAATTCTTTGAGTTAAAGCAAGACAACATGACGGTCGGTGAATATGAGAAGAACTTTACGGAACTTTCTAGGTTTTTAGGAGAGTATGTTGATTCTGAAGAGAAAAGGGCAAAAAGGTTCCATCAAGGATTGAAGCCTTGGTTAAGGAGTCGTGTGGCAGATTTTGAGTTCACCACTTATGCTGAAGTGGTTCAGAAGGCAATGGTAATTGAAGGTGAGAGTGAGCAAAAACAAAAGGAGAAAGGTAACAAGAAAAGAAGAATTCAAACAGGAGAAGAAGGCTTAAGTTATAAGGGCCAGAATCAGTGAATTAATCAAAGGTTTAAACCTCAGAGTGGACCCGGAAACTTCAAGAAGAAAGAATTTGGGAATAAATCACAAGAAATAAAATCTCAATCAACCAGTGGACAGAATCCCCCGCAAGGATCAGTTCCGGAATGTAAGATTTGTAATAGGCGACATACGAGAATCTGCAATAAGGCGAATATAGTTTTTTTCAAGTGTCATACGAAGGGCCATTATGCTCATGAATGCAAGAATCAGAAGACCAACATCACGTGTTATAAGTGTGGGAAACCAGGACATGTCTCATGAGAATGCAAAGGAGTGGGTAACAACCAATTGATGCAACTGACTACTGTACCCTACCCTGTGAATCAAGGAACTCCTATGCCAACCCCATCATTTCCAATACCTTTCAATCAACCTTAGATAGTATCATCTTCAAATTTCCCAGCTTTGACTTATCCAGCTCAAGCAAGAACTTTCAACATGAACGTGAAAGATGCAATTCAAAGTTCTGATGTGGTGTCAGGTACGCTTTCTGTGAATGCTGCTAGTGCTAAAGTATTGATGATTCGGGAGCCACCAGATCATTCATTTCAAAATCTTTAGTTGACAAGTTGGATTTTGAAACCCAATTGATGCATGAACCCTTATCCATTATCTTAGCTAATCAAGATAGAGTATCTGTAAATCGTATTTGCCCTCATTGTTCAATAGAGATAGCCGGACTCGTTTCTCCTGCGGACCCTATTCCTTTCCAGTTAGGCGAATTCGATGTGATCTTAGGAATGAATTGGTTGACAAGTTTCAGTGCTCAAATAGACTGTAAGGATAAAAGAGTAGTTTTAAGTACACCTCAAGCTAAGAAAGTAACGTTCAAGGGCCAAAAGCAAACTCAACATTTCTCACCTCGATACAAGCAAAGAAGTTAATTCAGAAAGGATGCGAGGCGTATTTGGCGTATATAGTTGATAAAAGTAGAGAAGTTTCTAATACAGAAGACATTCCAGTAGTAAGGGATTTTCTAGACATTTTTCCTGAAGAGCTTCCTGGCTTACCCCTGGACCGACAAGTTGAATTTATAATAGACCTTGCACCCGGCACCAAACCCATTTCGAAAGCTCCATATCGGAGGGCACCAATGGAGATGAAGGAATTAGCAAAGCAAATACAAGAACTACTAGACAAGGGATTTTTAAGACCAAGTGTTTCACCGTGGGGCGCGCCAGTATTGTTGTGAAGAAGAAGGATGGAAGCTGAGACTTTGTATAGATTATCGAGAATTGAACAAGTTGACGATTAAGAATAGATACCCTTTGCCTAGAATTGATGATCTATTTGACCAACTCAAGGGAGCCTCTTGTTTTTCGAAGATTGATCTGCGATCGGGATACCACCAATTAAAGATTAAGTCTGAAAACATACAGAAAACAGCTTTTCGAACAAGATATGGACATTACGAGTTTCTCGTTATGGCTTTTGGGTTGATGAATGCACCAGTTGCTTTCATGTATTTAATGAATCGAGTATTCAAGGAGTATTTGGACAAGTTTGTTATAGTTTTCATTGATAATATTCTGGTATATTCAAAGACAGAAGCTGATCATGCAGAACATCTAAGAATAGTCTTGGAAGTGCTGCGGAAGGAGAGATTGTATGCCAAGTTCTCGAAGTGCGAGTTTTGGTTAGTTGAAGTAAGGTTTCTAGGACACATTGTTGGAAGAGAAGGAATTAGAGTAGATCCTAAAAAGATCGAGGCTGTAATGAATTGGGAGAGACTGAAGATGCCAACGAAAGTGAGAAGTTTTATGGGACCACCGGGATACTACAGAAGATTTGTAAAGGATTTTTCGAAGATTGTCGTACCCCTGACCAAATTAACAAGGAAGAATGAAAAGTTTGAATGGACGGAGAAATGTGAAAATAGTTTTCAAGAATTAAAGCAAAGATTGGTAACTGCTCCAGTTTTAGCATTACCAGATGATAAGGGAGATTTTGTGATATACACTGATGCCTCTTACAAAGGACTTGGATACGTATTGATGCAACACGGGAAGGTGATAGCGTATGCTTCAAGACAACTTAAACCACATAAACAGAAGTACCCGACTCATGACTTAGAGTTAGCTGCGATTGTGTTTTCCTTGAAACTATGGAGACACTACTTATATGGGGAAAAGTGTGAGATATACACAGATCATAAGAGTATGAAGTACCTATTTACTCAGAAGGAGCTGAATATGAGACATCATTGATGGTTGGAATTGATCAAAGACTACGATTGTTCGATACAGTATCATCCGGGAAAGGCCAACGTGGTAGCAGACGCTTTGAGTAGGAAGGAAAGGTTAAATATGATAACAATGCCGAAGGAATTATTTGAGGAAGTTGAAAAATTGCAATTAGAGCTTTGTGATCATGAAAGAGCGGAAGAAATATGTTATGCCATTACTTTTCAACCGATACTACTAGAAAAGATAAAGAAATACCAAGATGAAATAATGACTCAAGAGAATAATCAGTTGACAGGAGAATAGATATGTACCCAAAAAGACGAACAGGGTGTGTTGAGATTTTTAACAAGAATTTGGATCCCAAATGTGACTGAATTAAAGAATGATATTTTGAAGGAAGCACACAACTCAATATTTTTGATTCACCCGGGAAGAACCAAAATGTACCATGATTTGAAAAAGAGTTTTTGGTGGTCGAACATGAAAAGGGAGATTGCGGAGTGGATTTCAAAATGCGACACGTGCCAAAGAGTGAAAGCAGAACATCATAGACCAAGTGGTTTGATTCAACCATTAAAGATTCCAGAATGGAAGTGGGAAAATATTGCCATGGATTTTGTAGTGGGTTTACCGCGAACACGTTCTGGACACGACGCAATTTGGGTGATAGTTGATCGCCTTATGAAATCGTCTCATTTTCTTCCAATCAATGAGAAGTCTTTGTTAGACAGACTGGTTCATATGTATATACACGAAATCGTGTTATGCCATGGTGTACCTATATCAATAGTTTCGGATCGAGACCCGCGATTTAACTCGAGATTCTGGAGATAATTTCAAGAAAATCTTGGAACGCAATTAGACATGAGTACGGCATAGCATCCACAAATCGATGGCCAAAGTGAACGAATAATCCAAACCATTGAAGATATGTTGCGAAGCTGTGTAATTGATTTTTCGGGAAGTTGGGACGATCATCTACCTCTCGTGTAATTCTCGTATAAGAATAGCTACCATTCCAGTATTGGCATGCCACCATGCGAAGCATTATATGGATAAAAGTGTAGAACACCGACGAGTTGGGATGAAGTTGGAGAATGAAAAATTTATGGACCTGAATTGATTCAGCAAATGAAGGACACTGTCACTGTGATCAAGAAGAGATTTATTGTTGCTCAGGATAGACAAAGGAAGTGCGCAGACCCCGCTCGGAAGGATGTGAAATTTGAAATTGGGGAAGCTGTGTTGCTAAAAGTATCACCATGGAATAGTTTGACCTGATTTGATAAGAAAGGGAAGTTAGCGCCAAGATACATTGGACCTTTTGAAATCTTGAACCAAGTAGGAAAAGTTGCTTATGAGTTTGCCTTACCGCCACAATATCAGCACGTGCATAATGTATTTCATGTTTCATTGTTGAAGAAGTATAATCCAGATGTCAATCATGTGATAGAAATTGAACCGGTGGAAATTCAGGCTGATTTATCGTATGAAGAACAACCTATGCAGATATTAGATCGACAAGAGAAAATTCTTAGAAATAAATCAGTAAGTTTGGTGAAAGTATTATGGAGGAATCTAAAGGTCGAAGAAGCAACCTGGGAGTTAGAATTTGAAATTCGAAATCGGTATCCTCAATTATTCTCCTAGATTTTGAGGACAGAATCATATAAGGGGAAGAGGATGTGATGACCAGTATATATATTAGAGATATTTTTATAAATGCGATATATATTCCTAAATATTCTGTGTTATAAGGATGACTATGAAAATTCGTTATATATTATATGTAATTTCGTCGTATGGCGTAGCGAGTATTGCTGGAATATTTTAAGTGTGTAAATTTCGTACGCGAGTAAGATTTTCGCTACGTAATTAGTAAATAATAGAGATTTCTCGCGATTTAGTAATATTTGAATAGTTGCGATTAGGCGATAAAATTTTTATTTTAGTATTGTGGAATATAATCAATTTACTCGCAATTATTTGTGTAATTTATAATGTGTTAAGTATAATTTTCATAATTTATTTGTTAGTATAATAATATGTGAAAAATTATTTTAATATAAAATTTTATTCGATTTTTTTAAAACAATATTACTAAATTACTAAAATCTCATAGTATTTATGGTATTTATTTGGTGATTTATGGATTTGTATTTTAATTACTAAAACACATTCTTTTTAATTATACTTTTAATAGTAATTAAATTACAAGCATACCATTGCATGCAAATTCTACTTAAATAGATACAAAGGGTAGGACTGTCCTTTCACTCCCCACTAACTCCATTTAACCAAGCAAAAGACCATTAAAACCTTGCATATAAAAGCTATCTATTAGAGGATGAAGGCTAAAATGGCAAGTTCAAACTCCACTACCATTTTGGTAAGATAAAAATAAGTTAAACACTCCACTCACCTCATTTTTCTTCACCAACACCTCACTCCACCCTCTCTTCTCTCCTTCCCTCTTTCTCGGCCGCGCCTTCAACCTCCTCCCCTCTCATTTTTTCTTCTTTTTCATTTCTTCATCTTCTTGCATCTTTTAACTCCTCTAAGCAAGGACAAATTCACTTGGTTCTATATCATCATTTAAGGTGAGTTTTCTTAGTTGCATGTAGTTAAAGCCAAGGGTTTAACTTTGATTCTTGTGAATCTAGAGTTGAACTAATTGTGGCTTATAAAACTTGAGCAAAAGATGGTCTTGATGAAGTGTTTTGCTTCTACTTTCAAGCCATAATCTTGGCCTCAAGCATTCGGCAATGACTCCTAAGGAGCTGAATGAATTTTGTGGTTTGTATGCTAGTTTTATTTGTTTTTCAAAAAGAAAGAATCTTTGCATTTGACTTCTAAAGAACCTATGATCTTTTAAAATGTGTTTTTACAAATTCTCTATCCTTGCATGCTATGATTTTTATACTAAGAGTTGAAGTTAATGCTTGCATGTCCTAGTATAAGTGATATGTCGAACAAATGTGTTATGTGATGTGCAATGCATGCCACGTTTTTTCTCTAAAATGCTAGTATGTTATTTGCCTTAATGAGTTATGATTAAATCTTGTAGCCATCAAGTTTATACCTTGTATTTTTGGTTCGGAATTTTTGCTTAAAAATAGTATATGTAAAAATCTGCCTTGTTATGCTCTTTATGTTTGCCTTGGTAATCAATTTATATGGCTAGTTTTATACTCTTATTGCCCATAAAATTATATTCAGTTGGGTTATGCATTTTATAGATTAGGTTTGTTGTGTTGCATGTTGGTTTTGGTGTTGGAATGGGAGTTAAGGTGGAAGGAGGTACACTAGGCACTAAGTAGCAGATTTTTCCACCCTAAGTATAGGCTGTTTTAGATGAGTTTTGGTGAGGCCTTGCTAGGACCAAGTTCACTGGAGATAGGACTTGAGTTATACTTGAGTCCAGTAGCCTTTGTTCAACAAGAAACTTTCATTTCGGTAAGTGCACACCCTCATAACCGCGAGCAACTCAGAACAGGGGAGGGCTGAGTAAACTTGAACTTTGGTCAACTTTAATCATGCCTTGGGCTAGGCCTTCATGGGGCCTTGGCTTAAATAAGTATAATTCATCCCTAGGAAGCTTAAAAAACCTTTATAATTAAAAATTGAATGAGAAAAGTGGGTTTATGTAAGTAAAAACAGAGTAGTTTGAATTCTGGTGGGGGCTGGGCAGAGTCAATTTTAGACAGAAGCCTAGAGAGGCCTAGGTGAGGCCTTGGCCTGAAACCAAGTCTGAGAGTTAGGTTTAAGTCTTAAGAATCCATAGGAAGTGGTTTTTTTAGAAGGCCCTATGTAGAAGTCGAGATTTTTGCCAAAGAGCACAGGTCGTGCAAACTGATGTTCGCAGGGAACTTCGGTGAGAGTATTGATCTTTGTAAACCTTTAGGAGTAAGGACCCTGTGTCTTACCTACTTTAGAAGTTAGTTTAGAGTCTTAGCACCCTCTGGAAAGTGATTTGAAGTTAAGGCCCAAGGTGAAAACACATCATTTCCACCAAGGCACCCGAGGAGCACCCCTCGAGTGGCATTAGGCAACTTTAGTGGTGTATGTTGTGGTTGGGACTTAGAAGTGAAGGGTTTGAGTATTGCATATCATCTTTTGGTTTAAGTTAAGGTCATAATAGATAGAGTGAAGCATTAGTGAGTTCTTATGTATTATTTTTTTACGTGCTTAGAGATTTAGGTGATAATAGCTAAGTATCATATGCCATGCCATTACGTGATTATGTGACTATGTGGATTACTTGAATTGTATGCGATTAAGTTATGTGTAATCATAATTTTGTGTAATCTTAGTTATAATAAGGGTAAAGGTTAGTCTAGAAGCTTATAGGCGTATAAGTCGATAAAGGGTGAATAGTAATGAGGTTAGTATAATGTGTAGGTTCCGAAGCCAAGGGGAAGACTCGTGCTATGAAGATCGAATAATCTTAGAACTATTGGAAGGCAAGTTACTACATTCTTATGATTATAATTATTGGCAAGTTACATACCTCTTTATTCTTATAACTATTGCTCATATATACATTTCCCATGAATGCTTAGTTATAACAACCCCATGTCCATAATTATTTCAAATACTTACGTTAATCACTCTTAACTTGATTTGTACTTTACCATCAAATATTCTTCCCTTAAATCTAATTCAATTAATTTGATACCCAATCTTTCCCCGACATCCATATTATAAATCAATAAAAATAAAATAAATGTTTTCTTATCTTAGTGGATTGGACCCTGACGCAAGTCCTTTTCACGTTATTGATAGGTTAACATATAGCCTAAGGATCCCATTATATTTGAGAACCCGTCGTGGTTCGGGATTACTTTGCGGCTGGTCACCGGCTGTAATCCGTAGCGTCCTAAAATGATTTTGATGATTTGATATTTATAACATGATTGCCCGATGCAATGATACCTATGCCATGTTTTGATTATTATGATTCTACCATGTCTTTATACTATAACATATTGCACGATATCATGATTCCATATACCATGTTCAATTGCTATAATTTTACCATATCTTCATATTATAACTTCATGTTTCTTATTGTCATTCTTACAAGTATCCATAACCCCTTGATTTATGAACTCGTGATTTTGAGATAATGTCTTGCATAGTAGAATGATTAGTACTTGCTGAGCATTGTAGCTCATTTTCTTGTATTTAACCCTATTCTATAGCTAGCAATCATGGTTCGTACCAGGCAGACCGCCCCTAAGTCAACCGGTTGGCAGGGTGAAGACCATTTGAGGGCGCAGGTAGAATATATATAGTTTAGGCGGAACCCGCCAGTATGTAATCGTTGTATTAGTTAGAAGGGTTGTTCCAAACTCTGAACTTGTAAAGATCTTGGGAATTGTTATTATTTTGGTTGGGTTGTATTAGATCATTATCTTCCTTCGGACTTATAAGTTTGTAATAATTAAGGTTCTCTTTTATTTAGTGTGTGTGTGTGTTGTAGTTGGGGTGTGACACGATTTAACTCTTGTATATTCTTATGGGCATTATAAACGTTACCTGGTAATTAAATCCTTAGACAAACAAAAGCTAGATCATTGTATAGGATTTAATTTGTTGATCTTTATAGAAGCTAGGAACTTTGTTATTCTTAGATTGTAGCCGGTTAATTTATTTACCGGAGTGTAGCAACACACCTTGCGGATTTATATATGAATATATATTTCCCCGAATATCTTGTGTTCCTCGTTTTATTGTTCCAAACACTATTCACCTCAAGAACACGAAACCACTAACCGAGCACTAAATTTTATATCCACAAAAGATTCGAAAGAATTTTTTAATTTAGTGATTATCGTATTCAACCCCCCTTTCTACGATAATTCGGGACCTAACACACTAACAATAAAATGACGGAAGATGAAACAATTGATGGTGGAGTGGTTCTTACCAAAAGGTTGTCAACATAAGATGCATCTTCTGGTTAAACATGATGATGATATAATCTATTAAATATATAATAGAGCAAATAGGGGGTTGGTTGAGATAATTTATTCAATTAAAATTACTTAATTACCTCTTATAAATATATATTAATAAATATCAAATTTAATAATATATATTAATTATGTCAAACTCATTAATTATTAGTAATTATATATATATTATTATTTCATTATTGACTATTAACAACTTAGATAATTAATGACTTCAAAACACATACTTATGTCAAATTAACTCTGATAGAACTCATTTAAACACATTTAAAATTTAAATAAATTATATATGTATATGTACACACACTTATACATATATTAAAAAGAATAAAAATGTATTCATATCTAGAAGATGGTCTTTATGCACACCGAATATAGGAAATGAAGGTAAATAATACAAATGAACTTAATTTCTTCTTAATCAATTAACATAATATTTTCAAATAATGAATATTCATATTCAATGACAATAATCCTAGAATTCAAAATTTCAAGCCACTTACAAATACATCTTTTACGAACACCATTTATCAGTTGTCTAATACAAAATTGAAAGAAAGTTAATCTAACAACACAAAATTATATTTATTTCACTAATGTAACATGTACATAGGCTATTAACGCACGTGAGTTATAAATGTTTATGCCTTGTACAATTATAAAATACACAAACCGAAAAAAGTCATACTTAGAACATAGGTCATTCTACGCATACACAAATAACTACTCTTAGCATAACAATATTCAATTTAACAAACATATATTTCATTTAACAAATATGTCTACAAATTTTACAATAGCCGAGATTAGAGTATACATGTGCCTTGCACGGGATATAGAGCTAGTTAAAAATTATAAAACCGATTATGTAAACAAAGTGTTTGATGATTGTCCTCAACCAAAATTGGGTAGCTTGTTGGGTGAGTAAGAGAGAAAAGAGCCTGGTTATTTGTATACGGATCTTTCTTTGAAAGATGAAAGATGTGGACTTAGTTGAAGAAATGTGCGAGATAATGGGTTCTAAAAGTTGTATGCTAATGGATTGTGATGAAATTTATGCAATTAAAGAACACGACAATGGCAAGGAAGGAAAAGAAAGCAATAAAGTAAGTCTCAATGGTGTTTACAAAGAAGAGAACAAGAACGATATTGAACTACATGTTAAAGGTGTGCATAATTCATCTTTGGACACATATAAATTGGTGGATGATTTGCAGCATCAAAGCTTGCTGCATAAGTTATTCCCAAACTTTTGAGATTGTGGTGGATGATCGATATCATGCTAACTTTAGTTTGGAAGATTTGGTTAATGAAATCAAGTTGACTCCATAAAAATCATGTAGCACAATATAATGTTATTTGGGATAATTCATTGGTTGACACTTATTGCAGTAATTTTTTTGTGATTGATATTTCTAGCTTGAGGTACAAAGATACTATAGTTTTTGATAATTTTCATGTGGACTAAGATGAGTTGGTAATGGGTAGACCATATCAATTTGATCTGAATTTGTGTGACAATAGTAGAGAGGAAATAGTTGACATCATAGATGATGATAAGAATTATGTTTTGTATCCGTTGGAAGAGAAAAGTGCTTTTAAGTCATCATCCCTTGGTATAACATGAGAGTTTTATGATGTTGATTACAAATTTATTCTCATAAAGGTTTATAATGGTTGGTTTGAGCTGGTTGTAGTGATAACTTTATGTTTGAAATTTATTATGGAGGATGATGTGAAGTACAAAGTTCCAACAAGGGCTTTCCTTTTAAAAGTACCACCATGGCGAGATAAACAGCAAGTCGACGTAATTGTTATTCTATATAAGAAGTCGAGGTCGAGTTCTTTTGAAGTGGAGAAATCTGATGTAGGAGGATTTTGGGTGTATATCGAGGGTTTGTTGAATGTGAGAAGAGGCAAGGCATGACCACGCTGTGGACTACATGGTCACGTTGGTTGATAGCAAGATCATGTCAATCCTCTAGTAGCTTTAATGTTAGAGGAGAGAAGATTGCATGATCATGCTAAAATCCTGCATGATCACGCCTCTTTTAATTATTATTTGTTTTTAATTTGGATTTGTTTTATTTCATTTTAGGTTTCCTATCCCTATATAAACAATCGTACGATGTAACATATTAATTATCTTTAATTGAAATCAAAACCCTTAAGAGTTTTCTCTTTATCTTTCTTGTGGATTCAAGATATTAAAGGATTTCTCATGTAAGATCCTTGCGAGGATTAGAGCTTTCTTATCCTACGCTTACGTGTTATGTCAATAAGAATCTTTAGTGCATAAGAACCTGGTCAACTAGCTCCCTTTCCCTTCATTTTATCGTGTATTTATGGCTGAATAAAGTCACTTCCTTGTTCCTAATCTTCAAGTAACGGCCTTGTGCGCAGATAATTTATAGGAGAGCGTTGATATGTTAACTTCTATTTATTAAGGGTAGTGGTAGACTAAGTCCTAATGATATCATGTTCTCGTCTAGTTGTCACGCTTCTATCATGTATCTTTACGTCCTGTTCAGCTCCATGTTGCTAGTAATTTGTAGTCCAATTTATGCGCCTTTGTATAGAGTTGATATATCTTCTTCTCTTTTGCCCCTAGAGTAGGGTTTGTAGTCTCTCTAACTGTGTGTCGTCGACTTCCTACAAGGGTGATAACCATTGTCAAAATCTTCTTGTTTATCTCTCTTCAAGTCTAATTGATGTCATAGTTTTGTCTTATACACATAGCATCTTCATGTTAGACACATAAAACCTCCTCAATACGTGTCATCCAAGGCAATGTCGTATATAAATAGTGAATCAGCATAGCTTGTAGGTATCATCTTTTCAAAGGCATCAGCGAGCCTAGAATTTGAGCAATCTGTATGTCTTCTCTTTTGGTTCATTTTGTGTGTTGTCAGTAGATATTAATGTGATTCATTTATACGATGTCACGGTATTTAATATGTGTTGTAACATTAATATCTTTCTTTGTCATCATTCTCTTTTCGTACTATCGTCCTATTTTAACTTAGAATTCTTGAAGTCGAGGATAAGGATCTCCTCCTTGTAGTATAGTTCTTCGTCTTCGTAGATGTCTTCCATGTCTATTCAACGCACTAAAACTAAGTATAATCTTCCTATCCATTTTTTGCGATGTAACAGTTCCTAGAGCCGCCTTCAATGTCTCTTTTTCTGGATATAGAGCATTCATGTCCAATTGTAACTTTTTGAATGAAGAAACCATCCCCCACTCAAATCCACATTATCACCTTGAATTATCATCGCACCTTCATGTTAAGAATCGTCACCCATGTCGAAAAACTGAATAAGTCTTAGCTAATATCCCACAGACCGCGCCAAGCTATTTTAGTCTTATTATATGGGCTAAAAGCTAAGTCTTTATTTGTAATTCAAGCATAATAAGAAAGAACAAGAATAATAAACAAATCAAAATAAGCAAATGGTGACGCGAAAAACCTCGTGAAAGGGTAAAACCGTGGGTAGGAGGATACTCAACCAAAATGTTTTTAATATAATTAATGATATCAAGATGATTACAATCACTAATGTGGCACCCCAAAACCTGGGGTCAGGAGTCTCGGAAGCCACGCCATCCAAACTCACACAACTCACACTACAATATGTAAATAGTCACGCTTCACGACCCCACACTTATCACACACACACTTACATGTTATTTTCTTGGAAACGAACCATCATAACAAGAGTAATTTTATTACAACCCAAATATAATTAGTCTTACCGGGGAGTGACCTTTAGGTAATGTTAGTCCGCCGACCAAATATACGTTTCTTGTTTCTTACCTTACATAAGTCATACTTATAAATAAGCCGAACTATAAACAACTAAAAACTAATCCAGCTTATTCTTACTACCTGTGGTACATCACCAAACAATCTATGGAACAACTGGCCATTTCCTACCCATTTCCTGGCTGTGGTTCTCATGGCAGGCATCTTGATTCACTATTGTGTTGTGTCAATTTAAGAAAATAAGTGTGAGCTGTAATGCCCAACATAATAATGTACAGTATGAAAATGACTGTATGATACATCATATAGGATAATTATGTTTTATTTGAAAATAGTTTTCCTTGGTGATACACACCTTCTTATGAAAATAATTCTTTAAGGGATTTTAATATCCTACGAATACCTTAATAGTAATCCCAACACCTAGGCTTGGGTTACGGTATTGCATTTCAATTCCAATTGGAAGAATTAAGACATTCGTTGGAGCCACCGCATACGATGATCAGTCGTACTGCGATAAAAGTAACATTTTCTACTAGTAGAAGGACAACACCTTCACCTCTCGGTTATCACCCTTGCCGCATACGGGCTATGTGTCCTCATTTCGGGTATACACACACTTCCCAGGTCCATAGGTACATATTGTACCATCTCCTACAGTACCAGTAGTCTATCTAATACACGAAGTACTTGGATCCTACCCCTCCCTTGTCCTTTAGGAAATCCTATCATATCTCGAGAACTCGAACCACATCGAAGTTCCTCCAAGCGTTTTGCTTGTTGAGAGGCATAGCTTTACTGTATATATATATATGTACTTCCGAAAGTTTCGGAGGAAGTACTAAGGATGTGAGTTGACCGTTGTCAACAGATAATTAAATAAGGGGGAAAAGTTTCTCCTTGAAAGTATATTCAAAATATTAATAAGTCGGGATAATATTCACCGACGATATGAAATTATTCGAATGATATTTCGAAATCAGAAAGTATGTTTTAAATCAGGATTTATGATTTTTAAATCAATAATAAACCCTTTAATAAATAATTAAATGATAATCGATAATAATCAAACCTCGAATGAGTTTACTCTCTAAAAGATTATTTAAAATAATATTCCTCAACTAGTTTGTGTCTACATAATTAATTAATCTATAATGATTAATCGGTTTTGAAATAATTAATCGTTGGAGTATACTACTCCCATAATAAGGAATAAGTATATAGTATTTATTATTCGAACAATAAAATATAGTTGAGGGAATATGATTGTTGGGAAAATTGTTTTAATAAAAGTTCGAGGTGGTTTAATGTTTCGTAAGTGGACGACGAGTCCCTTTAAAAGCGTACTACTATGGACTTATAACCGTCCTATAATATCACCGGAAATGATTCCCAGGTTTTATCTTAAATCTCGACCGATTCTCGGTCTTATATAATACGTCACGCTTAAAGCGAAATAACATTTCACGATATATACTTTATCGTACAACATCACTATATTATGCAAAATTCAACAACTATGTATCATGGCAAGCATGGTATTTATGCAATGATAGTAAAACAATCCTTTCATAACACAACAGTAAAAATGGATTTGGGTTCGTAAACTTTCCTGGGTATCTCGAGGTGGAGGATGCTCTAGGTTCCGCTTGGAAATCTATAACCATAACACAATTAGGTCCCGTACTAATTTACGGCAACTCGCACTCATGCGCTACTTGTTATGCATCCTCTCAACTTATACGACCCTTATTATTCCTTTAAGTCATATTCACATTATGGTCACTTCATTTTCCTAAGTATCTTAGGTTCATTCTTATTATCGCCGTCGGCTCCGCTTATGGATTCTCTCGGTTTCTACTCGCGCGGTCTCGGCTCCGACATTTTTATAAAATTGGAAAATCATTATTTTCACTTGAAATTTTATGGCAGTTAGGAAACTCAATATGTTACTCTCTATAAAAATTTCATGATTTATGAACACTTTTAAGTCTATCCTTTATATTTTTAAAGTTCGTAATTCGTAGCAGTTTTTGTGGCGTAAATCACTTTTACTAAAACGACCATAACTTTTGATCCGTAAATCGGAATCAAGCGATTCAAGTGCCTAAACGATTCTTATAACATTGTCTATCCTAAACAAAGGTTATTTTTCAAGAATCTACAGTTTACAACTTCGGGACTTTCTGCAGAAACTTAAAGTTACGATTTGTTGGTTTTAACGAAGTTACGTTTACGATCGGGGTTTCGTTTACGCCCTAACTCTTAACACAACCACCAACAATCATCATATCATCATCAAAACACAAACTCCTCTCATGAACATCATGTTCTTGAGGCAACAACAACCAACCTTAAATATACTTAACTTAATCAACAAGATTTCATCAATAATACTCATTATACTAGGTTTACTAGCACATACTAAACGGATCTTAAAAGTGAATCTTAAATAAAGTTGGGCCAAAGATTTTACCTTTCTTGAAAGATTAAGATGTGTTCTTGAGGATGGTGGAGTCTTGGAAGTGCTTGGTATGATTTTTAGAACCTAAAACCACCATTGAAATCAAGAAACCAAAGATAGGTTACTATTCACACTATTCATTAGTGAGTTTCTTGAATTTATTTCACCCATCAAACCTTGATAAAAAGAGATGAAAGAATTTTCTTACCTTAGTTTAATTTCTAGGAGGCTTGAGAATTAATTGGGTGATTTTACAAGAGCTAGAACTTGGAGATTTGAATTTGATTTCTCCCTTTTTTTCATTAGGGCCGAATGGAGCTTCAAAGAGGGGTATTTATACTACTCTTGGTTGCTTCTCTTGGATGCTTTGCTAGGTTGCTTCTAGGAAGATGAGGTGATATCTTTGTAATTGATTTTATTCTCCTAGTAAGTTGTATTGTTATCTAAATTTGTATTATGTACTTGTAGCACTTAAAGTCTGTAAAAAGGCAAAGGAGCAGACTGGAGTCTTTTTCCTAAAATAGTCTCAAGCCTAAGGATTCTATCTGGAAGAAGGCCAAGAAGATCATGCCTCAGAAGAATTTTGAAGAAGCTTGGAGTTGAATAAATCTGTTTGGAAAAAAATATTATAAGTCAAGATCTCTACAAGTCACAGATTTAATGTTATAGAGAAGTCATTCGAGAACTCCATAATGACTTATCGAGAAGTCATTCAAACTCCAGAGAGTACCGACGGATAAACAATATCTACTCGACGGATGAGCTATATATATCCACTCGATGGATGAATAACATCTACTCGACGGATGAGCAATATCTACTCGACGGATAAGCTATACATCTACTCGACAGATGAGCAATATCTACTCAACGGATAAGCAATATCCACCGGGGGTAGAGAAGTCAGGAAAGTTACTCGAGAACTCAAAAAGATATCGACAAGTCATTCCTTCACTAGAGAACTCAGAGTTATCGACAAGTCTATATCCATTCGAGAACTCAGAGATATCTACAAGTCAAGTGAAGTTATGAAGACTAGAGATCTCGATGAGCTGAAGACCTCTACAAGCCAAACTTATTATGGACTACCAGATATCTCGATAAGCCTTATACTTATCGAGATCTCAAGTGTTCAAATGAATCAAACTGGAGATCTCGAAGTACAGTCTCAAAGTAAAGAATTGCAGATCAGTTTAATATCCAAGATAAACAATCAACAAACAATTCAACAGTTGGATTGACAAGACTACAAAAAGCAGCTTGAACAGTGTGCAAGATCAATGGCAAAGATTAACTGACACAGGAAGATTAAAGTAAACACGGGATGCTAAAGATATGTTAAGCCAGAAATGGAAGATTTGCTTTTCTATAAATAGAAATGACAAGTGACGGTTTAGAAAAGCTAACAGCATGTTTATTATCCACTGTGTAAACCAGCAGTTAACTGAGCTATAAAGTTAACACTGGTCCTCTAGTTAGAAGTAACAAATTAGATAAAAATTCTTGTAACACTCTCGAGAAGAAGCTGAGCTCTTTAACTGAGAAGAGCTTAAAAATTTTCTAGCAAAGCATCTTAATTTTTAATACAAAAATTAAGTGAGTTTTGAAAATCTGTGTTCTTCATTTTATGCAAGTTTAATTTCTGCATGAACACTTTTCTATACAAGATTTAATTTACTTTGTTCAACCATTATCTTTCAAGAAAAGCCTAAAATCAGAAAACACATTCACCCCCCTCTGTGTGTGATTCATTACCTAACAAGTTGTATCAGAGCAAAATCTGAAAGCAAATAGATTCAAGATCTTGGAAGAATGAATACACAGAAAATCAGTAGCATCAAAATTCCTACCTTTAACAAAGCTAACTACACTCTTTGGAAAAAGAAAATGATGTTGTTTATCAGGATGGCAAATCCATTCTACATTCAGATCCTCAAGAATGGACCCTTCATTCCTATGGTAAGAGTTGAGGAATCTACAGATGGAGACATTTTTATAGCAGCTCATTATGCTCCAAAAGATCATGCTGAGTATACAGATCCTGAAAAGGAGAAAGTCTCCCTGGATAGCAGCTTGCAAGTGATATTGATTGAGTCACTTGATAATGTGATGTACAACAATATTATCAACTGTGATACTGCCAAGCAGATATGGGAAAAGATTGAGATACCGTGTGAAGGAACTGAGGAGGTTAGATCAAATCAAAGAAGGATACTGATTTCACAATATGAGGGTTTCATGTCTAAGCCTAAGAAAAGCATTACTGATGTGTTTGAAAGATTCAACAAGCTGATAAATGACTTGCAGCTTCATGACAAATACTATGAAGCTGAAGAAGTGAATTTAAAGTTCTTGCTTACTCTTCCTGATCATTTGGAATAGAAAATCTCAGCAATCAGGGAAGGAAGAGACTTGAGCAGAATAACTCTGGAAGTTCTGTATGGGATTCTTAAAACATATGAACTAGAGATGATTCAAAGGCAATCGTTGAAGTCTGGTAAAGGACATGTGGTGGATGGCTCAAGTGCTTTAATTGTTAATGAAAGCCACTCATTCAATAATGAACTAAGACACCAAACTTTAAATGCCTTATCAAGTGAGCAGAGAACAAATGATTCACAAGAGTAAGTCATCTTAGAGTTGGAAAAGGATGAGTTTTACACTCTTGAAGAACTGGATGAGCTAGATCAGTCTATGGCTTATCTAGCTAGAAAATTCTCTAACATTAGAGTAAAGAAGCCAAGGTACTTCAGGAATAAAGGACAATCCTTCAACAAAGACAACAGATGGAAAGAGAAGGGGAAGTACAATTCTGACAGCAAGAGTGGTTACAAAATTGGATCTGTTGACAGATCTAATATAAGGTGCTTCAATTATGATGAACTGCTTCAATTATGATGAACTAGGCCACTTTGCTACAGAATGTAGGAAATCCAAAAAGGCAGAGAAAGACAAAGCTTATCTTGAACTGGAAGCAAAGTATGAAGCTCTTCTGAAAAAGCAACAGAGCAAAGCTTACATTGCAGAGGGAAAGAGTTGGGATGACTTAGATAATGATGAAGATGAGGAAGTTAGAAACTATGCTCTAATGGCCTTGGAGCAAGGTGAATCATCCTCATCAAAAGGATAAACACTAATTCTTACCACTATTGATTTAAATGTAAATCAATACAAGGAAACAGTTGAAAAGATGAGCACAAAAATGTTTCACATTCACACAAGCATGGTTGTTGCTAATAAAGAAGTTAGCAATTTAACAAAGATAAATAAGAAGCTTGAGAGTGAGAAGCAAGAAACTGAATTGTTGATGGTTGAGCTTGAAGCTTTAAAATAAGAAAATGCCTATCTCAAGAATAAGCTCAAGTGTGCAAATGAAATTGAAGTAGTTTTAAGGGAGAAACTAGAAAAGAATGAAGTAAAGATGAAATCTTTCAGAAATGCATCTGAACTGGTTGAACAGTATCATGAGAAGAATAAGCCATGTGCAAACATTGTTATTGGCCTCGACTATGAAGACATGAGTGATAAAAGATGACTTTAGGTGACAAAGGGAAAGCCAAGAAGACTGAGAATGCTCCAACCTTTTTGAAAGAGGTTAATGCACCTACCTTCAAAGCATGTGTAGTCAACTTCAGTGAAGAAGAATTGATAATCAAGCAAGAAATTGCTGATATAGATAAAGAAAAGAAAACTGAAGAATCAGTTCAGACTTTAAAAACTGAAGAGAAGCTCATGAACAAACACAGTTTGTTCAAGAAACCAAAGCTGTAGATGCAAGAAAGAAAAAGAGAAATAGAAATTAAAAAATAGGGATAAACAAAAGCAATAATTTTGCCTATATTGTAAATGCTCCTAGAAAGAAGTGTGAAAAATGTGGCTCTTCAAATCATCTAACCCACCTTTGTAAAAAGGTTGTTAGCCAGCCAACTTAAGGAGCTTGCAAATACAATGAAGCTAATGCTAATGATCCCTATTCATTTCGTGACAAGTTTGACTGCATT
Organism: Apium graveolens; assembly: GCF_009905375.1. Classification (NCBI taxonomy): domain Eukaryota; kingdom Viridiplantae; phylum Streptophyta; class Magnoliopsida; order Apiales; family Apiaceae; genus Apium; species Apium graveolens. The sequence continues at coordinate 112,379,220 of NC_133652.1, forward strand.
CTTTGCAACATGAAGGTAATGAAGAGTTGCCATAAACTGATAGTAGATCTTAAAGAATCAAGAAGTGAGTCTACTTCAGAAGGAAAACATGTACAACAATCACTGAATTCTGTTTCTTCTAAAATTACTCAATCTACTTCTCCTAAAAAAGTTACCAAGAAGAAACTACCCAATACTGCTTGGGTTTCCAAACACACTTAAGACTCATTGTGTGCAGGGCAAGTGAAGAAAGTAATCTGGATCATAGACAATGGATGTTCCAGGCATATGACTGGGGATAAATTCCTGCTATCATAATTTGAGGAGAAATCTGGCCCATTTGTGACCTTTGGAGACAACAGCAAAGGATTCAAAATGGGATATGGCAAGAATGTTTTGAAAATGTTGTCTTTGATTAATGTAGCACTGGTAGCTGATCTTGAAGTGAGTCTTTTCAGAATTAGCATATTGTAGACAATGGTCTCAAGTCTTATTCTACAAGGAGAATGCACTATTATCAGCAAGAAAACTGGTAAAGTTGCTCTTAAGGAAGCAAGGAAAGGAAGCTTGTTTGTTGAAGATTTTGACTCAACAAATAAGAATGGTATTTGTTGCTTCTACACCAAGGTATAAGGAGAAAGAAACAAGCTTGCTCAAGTTGAAGTTTGTAAATTTTATCAGACTGAGGAAATGAAGAAACTACCCAACAAGAGAATCATAGCAAATGGAAGCTCATCTCATACACCTGAGTTTGATTGCACAGCCTCAGGGGGAGAAAGAGGATCTTCAGATACTGGAAGGAAGCTGAACTTGGAATCATGACATTTCAAGGGAATCATTTATGGAGCTGTTGGTTTCACAGATACAAATTTTGTCTTTCTAAGACCTGTATCCTGTTTTAGCATTAAAACTTCTTGCACCAACTTAAAAACAACTAGCTGACATTTTTACTAAACTTTTGGATAAAGAAACTCTCACTAGACTTTTAAGTGAAATTAGTTTGCTCAATTCTTCATCCTAAGGCAAGAACTAAGCCAATGTTATGCAGCAGATTAATCTCCAGTAAATCAAATTTAATTTGATTAAGTTGGAAATTAACTGAAATATGAATTATAAATATTTCAGAAATCTCTGTATATTTGTCTTTCAAATTCATTTAACTTGGAATTTTTCAAATTCTAAGTAATCTGCTTAGGTGTTAATTTACATCCTTAATATGTAAAAATAAGTCAAGGCAGAATTACAATAACCATAAGTATCTAGCAAACTGAGTTCTCAATAAGTATAAATTGACTTCTCGACAAGTCATTTCAAGACTTCTCGAGTGAGTCCTCGATAAGTCAACTCATTGACTTCTCGAGTGACTTCTCGATAGGTTTAAAATGACTTATCGACAAGTCCTTGTAGAGTTCTCTAATAATGTTCATTCACAGAGTTCTTTATAAGTACAGTTCTTGACTTATCAATAACTCAGAACTGAAATAATTTAAACTGATAAATTATTTTGGTAAATTACTTTTGGAAAATTTATTCTAATTTTATTTCGAATTTATTCAAATAAAAGTTAGAATTGATTCAGTCCTCTTTTTGGACAAACTGGGTATTTATTTGATATTTCAATGAGTCAAGTTTGAGTTCTCTCTAAGAGTAATTTAAAATGACTTCTCGACATGTACTTCACGTCTTTAAATGACTTCTCGATAGACAAACTCCATATATCTGTTTTTGAGTTCTCGACAAGTCATCTTCTTTTACTATAAATACCCAGACTTCTCGATACATACTTACTTACAACTTTCAAGATCTAAAGTGACCTAGCTTTCAATCCATAACCGTTTTCTCTCTCATTTTTCACTCTTTCTCAGAAATCTTTCCTACCCATTCATTCTCATCAATCAACCATGGCGCAAAATATTGCTAGGGCATCTACCCCGGAGAAAGGAACTAATTATCTTGCTTTCACTGTTGCAAACCAAGATCCTGATAGTTTCAAGGGGTTTGTAAAACTGCTGTCTGAATCCGATCTTGCAGGTGTTTTAACTATAAACCCAGTACTGTATCTAGATGTGCTGCATGATTTCTGGACTACAACTGTAGTGAGGACTGATGTTAACAACAATTCTCTCTCTCTGGTGGTGACATGCACAATTGATGGCCATCAAATAGAATTCAATGATCAAGATGTGAATAGAGCTTTGGGGCTACCAACTGAGAATCTGGTGGAGGTGCCAACTCTTGATGAGCTGACTGAGTTTATGGACTTCATCAATTATTATGGGAGAATCAACCTGTCAAGCTTAAACAAAACCAATATAAGGAAGGAGTGGTCATTCATCTTTGACTCTGTAGTAAGGGCATTTACTTGCAGAAAAACTGGATATGACAATATCTCAAGTGTTGTGCAAAAGCTGGTGTATTCAATTTCCCACAACAGACACCTGAATGTTGGTCTGCTGATCCTGGAAGAACTTGCAACCAGGTTGATTATGCCCCTAACAGCTAGAGGTAAGGAAATATTCTTTCCTAGATTTATTATGTCCACTTTAAATAATAAAGTAGCTGACATACATCTGTTGAATGGTATAGATAGTACTAAGATAGGCAATTGTAAGCAAGTGTCCAAAATAATATTTAGCTCACTTACTACAAAGAATAAGGTCAATGTAAGTCTGAAAATCACTTCATTTATGTTGGAAAGATTTATTACTTATCCTTATTCTATGCCTGACATGAGATTAAATGCACAATCTAGTACAACTATGATTCCTGAACCTGTGGAAGTACAAACACAGGATCACCAACAGGGATCTTCCCAAGCTGCAACCATTCTTTCACAACCTTTAGAAGCTAGGAAACCAACTACCTCATCTTCTCAAAAAGGTGAGGCCAGTAAAAAGAAGAGAAAGGGGATAAACCTAGCTGTGCTAAATGAGAGTGGTGAGGAGAAAGCTGAAAGAGTACCACCTCGGGTCAAAAGATCCAAAAAAAGTAAATAAACTGAGCTGACCACTCTATCTTCCTCTATATCCTCCCAAAAGGATTTAGTTGTAAAAACAACTAGGAGTGAGTCCGCACAGCCTGCACAAGAAGTAATTCAAGTGTATGGTAGGAGAAACAAAGAATGCACTCACTGTGAGAACACATCTCTTGAAGCTCCCTCATCTATTCAGGGGGAGCTGCCAACACACACAACTGAGCAACAATTTCTTCTATCTAATATTTCTTCTATTCCAATTCCACTTGACTTCATTTCTCAAGTGCATCAAAAATCAAGTGACTTAGCTCAAGAAGCTTTGCTCACCACCCAGACACTTCATTCATATAGTGAGAGGCTACATACTGGGGTGGACCTTGATGACACCATCACAAACATGGGGCGTTCATCAGTCTTTACTGAAGTCCCCATGGATATCTCTAATGCACCTTAATGTGCAAAACAAGGTTTGAGGGTAGTACTCCTGAGGGGGAGCTATCTTAATCCTCTCCAAGTCAATTGGAGGTTCCTTATGAAGGAATAACTCCCCTCACAACCCTAGCAGAAATTGCCTCTGCAGTTGAAGCTGGGAGTACAATTGCCCATGATCCTGTCATAGGGGAGGCAAGCTTAGCACATTCAAGTGCCAGTGTGTTGCAAGACACACAAGGGTTTGAGGCTGGTACACATGGCAGTAACCTAGTCAAATCCCATCCAATTTAATTGGAGGTTCCCACTACAAGTGGAGGACAACACACTATCATAACCATAGAGAAATCTGTGACTCAAACTGTGATCTCAGTCACATGAGTTTTTTATGAACCATCAAGCTCTCAACCTCAACAACCTTATATACTCTCTCAGTGACTACAAGAATCTGCCTCTCAACCAACTCCTGTAGATGATCTACTAGTAGAGCAGATCTCTGGACTGACTAACATCTCACAACATCTTTTAACTTCAAACATGAGCAAACAAGATTATCAAGCCATTATGTTTGCTTACAATGAAGAAGTTGAGGAGTAAAAGGAGAAAATTGTCAATGATGCGGAGCTAGATGGGAATGTGGATGCATGGCTGTCTGAGGACTTTGCCTGGGAGATGAATCAAGTTTTGGCCAGATTTAGAGAAGAGTATGTTACTATTCTGGGCAGCAATGCAAAAGACTTGAGTCCAGAAGCTGTCTATGATGCCATTACAGATGTATACAAAGCTCAGCTCAAAGCATTTCATCTGTTTGGTAAGGCTCTTGAAATCAAGCTCACTGGTCATGAAGATAGAATCAGAAAACTGGTGAATGAGAAAATGGACATGATCATACCATCTAAAGAGCAGATCTCTTCGAAATTCAAGCATTTTTCTAAGCAAATGGCTAGGATGGATCTTTCCTCTATTGAGAAGGAAGTCAAAAATATCAAACTATCCTTCACAAATCTCCATACAGTGATCCAGCAACAATTTACTCACTCAAATGAGACCAAGGTCCAGCTGGATCAACTTCACCAAGGCAGATATAAACCTTCAGCATTGCTGACGGAAGGGATCAAAGAGGCTGTAGGAGAACACTTTGGCACATCTAGCAGCTCTTATCAGCCTGGATCCACCTCAACAAATCTGCAAATTCAGTCTCTACAGGATCAAGTCACAACATTGCAAGACTCCAACTCCTCTCTCACTGCACAAGTACAGGCTTTAACATCTCTTGTCAAGAGCCAACAAACAGACATCCAAACTCTGGTGGACTCCCATAAACATCTTCAAATGCAAAATTCCATAGCCTTAGGAGCCATCATGGGTAAACTCAACATACCACTACCTTCTTTGCATGAACAAGTAAGACCCGAAATCCCTACTCCCCTTCTCATGCCTGTCAACAAGATTATGGGGGAGATAGAGGCTAGGTTGGCACAGTCAAAGTCATCTCAACAAGTCCAAAGTGCTGAAGAGAGTTTAAATCGAAAAATTGATATTGGAATGGAGAGACTTTTTAAGGCAGTTGAGGGTCCCAGTCAAAGTAGAGAATTTGATGAACTTCTTAAGACACGCAGAGTTTCTCTTAATAAAAATTTCTTCACCTACAAGAAAGCATTGGACAGGATAATAAATTCAATAAGAGTGATCTTGGTAACTAAAGACAATTTCAAGGAAAGAAGGATAGTGGTCAACATCAATGACTCAGGGGTAGATAACTATCTTATCTCTAGGAGGGCATCTGAATTAGATGTTTTGATAAGCAAAGTCAAAATTGTGATTCATGAAGATACTCTCTTACTAACAGAATTGAAGAATGCACAAGTAGCTGCTTTTCCAAAAGCTTATCTACAGCCTAGCAAGGGAGTGACATACATTTGTTCTACTACCAATCATTTCAAACATTTTCAAGTTCCTAAACAGTATGTCATGGCAAAAAAAAGGCTCATCATGACTCTTGAAACTGAGCTGAAAGTAAAAAGGAACAAGAATGTTAAAGATGAGGAGATGATAAAGTTGTTGAGAAGATATCTGGATAATGCAGAAGCAAACTTGCCCAAAACAAAAATCAACAAAGATGATTTGGATGATGATGAGCAGAAGAAAGATGATCAAAATTCTTTTGGCTTAAATTCTAGTCAATCTACTAAGCCATCTGGAAGCAGGGGTGGAGAGAAGAAGGAGGATGACAAGAAAGATGAAGACATGAGGAGAAAAGGGGAAAGGAAGAGCAGAAAACCTCATGATAACTCAAAAACTCAAACAACCCTAAATATCCAAACACAACCACCTCACACCTTAGCTCAACTCACAACATCAACTATCTCTAACATCAATTCTTCCCAAATGCCTAAGCCAAAATTTCTTTATAGACAAACTGCCAAGTCCTTCCTAAAAATTCCAATCACCTCAAGCCTCACAAACTTCAAGAAAATAACAACCCTACCTTTAGCCAAACCTTCACTAAAATTCAATCTCAAATTTGTGGGAAGAAAGCCTAAGAAAGTCAAGCCTGTAAAGGAAGTGGAAGTCGCTGAAAGGGCCATCTGTAATTGTTTCAAAGAATCTGACTTTCTACCTCTAAATTGGTGCATCACAGATGAAAATCATTTCCAAAATTTAGCTGAGGAAATTGTCAAAGTCTGGGTTGTATCACTGAGAGAAGTCAGAGTCTATTTTAAGGATGGTACATTCACTCTTCTAAACAAAAACTTAATGGATTCTTTGACTCCTGCATAAATTAAGAGAGTGCTAAGTTTGTTAAAAGGCAAGGACACTGTTACAAGGACTTGGATATCATCTTTGGTTGAATGGTTGAATGAAAGGGAGGAAACAAAGAAAAGAGATAAGGCTGAAGCTAAAGAAAGAAGAAGGAAACATGATGAAGAAATAGATATGTTTATAAAAAGATCAGAAGAGTTGAAAGCAAAAGGAATGAGCAGAATTTCTAAAGATGGTAAATTTCTAAACATTAAAGTTGGTGGATTCTCAAGATTCAATTTAGAGTATCTGCACCAAGGGTATCCTAAGGCAGCAAGGCAAAAACTTGTGGAAGCTCTAAGTGGAACACTTATCATAAAAGAACTTGAAATTCTTGATCACTTGAAGGATAAACTTAGAGAAGAAGCAGATGTAAAAACTGTCTTTACCTGATTCCTGTAATCTTGGAACTTGGTGAATCTCATGTTGTACAAGTTGTAATTTTATCAAGATTTATTTTTTAATCTTATCTTCCATTAGTTTTAAACTTGGGGTTAGTCTTGTTAACATGCATGAATTTGTGTGAAGCAATCTTCTCACAAATTGGGGGAGATTGTTGTAAAAGACATGCATGTACTTAGCAAGACAAAGATAACTTGTCAACCCTAAGTAAGTTGTATTGTTATCTAAATTTGTATTATGTACTTGTAACACTTAAAGCCTGTCAAAATGCAAAGGAACAGACTGGAGTCTTTTTCCTAAAACAGTCTCAAGCCTAAGGATTCTATCTGGAAGAAGATCAAGAAGATCATGCCTCAGAAGAATTTTGAAGAAGCTTGGAGTTGAATAAATCTGTTTGGAGAAAAATGTTCTAAGTCAAGATCTCTACAAGTCACAGATTTAATGTTATAGAGAAGTCATTCGAGAACTGCAGAATGACTTATCGAGAAGTCATTCAAACTCCAGATAGTACCGACGGATAAGCAATATCTACTCGATGGATGAGCTATATATATCCACTCGATGGATGAATAACATCTACTCGACGGATGAGCAATATCTACTCGACGGATAAGCTATACATCTACTAGACGGATGAACAATATCTACTCAACGGATAAGCAATATCCATCGGGATTAGAGAAGTCAGGAAAGTTACTCGAGAACTCAAAAAGATATCGACAAGTCATTCCTTCACTAGAGAACTCAGAGTTATCGATAAGTCTATATCCATTCGAGAACTCAGAGATATCTACAATTCAAGTGAAGTTATGAAGACTAGAGATCTCGATGAGCTGAAGACCTCTACAAGAAAAACTCATTAAGGAATACCAGACATCTCGATAAGCCTTTATACTTGTCGAGATATCAAGTGTTCAAATGAATCAAACTGGAGATCTCGAAGTACAGTCTCAAAGTACAAAATTGCAGATCAGTTTAATATCCAAGATAAACAATCAACAAACAATTCAACAGCTGGATTGACAAGTCTACAAAAAGCAGCTTGAACAGTGTGCAAGATCAACGACAAAGATTAACTGACAGAGGAAGATTAAAGTAAACACGGGATGCTAAAGATATGCTAAGCCAGAAATGGAAGATTTGCTTTTCTATAAATAGAAATGATAAGTGACAGTTTAGAAAAGCTAACAATATGTTTATTTTCCACTGTGTAAACCAACAGTTAACTGAGCTATAAAGTTAACACTGGTCCTCTAGTTAGAAATAAAAATTAGATAAAAATTCTTGTAACACTCTCGAGAAGGAGCTGAGCTCTTTAACTTAGAAGAGCTTAGAAATTTTGTAGCAAAGCATCTTAATTTTTAATACAAAAATTAAGTGAGTTTTGAAAATCTGTGTTCTTCATTTTATGCAAGTTTAATTTCTGCATGAACACTTTTCTATACAAGATTTAATTTACTTTGTTCAACCATTATCTTTCATGAAAAGCCTAAAATCAGAAAACACATTCACCCCCCCTCTGTGTGTGATTCATTACCTAACACCCTTCATTTTATCATGTATTTATAGATGAATAGAGTCACTTCCACCTCCATAATCTTCATGTAACAACTTTGTGCATGTGGCTGATTTTTAGGAGAGAGTTGCTATGTTTTCTCCTAGTTTTTTAGGGTAACATGTAGACTTAGTTTCACTAATGTCATGTTCTCGGATCGTTGTCCCGCTTCCGTCATGTATCCTCCACGTTGCTAGAAAAAGGAGATATGGTTCAACATCCTTCTTAATTATGAGGATTGTTATTTCAGTTGATTTTGTTAGCTATTGAGTACAACACAAAGGGGGGTGAATGTGTTTTCTGGATTTTTAGCCTTTTTACAGTTAGGATATTTGGTGAACAAAGCAGTTTCTATTTTGTAGAGATATTGTGTTAAACAGAAATAAAACAACAAGCACAATATTTCAAAACTCACTTAATTTGTATTAATTTAGTTTGTCTTGCTACAAATTTTGTGTTCTTAGAAATGTAAGAACTTAGCTTCTTTCTAGAGAGAATACAAGAAAATGTGAATCTGTTTGTTACTCCTTAACTAGGGACCAGTGCATGCTTTGTACACTAGCAGCACGGGTTTACAATACTTGCACTAAAATATACTAAACTCTTTTCTAAAGCAACCTTTTTCTCTTTCCATTTCTAGCTTAGCAAACCTGTGCAGAATCTTGCAGGTCTGTGACCATCCTTTGTGTGGCGCCCTCCAAACCCGGGTCAGAAGTTTGGGGTCCACAACACAAACACAATATATAAACCTGTATATGAGATATTATTTACAATGACCCTTCTTTACATAACCACGGATCGCAACAGGTTAAAGTATGAAAACAAGCCACAACCTTAACTTTTAATACATCGTACCAAATCCCGACTAATTTAACTTATAAATGATAATAAAATTATTCTTACAATCTTACTATCTCACTACCGCAATAAGCTCCTGCTAGCTCAATCCACCTCAATCTGGAATCCTAGCTCGTACATTTAACTAGGAAACCTCGCTATCAACCGTATCCTTCTTAACTGTAGAATACATAAAAAGATTCGTAAGAGTGAGCTGACTAGATCAACAAGTCACAATGACAATAATTGAGATTAATCAATGATCAAACGAGATGGTTCAGAGGAATCAAGTTTATTGCTAAACAATCATTAGAATTGGACATTCATTTTAAGTTTTTAAAACCAAGGTTAGGGCTGCTGATCAGTCACGCACTAACCCCGAGAAAAGCACACATCACTGCTCTAACTACTGGATCCAAGGCACACATTGGCCTAAATTGATCATAGATATGGTCTTACCACGAATCTAGTACGCATATATATAAAAACTATCCAATTCTAAAGCAGTTCAATATGATAAACAATATAATTCGATAAACAAGATCATAATCAATGATGGTTAAACACTTGAATAAAAGAAACTCATGGATATCTCAAGGGTATATCAAGGTATGTATAAGAAACGGTTTTCAGTCTGTAAAATGATCAGGTATTGGACGAATACTGATTTTTCAAGGTATAGTTCTTTGATGTTATAAAGAATGGTTGGGGTATAAAAGTTTCTGTGTTTTCAAACAATTTTCTTCCAGTGTTTGGTGTTTGGTAGTTAAACAGTTGGGGAGTAGTATCATATTTGTGTGGTTTGGTGTCTGAGGATCAACAAAGGATGGTTTACAAAGAGTAAGGCTTATGGCTCAAAATCAAGAAAATCATGGTACAAGGTTAAACAATTTAAAGCACTGGCATTATAAAACAGGAGTTATGTTGAAAAATAGCGACATGTTATGAAATAGTTTGAAAACATTGGTAATATATCTTGAAAAAGAGTTCAGAAATACTTGCCTTACAGGATTTACAACTATTACTGATCAATTCTGAGCCGACTCTGTCGCTCAGGCTTTAATGTCCAACCGCTAGATCCCATTGGATTCAACTTCGACACTCAGGTTTTTCTGTTGAAACTCTACTGAGCTCGTCGACTGATTGCTAGGTTATCTTCAGTCCATCATCCACTTTCAGTGTTCCCGACTATAACCTACAGGGTCGAAATACCCTACGTTAGACGTCTAGGTATGCTTGACATATCCTTGATACTAATTCTTACCCAACGATATTCAAACCCGACTCGTAATTATTAATATTAGAATAACACAGACAACAATTAGGGTTCACATTCTCGAAATCGATCCAGTGTTCGTTTTTTAGAAAATACGTATACTCGTCATTTTACGAAATTAGGGTTACTGTGTTTTGGACAAAATATACAACACAATATACAATCAGGTTCTCTATAAAATGTACGTATATGTATTTACTTATACTCGCTCGACGTCCCGATAATCCTCGAATACGCTTTCGTATTTCCGTAGTTCGATTTTCCGGAAATCGGACAACGTCTCCTTTGTTTATCGGACTACCCGTCGAAACATCCATCGACGTCAATTCAATAACGACAATCCAATTCTTAAAAACCACAATCCCAATCATCAGTTCAACCCAACAATTAATCCAATCACAACTCATCAACTAAATTACATACTCTTCTTAATGTAAAATCAAATTCTCGTTTCAAAGATAATTTCACGAATTAATTTATTTATTTTAAAATATTAGGACTCATAATAAACATCATAGTCCACCGTTGGCTCGTCGAGGCTCATCGCCGACGACGGTAAAATCCGCAGGTACCCATTTATTACGGGTGTCCTACGCGAATTTTGCCGATAACTAAATTATCGATTGTAATTAAATTCATTTCATTAAAACAATCAACTGATTTTTCCCTACAAAAATCCAGAAATCCCAAATTATTGCACACATCAATTAAATGATAACTCGGTAATTAACAAGTCGGACAACAGCAAGTCGGAAAACACTACGACTGCCTGAAACATAGGCCGGAACACAGGCGGCGTTCCACAGAACCACCACCACACACTGCTGTAACACACACACACACAACTCACACCTACACACATACAATCAATACACACACATCATACATGCGCTCAAATGCGCAACTGGAGAGGGCGGCGAACTCTCGCCGGAAAGCAAAACACAGGGCAGAGGAATTACCGGACGGGCAGGGAGAGGCCAAACGAGAGAAAAAGAGATTTTGGGGAAGGGAGTAGAGAGAATTGAGAGTGAACAGAGAGTGGGAGATCAGAGAAATGAGAGATACAGGGCTCGAGAGATTGAATGCCCTGATGTGTGGGATTTTGATTTAGAAAACATAATTAAAAGGTAGGTGACACGTATCCAATTGACTGCCATGTGTCACTAATTTAATTATATGCCCGGTTTTGCATCGCATTTTGGATTTTTAACGAACCAAGTTGCGCATAAAACATATTTATAAAATTACGAAAATAGTCTCGGAACATTATAAATATCCTGAAGTAAATAAAAATGTAACTTTCAAAATTTTAAAACAATTTTTAAAACACACTTTATACCCGATTTTAACAATTAAACGAATAAACGCGCGGGTAAAATTAATCCTAAAAATTTCCAAAATAATTTTAAACTTCTCGGAATAATTCAAACTTAATAAAATATGAGTTTCATAATTTTTGAAGTATTCTGGAATTAAATACAGATTTTACAAATAATTGTAATCAGAAAATCATATAGGGTTAAATAATTGATGAAATATTGATTTCTAAATTTTATAAAATCCCAAAAATAATTATTGTAACTATAGAACCATAAAAACAATTTTAAAGACATTCCAAATATTTATGCAATTAAATTTACACTAAATCCACTTTTGAAATTGAAAACAATTCAATACGACTCCATAATTAATCCTGCGGACAACCCTGTACTCCATAAATTACACCTAGATAATAATCAAATAACACATAGCGGTCAAAAACAATACACATATTTTATTTATTTAATAATTTCCATAATCACATATTTAAATAATTCAAACATACACGAGTCGTTATATCCTTCCCCCCTTAAAAAGATTATGTCCTCAGAATCTGGTCTAACTAAATAAGTGAGGATATTTGTCAAGCATATCTGACTTTAGTTCCCAGGTAGACTCTTCTAATCGAGGATTTCAAACGTACTTATTATAGATATATCCTCATTTTCGAGGATTCGCCTTTAACGATCAAGAATTTGGATCGATCACCATATGCTTTACAAACTTGGATAAGAGCCCCTTGGCTCCTAATCGATCACTCGATTCGAATTAAATACTTATCGCCTTAATATTGACAAGCTTAACATATTATATGTACATACTGGTGTGATGGAAACATCAATTCAAAAAAAACTTTATCTATATTTATCAGTACCTCAAATGGTTTACTAAATTTAGGACTCAACTTGTCCTCTCTATTCAGATCTATCCAACCTTTTTCAAGGTAAAACTTTTACGAACACTACTAGTCCTATTTCTATACCCATACACTCTCTCGGTACAAATCCGCCTTCGTGCTTTGATTATCCCAAACTACTTCAATCATTATCACTACGCCCTTAGTGTGCTGAATTAACGTAGAATTTGACAACTTCCTTTCTCCCATTTTATCTCAATAAAGCGGGGACCTACACTTGCGTCCACCTAAGGCTTGGTAAAGTAGTATTCTAAAGCTGACATTGATGATAAACGATCATCCCAGTTTTCCTTAAAACTCCACCTCTCCACATATCTTATTTTTCCTGGATCGCTTCCTCACTTTGACTCTTCGCTTAAGGTTGGTAGGCGGTGTGCATTTTCAACTTGGTTTCCAAACATTTAAACATCTCCTATTTGTTTCTATCAGTTAGGGCTGAAAAGTAATCTCATATATTCACGTATTATCACCTTTAAGTATTTGAACTTGAGATTCCACTATTTCCAATTCGTCTATTAACTCCTCGGGGGTCTTAATTACATTCAATCCTTTCTGTCGGCATAAGGCATCCGTTACCATATGGCTTTGCTTAGGTAGTTGTTAATGGATTAATTCAAAATCCTTTGTTAACCTTAGTCAAAATTTTATTCTTGAAAACTCAATGTATAGTTGCTTTCCTTCTGATCTTTGGAGAAAATCCTTGGGCATTCCACGCAGACTTTCTTATTCCTTGAGTAGCTGAGGATGTTATCAATAAATACAGTTTGCTTATCTGAGTATTCCTTATATAACATGTTCCTTAATTCCTTATAGACAACTGATACACTTGTTATCTCGCATAACATCACCGGAGCTTGCAATGCTCATAACTCATTTTAACCATAATCTCTGATATATTCTCAGGTCGGATCTTAAGTTAATCCCCGAAACATAACACACTTCCTGAATTAGGTCTCGTAGGAAATTAATTCTTTGTAGGGTTCACTTATTCTTATTCGTTGTTTTGCTAAACTCCCGATAATCAGTACATACTCTCATAATTTCATTCCTTTTCTCCCTTAACATCACTGGTACACTTCACGATTCGCCTCTTATAAAGTCACTTCCTGGGTCTGCCTTGTCCACTAGGCCTTCCAATACTTCGTCTTAACTTTTTGAAAAGTCCAACACTTCCTGATCTATCTTGAAATTTCCTTCTTATACCTGGTTATCACCATTTTTCTTTATATTTCCATATATCTTGGCATTTCTTCAATAACTTAAATACTTAATATTGTGAATTCCCTATGGAATCTCATTTCTTAATTCTTCTACTTGTGGTATCCAAGTGCTGGAAGAAAACCTGGGGATATTGTGATCGTCCTCCTGGGCTCACAAATTTCCTTTTAATAACCACTAACATCGTAATCCATTATCTTCTCTTGACATCTTATCTTTCCCTTTTTGCTTGTCGCTTGCCACCACATTCGCTTTTCCTCGTGAATACTTCAAACTCTTATGGTCCGTATAGATCTTACACATTTCTCCATACATATCATGTTTCTCAATCTTTCAAAGCGAATATTATTACTGCTAGTCCCAATTGTGAGTATGATACTTCTGCTCATAGGGTTTTGGTTGTCTAGGTGCATATTCAATACTTTATTGTGCTGCATCAACACACATCCTACTCCCTTATAAGAAGCATCACTATAAATTACCAAATCTCCTTGATACCTTCAAAGTGATAGAGCAGGTGCTGTAACCATTCTTTCATTTATCTCCGCAAAACTTTCTTCACCCTTCTCCATTTCATATAAACTTCTTACTTTTCCTAGTTAGCTTCGTCCAAGATATTGCAACTTTTAAGAAATCTTGCACAAATTTTCGATAGTAACCGGCCCCTGATAAAACTTTTTACTTTTGTTGGTGTTTCTGGTCTCTTTTCATTCATGGTAACTTTAATTTCTGCTGAATCTCTTTTGATCTTCTTCACATTGACTATTTATGCTAAGAACTATATTTTATACAACTTCTTTCTTCTCCAACTTCCCAGTTATCCTTAAATGTTTTGCATGGTTCTCCGTTGACTTTAAGTAACATAATTACAACTCATCCAGATATTCCTTAAAGATTATGTCCATAGGTTCAATCTCCAATTGGTAACGCCCAAATCTTAAATCAATTTTAGAAAATACTTTGCTTCTTCTATTTGATCAACAAATCAGTAGTTCGAGGTAACATATACTTACTCTTGATAGTAAATTTGTTGAGCTTTCTTTAGTCGACGCATAATCTCATACTTCCATTTTCTTATTAACAATTAGTATCGGTGCACCTCACGGGATCCACTGGGTTTAATCGCTTCATCTTCTAGCATCTCTTGCATCTACTTTGCTAACTCCCTTATTCTAACTGGTGCCATTTTATGTAAGACCTTGGTCACTGTCTTCGTCTCAGGTGCTAAGTCAATCACGAACTTCATTTCTCTATCTGGAGGAATATCGATAACTCATCTGGAAACATATCTTGAAACTCCTTAATTGCTATAAAATCTTCAAGTTTTGTTTGCTTCTGACTTTTATTTATCTCATAATCACCATAATGCTCATATCTTGATCACCGTAATCATCATTAACAAATTCTTTACCTTCTTTCATCTTCTGAACCTCATCACCTTCTCATTTGGCGTTCTCAGAATTATCTTTTCATCACGACGGTCTGTGTGGGCATCACGCTTTATGTAATAACCCCAAAATTTTGAACTTTTTTTGTAACCCTTATGAATAGTGTTTTTGCTGATATTGCTGAATAAGAAAACTTTTCATGCCACACTATGTAGGGGTTCTTTTATTGTTATTCTGAGATCTTATTAGCACTCTATATGATATATAAGTGTATGTAAAGATCGTCAGAATCCAAATTCAAACACTTTGATTTTTCCCGAAAATCCACCAGATACCGAAAGAATTGAGTATAAGGTAACAGGATAAAAAGGATTTAAATTCAAGGATTATAAGAGAGGATCATAAAAGGAATATAATGTATTGAGAAAGGTTAAGGAAACCCAAGTAATAAGATCCCGGGTATGATCCCTCAAACGATAAACGAAAACGAAAGTTAAGCGAACCGTATAACAGATCAGCGGTCATTAGCCAAGTAATTAGAAGCTAATCAAAGAGGTTAGTGATGATGATGTCATCAAACCAATAAGAAGAGGACAAGTGTGGGAGGATGACATAACATGATGACCTAAGCATGACCAAAGAGAAGTGTGTTGTTGGTTGATTAAGAACCACACAAAATTCACCATGGTTAAAAGTAATAAATCAAAACAAAAGCAAGCAACCACAAAATCACAAAAACACAAAGTTGACTTCATTTTCTTCAAGAAAGCTCTCGGCCTTTCTCTTTTTTTTCAAGAAGAAAAATCCAAAATCCAAGATCCAAGCCTTGTTAATTAGTTAGGTAATTATCTAATACTCCTTATGCATAGATATAGCTATCCTATAAGTTTGAGCTTCAAATTCATTCACAATCTCTTCCTAAAATTCATGGAAGAAGAGGGTGAATAGTGTTTTTCAAGAACTTAAATTTTTGTTCTTGAGTTTTTGTTTAGATTAAGCTTGGATAAGGACTTTCAAGGGTGATTCCAAGCTAATTAGTTACTCCTACTCACAAGGAAGGTATAATCTCTTAACCTAGCTTTGTTATTGAATGTTAAGAGCTTAGCATGAGTATTATAGTTCATAAGAGGCTTGATTGTTGTGTATGTAGAGATTAGTTGGTTTTGTGATGTTTTTGGAGTTGTAAATCTTGGTTATTAGTTAAAGAACTTAAGAATAGTTTTAGTTCATGTTTGAGATTAATATAAATTGGAAAAACTTGAGGTGTTGGGACTGTGGTAGTGAGGTATGGATGGAGTTTGGTGGTATGGTTGAATTGTAGTTGGTTTGTGGTTGATTTGGAATAGAATAAAAATTGGTAATCGCGTAAACATAGCCGTCGTAATGTCCGATTTACTTTAGACTATTTTTGCTCTTAACATCAGGACCCGAGAACTCACTGTTAGGTTTTGACCATTGCCATGATTAGATAGTTCATGTTACGAGCTTCGTTTTGATATGTGGTTCATTTGAATCCGATATACGGTTTAGGAGAAACGACCGTTTTAAGTAACGGCATTTCGTGAACGAACCATTACCACTCGCCTTACTTTGAAACATAGGTTAAAGACATTAAAGGACTAATTGGAGTATGAAACATTTATGTGAAGTGTATTATGCAGTTGGTAAGGCACTCGTGAAAGAATCGCCTTAAAACCCTTAATGGTTAATTTATTAAAAATGGTAGAGCCGAGGGTACTCGAGCGACTTAAGTGAATAGTTAAGCGCAAAAGCGAACGTTAGGGTCTAATTGGTTAAAGTATAGATTCATAAGCGACTTTGGTTTAATTCCAACTTATATGTTGTTTATAGGTTACCAGACTCGTCCCAAACCATTCATCACCCCCAGTTGCTCAGGCAAGTTTTCTACCCGTTATACTATTTTTGTGATGTATACATATGTATATGCATTATCTTGTGATAGATGCATGGTGGTTAATTAGCAAATCTTGCGATATATTGGAACATGTGATATGGTATATATGCATGTCTGTTTCGTAATCTTGATTGATAGGGATGAATAAATCCTATTTGCATAATTAAATATTACAGTTTGGGCTGCAAGGCCCAATAAGAAGATGTATGACATTCAGACCAGAAAGGTTAACATGTTGATCAGGCCTGATGGACCAGATCGGGCCAGATGGAACAAAGAAGGCTTAAAAACTCTGTATATTAATTAATTTCGTAACTAATTAATAAAGGAGAAATCAGCTATTGAGAAGAGTCCGAATAAGGATATAAATCCTTGCAGATTAGCCCCAAGGGGACCTAAAAGGATAAGGAATCAGTTTCCTACTATCTAGGACTCCGAAGTCCATTCTAACTATGAGACTTGCTCACCAAGTCTCCTATACCAAGTCCAATTCAAGGACTCCCACATCTATATAAGGGGTCTCACCCCACACATCAGAACTACCTTTTTTGGCTTGATTCTCTAATTCACAGAGATACGTAGGCATCTCGTAAAGGAAAAATTAAGCTACGAAACACGAGAGCAGCCATTAAAGGCCTTGAGCTCACGTTCCTTAGTACTAAATACAGTAATTATATATATTAATTTTTAATCCATAACATTTGGCGCCGTCTGTGGGAAGGCACAACAACAACCATGGCGAGAACACGGAGAACAATTAGAGCTCTGGAGGAAGGAACACCATCAGGGACAACCCAGGTGATTTTGTCAACCGTGGAGATTCATCCCCATTAAACTTATGCATCTACTCAAGGGGAAGCCCAGATAGGGGCAACTCAACCTCAGCCACAAGGAACGACTCCCCCGACTATTCAAGATACGAATCCTCAAGTTCAACAAGTACATGTACCTGTGAATTCTCGACCCGTCGGGTATGAATATTCAACTGTTGTTACTACTAACCCCCCTTAAGGGATGCCCCTTTGCCCCGAGGTTGGAGGAAGTGGATATGCTGGGTGGAGTGAAGCACGAGGGCAATCGCCCCCCTATATACGAGGTTTGGCTCCTATCCCCGAGGATCGGGAATTTTCTGGTCCTTACACTGAGAGAGACTCCGAATCTTCGGATGATAAAGTGGCCCCAAGAAGGAGACGTCCTGGCAAAGAGCCGATGGCCGATGGAAGGCAACGCCCTCGGAGCACCCAAGGGGCGAATCCCCAGGAAGTGCAGGAAAGGATCAGGGCACATGAGGCTGAGATCCAAAGGCTGAGGCGTGACTTGGAAGCTCACCAGGCCACCAAACCCCAGATACCTCCAAGGGGGAGGAATCCTCCTCCTGTCATAGACCTGGATGGTCCGGTACGAAGAAGGGCTGTCGCCCCAAGAACTGATCCAAGCAATCTCGTTCCCCTTGGAGATCCTGATGATCCAACTCCACCTTTCACAGAAGAGATAATGAATGCCCATATCTCAAGGAAATTCAAGATGCCCGCTATCAAAGCCTATGATGGCACGGGAGACCCCGCTAATCATGTTAGGACATTCTCTAATGCACTGCTGCTGCAACCCGTGAATGATGCTATAAAGTGTCGGGCCTTCCCTCAAACCCTGTCGGGTATGGCTCAAAGATGGTACAGTCGCTTGCCCCCAAACTCTATTGGATCGTTCAGAGAGTTAAGTCAGGCTTTTATTAAGCAGTTCATCAGTGGGAGAGTCCAAGAGAAAAGTTCAGCATCTCTTATGAGTATTGTGCAGGGAGCTAAGGAATCCTTAAGAGATTACCTGAATCATTTCACAAAGGAGGCTTTAAAAGTCCCGGACCTTGATGATAAGGTAGCCATGACAGCACTGCAACAAGGAACTAGGGATGAGTTTTTCAAGATGTCCTTGGCCAAACGTCCCCCTGAAAGCATGTTGCAGCTCCAAGAGAGGGCAGGGAAGTATATCAAGGTTGAAGAAAGTATGAGGAAGACCGTAGTAAGTAATGAGCCCACTGGAAACAAGAAGAGGAAAACTGATTTAGAATATATTGCAAAGGACAAGTATCCTAGAACGAACAAAATTCTGATTCAACCCCCAAGAAGGGAGGACCTGGGCAAAAGTTTACTGAATATGCTAAGCTGAATGATCCTAGAAGCCAGATTTTGATGGAGATTGAGAAAGATAGAGATATTCGCTGGCCTAAGCCCTTGAAGGCTGATCCTGCCAAACTAGATAAGAGCAAGTATTGCAGATTTCACAAAGATGTTGGCCATGACACCGATGAGTGTAGGCAATTGAAAGACGAAATTGAGTTTTTGATTCGAAAAGGAAGATTGAACAAGTATATTGGAGAAGGAGGGGACAAGAATAATAATGGAAGGAAGAACTTTGAAGATCGTAGGAGGGACCAAGACGATCAGGGGCGGAATCCCCAACCTAGAGGGTCGGTTATAAATGCAATTTTTGGAGGGCCGCGACTTCGAGGGCCTGTGATAAACCCGATCTTGGGAGGTCCAACTGCTGCTAGATTGTCCAAAAATTCCAGAAAGGCATATGCTAGATAGGTTATGCATATTGTAGGAGAAGCCCCGAAGAGGGCCAGGACAGAAGTAACATTGGCTTTTGATGATTCTGACCTAGAGGGTGTAAAGTTTCCTCATGACGACCCGCTGGTCATAACACCGATAATAGGAAATAGCCCGGTTAAGAGGGTCCTTGTGGATAATGGTGCTTCTGTGGATATCTTGCTCCATGACACCTTTCTAAGGATGGGGTATAACGACTCCCAGTTGACACCAACCGACATGCCGATATATGGATTTGCTGGAGTAGAATGTCCTATAGAAGGGATAATCAAGTTGCCAACCACCATAGGTACGGAACCAAGGCAAGCAACACAGATGTTGGATTTCGTGGTAGTAAAGGCTAGTTCAGCTTATAATGCTATCATGGGAAGAACAGGGATACATGCCTTCAAGGCAGTCCCTTCTTCCTACCATTCAGTCATGAAGTTTCCCACCCGAAACGGGATTGGAGAAGAGAGAGGAGATCAAACAATGGCTAGAAGCTTTTATGTGGCCTCGTTGTGGGCAGATGGAGTCGGGGGCAGGTTCTTCCTATTGAAGATATGGATATCCGAGAAAATGATGAGAAGAGAGGAAATCCAGCAGAAGACTTGGTTTCGGTTCCTTTAGACCCCGAGAATCCTGAGAAGATGACTTTCATTGGAGCCATATTAGAGGAGCCCCTTAAAGGGAAGTAGGTGAAATTTTTGCAAGAAAATACTGATGTGTTTGCATGGTCAGCAGCTGATATGGCAGGCATAGACCCGGAGCTGACTACTCACAAGTTAAACGTGGATCCAAGCCGGAAGACAGTGAAACAAAAGAAAAGAATTTTTGCCCCGGAAAGACAAGAGGCTATAAAACTGGAAGTAGAAAAACTCTTAGAGGCAGGTTTCATTGAGGAGATTCAATTTCCGGAGTGGGTAGCAAATCCTGTAATGGTGAAGAAGGCTAATGGAAAGTGGAGGATGTGTATAGACTTCACTGATCTGAATGATGCATGCCCTAAAGACTGTTTTCCGTTGCCAAGGATTGATACTTTAATTGATGCCACTGCTGGGCATGAGATGCTGAGTTTTATGGATGGATTTAGCGGATACAACCAGATCAAAATGCATAAGGATGACATTCCAAAGGTATCATTCATCACTGACTTTGGTGTTTATTGTTATCTTGTTATGGCATTTGGTCTTAAGAATGCAGGAGCCACCTATCAAAGGTTGGTAAATAAAATTTTTAAGGACCTTATTGGAAAGACTATGGAAGTCTATGTAGATGACATGTTAGTCAAGAGTCTAGTAAAGACTGATCATATAACCCATTTAAGGGAAGCTTTTGAGGTCCTGAG
Source organism: Apium graveolens (assembly GCF_009905375.1). Taxonomy (NCBI): domain Eukaryota; kingdom Viridiplantae; phylum Streptophyta; class Magnoliopsida; order Apiales; family Apiaceae; genus Apium; species Apium graveolens. Next base: position 112,400,164 of record NC_133652.1, read on the forward strand.
GTACCACAAGATGATGTTGAATCCTACGAAGTGTGCTTTCGGAGTAGGATCTGGAAAATTCTTGGGATTGATGGTCTCAAAGAGAGGAATTGAGGCTAACCCCGATAAAATAAAGGCAATCCTAGACATAGAACCACCAAAAACTGTCAAGGATGTTCAGAAGCTCACATGAAAGGTTGCTGCGCTGGGACGATTCATCTCCAAGTCAGGAGACAAGTGCCTATCATTCTTTTAGTCATTAAAAAATATTAAGGACTTTGTATGGAGCGAAGAGAATCAGAAGGCTTTCGAAGAATTGAAGTGATATATGGCGTAGGCCCCGTTATTGGCCAAGCCAGTTTTGAGTGAAGTTTTGTTCTTGTACTTGGCTGTTTCAGAGAGTGCCTTGAGCGCAGTGTTGGTTAAGGAGGAACTAAAAGTCCAGAAACCCGTATACTATGTCAGCAAAATTCTGCATGGTGCTGAATTGAATTATTCAACTATCGAGAAATTTGCTCTAGCATTGGTAATGGCTTCGAGAAAGCTGCGTCCTTACTTTCAGGCTCATCAGATTGAGGTGCTTGAGGTGCTAACAAATCAGCCACTGAGAAATATCATTCACAGTCCCAAGGCAAGTGGGAGATTGATTAAGTGGGCAATAGAGCTGGGAGAGTTCGATCTCAAGTATAAGCCGCGAACGGCAATAAAAGCCCAGGCGCTAGCTGACTTCGTGGTGGAATGTACCATACCCAACCAAGAAGTCGGGGGGCAGGGAGATACCACACCACGAGACAAGGAAGTCAATAATGGGGACAGAGATAAAGAAAAAGAATATTGGGTTCTCTATTTTGATGGAGCATCAAAAACAAACTCCAGTGGAGCAGGATTGGTTTAGCAAAGCCCTGATGGGTTCTTAATTGAGTATGCTATGAAGCTAGACTTCCCAACCACAAACAATGAGGCAGAATATGAAGCCCTGATAGCTGGCCTTGGCCTAGCGGGAACACTTAGAGTCAAAAACTTAAAGGTCCGTGGGGACTCGAAGCTGATCATATCCCAGGTAAAGGGAGAATTTGAGGCAAGGGATGATACGATGGCTAAGTATGTCCGCCTAGTAAGGGCTGTGATGACCCAATTTAATGAATGCCACGTTGAGCACATTCCAAGGGAAGAAAATGCTAAGGCGGATGCATTATCAAAGTTTGCTTCATCGGAGATAGAAGAAAGTTCAGGAAGTGTGTACTTCCGTGTTTTGAAGACTAGAAGCATAGATGTTAAACTTGTGGCTCCTATAGGCCTGGGGACATCATGGATTGATCCTATTAAGGCTCACATTCAAACCGGTTGGTTGCCAAGCGATGCAACTAAAGCACGGAAGTTAACTGTTCGGGCACTAAGGTACTCTTTAATAGATGGGATTCTGTACAAAAGATCTTTCGCGGTTCCTTATTTAAGGTGTCTCAGGCCCGATGGGGCACGCTTGGCTCTTGAAGAAGTGCATGAAGGCATTTGTGAACAACACTTGGGGGGCAGGGCTTTGGCTCATAAGATAACTCGTTTAGGCTTTTATTGGCCAGAAATGATGGCTGATGCCAAAGAATAAGTGAAGAAATGTGACCGCTGTCAGAAGCATGCACCTGTTGTTAGACAACCCCCCGAGATGCTGACCTCTATCAACTCGCCCATTCCTTTTGCTATGTGGGGAATGGATATTTTGGGGCCTTTCCCCATGGCCACGGCACAAAGGAAGTTTCTGATTGTAGCCATTGATTATTTCACCAAGTGGATTGAAGCCAAACCTTTGGCCAAGATCACAACTAAGCAGGTTGCACAATTATGGACAACACTTGGGGGGCAGGGCTTTGGCTCATAAGATAACTCGTTTAGGCTTTTATTGGCCAGAAATGATGGCTGATGCCAAAGAATATGTGAAGAAATGTGACCGCTGTCAGAAGCATGCACCTGTTGTTAGACAACCCCCCAAGATGCTGACCTCTATCAACTCGCCCATTCCTTTTGCTATGTGGGGAATGGATATTTTGGGGCCTTTCCCCATGGCCACGGCACAAAGGAAGTTTCTGATTGTAGCCATTGATTATTTCACCAAGTGGATTGAAGCCAAATCCTGTGGGAAAACATTATGTACCGATATGGAATTCCCCGTATCCTCGTCACTGACAATGGAACACAATTCAACAATGAGGAATTCAAGAAGTATTGTGAAGAAAATGAAATTGAGTTACGGTTCACCTCTGTGGCTCACCCACAAGCCAATGGGCAAGCGGAAGTAGCAAATCGAATAATCCTGGATGGACTAAAAAGGAGGATCGAGAAGTCAAGAAATAATTGGGTGGATGAGATACTTCCCATATTATGGGCCTATAGGACTACCTGTAGAGTCACGATAGGAGCGACGCCCTTCATGTTGGCATATGGGGCAGAAGCAGTAGTTCCTGTGGAGATATCACCTTCCTCTCTAAGGATTCAGGCTTTCAATGCAGAAGAAAATGAGGAAGGGCAGAGGTTAGCCCTGGATCTAATTGATGAAGTGCGAGATGAGGCACATGCAAAGATAGTGGAATACCAGAAAAAGCTTTGTTTTATTACAACTTAAGGGTTAAAGAAAGATTCTTCAAGCAAGGAGATTTGGTATTAAGGAAAGTGGAAGCTTCTGGTGTAGGACAGAAAGGAAAACTTGCCCCAAATTGGGAAGGGCCGTACAGAGTCAAGAGCGTTCAGGGTAGAGGAACCTATAAGCTGGAGACTATGGATGGTTTTGAAGTCCCGAGAACCTGGAACGCACAAAACCTGAAGGTTTACTACGTGTAAGATAGTCGAAGTATGATTCTCACTTGTCATTGTGACAAGTAGGTTTAAAAGCACCTTGAAGCTTTGTTTGCTTAGGATTTTATATTCCAGTAGCATTTACATTGTCTAGTTATTATTGATTAGGGTCGAACCCATGCTATGTAAGGTTTTGGAAAACCAGACTTCATATTAAAGAGTTTGAAATTATTTCAATCTAAGGGTGTTTAAAGTTCAAATGCATACTAAATATTGTAAAGATAAAATAGAAAGAGGCAAGTAAGGAAAGCAACATATGTAATAACCCTGAAGGGTAACAAGTTCTGACATAAACAAAGTTCATATATTGTCTAGAAAGAAGATATACATAAAAAAACTTAGGCCTCGGAAGGCTCGGATTCTTCGGAACCACTATCTGAAGTCTCCTCGGACGTCTCAGTCGTCCCCGTAGAGGTTCCATCAGAACCGCCTTCGGATGCTTTGGATGATGCGGGAGACACTAGATTCTGAGGCGTAGCCCTTGGAGGCTCTTTCACCCTGACCTTCTTCACAGCAGATGCAGAATCTTCTTCGGAAGAAGTCTCCTCCTCCCCAGAGCTGGACTCGAGTTCTTTCCTCTTGTGGCCTGGGCTCCCTGAAGGGCCATCTTTGATCAGATCAGCAAGCTTGTCAGTAACACCCCAAGCTCCAGAACTCGCACAGGGCAAGGAAAGGAGGACTGCTCGAGGACTTCCAGAAATTCATCTTGGATGGCCTCCACAGCAGCATCCCGGCCTTCTTTATAGCTAACTGGGTGTAGGAGGGCATCGTGCTCCACCATCAAGTCCTTGAACTCCTGGGTGTCCATCCAGCCGTCAAAGGCTTTATCCTTCTGAGCCTTCAGAATAACATTTTCAGCCCGGGCCGTTTCCAGGTCAGAAGTGGATGAGACCAGTTGAGCTTCAAGGGCCTCTATTTTCTGGTTAGCCTCCTCCAACTTCTTGTTAGCATCCTCCAGGCCAACCTTCCAAGCCTTAGCTTGGTGAATCGCCCCTTGGAAATGGGCGTTAGCCTGCAAGAGAAGCAGCAAAAGTATGAGAAAAGAAATGTAAAAAGGCACGTATGAAGGGCATAGGAAAAGGACGTACCGTCGCTAAAGCCTGGGCTCCAAAAAGCTCATTCCCCTCTAAGTCCTGTTGAAGGACAAAGTCTTGATAGTCCACCGGGGAGATGGAATGCTTAGACCATTCCTTGGCCAGCGCCGTGCTGCCAACGATTGAATCCTTGCCCCGGATCCCCCAAGCAGGTTGAAAATAGGCCCCTGGCCTATGCTTGGTGTGCAAAACATGGTTGGGGCCTTCCTCGCCTGGTTCCATTGCTTGGACGAGGAACTCAGGGAAGCGGTCACCAAGGCGTGGGTCTTTAAAGACCTTTCCAGCCCTCTTCATCCTGGTTGTCTCCAGGTCTTTAGGCTTGGTAGCCTCCTCAATCTTCTCAGCCACTGCGACAAGCGAGATAAGTTGAAGAATCAGCGGAATAAAAACTGAAGAAAATAAAAAAAAGAGGTAAGGAAGGAAACTTACTTTTCTTAGGGACGGGCGAGAGGCCGCGTTCTACCAGGACGGTCTCCCGGATAAGGTCCCAAGAATGGGAAGTCCCATTATCTTGCGTAAGGAGGTTGAAAGCTCTAGCCTCCTCCTCAGACAAAGTTATATCATTTGGGCTCCCATCGACGGCAAGCCCAAAGGACGACCGAAATAGGGTGCCCCAATCTCCACCCTCCCAAACGACGAACAAAAAATCTTTCTTCCACCCCAAGTTATTGTCAGGGATGGACTTCCCATTCACAATGTGGGGAATAGTGGGGCGCTGGTTTAGAGAAACCCAACCCGGACTTTTATCAGGGCTGTTTTTGAACTGGAAAATTTTCCTGAAAACGACAACGGAAGTAGGGACATTGTGCTTGGCACATTGTGACAGATAGCACAAAATAAGCCTCCAAGAATTAGGGGGAGTTGGCAAAGGCTGATGCCCACATCAGCCAGTAATAGAGGAATGAACGGATGAAAAGGGAGTCTGATACCTGCCCTTAGAGTATCCCTATAGACGCATAATGTGTCCTTCTTCCACTGGCAGGCCCTATCGGCCGGACCTGCAAGAACCAGCTTAAAAGATTCCTTGATTTTGAAGCAGCTGCTCAACTTTTCCAGCTCCTTGGGATCCCGCAAAGCACTAATATGGTCGTGCGCGTCCAGATGCGCATCAGACGGGTACTCATCCCCTCGAGTGTTGATCATGTCGATTAAAGAAGTGTACCTTGATCGAATAGGGAATTCGTTGGACTTTCTAGCCACGTTCATTTTGTCCAAGCAAGTCATTTTCTTGTCAGCCATCTGAAAAGGGGGGCACATAGACATGTTATCCTAAAAAAAAAAGGGCACATAATGGAAAGAAGACACAAGAAGTAAAGGGAGGGATTTTACCTGAAGAAGCGCTCCTAAAAAAGGCTTTGAGCTCCGACTTGCTGTTATTGCTCTGAGAAACTTAGCAGGAGGAGAAAGAAGAAAAACTTAGAAATGAGAAAGTGAGCAGTAGTAGCCTCTCCTTACTCCTTTATATAAGAGGAAAAGGGAAGTTGCAGGGATGAAAGCCCATTAAGGAAAGAGGCCCAAAGAAAAAAGCCCAGAAAAAAGGAATATTCCAAAATAATTCCAAGGAATTCTAGAGAATTCCAAATCAATAAAGAGGCCCAGTAAGATTTAAGGCCCAATAAAGAGGCCCAGTAAGATTTAAGACCCAATAAAGAGGCCCAGTAAGATTTAAGGCCCAATAAAGAGGCCCAGTAAGATTTAAGGCCCAATAAAGAGGCCGAGTAAATATTTAAGGCCCAATAAGAAGGCTAGGCCCAAATCCAATTAGGATTTGGAAAAAGGTAATAACCTAAATTATAGCCCTAAAAGTTGTAAGGCCCAATGAAGTTAGCTAGTGGAAGACCAGAATTCAGGTCGAACCCCAAGTCGTGAATCCTGCCCAAAATCTTTCGAGTAGGCACCCGAAAATAACGGGTAAAAAAGACCAGGATTCAGGTCGAATTCCAGGTCGTGAATCCTGCCCGAAATTTTTCGACTAGACACACGAAAACAATGGAAATAACAGGACTGGATTGAGGTCGAAGCTTCGACCAGGAATGAGGTCGAAATAAACCAAGTATTTTTCAAGAATGGGGTTTAAAACCTATACTAAAACCCAGGTCGAAATCGACTAGGATCCTGATCGAAAACCAGGTCGTGAATCCTAGTAGAAATCCTTCGACCAAGAAGCATGAGAAACAGAGAATTTTCGAAAAGGATTCAGGTCGAAACATCGACTAGAATCCTGGTCGAAATCCTAGTCGAAAAGTTCAAGACCAGGAATTGAAAAGAGGGGTAAGTGTTCGACCTAGATCCAGGTCGAAAGTACGACTAGGATCCTGGTCGAATTCCAGGTCGTGGATTCTAGTCGAACTCCTTCGACCAAAATTGCAAGACTGACCCATATTTTCGACTAGGATCCAGGTCGAAATTTCGACTAGGATCCTGGTCGAAAAAGGGCTGAAAATCTGAAAAATCCCAGAAAAATAAGGATAAATTCCAGAAATTAAAGGAAAAAATCCAGAAAATTAAGAAAAAATACCGGAGTCAAGGGAAAAATTCTTGAAAATTAAGATAATTCCTGAATAAAGGGAATAAAAGTAAATCGTTGTAAACGTGTAGGTCGCTCCACACTTTACGCAAAATGATACCTAGTAAGGGAATAATTGAACTTAACTTTCGCGAAATCTTATACGGTTTCTCAAAAGTTGGGGGGAAAATGATAGGGATGAATAAATCCTGATTGTATAATTAAATATTACAGTTTGGGCTGCAAGGCCCAATAAGAAGATGTATGACATTCAGACCAGAAAGGTTTGTTGGATTTTAATCGCAGCGGAGGCATGGTAAAACACTTTTACACATATAAAATCCAAATAAAAGCATATAAATCATGGTAAAAACATAGGGATCGATTACTAACCTTTAATATGCGATCCAAGAGCAACGATCAGAGATCCTTAGCAGCTGCTCCTCAAACGTGAAGCACTCCACCGGTATCCACCAAGAAAACGAAGTTAAGGAGGAGGAAGAGGTGGAGAGAATTAGGTTTTATAAAATTTTGGGGTTAGAATCAAAATAGGGTTTATAATAGTATATTTATAGGCAAAATTTTCAGCTGAAATTTTCCCATAAATATTATTATTATTATCCCATTTATTATTCTCATTAATAATTAAAACACCTTTTAATTATTAATCCTTTTTCTAAACACTTTAGAAATAATTCTCTCTCTTGATTTAATTTCCAAAAATTAAATCCTTTAATTAATAATATTAAGAACTTTTCTTAATTAATTTATAATCAATTAAATCTCATTTAATCAATTATTAAATTTGCCAATTAATTATTTATTTCATAAATAAATAATTATTAGCCATTATTAATTAATTCCTCCATCATTAAATCATTCTCTTTTTATGGTGTGACCCTGTAGGTTCAATATTAAGCCGGTAGTAGAAATAAATAATAATAAAACTATTTTATCATTATTTATATAAATTCTCTAATTTATTAAATATGATTAATTAATTAATCACATTTATTCTACATCGTGAGGGATACTTCTCAGCATATTGCGACTATCCGGATAATAAGAATTCACTGCTTAGAATACCAAGAACCTATTCAGTGAATAGTTACCGTACAATAAACTCTTTCTACCCTACAATGTCCCGATTAAATACAAGGCATGGATCTCGTGTCAAGCCTATCTAATTTAATCACTTGCTTACCATTTACTATGCGTAGTTCTATGCAAATTAAAAACTCCTTTCTAATTTCACACTCTGGCCAGAGATTCCTGAACTAGCATAAGTGGATCAGCCTTGAACATTCGCTTCCTTCACTGGAAGGGGTAGATCCTTTATTGATCATACACTATCTTCGTGTACAAATTCCTATACCCAGTAGAGCCCTAATAATTGTTCCTGGAGACTAAGAACTAAACCAAAGCATATTTCAGTGTACACAAGATGACTATGATGACCTCAAGTCTAAGGATACTTGTACAACTATTACTATGTGAACAACTGCTGATACGTGAGTGAACTCCATCAGTTGTTCAGATGTGCGAGTCATGTTCAGTGAACTTATTCTATAATAAGCACCTACATACTAGCTATAGTGTCACCACATAAATGTCTATGAGAACAGACATCCTTCATAATGAAGCAAGCATACTATGTACCGATCTTTGCGGATTATTAATTACCAGTTAGTAATCCTATGATCAGGAACTATTTAAGTTTAGAGTTATCATCTTTTAGGTCTCACTATTATGATCTCATCATAATCCATAAAAAGCTTTACTCTAAACTATGGTATATCTTATTTAAATACTTAAATAGATAGAGCCCGTAATAAAAATAAAACAAGTCTTTTATTAATATCAATGAAATCAAAACAGATTACATAAAAGTTATTCCTAAATCCTAATACATGATTGGACTTAGGACATTTTCCTTTCAATCTCCCACTTGTACTAAAGCCAATCACTCTGGTATCTAATACCCATCTTGTCTTTATGACGATCAAAGTGACTCTGAGAAAGTGGCTTTGTGAGTGGGTCTGCTACGTTGTTATGTGTGTCAACTCTCTCGACGTTGACATCTCCTCTTTCAACAATCTCCCTAATCAGATGAAAGCGCCGCAGGATATGTTTGGAATTTTTATGAGACCTAGGTTCCTTGGCTTGTGCTATTGCTGCGTTGTTATCACAATACAACACAATAGGCTCTTCGACGCTAGGAACAACTCCCAACTCAGAAACCAATTTCCTCATCCAAACAACTTCTTTTGCAGCCTCACTTGCAGCTATATATTCCGCTTCTGCTGTGGAGTCAGCCGTTGTCGACTGTTTGGAACTTTTCCAACTTATCGCACCACCGTTTAGAGTAAACACGTACCCTGACATGGATTTGCTATCACTCTCTGATTGAAAACTAGAGTCAGTATAACCCTCTATTTTCAACTCAGATTCACCGCCAAAAACAAGAAAAATGTCCTGAGTCCTTCGCAAGTACTTAAGGATGTTTTTTACTACTTTCCAGTGGTCTTCACCTGGATTGGACTGATATCTGCTCGTCACACTAATTGAATAAGCAACATCAGGCCTCGTACACAACATCGCGTACATGATAGATCCTATTGCTGAAGCATAAGGAATCTTACTCATACGCTCTCTTTCCTCAGGTGTCTTAGGAGACATTTTTTTCGGAAAGGGACACTCCATGACTCATCGGTATGAGACCTCTTTTGGAGTTTTCCATGCTAAACCTTTTAAGCACTTTCTGGATGTATGTACCCTGGGTAAGACCTATCATTCTTCTAGATCTATCTCTATAGATCTTCATACCGAGAATGTAGGATGCTTCTCCCAAGTCCTTCATGGTGAAGTTCTTTGATAGCCATACTTTGACTGATTGCAGCATCGGTATATCATTTCCTATAAGAAGTATGTCATCCACATACAATACAAGAAATGTTACCGTGCTCCCACTAACCTTCTTGTAGACACATGGTTCATCCATGTTTTTGATAAAATCAAACTCTTTGATTGTCTCATCAAAACGGGTGTTCCATCTACGAGAAGCATCCCTTAAACCATATATGGTTCGCAGCAGCTTACACACTAGGTGTTCATTTCCCTTGGAAAGAAACCCTTCCGACTGTGACATATACACTTCCTCCTCAAGTTCCCCATTGAGGAAGGCCGTTTTCACGTCCATTTGCCAGATTTCATAGTCGTAGTAAGCAACAATCGCAAGCAAAATCCGAATTGATTTTAACAGGGCTACAGGCGAATAGGTTTCATCAAAGTCAATCCCTTGTCTTTGATTAAATCCTTTTGCCACTAGCCTAGCCTTATAGGTCTCCACCTGGCCATCTGCTCCAATCTTTCTCTTATATACCCACTTGCACCGAATAGGCTTAACACCTTCAGGCGCTTCAACCAGAGTCCATACTTGGTTGGTATACATAGATTCCATTTCGGATTTCATGGAACTATGCTATTTCTCTGAGTCAACACTACTCATAGCCTCATTATAGGTCTTAGGGTCGTCTTCATCAATGATTGACAACTCATTGTCATTCTCAATGACAAGGCTATAATACCTCTCAGGTTGGCGAGACACTCTCTATGACCTACGAATGGGCTGTTCCACAGAAGGTTGTTCAGTCTGAACAGGTGTTTCCACTTGAACCGTAGTAGTTTGTGCTTCTTGAACTTCATGAAGTTCAATTTTGCTCCCACTGTTTCCTTCAAGGATAAACTCCTTTTCCAAGAAGGTAGCATGTCTGGAGACAAACACCCGATGATCGGTGTAAAAGTAATACCCTAAAGTCTCTTTAGGATATCCCACAAAACTACATTTTACGGATCGAGATTCCAGCTTATCTGGGTCAACTTTCTTGACATAAGCTGGACATCCCCAAATCTTAACGTGTTTAAGACTTGGTTTCCTTTCTTTCCGTATCTCATATGGAGTTTGAGGAACAGATTTGGAAGGTACTTTATTCAGTAAATATGTTGAGGTTTCCAATGCATAACCCCATAGGAATACTGGAAGATTTGCATAGCTCATCATGGACCGAACCATGTCTAACAGAGTTCGATTTCTCCTTTCAGATACCCCATTCAACTGTGGAGTATATGGAGGAGTCCACTGGGAGACTATACCATTTTCTTTGAGATAATCTAGAAACTCTCCATTCAAGTATTCACCACCTCGATCTGATCGAAGAGTTATAATATTGTGTTTGGTTTGTTTCTCCACTTCATGTTTATATTCCTTGAACTTTTCAAAGGCTTCAGACTTGTGTTTCATCAAGTACACATATCCGAATCTGGATCTATCATCTATGAAAGTAATGAAGTACGAAAATCCTCCCATGGCTTGCGTAGACATTGGTCCACATACATCTGTGTGTACCAATCCTAGCAAATCTGCAGCCCTCTCTCCATGTCCACTAAATGGAGATTTGGTCATTTTACCCAATAGACAAGACTCGCACGTAGGATATGATTCAAAATCAAAGGGGTCTAGTAACCCTTCCTTATGCAATGTCCGAAGTCTATTTTCACTAATATGACCTAGCCTACAGTGCCATAAATAGGTCAGATTTTCATCATCTCATTTTCTTTTATTAGTTTGTTCAATCTGAAGTAGATCATGCTCTACGTCACATACATACAGACCATTATTTAAAATTCCACATCCATAAAGAACATTATCTCTAAGGATAGAACATTCATTATTCTTAATAATAAATGAAAATCCATCCAAACCCAACATAGGGATACAAACAATATTCCTCACAATAGAGGGAACGTAATAACAATTATTCAAAATAATAGTCTTGCCCGTAGGCATATGTAAACTAAATGATCCTACAGCTATGGCCGCAACCCTTGCTCCATTGCCCATACGTAGAATCACCTCATCTTTTTCAAGTTTCCTACTTCCCTTTAGTCCTCGCAACGAATTGCAAATATGAGAACCACAGGCGGTATCTAATACCCAAGTAGAAATTTGACCTAGTGACATATTAACTTCGATCATGAACATGCCTGAATCAGAAGCGGTAGTCTTACTACCCTTCCTCTTCTTCAATTCTGCAAGGTAAACCTTGCAGTTTCTCTTCCAGTGCCCTAACTTGTTACAGTGAAAGCATACAGCTAAATTAGGATCAGTCAACTTATGAGCATCTAGTATGCTCCTGAGTGATAGTGCAGAAGACATAATATAGTAAATCTGTAAATGATAAACACATAACAACACTCAACAAATATTCGATTTCATTTTAAAACACTAATCGGGTCTTTATTCATAAGTGGCTCCCACTAGTTTATCTAATTTATTCAACCCCCTACGTGAAAAATTAAGCATTCATAATGCTAGTGGGAATAGGGATCCTACATTCCATTACACAACCCCGGCTGTGGCACGAACCTCCATGTAATGTTCATTAGGCAGACAACTCTTGTCAATTACATCTAATGTTATTCCCTAATCAAACTTTAGCCTCTTGAATAATTGAGTCACGGATGTGGCACGACAAACTCAATATTCTAAGTCAAGTCTAACCCAACATTCCATACAATTGAATCAGTCCCCAAAGGCCCTGGGCTGTGGCACGTACCGACCTTTAGATTCTAATTCAATGTACACATCTCTATGTAATAGACAAGTATTTCTTATTTCGAAATCAAAGCCCTCGGCTGTAGCACGAACCGACAATGATTCAAAAATAAGAACTACTTTTCTATCATGTTGGAAGGCTATGACCGACACAAGCCCGTTGTGTCATTGGCCAATTACTACTTGATATTATTTAATTTTAGAGGGATTATATTATGTTACAATCATAATCATATTATAAAGAAATTATTCCTTTTAAATTAAATATTTCAAATCAATAATCAATAATCAGATGATTCCCAGATCGGGTGGAGCATTGTCAAGAGGCGTCACTTAATAACCCTTTCTTACAGATAGAAATCTGTTGTTGACAGAATCATCCTTTCTCTCATATCGAAAATTCATATTCAATTACGTGTTTCATAAACACAAGAATCTCATGATTGTATTCATAATATTATTATTAAGGTTATGAAACACTTTCACTATACTAGGTTGTCTAACAAACGCCTTATGTTCATTTAAGTTCACCTAAATCTATCATCGCATGATAAACTAAGCATATATCACATATATAAACATGAATAAACATCAAGGTAGACATTTTACATCATCTAGCATATTAGTCTAAGCATTATACATCTCTATGTATCACATGAAGCATTTGAAAGCAGTTAAAACAGTTAAAAAAACAGCTTTAAAACACTTTCGGAAATATAAACAGTTCAAAACTTTTATATAAACTAAAATTTGATCACTCCATTAGATCCGTCTCGGAAAAACGAATCCAACGATATATTGCACGCCTAAAACGGAGTTACGAAACTCCCAGAAATCAAATTTAAAAATAACAGACGGGCTGTAACGCATTACAGGAACGCGTTACAAGCCCTGTAACGCATTCCGGTGATGCGTTACAACCCTTTTAACCAATTAAAAGGTGTAACGCATTCCGTGAATGCGCCATAGGGTGTAACGCATTCCCGGAATGCGCGACACCCCCCACGCGCGCGTGCGCCACACGCGCCTGCAACAACGCCGCCTGACAGCTTTTCTCGAACTCCGTGCCTGTCTTTTCTTTCTCCGTGCATCACAGACAACATTCAACAGCAGATAACAGATGTACAGTAACAGACAAGCAGCAGAAGCTTAATATATATATACTTACTTACAATTCATATATATATATATATATCTTTATTTAATTACGAATTTTAATTGCAACAACTTTAAAAATTCATAATAAAAAATCTATACATCATAAAATTATGAAAAAAATACCCAGACGATCTACAACACTTGTAGAACCCAGATCAACATTCAAAATTATTCTGAGAAATGATTTCTCATCAGACAAAATTAATCCATGATATAATTTGTAAAAATCATAATTAATTCATACAAACACATAAAATTCTGAAATTTTTACCACAGATCTATATGCATACAACCTATGCTCTGATACCATTGTTGGATTTTAATCACAGCGGAGGCATGGTAAAACACTTTTACACATATAAAATCCAAATAAAAACATATAAATCGTGGTAAAAACATAGGGATCGATTACTAACCTTTAATATGCGATCTAAGAGCAACAATCGGAGATCCTTAGCAGCTGCTCCTCAAATGTGAAGCACTTCACCGGTATCCACCAAGAAAACGACGTTGAGGAGGAGGAAGAGGTGGAGAGAATTAGGTTTTATAAAATTTTGGGGTTAGAATCAAAATAGGGTTTATAATAGTATATTTATAGGCAAAATTTTCGGCTGAAATTTTCCCATAAATATTATTATTATTATTATCCCATTTATTATTCTCATTAATAATTAAAACACCTTTTAATTATTAATCCTTTTTCTAAACATTTTAGAAATAATTCTCTCTCATGATTTAATTTCCAAAAATTAAATCCTTTAATTAATAATATTAAGAACTTTTCTTAATTAATTTATAATCAATTAAATCTCATTTAATCAATTATTAAATTTGCCAATTAATTATTTATTTCATAAATAAATAATTATTAACCATTATTAATTAATTCCTCCACCATTAAATCATTCTCTTTTTATGGTGTGACCCTATAGGTTCAATATTAAGCCGGTAGTAGAAATAAACAATAATAAAACTATTTTATCATTATTTATATAAATTCTCTAATTTATTAAATATGATTAATTAATTAATCACATTTATTCTACATCGTGAGGGATACTTCTCAGCATATCGCGACTATCCGGATAATACGAATTCACTGCTTAGAATACCAAGAACTTATTCAGTGAATAGTTACCGTAAAATAAACTCATTCTACCCTACAATGTCCCGATTAAATACAAGGCATGGATCTCGTGTCAAGCCTGTCTAATTTAATCACTTGCTTACCATTTACTATGCGTAGTTCTATGCAAATTAGAAACTCCTTTCTAATTTCATTCACTCTGGCCAGAGATTCCTGGACTAGCATAAGTGGATCAGCCTTGAACCTTCGCTTCCTTCACTGGAAGGGGTAGATCCTTTATTGATCATACACTATCTTCGTGTACAAATTCCTATACCCAGTAGAGCCCTAATAATTGTCCCTGGAGACTAAGAACTAAACCAAAGCATAGTTCAGTGTACACAAGATGACTATGATGACCTCAAGTCTAAGGATACTTGTACAACTATCACTATGTGAACAACTGCTGACACGTGAGTGAACTCCATCAGTTGTTCAGCTGTGCGAGTCATGTTCAGTGAACTTATTCTATAATAAGCACCTACATACTAGCTATAGTGTCACCACACAAATGTCTATGAGAATAGACATCCTTCATAATGAAGCAAGCATAGTATGTACCGATCTTTGCGGATTATTAATTACCAGTTAGTAATCCTATGATCAGGAACTATTTAAGTTTAGAGTTATCATCTTTTAGGTCTCACTATTATGATCTCATCATAATCCATAAAAAGCTTTACTCTAAACTATGGTATATCTTATTTAAACACTTAAATAGATAGAGCCCATAGTAAAAACAAAACAAGTCTTTTATTAATATCAATGAAATCAAAACTGATTACATAAAAGTTATTCCTAAATCCTAATACATGATTGGACTTAGGACATATTCCTTTCAAGGTTAACATGTTGATCAGGCCTGATGGACCAGATCAGGCCAGCTGGAACAGAGAAGGCCCAAAAACCCTGTATATTAATTAATTTCGTAACTAATTAATAAAGGAGAAATGAGCTATTGAGAAGAGTCCGGATAAGGATATAAATCCTTGCAGATTAGCCCTAAGGGGACCTAAAAGGATAAGGAATCAGTTTCCTACTATCTAGGACTCCGAAGTCCATTCTAACTATGAGACTTGCTCACCAAGTCTCCTATACCAAGTCCAATTCAAGGACTCCCACATCTATATAAGGGGTCTCACCCCACACATCAGAACTACGTTTTTTTGGCTAGATTCTCTAATTCACAGAGATACGTAGGCATCTCGTAAAGGCAAAATTAAGCTACGAAACACGAGAGTAGCCATTAAAGGCCTTGAGCTCACGTTCCTTAGTACTAAATACAGCAATTATATATATTAGTTTTTAATCCATAACATTGATAAATATTGTTGATTCAATTGCTTATAAGTTGCATAATACCTATGCTAGAGATAAGCAGTAGTTGCGTATACCCTTAGTATAGGGGACCCAAAGGTGAACATTTTTCTAAAACAGGGAGTCGATGTTCTCGAGTATATTATATATATTTATATATATAGATATAGTTTTTAAAACTATGAATCGAATAAGGTTTATTCGATAACTTTATTTTATTAATGAATATTATTTTGAATATTCATTCGAGGGCTTATGACTCCGTTTATTTTATTAATGAATATATTTTGAATATTCATTCGAGGGCTTATGACTCCGTTTATTTTATTAATGAATATTATTTTGAATATTCATTCGAGGACTTATGACTCCGATTATTTACTAATTAATATTCTTTACTTTATTAAAGAATAACATGTCGATAATCAAACTCACTTTTGATTATTCAAATAAAGATATTACTTTCGTATAAGTATATCTTTGGTTATTTAATATTCATTTCAAGTATAAGTTTTACAACTTCTACTTCAATTATTTTTATAAAGATTATTCTTTATGAGAATATTATTTAAATAATAATATTCAGATATTTTCTAATATATTGGGACTAATTTATTTTATTAAATCAGCATCACTCCAAACATTCTTAAAAATGTTTTCGAGTCTTCAAAATGATTTTAAAGGTTAGGGCGGATCCCAAAACTCATTTTTATATTTAAGATCCTCCTTTCGAAGGGGATTTAAATACTCGCTCCAAACCTGAGGGATCCGGCTCTGTGGTGTATTTTATATTCGCAACAAGGTTGCTATTCTGATAAAAGAGTTTTTAATTACTTACCCAACATTCGGGAAGTAAAATTTTTGGAACAAGTTAATCCATTAACAGGCATCGCCTGGGAAATATCAGTGAGTTTTCCTTTCCAACTAGATACGACTTCTTGGTGGAGCTGTATCAACAAGTTTCTACTTGGGGAAAGTGGGGACGAGCTTTACGTTTCAGAGTCATGGATTTCATCTGAACTAGGAGTGGCGTAAGTGGTCGAGTGGCGCCGGCCGAGCCTTATTATATTGGCCCAAATGGCCCGGAAGTTCCGCTAAGACGGTCCATTCCTTAGGAGTCCAGTGTTCGGTTGAAAAGTAAATCCGACAGGTTCTCCTCTACATGTAGAAAATGCTGGGGTTGCACTACTGCGACTGATCATCGTAAGTGGTCTTCCAGGCGCGACAAACTCCCGTAATGAGTTCATCATCCAGTTGGATATTTCTGCAATACTACCCGGAGCATTTCGATCGATAGGCTACGAATGGGTGATTGCCGAAGCATTGACAAGGGTCAAACAGTTATAATGGTGTTTCCATTGAATGAAGTATCTCATAACTTCATTTACTTTAAAAATTAATTCAAAGATTGAATCTATTCAAGTCTTAACTTGTGGTCTCATCTATGGGATGAACTTTTGAAACTTATTATACTTTGAACATTGGTAGTTCAAGTAGATTTCTAAAAATGGTATAAGTATAGTGAAGTAATTGGTAAATTCATCTTCCTTTAAGCTTATATCCAGTAAGTAATTACCTTACACTTGATAAAGGATCCTAGTAAGTTATCCATTTAGATACCTACATTATTGTTTACATTATATATTATTTTGCGAGCTGTAATGCTCACTCTTGCTTCATTTCTTCATCACACAACAACAGTTAGGAAAGATGGCCAGACTCAAGCAGACCCAGCGCAAGCGCGTGGGAAGCGTCCCGCGTCTTCTCGTTGATGTTGTAGTTGCTATAGCTGCAGAGGTAGATCTATTTCTAGAACAGGCATTCTACTTTTGGGAACCAAATATTGTATAATTATAACTTGTGGCAGATAATGGCAATTAACTGTAAACTTATCAAGTAATCATTTTGGGTTGTAATAACTTCTAAATTGTGGATTCAAGGACTTGTACTTATTTCAATTTCATCTCTGAGACTATAACGGGTTGTGGTGTGTGTTAGTGCGGGGTCACAACATGAGGTTATTTTTTTATTAATTAAGTTAAGTGATATTGTGGAAAGAAAGACCGTGACGACCCAGATCCCCAACCCCGGATCTGGGGGTGTTACACTTTAAAAGTTAATCCATTCCCTAGAATAATGTCAAATCCTCTTATCTTCCATGGTATCAATTCTTCACAACTTATTGCCAGAAATCTCAATTCCACAATTTGTACTCACTTATTTAACAACTACACATTCTTGACTTGCTAGTCCTTTAATCACAATCTTATCAATTCGACAGGGTAATTCATCTTAACAAAACCTTGAGAGCTAAATAATCAAGTTGCTCTCGCATCTTTCAATACTTTAACGTATAAAATATCCATGATAATCATTCACATCACCACATCCTTACTCTGAATAACATATTTTACAGGAAAATCATAATTTCTCGTTCTTGGAGACGTATTCCTCATTGGAGTAGATTCCCTTGACTCTTAGTGTATCCCTGACTGGGGCTAGTGATTTGCAATTCTCGTCATATGTCCTTGTTTGCTTTCCATGCGTGAGAAGTAGATGGAACTTTTCCCGCTTGGTCCATAATACGTTAATTTCTGTTGAAAAACTCTTGCAAAGAACGACAGTACAATGAAACAACTAGAAGGATTCACAATTCAACAAAATTAGAGTTGGAAAGGAAAGAAGAAACAAGGATTTGAATATGAATGAGACAACCACATTGGTATTTAAGATGGCCAGTCTTTTATACCATTTGGCATACAACATATGATTAGGTGGCATCCCACCCAACTCTTCGTCTTTCTGACAAAATGTCTCATCATAACACTGTTTGTCCCAATCAGAAAGCAAAACTTGAGGAAAATAATTAAATTTGAATGGAATGCAATATCCTCCTTTTCGATATCATCATAAAGAGTTTATTAAGAAAAAAAGTTCATATATCTTTAGGAATTAAAAAGGAATATACGCTGCGATATTGAAGACAAGAACGACACCATTGGTCCCCATCCACATTTCACTTGTATTCATCTTTCGAGCTTGTTCGATCATATTCCCATTGTTCCATATAATAATTTTAGAAGTACGCTGAAATGTCTTCGCAAATTAAGCATTATGGTAGATTCTTACTTGTTAAGTCTTGCATCCCTGACATCGCACCTACACGTATAATACTTTAATAATTCAGTCATAATGGCGTTCTTATCTGATAACTTCGGGCTTCCTCTTTTAATTTAGAATAACCACGAACCATTCGACATAACGATCCTTTTGTTAATAATATTCTTCTTTTAGAGAGGTCTAGAAATCTTTCCAATCTTCTTCGATCACGCTCCGGCTTCTGTTAAATCAATAAATTCTTCGAACTTTGATAGTCCTAGTAATTGAATGTATATTTATTCCATACGCTGATTCTGTTGTAAATTTTATCAAACAATATGTGCATCTTATTGTTAGAAATAATCAACTCCTTCATAATTGCGGTTTACTTTATCCTCTGAATTAACAATACTAAGTCTGAAACAAATACCCTTCCAAGTAATCCGGGTTTTCTAACAAACAAGAAACTCAAGTAGTAACCTAACAACCAGTGTTTAAAACTTATTTTATTCAAAAAGGCTTTTAAAAAATTTTGTAAGGAAAAATCTTTTTCGAAAACTTGTTTGAAAATTTTGAAAATCACAAACCTGGTTGTCCTTACTATATGAGTTGGCTGTTGTCCTTCCTTCATATAACAAGGTACCGAATTAAATAAACGATCACATTAAGGTCCGTTCACTTCAATCTACCTTTTCTCCTTCATCGTGTCCATTTACCTTCCTTAATCGACGAAACTTCAGTTGTCGTTGCATGCTATCTTATTCGTAGCTTCACATCAAGCTTCCATACTGGTAATACTTCCAATATCCACTATACAATCGTTAAGTGGAACAGACTATCCAATAGTCAACAAGTCGACTAATGTCACATCATCTTGTTAAAATATATATCACATCATCATAACACCATTATCTAATTCCAAGAAATCTCTAGATCCATAATCTTCTCTAACTCTCTATTTTCAACACTTATCTACTCTATTCCACAAGCTAGTCATGGGTGGCCTAATCACTAATAGCTTCTTGTAACCAGGTAACAGCTATCCTCCGAAACACTTGAATCTTCTTTCTAAACTTCTTCTCACCTTTATTTGTATCTCAATACTCACCATTTACTGCGACTCCCGCATCCATCCTCATAGGTACAATTGCTTCATAGGACAAGTTTTAAACTGAGAGTATAGAACATGGTGTAGGGTAAACTGAAGAGATACACTCACAGCCGAATGTCTAGTAAAACAAGAATACACAGATGGAGGTTCTTAAATAGGTTGTCTCATATCAAGAGGTGGTAAAATAGCTTAGAATAGCTTGAAGAGGGGAAACTGTTATAACAGAAGGTAGTACCATTAATACTGATGGAGGAACAAGGTGCAAATCAAATCTGAGAAAGGATGATGATCCTCGAGCGGAAAACTTCAAGCGATCAGATGATACAGGGAAATCAGGATCTGCCATTGCCGTAGTCTGGAAATCACCTCGCAAGTTAAGAATCCCGAATTGCAACACGAACAGTGTCGGAGACCTACTATGAAATCACACTCAACCTCACAACATCTTATCTTTCTATTTTCTATTCCTAATCCTAACCCTCTACCCAATCCCGATAATCTAGGCTTGTTTCAGTAACTTATAGCCTGTAGCTCTGATACCAACCCGGGTCAGAAGTTTGGGGTCCACAACACAAACACAACATATAAACCTGTATATAAGATATTATTTGCAATGACCCTTCTTTACATAACCACGGATCGCAACAGGTTAAAGTATGAAAACAAGCCACAACCTTAACTTTTATTTCATCATACCAAATCCCGACTAATTTAACTTACAACTGATAGTAAAATTATTCTTACAATCTTACTATCTCACTACCGCAATAAGCTCCTGCTAGCTCGATCCACCTCAATCTGGAATCCCAGCTCGTACATTTAACTTGGAAACCTCGCTATCAACCGTATCCTTCTTAACTCTAGAATACATAAAAAGATTCGCAAGAGTGAGCTAACTAACTCAACAAGTCACAATGATAATAATTGAGATTAATCAATGATCAAACGAGATGGTTCAGAGGAATCAAGTTTATTGTTAAACAATCATTATAATTGGACATTCATTTTAAGTTTTTAAAACCAAGGTTAGGCTGCTGATCAGTCACGCACTAACCCCGAGTAAAGCACACAGCACTGCTCTAACTACTGGATCCAAGGCACACATTGGCCTAAATTGACCATAGATATGGTCTAACCACGAATCTGGTCCACATATATATAAAAACTATCCAATTCTAAAGCAGTTCAATATGATAAACAATATAATTCGATAAACAAGATCATAATCAATGATGGTTAAATACTTGAATAAAAGCGTAAAGAAACTCATGGATATCTCAAGGGTATATCAAGGTATGTATAAGAAACGGTTTTCAGTCTGTAAAATGATCAGGTATTGGACGAATACTGATTTTTCAAGGTATAGTTCTTTGATGTTATAAAGAATGGTTGGGGTATAAAAGTTTCTGTGTTTTCAAATAATTTTCTTCCAGTGTTTGGTGTTTGGTAGTTAAACAGTTGGGGAGTAGTATCATATTTATGTGGTTTGGTGTCTGAGGATCAACAAAGGATGGTTTACAAAGAGTAAGGCTTATGGCTCAAAATCAAGAAAATCTGGGTACAAGGTTAAACAGTTTAAAGCACTTGCATTATAAAACAAGAGTTATGTTTAATAATAGCGACATGTTATGAAATAGTTTGAAAATATTGGTAATATATCTTGAAAAAGAGTTCAGAAATACTTGCCTTACAGGCTTTACAACTATTACTGATCAATTCTGAGCCGACTCTGTCGCTCAGGCTTTAACGTCCAACCACTAGATCCCATTGGATTCAACTTCGACACTTAGGTTTTTCTGTTGAAACTCTACTAAGCTTGCCGACTGATTGCTAGGTTATCTTTGGTCCATCATCCACTTTCAGTGTTCCCGATTATAACCTACAGGGTCGAAATACCCTACGTTAGACGTCTAGGTATGCTTGACATATCCTTGATACTAATTCTTACCCAACGATATTCAAACCCAACTCGTAATTATTCATATTAGAATAACACAGACAACAATTAGGGTTCACATTCTCGAAATCGATCTAGTGTTCGTTTTTTAGAAAATATGTATACTCGTCATTTTACGAAATTAGGGTTACTGTATTTTGGACAAAACATACAACACAACATACAATCAGGTTCTGTATAAAACGTACGTATATGTATTTACTTATACTCGCTCGACGTCCCGATAATCCTCGGATACGCTTCCGTATTTCCGTAGTTCGATTTTCCGGAAATCGGACAGCGTCTCCTTTGTTTATCGGACTACTCGTCGAAACATCCATCGACGTCAATTCAATAACGACAATCCAATTCACAACAACCACAATCCCAATCATCAGTTCAACCCAACAATTAATCCAATCACAACTCGTCAACTAAATTACATACTCCACTTAATGTAAAATCAAATTCTCGTTTCAAAGATAATTTCACGAATTAATTTATTTATTTTAAAATATTTGGACTTAGAATACACATCATAGTCCACCATCGGCTCGTCGAGGCTCATCACCGACAGTGGTAAAATCCGCGGGTACCCATTTATTACGGGTGTCCTACGCGAATTTCGCCGATAACTAAATTACCGATTGTAATTAAATTCATTTCATTAAAACAATCAACTGATTTTTCCCTGCAAAAATCCAGAAATCCCAAATTATTGCACACATCAATTAAATGATAACTCGGTAATTAACAAGTCGGACAACAGCAAGTCGGAAAACACTACGACTGCCTGAAACATAGGTCGGAACACAGGCGGCGTTTCGCAGAACCACCACCACACACTGCTGTAACACACACACACACAACTCACACCTACACACACGCACAATCAATACACACACATCATACACGCGCTGAAACGCGCAACTGGAGAGGGCGGCAAACTCTCGCCGGAAAGCAAAACACATGGCGGAGGAATTACAGGACGGGCAGGGAGAGGCCAAATGAGAGAAAGAGAGATTTTGGGGAAGGGAGTAGAGAGAATTGAGAGTGAACAGGGAGTGGGAGATCGGAGAAATGAGAGAGACAGGGCTCGAGAGATTGAATGCCCTGATGTGTGGGTTTTTGATTTAGAAAACAGAATTAAAAGGTAGGTGACACGTATTTAACTGACTGCCACGTGTCACTAATTAATTATATGCCCGGTTTTGTATCGTATTTTGGATTTTTAACGAACCAAGTTGCGCATAAAACATATTTATAAAATTACGAAAATAGTCTCGAAACATTATAAATATCCTGAAGTAAATAAAAATGTAACTTTCAAAATTTTAAAACAATTTTTAAAACACACTTTATACCCGCTTTTAACAATTAAACGAATAAACGTGCGGGTAAAATTAATCCTAAAAATTTTCAAAATAATTTTAAAATTCTCGGAATAATTCAAACTTAATAAAATACGAGTTTCATAATTTTTAAAGTATTCTGGAATTAAATACAAATTTTACAAATAATTGTAATCAGAAAATCATATAGGGTTAAATAATTGATGAAATATTGATTTCTAAATTTTATAAAATCCCAAAAATAATTATTGTAATTATAGAACCGTAAAAACAATTTTAAAGACATTCCAAATATTTATGCAATTAAATTTACACTAAATCCACTTTTGAAATTGAAAACAATTCAATACGACTCCATAATTAATCCTGCGGACAACCCGGTACTCCATAAATTACACCTAGATAATAATCAAATAACACATAGCGGTCAAAACCAATACACATATTTTATTTATTTAATAATTTTCATAATCACATATTTAAATAATTCAAATATACACGAGTCGTTATACTTTGTCTAGTTAATCTTGGCCCTTGATCTTGTATTCTCCCAGCTACTTTGTAGACTTTTTAATCTAGTTGATAGATCATTTGTTGACTTATAATCTTGAATCTTGAATTGTTTACATTCTGTATTTGAGAGGCATATCGAGATCTCCAGTTTGTTCTGTAGAGAAGTGACATCTCGATAAGTATAATGACTTATCAAGATCTCTGAGTTCTCTATAGGTATAATTAACTTGTCGAGGTCTCTTGATCTTTGCATGAGAAATAACATGTTGAGATGTCTGAGATCTCTATATGTAAAATTGACTTGTAGATATCTCTGAGATCTCTGTATAGATTTTGACTTGTCGATATCTTTGAGATCTTTAATGAGAAATTGACTTGTCGATATCTCCAATTTTCACATCTTCATTTGACTTGTCGATATGTCTGAGTTCTCTATAAGCCATTTTGGACTTCTCGATAAGTCATTCTGAACTTCTCGAATGACTTCTCGATATTGCTTGATCTGTGACTTTTCAATATATTGACTTAGAACATTTTTCATAAAACAGTTTTATTCAACTCCAAACTTCTTCACTTTTCTCTGAGGCATGATCATGGCTTGATCTTCTTCCAAAGTTTATTCCTTAGCTTGAATCTGTTTACAGAAAAATTCTCCATTCTATTTTTATAACCTTTTTATAGACTCAAGTAATACAATACAAAATACAAAATTGACTATCAACCAACTAAATCTCATGTAGTATCCCGTATTTTTAGAATTATTATAATTATTATTTGAATATATATGTGCTTTTATGATTTAGAAGGTATAAAATGGTGAATATTTTATTCTTGTTTGACGAGTTGGTGTTATTAAATGGTAATGTGCTAATTATTAAGTGTTATATCGATCCTTGTTAATTTCTAAAAAATATTTACTTAAATGTATTATTTTCAAAAGTTATTTGAAAGCCGATCCTATTGATATCGGTAAATTGAAATTGTTTTGTAATATCTGGGAAATATCGTGCAATTATTTTTATCAATAAATAATTATTATGCGATTATTATGGGAATGTTGGTGAATTATGTGTTGATTGATATTTATATTTGGGTGTTTATATGTAATAAAGTGTAAGTCTTTGATTTTTAATATGTCCAGAATAAAGTATAGATAATTATGGTATTTTTCTGGTAATTTTTGGATTGTTATATGATTTTATAAAGATTTATAGATTTAATAATTATTTTCTGAGTAATTATAAAACTATTTTATAAAGCTGGGAATCGTCCAACTTCAACCGTTTTTGCATTTTTACAAACCGGAACTCTTCGGAAAACTCCTTCCTAACATAATTTGATTATTCTGAACATTTTTCGTGTTTTGACTTTTTTGATTCGGAGTACGGTTTAACCCGTACGAGTCCCGACGCAAAGTTTTCGATACGATAATCATTTCGGTAGATCAATAAAACCCGTATTCTCGGTTTTGATAAATATCCAAATCTGGTAATAAATTATATCGTTTTTATAGTTACTTAGCGGCTAAGTAATCTATTTTTGGATCCGATATGATCCAACGGGTATTAATATTCTATAAGTATAAATAGTTGAATTTCTATTTTATTTGTCATAATTATCTAAAAATCGGATATTTAGTTAATTAATTTTTTTTATTTTTCAGAAAAATAGAAAAATCCTGTAAATTGTTCTTGGAGGTTTCAATCCATTCTTGAGCTTAATCTTGCGATATCTGGAGATCCGTTGCTCCGTTTTTGATGATCTAGTAGTCGAATCGAAGCTCTCTTTGAGCCCTTATTTGATACCAGAATCATCAACTAAGGTTGAGTAATTCTCAAAAAATGATGTTGTTCATTTTGGTCAATTCGTGTTCTTCGTTTCTGATGAATTTTGATTATTGTTGATGTTATAGTTAGCTTTAACATAATAATTTGAGTCGATTTGTGCTATTAAATCATGTGTTATTGTTCAGGATTGGTTAAGACGATTTCATGATTTCAACCATTTTTATTTTCAATTTTCCGGATTATATATGTTTTGGGTATTGATTTTGATTATCTAAATCGATTTTATATGTTATTATCTTCGTTCTGATATATAAATCGCAAGGTTTGGTTGAGTTTTGACTAGTTTCATGATTTTGTCGGATTTCTTGAGTTCTTCGCCGGATTTGATGGTGGTTTTGGCCGGATTTTGAGTTACGGGGTTGATATGAAAGGATTGTTGTGTTATTGTTGTTGTTGGGTCGATTTGGGGCTGAAACCCCGTTAATTAGAGTTGATTTAGACCCCAATCGGGGTTGTTTTGCTTTGGATGGAGATGACCGGATTCTTTTCAGATTCCGGCGAGTTCTTGAGGAACTCCAATCATCTTCCTCCTCCTCTATACTCTTTGATCCAAAAACCCCAACCCCTTTTGTTAAAAAGTGTTTCTAGAATTTTTATTTTAACAAAAATTCAAAAATATCTCTTTTAAATTCAACATCAAGTTAGTTAATTATTTTAAATAATTAAATAAATTATTTAATTCCATAAAATTATATTCTTTATTATTTTCAAAAAATCAAATTTGATTTGATTATTTTTGATTTATTTTAGTTAATTATGTATTCATTTAATTGATCGATTAATTAAATTAATCGATTAATTTTATCTATAAATAATTAAATGAAATATAAATATTTATAATTGAGCAAAATGATATTCTTAAATTATTTTGAGCTTTTAAAAATATATTTAGGTATTTAAAAAAAATCAATTAATATTATTATTAATTAATTTATTCTTATTTTATTCATAATAAATAGACCGTTTGTCCGTTTACAACGACACGAACGCGTCTAGACTCAGAAAAATATTCCGCTTCTATTAAACATAATTTTGAGATACAAATCATTTTATTTTTAAAGTTCGCTTATTTTATAAATCGATTCTGAGTCGCGTATTGATTAAAAAGTCAAATTTTAACCCGATTTTGATTTTAAAAATACCGAGTCCTACTTTTTGACGAACCGAATTATGTGTTATATGAATTATGTGATATGTGAGTTATGTATTTACGTGATATGTGAATTAAGTGTGTACGTGGGTCAAGAGTCTTGTATTTGACTGTCCTCCTTATGTGCGGGTTATCATATGGGTAGAGGATAGAGTTTTAATGCATAGTTCATCGAGTAATTATCGTGCAGACGATTAAAATATTATCTTTTAATTATATATGCGAATCGTTCAAGAGGATTAAGACCAGGTAGTGGAATCCAGAGTAAAGTTGAACAGTGATGCATATCAGGCTTCTAGCAATCGCTGGAGCAGCATATCGGTGAATTATCGAAATAGAAAGACATCGAAGTCATGCGATGTCAGACTAAGATAATTATGATGTTGCGAGTGTGACTAACTGCTAAAAACCCACAAAGGAAAGTTTTCTATGCTATTCTAATTTCGGAATAGTTCAATATTTTACATATCAAACTGCTTATGATTATGCAAGTATTCTTCTCTATTCCAACTTCGGAATAGATAAATGTTTTACATATCACTAAATTAAACAATTCTGTTTATGCAAGTACTCATCTGCTATTCTATGTTCAAAATAGTTAAGTGTTTTTACTTATCAAATTACCGGATTTATAAAAATTTTGCACTGAGAGAAAAAGATGATTTTGTTGCAAGTATTCCTACCAAGTGAAAGGAGGAATAAAATTTATAAGGGTGTCGATTATTTTGACCCCTTTTCAATAAAAGGTTTTAAGATTGGATGAATGTGTAAGTTTCCATGGCGGACGGTCCAGCGGAGGGCCATGTATTATATGAAATATTTATAATACAAACTATGCCACATGCAGATATATTGCCTTTTATTTGAGTACTCATATTTTGGGACATGTTTCTACGAATCATGACCCAGTGCTATCACACGGGCTGATCAGAATGTGATAGTACGTCCGTCGAAGAAAGATTCCAATCTAAATTATCATATTGTTTTTGATAATCCTATAATAAATGATTTATCAAGTATTTTGGTTTTGGATAAAAGGTGAAATACAGTTTTGATTTAGTTTATGATTTATGTTGATACTTAATTTGTTGTTAAATATCAAAAGTGGTATTAATAGAGATGATTGATGTTCACTTCAATATGGGATGTTGTGAGCATAAAAGTTCGTATTGATATCTAATTTAATATGACACCAAAATGAGTATTGATATCAAGAGTTGAGTTTTGAATGAGTTTATGATTCAATTCATAGTCACTGTTTCATGTTATTGTTGTTTACGATATTTCCATAAACACTATTTTACGAGTTTTATGCTCGTCAAGATTCAAAGTATTTCTGAAGCATTTCGCTAAAAAATATCAAAAAGGATTTTGAATACAGATGAGGAATCAATTCTAGGATTCCATAACAAAATTTTCTGATTCAGCAATTCAAATTTAAATGTTCTGCTCTAGTGCAAATGTCGTTTATACATCAAAGTGACCATATATTATGTTATAATGAACTTGCTGAGCATTTATTTTGCTCATACTTGCCTATTTTTAAATTTAACCTTCCAGTGAGGAATAATTTGCGCTGTTTAGCAGCATAATTCGAGAAAGTGAAGGAAGAAGCTTTTGGAAGTTGGTTGGTCCAGGGTTTGCGAAACTAGAGTAAGTTCTATTGTATAAAGTTGTTTGTATGTATATTAGTTGTGTTATTATATGTGGGCCTAGTATACTTCTTTTCAAAGTTATACTAGCGAGTTAAGTTTTAAGGTTTGGAATTTGTTGAAAAGAGTTTGAAAAGAAAGTGAACAATTATTTATGGAAATTGGATATCTTGTTTCTAGAAGTGTAACCTGAAAGGATCCTAGTGTTGTTCGGGATCACAAATGTTATCTTTCAGTTGTTGGCATTTATTTATTGATTAAACAGGTTAATTTGGATTGAGGTTTCATCATGACGACCAAATCCCCTGACCCCGGATTTGGGGGCGTTACATCTCAGAGTTGTCATTGTGACTTAGTCTTGTTATCATACAGGCATGTCTTGCACAACAGATTTTGTTACTTATAGCATTTATGTCAGTATATTCCCTCTCTTGTCGTAAATCTTCATGTTTGATGTTGGTCTTCTTTTGAAATACTATGTCATTTGGTTTAAATATTTTCATGTCTAAGATATGTAAATTTCTAGTCCCAACACCTGATAATTATTTATTCATATTATTTTTGTTCATTTATACGAGTTATTTCATAAACGTTGGCTATAGTTCTTTGTAACCCGACTTTGAAATTCAGTCATCTTACCTGAATTAATGTAACTATTTTATGGTAACTTTTTAATTATTTTTTAAAACTGTTGCGGTACTATTTAAAAAATTTACATAAGTTTTATATTATAAATTTTAATAATAATTATTGAGCATCTAAATGTTAGTGGTGCTGCACGTAAGCATACCATATTTCGTGATGTGGTTCGTGGAAGAGTTATGGTGCGATCGTAATTTGAGAATTTGATAAAATCATATACATGAATTGGTTTATTTTTTTAGCAGAAAAACGCAACGTGCACACATCCAATATACTTAATTCTCTATGTTCCATAAAAATATTATTTTTTCTTTTATTTGTAAGAGTCAAATTTCTCAATCTTTGTATGGGAATTAATAATTACGAAATTGTAAAAACTTATGAAAAATATATTTTAAATTACAGGTAGAAATAATCTGTAAAACTTAAAATATATGAGATATTAATATTTAATGTGTTGTCCAAGACATGCCTGTATCATAACAAGACTAAGTCAAATTGACAGCTCTAAGAATTTGTTGTATGATAATCTAAATGTGTATTTTATACTGTATTACTTAAGTCTGGAATAATGTCAAAGATTAGATTGTAGTATATTTATGTAAACAGTCTCAAGGCTAAGAATAAGCTCTGAAAAAAGATCAAGAAGATCATAACTCAGAGAAATTGTGAAGAAGCTTGGAGTTGAATAAATCTGTTTTGAGAAAAATGTTTAAGTCAAGATATCTACAAGTCACAGATCAAGTGTCATTTAGAAAAGTCATTCGAGAACTCCAGAATGACTTATCGAGAAGTCCAAATTGGCCTATCGAGAAGTCCCAGAGATATCTACAAGTCAAATGAAGATATGAAGATTGGAGATATCGACAAGTCATTTCTGCATATCGAGAACTAAGAGAAATCGACAAGGCAAATGAAAATGTGAAGATTAGAGATATCGACAAGTTATTTCTACATGCAGAGATTTGGAGATCTCGACAAGCTGTTAGGCCCTTAATCAAATGTAGAGGGGGGTGAATACAGTTAATACAATCAATTCGACAAAGTTTCAACAGAATCAACCGTTTTTATATAATCAGATAAAAACTTATTACAAACATACTATCTCGAAAGGATGAACAAATATCCTTGAGAGCTGCTAGGTTATGTGAAAGTTATAAAAATATCGCAATACATATAGCATGAACCTAATATGTTCTTTATATAGGGCACAACTACACAATGTATAAGGAATCATATTCTATTAACAACAGGGAAACCTAATACAATAATTCTGAGATAAATTCCTTCAGCGCCTTGAGTTTTATTTTCCTTTTCCTTATCAAAGATCAACTAATGTGACAAATACTGATTACATCATCCGTTGACATCATCATCCGTCGATATCATTATTGTAACGACTGAGAATTTTGTGACGTAATTAAGTGAATAAAGTATGATTTTGTTGTATAATTATTAATTATGTGATTAAGTGATGGTTAATTGTCTTTATTGTATATTAGTATATGGGAGCGTAGTTAGACGCGTTCCAATTTAAAGAGTCAGCTTAGGGGTTAAGCTGTGTTATCGGGCCGTCAAATAGAGTGGAACCCGTCCTAAAAAGGGATTAAAGTGTTTAAAATATGGAATATGTGTTAATATGTGAAATGAAATGTTTAAGTAATTATTGCGTTCTAGTGACGTGTCCGTTGGTAAAAGTAATTGTGAAGCGTAATTGAAACGCTAAGCGTCCGGCCGTCAGGCAGAACATGACCCGGTACGCGAAATGAGGAATAATGATAAAAAGGGAAATTTTATGATAAGACATGAGTTATGATGTGTGAGTATATGTGCTTTCTTGTCTGTATGCATGATTACGTGATCTGTTAATTTTTTAAAAACGGATTTAAGGGAATTATTTGATTTAAATAAGGTTTATTGAACCTTTTTACATTTTTATAAAATTATTCGAGTAAGGTTAAGGCATGAAATTTATTTTGTTACCTTCGAGATAATCCTAGAGACTTTTTAAAAATGAGAGACGGATTTATTTCGAGATCGTGGTATTTTAAAATGATATTATGTAATTAAAATGCTATTTTCAGCATAAACTTGTAAAAATAATATAAAATCAACCGTACGCTCAAAAGTTTATTATGAGTAATGGTTGGAAAGCAAATTTCGAGATCTACGTCTTAAAATTATCATTCGAAATATTTTTCAACTTTCTGAGAGATATATATTTAATATTTAAATTCGATTTTATTGGAGTAAAAAGAGAAAAGAAATCAAACTAAAAAGGGAATTAGTAATTTACTAAATTACCCCTGCCGTCTATTATAAATACTAGCTCATTTACCCCCTTTCTTTCTTTTTCTTTCGGTGACACTCTCATCTCTCTTTCTCTCTTTCTCTCGATCACTCTTATCTCTCTCTTTTCTCTTCATCACTCCCGAACCTCTCTCTTTTCTCTTCATTACTCCCGAACCTCTCTCTCTCTCTTAAAAGCTCTCGTGGTATATCTCTTTTTCTTATTATCTCTCAATAATACTTCACGAAATTCTTTGATAATCATATATATATATATATATATATATATCAATAGAAGAGTGTGCATGTATGTATATACACTTGCATGTAGGTGTATGTGTGTTGTGTGTGTTCGATGTGTGTGTGTTCACCGAGAACCTCTCGGTTCTTGTTGTTCTTATTGTTGTTACCTTGTTTAAGCATGATTCCTTGTAAATGAATGATAGCTAAGATGTGCATGTTAGTTATTTTGAGGAATTGATGGAAAATCGGGGGTTTTGTGGTTGGACACCCTCGAATGAGAGCACCACCGTGAAGCCACCGCCACCGGTGATGAACTCAGATGAACCGGTGATGAGTGATGATGTTATTACTGAGCTCTAATATTCTTAAAACTTTATTTCAGTACTTGCATGTGGTGATGGCCTAAAAACCGAATGATTTTTTATTTTTGAAGTTATTAAGTTAATTTTGTTGAATAAAGTGAATTGATGATGGTTTTAAAAGTGTTTGAACTTGTGTAATTGTTTAGGTGCTTGAGAAATCAAAATTTGAAGTTGCGTGTTAAGGTTTTGCTTCGATTTTTGTACAAATAGAAGGGAATTGGATTTTGTAACTTGATTTTGGTGTAAATTGAGTTTAATTAGTAAGAAATGAGATTGCATGTTGATTTAAAAGAGGAATTAGTGATGCATGTATGTTTAATTCGAAAATTCGATTGGGGTTTGAGTCACTAAGTGATGTTTTGTTAAATAATTCGAAAATTATGATTTGGAATGAGTGTTTGATTTATTTAAAGAATGAATTTGAATTGCATGTAAGTATATATGTATAATTTGGTTCGAATTTTAATGTTAAAAGAAGGGCAAATGATTCTTTTAAAGGTTTTGATTGAGCTATGTGTTTATGTGAGCTAAAGTGGAAATTGATTGATTTTGTGGTTGGTATTTGTAATAAGGCCGAATAGGCCATATGAATTTAGAATCAAAACTTGATTTTTGGTAATCAAAGAATGATGGAGTGTATATAGGTGAATATCTTTGGATTTGTTTGCTTAATTGTTGTTGTGGTTCGAATTAGGGAATAAAAGAAAAGGGAAACTAAATTGTTTGATTGTAAAGAACTATAAGTGATAGTTATGGTCGTAAAGGTTTAGTTGTGAATGAATCGTGTACTCGTATGAGTTATAATAGTTTGATTTGAGGAATAGTCCAGATAAAAGCGAATATAAGTTGATTATTGAGTATACAAAGATATAAAGGCTATGAGTAAAGAATGTGTTATGTGCTACGTGCATATGTGTATTAGCTATACTCGTATTGTTCGAGTCAAGAGTATAATCGAGTTATCGTATTGAGTAAACGTTCTGGGAACGTGAGTTGAGAAACTAATTAAGGTTTTGGTTTTGGATTGTAGATTCGGAGTGTGAGGGCATTCAGGCTAGGAAAGGGAAAAGTATACTAGGTGGCAGTAGTTCAGCCTTTGTGAAACAGGAAAGTGAATTCAGGCAAGTAACTCTATTTACTTGTGTAAATGGTTATAAAAAGGATATTGTTTGTGCTATGTAGAGTATTGAACTTGTAAAGAAATATACCCCTGTTATTGATTCTTGAGATACCCTGTCATTGATCTTGTGAACTTGTTATTGATAAGCTTATTGATCCAACCCTTTGGTAACCCCTTTTCCCTATTCTGGTTACATGTTATACCATAAACTGTTATATACCCTATAAGTACCTTTATGAACCCCTTGTAATGATTCTTCATTCCTTGTTTACCTTATACTCTATTGATCCTTGAAACGGTTTTAATTTCCCTAACTTGAGTACCTTGTTATCATTGATCAAGATCCCTAGAATTGAACTTTGCTTATCCTTGATTCATTTCCATAACTTTGAATTCTTGAAATTGAACTTAAGAATGAGTTTCGACTTGAAAGAGTCTGAATGATTTCATATTCTTGGCAATGATAAAATGAATTTAGTAAACCATTCTTTTTCCAACTCAAGGTTTTCCAACGAATTCCTGATGGATTGGATTGAGATGTAAGAGGCTAGTAGGACTAGTCCAGTCATGAGGCTAGCGGGGCTAGTCCAGTTTAAGGCTGAAATAATGCCATTGGTACCTTAAAGACCGGATGGAGGTCGGTACGGGCTGATCACCCGTATTATTATGAAATGAAAGATAAAGTAGTCCAACCAAGGGTTCTATAACTATTTAAAAAGGAATTGAAATTTCCTATTCAGTAATTGATTCTTTGAAAATGAAAAAGGTTTATATTATTTTTAAAAAGAGTTGATTGTGATATTGTGAAGCTTATAGCTTGTGAACCCTGATTTGATTCTGTTGATCATATAATCGATTCCCAATGATGAAAAGATTATTGCTTTCCATTTGAAAGATCATTTGTGATCCTGTTAATGATTTGTGATCAATGTCGGCTTTCACCCTATCTTGAGCATTGTTCCTTGAAAGCCCAAAGCTTTTCTTTATAACCCCTTTCATAGCCTAAAAGATAGAAATCCGCCACCTAGAAATGATAAGGTAGAATGCCCTGAGATCAGTATTGTTTATATTGTGGATTTTGTATTGTAGAACTGCTTTATAGTTACTTGCTGAGTTTTATACTCATATGTTTTGTTTTAATCTAACCATGGCAGTTAAGCAAGAAGATGGCCAGGCTTAGGCGCACTGCTCGTAAGAGCGTACCTGGTGGTCCCTATCATGTTGAGGGCTTCCAGTTGCCAGAGCAGGTAGTACAGGTTTCCATTTTGAGTGAGCAAGCGCTTAGCCGAAGAGTTGTTAAGATACAATAGGTTATCTGTCGGTTCCAAGCCGGGATCAACTATGTATATTTGGTTTTATTTTGGGGTTGTAAATTATATTCTATGATTGGTAGTTGTAATCTTGTCTCATACTTTATCCTGTTTGATCCTGTTATTAGCTAATCGGGGTTTATGCTTATTTAATTTCATAGATTAGAGGTGTGTGGGTCCTCATTTCCTAACCCCGAGATTGAGGGCGTCACAATTATCCGTTGATATCATCATCCGTTGATATAAGTTCTGATGTGAACTTTTGATAGTTTCTGCTTGATATCATCAATTGCTCCTAACAATCTCCCCAACTTGTTCATTATAGAAAAATGGACAAGTTCCAGTTGATGATGTCAAAACTATCTAAATGTATGAATAAAGTATGCATATTCAATCTTGCTTCAGTGAATATCATAATTTACTCTTTATTCTGAACTGCTTCTTTAACTTGAGCAATGATAGAGGTTAATTTCAGTTCATCAGCCCCGTCAGCTCCATAAATCTTGCTTCTTTGGTGAGCTTGGTTGATTTCTTCTTCTTCACATTTTTCTTCAGTATCATAAGCTTTAACTACTGTATGGATTGGATCTATCAGTATTTGAGATTTAATTTCCTTAGATACTGATTTCTTCTTTGCAGCAACTTTGGCTTTAGACTTTGAAATCTTTGACTTCCCTCCTATCTTCTCTTTTCTTTTAAGCTTTTTGTCAGAAGTTACCATAACTTGTGATCTGAGAGATCTTTCATCTTCTGCCTGACTGATTTCCCTTATCACTACACCTTTGGTTGGTCTGTTAGAAGGATCATCTTCATAAAGTACTTCAGAAATAACAGCAATATCAGTATTTGTTGTCTTCATGGAATTCTTGAAGTCTTCCTCCATTTGCCTTAGCTGTTCAAGATCAACTCCAGGATTTTCTCTTGCAAATATTCTTTTACTCACCTCAGAGTCAAATAATTGAATCTTTGGATCCTTGTAGAACAGAGTTGTCTTTCTTCCTTTAACTTTCAGAGTTTGAAGATATTGACTTGCTTCAGCACCACCTTCTATCTCCAGAATACCTTGGTCTTCATTAGCAGCAATTGTGACTTGTGAAGATTGTTGAATATTTGTAGTCACGGTCAATTCTTCTACTCTTCTTTCATTCCTCTTACGCTCTCCACCTTGTCTAGATTGAAATCTAGTGATTTCTTTTGATGAACCACTAACTCCAACTAGCTTTTCACCTCTTCTCCTTTTACTATCCTTCTGTCCCCCCTTATTACCTCCATCAGGATTTTCATCATCAGTATATGTCAATGTCTGCTGTTTGCATTTAGATTTAACAATTTTATCCCCCTTTTTAGCATCATTACCAAGCAGTAGAGAAATAATCAACTCCATTAAATTCTGTACTTCTGTAAGTTGATCAGACATTTCAGCTTATTTACCTTCCAATCTAGCTTGACTAGCTTCAATTGCAGTTTTCCTAACAACTATTGGTGCAATTTATTTCTAAATTTCCTGATGAGTAGTCAGCCTTGAAGCAATCAATGATTTCTTGATCTGATTGATTTGAGTAGTAGTTGCTTCATGAGCTGTATGTAAGGATCTGACAACTAAAGTTGATGCTTTC
This sequence comes from Apium graveolens, assembly GCF_009905375.1. NCBI lineage: Eukaryota > Viridiplantae > Streptophyta > Magnoliopsida > Apiales > Apiaceae > Apium > Apium graveolens. The sequence goes on from NC_133652.1 coordinate 112,436,044, forward strand.
AGATGATTTAGCATATCAGGATTTGTAATCTTCTGTTCTGCTGTTTCCAGATGTGCAACAACTTGTGTTCTGGAATTAGGGTATGTATCATCTTTCTTGTTAGATATATTTGTGATGTCATGTCTAATCTGTTGTGTTTAGTTTCAGAACTTAATATCAGGACTTGCTGGAAATCAGAACTTACAGAAGTCAGAACTTATATCAGAACTTAAGGACGTCAGGATTTATATCAGGACTTAAGTGCGGGTACTTCAGATAAGGAATGCAGTTGATTTACAGGAGAGGATCTGGACTAAAACAAAAGAAGATATGCATGAAGAGTTGGACAACTAAAAGACTTGTAGAAGATAATATCTGATTGATATATTTTAGGATTCCATATCAATTAGAAGATATCTTGTAACTGTGTACTATATAAACACAACTTAGGGTTTACACTATAAGTGTTATCATTCACGAGAATATTATTCATTGTAACCTAGAAGCTCTTAGTGATATTGTTCATCACTAAGATAGTAGTTTAACCTACTTTGTAACAGAGCTTATTATATTGAATAAACTTGATTACTGTTACATACTTGTGTTCTAAATCAATTTGATTGTATAAACACTATATTCAACCCCCTTCTATAGTGTTGTGTGACCTAACAAGTGGTATCAGAGCATCTCTGTTGATATACAAACAGTGAGATCCAGTTTACAATCAAGTCTGAAGAAACACAAACTCCAACTAAGAACACCAAAACTCAAGATAATCAAAACAATCAAACCCATATTCGATGTGAGAGTATTAGGGTTCCCATACAGAGAGCATCTGAGTATCCTATATGGAAGGTAAAGATGGCTATGTTTCTGGAAGCCACAGATCCAGGATACCTTGATAGAATTAATGATGGACCATACAAGCCTACCAAGCTTTCTGTTGCAGTTGTTGATCAACCAGCAAAGATGATACCAAAGGAGAAAGGTGATTACATAACTGAAGACATCTCATCTATTGCCAAAGATGCAAAGGTAAGGCATCTGCTGCATAGTGCAATTGATAATGTCATGTCAAACAGGGTAATCGGATGCAAGACTGCAAAGGAGATATGGGATGCTTTAGAGACAAGATGACAGGGAACTGAAGCAATCAAAAAGAACAAGAAGACTATACTCACACAAGAGTATGAGCACTTTGACTCAAAAGCTGATGAGTCATTAACTGATTTATCTGACAGGTTTTCCAAACTCTTGAATGATCTGTCACTGGTGGACAAGGAATATGATCTTGAAATCTAAAATTCCTTTTAGCTCTTCCTGAAAATTGGGATTTGAAGTCTACTAAACCATAAGAGAGAACTATGACCTTGCTGAAACTACTCTTGATGAAATTTATGGTATGCTCAAAACTCATAAACTTGAGATGGATCAAAGGAGCAAAAGGCATGGAAGAAAGTCAAAGACAGTTGCTCTTAAAGCTGAGGAGGAATCTCCTAAAGTGGTTATCTCAAAGAGGGGAAAAAGAAAGGCTCGCATCATAAAGTCTGATTCAAAGTCATCATATTCTGATGATGATGATTCAGAATCTAAAAATTTATCTGAAGTGGATGTTGATGCAGAGATGATGCAACTGTATGCTCTTATGGTGAAGGATATCACAAAGATAGCCTACAAGAAATTCAGAAAGGGCAAGAAGTTCTCTAGGAAAGGTGGAAGTTTTGAAAAGAAAGGGTTCAAAAAGTCTGAAGGCAAAGGAGGAAAGTCTGACAGAGGAGACAACTCAAATGTCAAATGCTATAATTGTGGTGAAAGAGGCCACATCTGAAAGAGATATGTCCTAAGTCCAATCACATATGAGGATTTAGGAATAACTTTTATGTAATCTGTTTTGATTTCATTGATATTAATAAAAGACTTGTTTTATTTTTATTACGGGCTCTATCTATTTAAGTGTTTAAATAAGATATACCATAGTTTAGAGTAAAGCTTTTTATGGATTATGATGAGATCATAATAGTGAGACCTAAAAGATGATAACTCTAAACTTAAATAGTTCCTGGTCATAGGATTACTAACTGGTAATTAATAATCCGCAAAGATTGGTACATACTATGCTTGCTCCCTTCAGGAGGATGTCTGTTCTCATAGGCATTTGTGTGGTGACACTATAGCTAGTATGTAGGTGCTTATTAGGGAATAAGTTCACTGAACATGACTCGATAAGTTGAACAACTAATGGAGATTACTTACGTGTTAATAGTTATTCACTGAGTGATAGTTGTACAAGTGTCCTTAGACTTGAGATCGTTAATGGTATCTTATATATAATGAACTGTGCTTTGGTTTAGTCCTTATTCTCAAGGACATCCATTAGGTCTATTCTGGGCATAGGGATTTGTGTATAGAGATAGTTAACATCAATAGAGGATCTACCCCTTCCAGTATAGGAAGAGAATATCCTATGTTATACTTAGTATGTGAGTTCTGGAATCTCTGGCCAGAGTGTATGAAATTAGAAAGGAGTTTCTAATTTGCATTAATATGAACTTTGCATTATGAATAAGAAATCATATGATTAAATTTGATAGGCTTGACACAAGATCCATGCCTTGTATTTAATCGGGATATTATAAGGGTAGAAGGAATTCTTTGTACGGTAACTATTCACTGACAGGTTCTTGGTATTCTAAGCAGTGAATTCATATTATCCGGATAATCGCGATATGTTGAGAAGCATCACTCACGATGTAGAATAAATATAATTAATCAGTTAATTATATTTAGTGAATTTTAATATTCATATAAATAATTAATAAAAATTTATTATTATTTATTTCTACTACCGGCATAATATTGAACCTACAGGGTCACACCATAAAAGAATATTTTCTTTGATGAAATAATGAGAGAGAGAATTATTTTCTAAATAGTTAAGAAAAAGAAATAATGATTAAAATAGTTTTAATTATTATCAAACCATTTTATTAAGATAAAATGTGGGGGTTAATATATATAAAGATATATATTATAAAACACTAGGAGAGCCCTATAAATAGAATGAGATGGATGGCTCATTCATCATAACACACAATTTTGGTTTTGTGAAAAGTCTAGCCTCCATCTTCTTCTTCTCTCTCTCTCCCAAAAACTCCATTTTTATAAAAGCTTAGTTTTATAAAAAGGTTCATCGAAGAGGATCGTTCTTGGTGGATACCGGTAGAGTGCTTCACACACTGAGGAGCAACTGCTAGCACTCCAATTTTATAAAGCTTCGATTCACAAGGTATGGTTTTGATTCCTCAGTTTTTCCCTTTTATACGTTTTTCTATATGTGCGGTATATGGTTTTTACGGAATAAATTGTTATTTCACGCTTTCGCTCATCCGTAAATTCCTTCATTGGCATCAGAGCTAGGTTCTGCATATAGAGATTCATATAAAAAAATTCAGATTTTTTAATGCATGTATGGATTTGTTATGATTTTTGCAAGTTTTTTTGGATTTAATTATGAATTAATTCGAAATAATTTTTGCATGAGATTTTGACTACTGATCTGGGTTCTACAAGTGTTGTAGATCATCTAGGTATTTTTTTCATAATTTTGTGATGTGTAGATTATTTGTTATGAATTTTTTTAAATTGTTTTAATTAAAATTCATGAAATAATTATGCATGTGAATAATTATGATTAAAATTTGCACAAGGACCCATGGCTGATTTGGTATTTTTCTGCTACTCCCTGATTTAAGAAATCATATTATTTTGATTTTTATTAATTTATTAATTAAATGTTAATTCATTTATTAATAATAAAATTAAAATAATAAATTAATAAAGAGTTATTAATAAGAGAGTAAAGGAAAAGGGGAGTTACTTTTTTTTTTGTAACAACAAGAAAGACAAACAGACATGGCAGGAAGAAGAAACAGAAAAAAAAACCTGCTGCGGCTGTGCCAAGCGCGTGCGCTGCACGCGGGGAAGGGGTGTGTTGCGCATTCCGTGAAAGCGTTACACACTGTTGCGCATTTACGGAATGCGTTACACGCGTAAATGGCTCAACAGTGTTGTAACGCATTACGTACATGCGTTACAGCCCGTATGTCCACATTAAATTTGATTTTTTGGGAGTTTCGTAACTCCATTTTGGGCGTGCAATATATCGTTGGATTCGTTTTTCCGAGACGGATCTAATGGAGTGGTCAAATATTTTTTATATAAAAGTTTTGAACTGTTTATATTCCCGAAAGTGTTTTAAAGCATGTTTTAATTGTTTTAATTGCTTTTAAATGCTATAATAAATCCATACATCGTTATATCAATGTGTGACATGATATTACTTGCATGCTTACTTGTTTATTTATTTTTATATATGAGATATATGCCTGTGTTTACCATGCGATGATAGATTTAGGTGAACTTAAATCAATATAAGGCGTGCTCTAGAAAATCTAGAATAGAAATCGTTTCTTGCCTTGACAATAATATTATGAATACAATCATGAGATTCTTGTGTTTATAAAACACGTAATTAAATATGAATTTTCAATTTTGAGAGAAAGGATGATTCTGTCAATAATAGATTTCTATCTGTAAGAAAGGGTTATTAAGTGACGCCTCTTGACAATGCTCCACCCGATCTAGGAATCATCTGATTATCGATTATTGATTTGAAATATTTAATTTAAAAGAAAGAATCTCTTTATAATATGATTATGATTGTAACGTAATATAATCCCTCTAAAATTAAATAATATCAAGTAGTAATTGGCCAATGACACAACGGGCTTGTGTTGGTCATAGCCTTCCAACATGATAGAAAGTGGTTCTTATTTTTAAATCATTATCGTTTCGTGCTACAACCAAGGGCTTTGATTTTGAAATAAGAAATACTTGTCTATTACATAGAGAAATGTACATTAAATTAGAATCTAAAGGTCGTTACGTGCTACAGCCGTGGGCCGTTGGAGACTGATTTAATTGTACGAAATGTTGGGTTAGACTTGACTTAGAATATTGAGTTTATCGTGCTACAGCCGTGACTCAATTATTCAAGAGGCTAAAATTATATTAGGGAATAACATAAGATGTAATTGATAAGAGTTGTCTGCCTATTGAACATCACATGACGTTTCGTGCTACAGCCGAGGTTGTGTAATGGAATGTAGGATCCCTATTCCCACTAGCATTATGAATGCCTAATTTTCACTTAGGGGGTATATAAATTAGATAAACTAGTGGGAGCCACTTATGAATAAAGACCCAATTCATATAGTGTTTTGAAATAAAATTAAATATTTGCTAAGTGTTGTTATGTGTTAATCATTTACAGATTTACTATATACGTTATGTCTTCTGCACTATCACTCCGGAGTATACTAGATGCTCACAAGTTGACTGGTCCTAATTTTGCTGACTGGCTTCGAAACTTGAGAATTGTTCTCAGGGTGGAGAAGCTGGAATATGTGCTTAACTCACCTAAGCCTACTGAACCTGCTAACGATGCACATAATGATGAACATGTTATGTTTCGTAAGTGGATAGATGATGCAAATGTTGCTCAATGCATCATGCTAGCTTCCATGAACATTGAGCTATAGAAGCAGCATGAGCATATGGATGCTCACACTATCCTTATGCATCTACAAGAGTTGTATGATGTGGCAGGAAGGACAGCTCGATATGAGATATCGAAGGAGCTGTTCGGTTGTAGGATGTCTGAGGGATCATCCGTGAATGACCATGTACTTAAGATGATCAATTTGATTGAACGTCTTGGACAACTTGGTTTTGCCATGGATGGGGAGCTGAGCCAAGACTTGGTCTTGCAATCACTTCCGAGTTCGTTCTCGCAGTTTGTTGTGAACTTTCACATGAATAAGTTGGATGTCAGCCTGGCTGAACTCCACAACATGTTGAAGACTGCGGAATCGAATTTTCCCCCTAAGAAGAGTTCTGTTCTTTTAATTGGTGAAGGTTCCAATCCTAAGAAAAGGAAGAGGAACCCTTCCAAGAAGAAGAAAGTAGGTGAAGAAAAGCCGGTTCCACCAAAAGCTGAAGACCCCAAGAGCAAAGTTGTTTGCTTTCACTGTAACAAGGTGGGGCACTGGAAGAGGTTCTGCAAGGTTTACCTTGCAGAGTTGAAGAAGAAGAAGGGGAGTGAGACTACCGCTTCTGATTCAGGTATGTTCATGATAGAAATGAATATGTCATTAAGTCAAATTTCTACTTGGGTATTAGATACCGCCTGTGGTTCTTACATCTGCAATTCGTTGCAGGGACTAAGGAGAAGTAGGACTCTTGAGGAAGAGGAGGTGATTCTACGGATGGGTAATGGAGCAAGAGTTGCTGCTGAAGATGTAGGATCATTTCATTTACATATGCCTACGGGCAAGACTATTGTTTGAAATAATTGTTATTTTGTTTCCTCGATTGTAAGGAATATTGTTTTTATTCCTATGTTGGATTTGGATGGTTTTTCATTTTATTATTAAGAATAATGAATGTTCTATCCTTAGAGATAATATTCTTTATTGACGTGGTATTTTAAATAATGGTCTGTATGTATGTGACATAATTTACTTCAGATTGAACAAACTAATAAAAGAAAAGGGTTGATAAAAATCTCACTTTCTTTTGGCACTGCAGACTTGGTCATATTAGTGAAAATAGACTGCGGACATTGCATAAGGAAGGGTTACTTGACCCTTTTGATTTTGAATCATATCCTACATGCGAGTCTTGTCTATTGGGTAAAATGACCAAATCTCCATTTAGTGGACATGGAGAGAGGGTTGCAGATTTTCTAGGATTGGTACACACTGATGTATGAGAACCAATGTCTACGCAAGCCATGGTTGGATTTTCATACTTCATTACTTTCATAGATGATAGATCTAGATTCGGATATGTGTTTGATGAAACACAAGTCTGATGCCTTTGAAAAGTTCAAAGAGTATAAGTATGAAGTGGAGAAACAAACCAAAAATGGTATTATAACTCTTCGATCAGATCGAAGAGGTGAATACTGAAATGGAGAGTTTCTGGATTATTTCAAAGAAAAGGGTATAGTCTCCCAGTGGACTTCTCCAGATTGGTATTTGAAAGGAGAAATCGAACTTTGTTAGACATGGTTCGGTCCATGATGAGCTATGCGAATCTTCCAGTATTCCTATGGGGTTATGCATTGGAAACCTCAGCATATTTACTGAATAAGGTGCCTTCTAAATCTGTTCCTCAAACTCTATATGAGATATGGAAAGAAAGGAAACCGAGTCTTAAAAACGTTACGATTTGGGGATGTCCAGCTTATGTCAAGAAAGTTGACCCAGATAAGCTGGAATCTTGATCCGTAAAATGTAATTTTATGGGATATCCTAAAGAGATTTTGGGGTATTACTTTTGCACCGATCATCGGGTGTTTGTCTTCAGACATGCTACCTTCCTGGAAAGGCAGTTTATCCTTGAACGAAACAGCGGGAGCAAAATTGAACTTGACGAAGTTCAAGAAGCACAAACTACTACGGATCAAGTGGAAACACCTGTTCAGACTGAACAACCTTCTGTGGAACAGCCCGTTTGTAGGTCAGAGAGAGTGTCTCGCCAACCTGAGAGGTATTATGGCCTTATCATTGAGAATGACAATGAGTTGTCAATCATTGATGATGACAACCCTGTGACCTATAATGAGGCTATGAGTAGTGTTGACTCAGAGAAATGGCAAAGTGCCATGAAATCCGAAATGGAATCTATGTATACGGTATACAAAAGAAAGATTAGAGCAGATGGCCAGGTGGAGACCTTTAAAGCCAGGCTTGTGGAAAAAGGATTCAAACAAAGGCAATGGATTGACTTTGATGAAACCTTTTACCTGTAGCCCTGTTAAAATCAGTTCAGATTTTGCTTGTGATTGCTGCTTACTACGACTATGAGATCTGGAAAATGGCCAAATGGTTTTCTTTCCAAGGGAAATAAAAACCTAGTGTGTAAGCTGCTGCGAACCATATGTGGTTTAAAGCAAGCTTCTCGTAGATGGAACATCCGTTTTGATGAGACAATCAAAGAGTTTGGTTTTATCAAAAACGTAGATGAACCATGTGTCTACAAAAGGGTTAGTGGGAGCGCGGTAACATTTCTTGTATTGTATTGAAAGAGAGTTGACACACATAACAACATAGCAAACCCACTCACAAAGCCACTTTCTAAAAGTCACTTTGATCGTCATAAAGACAAGATGGGTATTAGATACCAGAGTGATTGGCTTTAGTACAAGTGGGAGATTGAAAGAGATATGTCCTAAGTCCAATCACGTATGAGGATTTAGGAATAACTTTTATGTAATCAGTTTTGATTTCATTGATATTAATAAATGCCTTGTTTTGTTTTTATTACGGGCTCTATCTATTTAAGTGTTTAAATAAGATATACCATAGTTTAGAGTAAAGCTTTTTATGGATTATGATGAGATCATAACAGTGAGACCTAAAAGATGATAACTCTAAACTTAAATAGTTCCTGGTCATAGGATTACTAACTGGTAATTAATAATCCACAAAGATTGGTACAGACTATGCTTGCTCCCTTCAGGAGGATGTCTGTTCTTATAGGCATTTGTGTGGTGACACTATAGCTAGTATGTAGGTGCTTATTAGGGAATAAGTTCACTGAACATGACTCGATAAGTTGAACAACTAATGGAGATTACTCACGTGTCAATAGTTATTCACTGAGTGATAGTTGTACAAGTGTCCTTAGACTTGAGATCATTAAAGGTATCTTATATATAATGAACTGTGCTTTGGTTTAGTCCTTAGTCTCAAGGACATCCATTAGGTCTATCCTGGGCATAGGGATTTGTGTATAGAGATAGTTAACATCAATAGAGGATCTACCCCTTCCAGTATAGGAAGAGAATATCCTATGTTATTCTTAGTATGCGAGTTCTGGAATCTCTGGCCAGAGTGTATGAAATTAGAAAGGAGTTTCTAATTTGCATTAATATGAACTTTGCATTATGAATAAGAAATCATATGATTAAATTTGATAGGCTTGACACAAGATCCATGCCTTGTATTTAATCGAGATATTATAAGGGTAGAAGGAATTCATTGTACGGTAACTATTCACTGACAGGTTCTTGGTATTCTAAGCAGTGAATTCATATTATCCGGATAGTCGCGATATGTTGAGAAGCATCACTCACGATGTAGAATAAATATAATTAATCAGTTAATTATATTTAGTGAAATTTAATATTCATATAAATAATTAATAAAAGTTTATTATTCTTTATTTCTACTACCGGCATAATATTGAACCTACAGGGTCACATTATAAAAGAATATTTTCTTTGATGAAATAATGAGAGAGAGAATTATTTTCTAAATAGTTAAGAAAAAGAAATAATGATTAAAATAGTTTTAATTATTATTAAAGCATTTTATGAAGATAAAATGTGGGGGTTAATATATATAAAGATATATATTATAAAACCCTAGGAGAGCCCTATAAATAGAATGAGATGGATGGCTCATTCATCATAACACACAATTTTGGTTTTGTGAAAACCCTAGCCTCCATCTTCTTCTTTTCTCTCTCTCTCCCAAAAACTCCATTTTTATAAAAGCTTAGTTTTATAAAAAGGTTCATCGAAGAGGATCGTTCTTGGTAGATACCGGTAGAGTGCTTCACACACTGAGGAGCAACTGCTAGCACTCCAATTTTATAAAGCTTCGATTCACAAGGTATGGTTTCAATTCCTCAGTTTTTCCCTTTTATACGTTTTTCTATATGTGCGGTATATGGTTTTTACGGAATAAATTGTTATTTCACACTTCCGCTCATCCGTAAATTCCTTCAACATCTCTCCTGACTGCAAGAAAGGAAAAGGTGATAAAGGACAGACACTTATCACAAAGAAGAAAAACTGGGCAGGCACTTCAGATTCTGAAGAAAAGGTGAACTATTCTTTGATGACAAATGCTGATAGCAGTTCTGAAACTGCTGAATTGAAGGTACCTCATTCAACTCTTACTTTTCATACTGATGATATTTCTGAGCTAAGATTATATCTTAAAACCATGTTCATTAGTTTTAGAGATCAGACTTTAATAAATGAAAGATTAACATCTGAAAGTCTTGCTCTTAGAAACAGAAATGACTACTTAGAAAAAGAGTTAATTATATTTCATCAAACTCAGAAAGAAAGAGATGAGGCTTTGTATGTTAGAGATGAAGTGCTAAAATTGAATAAATCTCTTAAATCTGAACTGGAAAAGGAAAAGGAGATAATCAAGACTTGGACTAACTCTGGAAGAACAACTCAGAAAATATTAGAAAATGGAAATTGGAAAGAAGGACTAGGTTATCTAGATGATAAAGAAGAAAAACCGTGTCATCTAAACCAAACTTTACCAAGAAAGCTGAAAAGCCTAAAATTAATCCTGTTAAATTTGTAGCAAAAACTGTTGTGTCTGATTCTGAAAAGCTGAAAGACTCTAAGACAGAAGTCAAAGAAAAGTCAACTTCTAACAAACTAAAACGGGACAAACCAGCTTTAGTAAACATTGGCTTAATGACAAAGAAGCAGCTTAAGCATAAGCTGAAAGAGATTAAAAATGTGAAAAAGGTAAAGAAAGCTAGGAAATATAGGAATGTAAAGGAAGGTGTAAATAAAAGCAATAATTATATGACTATTCCTAATGCTCCTAGAAAGAAATGCTATAATTATGGAAACTCTAACCATCTTGCTTCTTTTTGCTGGAAAAATAAAGATATAAACTCTTTACCTCCTAGATCAGGAGTTAAGAGTCAGTCTGTTAGGTTTAAACCACAAAATCCTTGTTTTCATTGTGGCAGTTAATGACATTCTATTTATACTTGTAAGGAATATCATAGTTTATACTATGATTATTATCAAATAAAACCTTCTTTAAAGAAAGTTAGTGTAATTCCTTCTAGTGTAAGTTCTGATGCAATGTCTGATATAAAATCTGATAAAAACATGTTAGCATAAACTCTAAAACTAAATCCGCTGTAAATGCTAAGAAACTTAAAAAGGCCAAAGGATCCAAGCAAGTCTGGGTCCTTAAAACTAACCAATAGTGGTCTTTGTGATTGCAGGGCAACAGGAAAAACATCCTGATTCTGGACAGTGGATGTTTAGGACATATGACTGGAAATAAAACCCTGCTATCAGACTTTGTGGAGAAAGCTGGCCCAGGAGTTTCTTATGGAGATGGAAACATAGGAAATACTCTGGGATATGGCAATATCAATCTTGGGAATGTCATAATTGAAACAGTAGCTCTTATCTCAGGACTTAAACACAATTTGCTAAGTGTGAGTCAAATCTGTGACAGAGGTTATCATGTGGATTTCTTTGAAGAACACTGTGAAGTTGTAAGTAATTCTACAAGCAAAGTGGTTCTGAAAGGTTACAGACATGGTAACATATATGAAGCCAAACTTTCAACAAATTCTGATGGTTCTGCAATCTGTCTGTTAAGCAGAGCATCAATTTAAGAAAGCTGGAATTGGCACAAGAGACTCTCTCATTTAAATTTCAACAACATAAATGAGCTAGTAAAGAAAGATCTTGTGAGAGGACTTCCAAAATCAGTTTTTGCTCCTGATGGTCTTTGTGACTCATGTCAAAAGGCTAAACAAAGAAAATCTTCATTCAAGAGCAAAACTGAATCCTCAAATCTTGAGCCTTATCACTTACTGCATGTTGATCTATTTGGTCCAGTCAATGTCTTGTCCATTGCAAAGAAGAAATATGCTATGGTTATAGTGGATGAGTTCATAAGATACACTTGGGTGTATTTCTTGCACAAGAAGAATGAAACTGCATCTACTCTAACTGATCATGTCAGACAGCTGGATAAGTTGGTCAAAGATTCTGTTAAAATAATAAGAAGTGATAATGGCACTGAGTTCAAGAAATCATTCATGGAAGAGTTCTGCAAAGAGCATGGAATAAAGCAGGAATTTTCTGCACCTGGAACTTCACAGCAGAATGGAGTTGTAGAAAGAAAGAACATGACTCTTATTGAAGTTGCACGAACTATGCTTGATGAAGCAAAGCTATAAACCTATTTTTGGGCTGAAGCTGTGCAGACTACTTGTTTTACACAGAATGCTACACTCATAAATAAGCATGGAAAAACACCATATGAGATGGTGAAGAAAAAGAAGCGAAATCTGAAATACTTTCATGTATTTGGATGCAAGTGTTTTGTTCTTAAGACTCATCCTGAATAGCTGCCAAAATTTGATCTAAAAGCTGATTAAGGAATTATTGTTGGATATCTAATTTTCACAAAAGCCTTCAGAGTCTACAATTTAAGAACATGGGTTGTCATGGAATTACTAGACTTGAAGATTTCAATGATCATGATCAGCTGAGATTTGAAAATGAAGATTTAAATTCTGATTCTGTAAATTATGATGACCTAAATCCTAATCATGTAAGTTCTGACGGGTTAAATTCTGATGTCATTGAAACTGTGGTAACTACACCAAATGAAAATGCACCTGTTCAGGGGGAGAAAGTTGATGATCATACCATATCTCAAGACTCTCAAGAAGCATCAGAACCTGTCACTAGCTTTTCAAGTTCTGATTCATCAAGTGCTGATGAGCCAAATTCTGATAATTCTGGAAACTCCGATTCTTCAATTCTTGATGGATCCAACTCAAATTCTGAAATTTCAGAGAGCATAACTTCAGGGAGAACATCAAAAAATGCTGATGGAGACAACAAGGATCATGGGGGAGGATCCAATTCTAAAGATCAACTTCCATCTGCAAGGAAGTGGACTAATTCACATACACCTGACTTAATAATTAGAGATCCTGAAGCCGGTGTCTAACTAGAACAACAACAACAAATGAATGTCTCTATCCTTCTTTTCTATCTCAGACTAAACCAAAGAAAGTGGAAGAAGCTCTTCAAGATGTTGATTGGGTGCAAGCAATGCAGGAAGAGTTAAATGAATTTGAAAGAAATAAAGTCTAGACCCTAGTGCCAAGACCAAAGAACAGAACCATTGTTGGAATAAAATGGGTGTTCAGAAACAAAAATGACAGTGATGGCATAATTACAAGAAACAAAGCAAGGCTGGTTGCTTAAGGTTACTCTCAACAGAAGGGTATTGACTATGATGAAACATTTGCTCCAGTTGCTAGATTGGAAGCTATAAGAATTTTTTTGGCTTATGCTTCTCACAAGAAGTTTAAAGTCTTTCAAATGGATATGAAAAGTGTTTTTCTCAATGGAGAATTGGAAGAAGAGGTATATGTTGAACAACCTCCAGGCTTTGTAGATCCAAAATTTCCAAATCATGTCTACAGGCTTGACAAAGCACTTTATGGCCTTAAGCAAGCTCCAAGAGCATGGTATGAGACCTTAGCTCAATTCCTTCTGGAAAGTAGATTTACCAGAGGCATAATTAATAAAACTCTGTTCTACCTCAACCATGGAAATGACTTACTTTTGGTACATATATATGTTGATGATATCATCTTTGGTTCTACAAATGCCAAACTCTGTGAAAGATTTGCAAAGCTAATGCAGTCAAGATATCAAATGAGTATGATGGGAGAACTTAACTATTTTCCGGGACTTCAAGTCAAGAAAAATGAAGAAGGTACTTTCATAAATCAATCCAAGTACACCAGAAATTTACTCAAGAAATTTGGAATGCAAGACTGTTCAACTGCATCCACTCACATGGCCACTGCAACCAAGTTAGATAAAGATACTGGAGCATCATTAGATATTACTAACTACAAAGGTATGATTGGCTCTTTACTCTATTTAACTGCAAGTATACCTGATATCATGTATGCTACCTGTCTTTGTGCAAGATTTCAGGTTGATCCAAGTGAACCTCATCTAATAGCTGTGAAATTTTTTTTCAAGTACCTCAAGGGTACAGCTGATCTAGGATTTTGCTATCCTAGGGAATCAGATTTTAAGCTAATAGGTTACTCAGATGCAGATTTTGTAGGATGCAATTAAAAGCACTAGTGGAAGCTGCCAATTTCTTGGAGGTAGATTGGTTTCTTGGTTTAGCAAGAAACATAAATTAATTTCCAAATCTACTGCAAAAGCAGAATATATTGCTGCAGGAAGCTGTTGTGCACAGATTCTTTGGATGAAGAATCAGTTACTGGACTATGGGTTAGAATTTTCTAAAATACCTATTTAATGTGATAATCAAAGTGCTATTGCTATGACAGGTAATCCAGTTCAACACTCAATGACAAAGCACACCAGCATTAGGTACCATTTCATAAGGGAACATGTGATGGAAGGTACAATGGAATTGCATTTTGTTTCAACAGATCAACAACTAGCAGATATCTTCACAAAACCACTATGTGAAGCTACTTTTACAAGACTGGTAAATGAACTTGGAATGGTTTTAGGTTCTTTCTCAAAATCTATTTAGTTTTTATTCTCATGCATCAGACTTTATGATCAGTGTTTACAGATTGTATATCTCCATATAATATGTGCTTAAATTGTAACATATTAAATACCGATTGTTATCTGATGTGATTCTATATACTCTGATAGTGTTTTGAATGCTCTGTGACTATTCAATCCAATGAGGATTACTTTGCTAGATGCTGACTTAGTAGTCTTTAATAAACTATGTATCCTATGTTTGAATTAGTTGTTTATGTGGAAATCCATAACACAAGCAAACTCTAATTTTGATATTAGTCAAATTTACTTTGTGTATCTTATTACTAAGTCACAAACTAGATTATTGCTTCTTATCTGTCAAATTCTGATGTTTGTAAATCTTAAGGATGAACTACATGCTTGATAAGCCTCACTTATCTGAAGAAAACAAAAGAAAAGAAAAATTGAAGTCAGGTACTGCTTTGAGATCTAGAGTAAATATGTGAAAGGGAAGACCCAAGTGCATTGCTGGTATTAAGTTATATGTATTAGAAAAGCAAATAAATTTTTCTTGGTGACTTTTCACATTCTCTGAATACTGGAGAAATATTCTGATAATAGCATAAATTCTGATAGCAATTGTGACTCATTTACACTGAGAAGCCACTGTAAAAAGAATTTCAAAAGATGCATAAAATGAGCACAAACAGTTGAGGAGGACTCTTGCATAAATTTATTCTATAGTAGACTTCAAAATTAAAGACAGATTTTAAGCATTTTTCTTAGTTATGCCTTACTTCTAAGATATCTGAAGTTTATCAGAGTTTAATCTTTAATCATTTGCAAATGCACACACTTTAACTCCATATGAATGATGAAAATTACTATGGTGATTAAGTTGTTTCAGATAAACAGTTAAGTATTATTTGCATAAATTCTGAGGACAAGTCCTGATGATTAAACTCTGAAGAAAGTAGTCAGTATTTGTGTGAAGAAATACAGAAACAGACATTCACTTTTTGAGTACAGAAGTCATGTTCTGATGATCGTTAAATTCTGATAATAGTCAAGTTCTGATGCAAATCCTGATGGAAACTCTGATGCTTACGTGGCATTATTTAATCACTTGACTTATTTTTAGTATTTACTGAAACAGTTATATTTTGTCAGAAAATAATTAAGTGAGATAAAAACAGTGATATCAAATGGGTTGCATGTTTATTTTGGTAACAGCATGTGAGCAATAATTACTACACGTTTACCGTGCCCACTCATTACTGTTTTGACTGTTTCCATGCTGCCAGGTGTAAAAAGTCTGTTCTGCTTCACAAAAAAATAGCCGTTGTCACGTGGAGTGTATAAATAAGAGATTTAAAGATTTTACAATCTTTTACCTACTATTCTTATTTTCTAATCTCTCTTATTCTCTCTCACTCTCTAATATTCTTTGAAGCTATTTCTTACAGACATTTTATCAAACACCTTTCGTACACACAACTTTTCACTTAAATTTTTATAGAACTGGCACCCATGGACATCATCTTTAATGGAGCCAAGTTCGTCCCCAATAACTACATGGCTATTATCAGCAAGGATGATGCTCCATCAGATCTTCATTTTATTCAAGATTTTCTGGCTAACAGTGAGATTGGGTATGCTCTGACTCAGCCACAATTACTCTCAGGAACACAAATACTGGAGTTTTGGAGGACTGGTATTTATGATGATGGTGGTGAAGCTGGGTCCCCAAGTATTATTTTCACAACAGGGGAAGATGAGCATCTGGTTACATTGTCTACTGTTAGACAAGCTCTACATCTGCCAGAAAATTGCACTTTCAATGCTCAGATTGAGGAGCCACTTCTACAAAGTATGATGGCCGATCTTGGCTATGAGAAAGGTTTGTCCAAGTTGGGACAACTAAAGAGGCCATACATTAGAAGGGAGTGGAGTTTTTTCTTTGACTGCATCACCAGAGCTTTTGCCAACAAATGCTCCAACTTTGATGCCATTCCCATTCTGAGTCAGCAAATAGGGTATGCACTTCTAAATCAATCTCACTTTGATTATGCTACTGCTATTCAGGGTTTTTTTGGGGATAGGATGAATGAGGACCCAAATACTGTTTATTTTGCTAGATTTTGTCAACTCATTTATAGTTTTTGTTGTCCTGATTAGCCCCAAAACTTTAGTGAGTCACTTCAACCTTTTAAACTTGCTAAAAGGGCCTTCACAAACTTGTTATCTACTGATAATAAGAAAGAGATACTAAGACCCCTTCAAATTCCTACATCAGTAAAACAATTCTTAGTAAACTCTGAGCCCAACACATACACACCCAAATTTCCTGAAGTTGCACCCTCTCAACCTCCACCAACACAACCTTCCAACTCTTAACTACAGCCTACCATCAGAACCTATTTCCAACCAGCATTATCTTCTCAACCACAACCATCAGCACCTACTACCAAACCAACCTCTGGTACTTCCCAAAAGGTGCCAGTTATAAAATCTGCTACAACATCTAGACCCAAACCTTCAAGAGTAAAATATGTTCCTCAATCTCTACCAAGGAGAAAGAGAAGGCTAATTCTGAAAGATGAATCCAATGAAGATGAGTAGGCACAGGTTCCCACATCAGAATCTGTAGAATTGGAAGCTGAAAAGGAAATTATTCAGAAAGAGGTAATTCCTCAGAAACAGACTGAAGCTGAGGGTTCTGGAATTTTAAAAAGGAAAAGAACTTCAAGTTCTGATGCTGCTCAAGCAACTCCTCCATCATCCAGAAGATCAAAGAAGATGAGTGCAGGTAGGCATATGGTACAACCTCAATCTGAGGATGCTAAAGAAGCTGAGGAAGGGGATCATGAATCTCTGATCTCACAAGAACCAATAGTGATTGAAGCTTTTCCACCTCCACCTCAAGCTGAAGAAACTGTTTAAGATACAGTGATCACACCTCTTGTCTCTCCAATCAAAGAAACATCTACAGTTGAAGATTCAGGATTAAGTCCTGAAATTGACATTCATAGGCTGAACATTCCATTCATCTTGTTTCTGGAAGCACCACAAGGACAAGTGATAACTCCACTTGTTTCTCCATTAAATGCTGAAGTTCCAACTACTCCGATTCTGGATGTGGAAACAGATGAAGTTGTACCAGAATCTCCTTCAGCCACACATACTCTTGTGTTGTCAGAAGATGATGAGTTTCTAGCAAGTTCGGGAGAGTCGGCTCTAGTAAACACTCCAGCTCCAATTCTTGGAAAGGAGGAACTATTGAAATATGTTAAATAAGAAGCTCATGTTCCTTGGGAGGAAACTCACAGAGGAGTTGAATGGACCAAGAAGTGAAATGAATCTGACTTCGTTCCCAGCTCAAAAGTTCTGTCAGATCATATTGCAAAAGCTGATGAGTTGTTGACAAACTTTGACTTCAAAGCTCAACTTAAAGTCACAGCTCTCGGTACTAAAAGTTTTCAAGGTTAACACTCCATTACTCATGCCAAGGTTGATATACTACAGAAAAATGCTGATAACTAGACCTGATGCTCAAGCTAGACAAGAACAGGTTTATCAGACCTATTCATGAAAAAATAGAGGCTATTGAGAAAGTTCAAGAAAAGCAACAGGGCCAACTGAATGAGGTCCTACAGAATCAAGCTTCTCAACAAGCAAAACTCAATGAAATCCAATCTTCAGTGGAACTTCTTCTCTCTCTACTCCTATCAGATGATGCCAAAAAGGGGGAGAAGGTAGTTAAGTCCAAATGCTCTACTATTCAAACACTGAAGAAGAAGGATGATAAAGAAGATGATCAGGGAAACCCTAGCAAGGGCAAAGGTCAAGGTCAAGGGCAAAGCAGCAAAGTTTCTTCACAGAAATAAATCCTGATTCCAGCAAATCTTCTACACAGAAGAATACAAGTTCAGAAGCTGTGAATGCTCAAAATCTGATAGCAAGTTCTGATAATCAAAATCTGATATCAAGTTCTGATGTTCTGATTCAAGCTGAAAGTCAAGACTCTCAGAAGTTTTTACAAACTCTAAAGCTTAAGGGAAGGGAGACTACTGTCTATTATAAGGATCCCAAGATTCAGACACTTGATGAAGATATTGCTAGAAGATTATTTCTCAAATATAATCCTGGAATGGATTTAGAGACTCTAAAGGAGGAAGAAGCTAGATTTACAGCTGAGAAGAAAAATCTTAAATCTAAGGCTTCTAATGCAAAGAAACCTCCAAGGCCTAAGGCAAAAGGCATTGTGATCAAGGAAAGGTCATCTTCTGAGGCTTCAAAGCTCAAGACAAGATCACAAGTCAAAATTGATCCCAAGGA
This sequence comes from Apium graveolens, assembly GCF_009905375.1. Classification (NCBI taxonomy): domain Eukaryota; kingdom Viridiplantae; phylum Streptophyta; class Magnoliopsida; order Apiales; family Apiaceae; genus Apium; species Apium graveolens. The sequence goes on from NC_133652.1 coordinate 112,454,780, forward strand.
AAAAGACAAAGGAAAGAGTGATGAACCAACAAAGAAACAGGCGATGAAGATTCCTCAAATCCTGATGAAACCTATGTGCAAAATAGTTCAGGTTTTTGATGATACAGCTGCTGAAGATGAAACTGTTGAAACTCTGAAAATAAGAAAGATAACAGAAGAATTTAAGACAACTTCTGACATAGCTCAAGTTGTTAAGAGTGAAGAACAAAAAGCTACAGAAGAATCTGCAAATCCTGATCAAGTCATCAAGACATCAACCTCTGAAAGAGCTCAAGTTGATTTGAACAAGATGACAGTTACTGATAAGAAGAAACTCCTATGGAAAAATGTTAAACCATCAGATCCTAAGAAAAGTCAACTGCTATATGATATCATGACTGTTGGATTGAAAGCCAGAGAAGCAAGAGACAGAGCTGGATTAGGTTCTGAAGAAGCCAAAATCAAAACAGGAGTTGAAGTAATTACTAGAGATCCATTTTTATTAACTGACAAACCACTTGAGGAAGTTATACAGAAACACCTTGACAAGGTTATATCTGTTCAAGTGGTACTGGATGCTCATGATAATAGTAATGTCAAGGAAAAACTAATTCTGTTTCTTGAAGATGGAAGAACATACAGAATTTCAAAATCAGATGTGCTGAACAAATCTCTGAAAGAACTTCAATTCTTTCATTATCTTTTGGAGATAAGGTCTGAGATTACCAGCAGATGGTCAAATTTCATCATGAAGATTATAAGGGATAAAGCCAGAATCTCTGGATCAAGGGTTACAGAATTTGTTCCAAAGATAGTTGAAGATGATGGAAGTGAAATTCCAATAAAGAAGAATTCTGCTAAACTTGATGTTATTCTGAAAGAGAAATGTATGTGCTATAATGAAGATTCATCTCATCCAAGGGTAATCAGACTTGGTAATGGATTGGAAAGAAATCACATCTCAGCATTTAGGATGCAATCTACCAGATTGGAAGTTAAGATAAAGAACTGCAACAAGTCAAGGCTAAATTTGCTCAAGTCCTGAGGAATGCAGAAGAGAAGCTGATATCAAACTTTGTCAAGAATTACTTTGGATTCAGATTGACTAAGTATATTTGGTAAAAGCTGCAAGGACTATAAGTTGTAGTTAGTTGTTTAAATAAACTCCTATTGTATTTGTACTTAAATGTTTTTGACATCATCAAATCTATTAACTTGTATATTTTTCATAATTTACAAGTTGGGGGAGATTGTTAGATATATTTGTGATGTCATGTCTAATCTGTTGTGTTTAGTTTCAGAAATTAATATCAGGACTTACTGGAAATCAGAACTTACTAAAGTCAGAACTTATATCAGAACTTAAGGACATCAGGATTTATATCAGGACTTAAGTGTGGCTACTTCAGATAAGGAATGCAGCTGATTTACAGGAGAGGATCTAGACTAAAACAAAAGAAGATATGCATGAAGAGTTGGACAGCTAGAAGACTTGTAGAAGATAATATCAAATTGATATATTTTAGGAGACAAAATTATATTCCATATCAATTAAAAGATATCTTGTAACTGTGTACTATATAAACACAGCTTAGGGTTTACACTATAAGTGTTATCATTCACGAGAACATTATTCATTGTAACCTAGCAGCTCTTAGTGATACTGTTCATCAATAAGAGAATAGTTTAACGTACTTTGTAACAGAGCTTATTATATTGAATAAACTTGATTACTCTTACATACTTGTGTTCTAAATCAATTTGATTGTATAAACACTATATTCAACCCCCTTCTATAGTGTTGTGTGACCTAACATTTCCAATGAGCATTCCAGTGATTATCAAAATAATCTTGCTTCTTCTTAGCATCTAACTCTTTCAGCTTCTGTTGTCTCACATGTATAGGCATATCTTTAGGGAAGAAAAGATCATCCTCAGGATCTATAATAGCTTTAGGAATATTAGCTTCTTCACCATCATTAGATTCTTCAATAGCAACTGGATTTTGCACTAATTGTTGAACTTCATCACCAACTTCAGCATGTAGAATAGAATTAGAAATTGGTGCAGTATATGATCCAGTAGCTTCAGAAGCTTCCACGCCTTCAGCAGTTAACTCCACATCTTCAAGTATTGGAGATAAATGAATTGGAGCTTCGAAATTAACTTCCAGGACCTCAGTTCCTGTAGAATGATGAGGTGATTCTAAAATGGACGAAACTTTATGAATGGACTGTAGTGCTACTACATCTTTAAAAACAACATAGATTTTCCCAGGTGATGGTAAAGTAGAGTAAATGGACTGTTTTTCAACAAAAACAGGGATTGTCTCATGTGGTGGAATAGTAGAATTTATGGACTGCAAGAAAGTATAAGTACTTAGACTTGCAGGGAGATAAATAGCCTTTGGTACTTCAGAGTTCACTTGAGGTTCAACAGACTGTTGTTCAGCATCTGTTTCTTTAGTACTCTGAGCACCTGCAAACATATAGCAAATAAAACTTAATCTCTCAATTTTTTTAAAGTAGTCTCACTACTCCTCATACCACACATCTCATGACTTTTAATAGTCAGAGCTTCCTCACAAGGATTACTAAATATTATCTCTCATCTACCTATCCTTTTGCCAGGAAGGATCTTGCCTCTCTTAAATTTTGTTCTTCTCTCAATCGTTTCTCACATCTCACAGAAAAAGTCTCAGAAAGATTGTCCTACAGATTTAAGAGGTGGCTAAAGAAGGGTCATCTATGGTCATACAACTAGAGGTAATCCTTAAATAAGGTCTGAAAGTAATCATACCAATAAGTTATATCAAAAAAATAAATGATGAAAAGACTGAATCCACAATTAATCTCACAGTTAATACTGTGGTTATGACGGTTGTTGTTCATCAGTAATGAGAACCTCTATTTGAATTGGAGAGGATTTGATCAGGTTACTGTCATGTACCATGATCTCAAACCTTGTTCTTCATGCAAAGACTAACACATGAATGTGTTTATTGAAAGTTATCACAGAGTCTTCAGTAAAAATTGATGAAATCTATGTGTCTCTCTTAGTATCATTAAGATCTACCTCAGCAAGTAGTCTCTAACCAACTAAATATTGTCTCTGAGTGGTGAGCACAATTCAAGAATTATGTAACTTGATTTTTGGCAACATTTGAGAAAAGAATTCAAGTGTTTCAGTTGTGAGAAGAAATTTAAGATATAAGATGTGTTATTTTAAGAATATGAGTGTGAATAACTTTCTTGAATAGAAAAAGAAAGTCTCAAAAGTATGTCTTGAATAGACACTTTAGATAGTCAAGAACACTCACAGATAATAATCCTCATTGGCTAAGATTTAAATCTTTCATAAATTTCTTATTTAACAATAGTTACTTCCTGTAGTGTGCTTAATCTTTACTGAAGTGATCACATGAACTTAAACAAAGATTAGTTTATGCACTATTAAAAACATCTAAAATTAAGCATGCAACACTGATTTGGATATAAACAATTAAAGGCATTCAAGCACACACAAGAAAGTAAACAAGTATTCATTCACATAAAGAGTAAAAGAAGGCAATAAATTTTTCATTAACCATTAATTAATCAAGAAGCAGAGTACAAGATTCCATAGAATTTTAAACATAAAATCATAATACAATCTAACTACTCGGACTTCTTCTGCCTCTTTGCTACTTGCTCCACAATCGTCGCCCTGTGATGATAAATCCTACTCATTGTTCCTGCAAGAGAGATGATATTCTCTTACATCTCAAGAGCTTCAAGTCTCTGCTGCTCAGCCTCTCTGGCTAAGCGCTCTTCCTCAAGAACGGTTTCTATCTGAAAGAACTGGAGATCCAATCATTGGTCACCTGACAACTCCTCATAGATTGATGATGGAACATCATGAGGACTAAAGATTTGATTTTTAATCTTGACTCTACGTCCCCAGGGGTCATAATAGAAATGACCCTTATCGAGCTTAAAAGCAGGATAGTAAGTTCCAGCAAATAGTACGACTGCAAAACCAGCGTTGAGCCATGAACATGTGAGAAAATGAAGAGTTGTGTTCAAGAAGACTTGAAACATGAGTGTTTGAAGTGAAAAAGCAGTGAGAAGTTTTGAGAGTGGAGGGTTTGTATTTATAACAGAGAAGTTAGAAACTGAAGGGATTCTTTGATTAACCATATAATAATTAACCATAATGTGAATACACGATTACACGTATCTAGGTAAACAAAAAGTAATATCTCTCTTCAGATTCCTCTTCCCAATGTAAGTACACAAGTATTACTGGATACTTGCATCAGTAGCTAACCCATTTAAGTAATTAAAAGATATTCCACTAAATCACTTATTAAGTAAAAATACTGCGTACCCATTTATTTTGAAAAGATTCAAAATAATCAATGAAGTATAACAGTCAATCATGGTTTGACCATTATCATTATTTTAATTACAACTATCAGGATTTATTAACTACTGACATAATCTATTAGTCAAAACAAGTTTAACTAATAACATGACATGTACGCATAATCAGTAGTTCAACATGCAGTATCCACATAAGATCATTTAGCATAATTGCATGTTATCATGGTATCAACATTTAGCAAAACAATCAATATCTAACTAGTACTGACATATAATAAGATACCATGCTTCAATAATATCAGCAGTCTTAATTATCAGAGTTTGAGAATTATCCTGATATCATTCCCAATTCATTCACCAATCTTGTGAAAGTAGCTTCATAGAGAGGCTTGGTGAATATATCTACTACTTGCTGATCTGTTGGAACAAAGACCAATTCCACTATACCTACTTCCACATGTTCTCTTATGAAATGGTACCTGATGCTGATGTGTTTTGTTATTGAATACTGCAATGGATTTCTTGTTATTGCAATAGCACTTTGATTATCATAATATATAGGAATATAAGAATAGTCTAACCTATAATCCAGTAGCTGATTCCTCATCCATAGAATCTGAGCACAATAGCTTCCTGCAACAATGTATTCTGCTTCTGCAGTTGATGTGGAAATTGACTTTTGTTTCTTGCTATACCTATTAAGTGGCATTTATGACCACTTAGAACGCTTCGTAAAGGCTCAAATTGGTGTTTTATACTCAAGTTGTTTGTGTTTTAATGTGTTTTTGTAGTGTTTTGTGTTTAAGGGCATAATCGGAAGCAGGGATAGTTTTACATTGTTTTTATGCTAGCAGAGTGTTAGAATGGAGCCTCGATTAAGTTGTACAAGAAACCAGTAAGAGAAGTTCAGAGAAATAAGAAAAATCAGTCATTTCCAGAAGACCAGGGCGGCCGCGCTATGCTTGGGAGCGGCCGCGCCATACTCAGAGCGGCCGCGCCAGTTCTGGGGGCGGTCATGCTAGGTCATTTTCCAGAATTCTAATTCTTCTTTAATTTTGGGAGTTTATGCCCAGCTCAATTCTGAAGCCTATATAACTCTTAAAAAAGACATTTTTCAAAACAAGAGCAAGGAGATAACGGCGAGAAGACCTAATAGCACAAATCAACGAAGGAGAAGAAGATCTACTTTTAACTTGTGATTCTATGCTTAAGTTGTAATCTCGGATGCTCATTTTCTTTATTGTTTGAACCTATTACTCTTGTTAACTTACTTTGATTATTTATTCAGTTTATAAAGACTTAGTTTATTTATCATGCTTTCATCGGAACCCACGGTGATGATGAGTTCGGTCATGAACTAATCATTATCGTGGGGTTTCAACAGATTTACTTATGGAATTCAATAGTTAATTTATTTCGATACCTAAGTATGTGGTGATTGTATGATATCCTAGTATTGGTTGTGCTTATTCGTCTTATGAGTATCGCAAAATTATAAGATAGTTTGTTAATCTCTATTGAAGCGACAGTGTATATAGAGGTTTAGAACTAACTATGCTAGCATAGGTTCATGTATTTATTATTAATGATTCGTAGGTAATATTAACTATCTTACTTGCCCTATATGATCACGATAGTTAACTTGCGCATTAAACCTTTATATTGTAAAATTCTATAGACATACAAGGTCTCAATATAATTGGTGTCTATTCAGCTTCTATATCTTTTGTGGATGTCTGGTAGTAGGGTATTCGTACAACGAAAGTTGGCATTTACTAGTTTCGTGTTATCTGATTAGTTGTCATCACCATTGCATGCTAAGGTTAAGAACAATGACTTTGAATGAAGTATTTAATAAAGTTAGAATCCCATGTTTGTCTCATATAGTTAATTCAACCTTTTAATCTCTTAGTTATTACATATTAGTTAAATCGTAGTTATAAAACATTTCAAATTGTTACTTGTCTTAGCATTGAACGATAATCATACATTGATGCATAGGTGCACATTCTGAATTTAACCTAAACCATTCTATGTGGGAACGAACTAGAAAATATTCTATATTACTTGCGAACGCGTATACTTATGTGTAATTTTAGTGCGTGTTTTCTTCCTAACAAGTTTTTGGCGCCGCTGCCGGGAACTTGGTGTTAATTTATAGTTTATGTGCTTATCATCAGTGGTCGTTAAAATTCACTGACTCAGATATTTTACTTACTTATTTGCTTGTTTGTGTTCCAGATACTTTAGAGAGCGTTTATGCTAACACGTTCTCGATCTCGTAAGAGAACACTGGATAAAGCGGAGGAAGAAGTCGAAGTCGTTGAAGAAGTGTTTGTACAAGTTGAGAAAGTTGAAGATGAGGCGATCATTGCAATGGAAGAACCAGTAGCAAATTTGAAAGCTTTGATGGATTTTTCTCAAACGAAGATTAATGACATTCAGTCTAGTATTGGCAGAACAGCCATCGTGGCTAATACTTTTGAAATTAAATCTAGCACGATTCAGATGGTGCAGAATTCAGTCCAGTTTGAGGAATCTCTAACGAAAGATCCCAATACTCACATTAGGGATTTCATCGAGATCTGCAACACCTTCCAGTTCAAAGGAGTTTCTAAAGATGCTGTTAAACTGAGGTTGTTCCCATTCTCTCTAAGGGACAAGGCTAGAGCTGGTTATATTCTCTACCAGCTGGTTCTATCACTACTTGGGAAGATCTTGCTCAGAAGTTTCTCACTAAATTCTTCCCTATGGCAAAGACAGTAGCAATCAGAAATGCTCTTACTCAACTTGCGCAACAATCATGAGACTCTTTATGTGAAGCTTGGGAGCGCTATAAGGAGATGCTTAGGAGGTGTCCTCATCATGGGATGCCTGACTGGATAATTATCAATTGCTTTTATAATGGCTTGGGAGCACAGTCTAGACCCATGCTCGATGCAGCATCAGGTGGAGTCTTATGGGCTCAGAGCTATGATAAAGCTTATGAATTGATTGAACTGATGGTTGCTAATGAATACCAGAATCCAACTCAGAGACTACCTCAAGACAAGGTAGCAAGAATTCTAGAGGTGGATACAGCTACTGCTATAGCTGATCAGCTTAAGGCTTTAACGATGAAGGTGGATTCTTTGGCTAATTATGGAGTTAGTTAGATCACAAGTGTTTGTGAGCTTTGTGCTGGTACGCATGAGACGGAGCAGTGTGCTATATCTAGTGAATTAGCTCAGTTTATGAGCAACTTTCAGAGGTCACAACAACCAGTTCTATCCACTTTTCCTAACAACCGCAATCATCCTAACTTCAGTTGGAGCAACAATCAGAATACGGTGCAACAGCCTTATCAGTAGTATGCAGCAGAGCAATTTAACTCTCCTGGTTTTCAACAACCGCAATATGCACCAAGACAACAACACCAACTTCAACAGCTACCACATGGAGGTACAAGTCAATCTAATGAAAAATCTGAATTTGAGGAGTTGAGCCTCATGTGCAAGAGCCAAACAGTTTCTATTATGACCTTGGAGAATCAAATTGGGCAGATTGCCAATGCCTTGCTGAATAGACAACCTGGTGCACTCCTTAGTGACACAAAAGTTCCAGGAAAGAAGGAAGCAAAAGAACAGGTCAAGGCAATTACATTGAGGTCTGGAAAGGTTGCGAATCCTGAAAAATCTCAAGTTTCAGAATCTGAAGTTGTGGCTGAAGAAGATGTGCAGAAGGAAACAGAAGTGGACTTAAGAAAGAAAACTATGGAACACACTCCCCTGAGGGTAATACAGGGGAGAAACTGATCTATCCTCCACCTCCTTTTCCTAAGAAGCTGCAAAAGCAAAAGTTGGATAAGCAATTTGGTAAGTTTCTGGAGGTGTTCAAGAAACTTCATATCAACATACCTTTTGCTAAAACTCTTGAACAGATGCCTAGCTATGCAAAGTTTATGAAAGGTATTCTATGGGTTCTGTCAGCTGGGTATTGCTTTATTATTAATTATATGTGATTATTGGTGTTCGATAATCATTTATGTAATTAGTTGTGAAGCTGTGTTGTTTTGTTTTTATATTTAAAGGTGATTTTATTCAAGATTTATTTTCATAAATACTTGGATTATCTCTAAAATCATTTTTATCATTTTATCATTTTATATATTATTTTTAGGATTTTATAAAATTTATAAATCAATATTTTATTGAGTAATTATCTTTAAATGATTTTTTTATTTCATTTAATTGTAAAATCAGTATTAAATTCCAGAATTCTTCAAAAATTATTAAACTCATATTTTATTAAGTTCGGAATATTCCGAGAATTTTAAAATTATTTTGGTAAATTTTGGAATTATATTTACCCGTAATTGGTTCGTTAAAATTGTTATTTACGGGTATAAAGTGCGATTAAAAAACGAGTTAAAAATTATGAAAAATTTATATTTAGTAACACTGAATTATTTATGATATTTTAAAACTGTTTTGGTAAATTACGGGATTAATTTTACCCATAGTTATTCGTTAGATTGATAAAATCTGGGCGTATTCGGGATGATTAAAAACAGATGAGCAACAAATAGATAATTACAATTATTCTTATCCTCACCCCTCTTCAATCTCCAATCTCTCTCATCTCGATTTCTCTCTACGGAGTACTTGGATAAGTTTTTTATTGTATTTATTGATGACATCCTCATTTACTGAAATACTAAAGACGACTATGCTGAATACCTGCCTTACAGAGGCTGAGAGAAGTAATTGTATGCTAACTTTTCGAAGTGTGAATTTTGGTTGGATGAAGTCCAATTCTTGGGTCATGTAGTATGAAAGGATGGTATTAAGGTGGACCCTATAAAAATTGAGGCTGTATCCAAGTGGGAACAACCAAAAACCCTGACGGAAGTTAGAAGTTTTCTTGGACTGGTAGGTTATTACCGAAGATTTGTTAAGGACTTTGCTAAGATTGCGACTCCATTAACCAGGATGACCAGGAAGAATGAAAAGTTTATCTGAACAGAGAAATGTGATGAAAGCTTCCAAGAATTGAAGAAGATATTAGTAACAGCTCCAGTGCTAGCATTGCTAGATGAGACGAGAAATTTTGTAATCTACAGTGATGCTTCTTTGAAAGGTCTGGGCTGTGTGTTGATGTAACATGATAAAGTTATTGCCTATGCATCCAGACAGTTAAAACCTCATGAGCAAAAGTATCCAGTGCATGATTTGGAAATAGCAGTAATCGTGTTCGCATTGAAGCTGTGGAGACATTACTTGTACGGAAAAAAGTGCGAGATCTATACGGATCATAAGCGCTTAAAGTATATATTTACCCAGAAGGATCTAAACATGAGACAACGGAGATGGCTAGAACTGATTAAGGATTACAATTGTTCCATTAACTACCACCCAGGAAAAGCTAATGTAGTGGCAGATGCTCCGAGCAGGAAGGAAAGATTTAATGAGTTCAAAATTGCTGAGAAATTAGCAAAAGAATTGAAAAAGTTGGAAATCGAAGTTCGAACGCTAGAAGGTAATTAGAGCAATTGTATGAGATTACTCTTCAGCCAGAATTGATGGACAGGATTAAGAAGTGTCTGGAAGAAATAATGGATCAAGGACTAGATAGTTTGACTGGAGAAGAACTTTATACGCAAAAGTACAACAAATGTATGTTTAGGTTTTCCTCAAAAATATGGATCCCCGATGTGACTGAGTTGAAGAATAAAATTTTGCAAGAAGCCCATAATTCTAGGTTTTTAATTCACCCGGGAAGCACTAAGATGTATCAAGATTTGAAGAAGAACTTCTGGTGGCCAGAAATGAAGAAGGAAATTGCAAATTGGGTTAGCAAATGCTATGTATGCCAGACAATAAAGGTAGAACATCAAAGACCAAGTGGATTGTTACAACCTTTGGAGATTCCACAGTGGAAGTGGGAAGAAATTATGATGGATTTGATAAAAGGACTACCAAAGAAGAAGTCGAACCATGATGTTATTTGGGTAATCATTGACAGATTGACTAAGTCAGCACATTTCCATTATCAACGAGAGATATTCTTTGGAAAAGTTAGTTAAAATGTATCTGGATGAAATAGTAACCAAGCATGCCAATGTCCATTGTGTCAGACCGGGACTCAAGATTCAACTCAAGATTTTGGACCAAGTTTCAAGAGCCTCTTGGAACTAAGCTAAAAATGAGTACCGCCTACCATCCCCAGAAAGATGGCCAGAGTGAAAGGATGATTCAGACAATAGAAGATATGTTAAGGGTTTGTGCTTTGGACTTTAAAGGAAACTAGGATGATCACCTGGCGTTAATTGAGTTCTCCTATAATAACACCTATCATGCCAGTATAGGAATGCCTCCCTACGAAGCTTTGTATAGACGTAAGTGTAGGTTCCCACTCTATTGGGATGAAGTAGGAGAAAAGAAGTTCTTAGGCCCTGAATTGGTTCAACAGACCAAGGACGCAGTTATGTTGATTCGAAAAAGATTAGAAGCAGCTCAAGATAGACTGAAAAAGAATGCTGACCTACATCGAAAGGATATGGAAATGGAAATAGGATCATTGATATTACTGAAAGTGTCGCCTTGGAAAGGATTGGTTAGATTTGGACAGCAAGGCAAGCTGAGTCCTAGGTATATTGGACCATTTGAAGTATTGAGGAAAGTAGGTAAAGTTGCCTATGAGTTGGCATTGCCACCGCAGTTGCAACATATCCATAATATGTTCCATGTGTCTATGGTGAAGTGGTACATCCCCGATTCGAATCAAGTCATTGAGTATGAGCCAATCGAGCTATAGGCAGATTTATCCTACGTGGAACGACCGATTCAGATCCTAGATCATAAAGAACGGGTCCTTAGAAATAAGTCTATTCCCATAGTTAAAGTACTGTGGAGGAATCCTCGAGTGGAAGAGTCCACTTGGGAGTTAGAGTCAGATATGCTTGACAAATATCCTCATTTGTTTAGTAAGATCAGATTCTGAGGATAGATCTTTTTAAGGGGGGAAGGATATAATGACTCGTATATTTTTGCATTATTTAAACGTGTAATTATTGAGTAATTAAAATAAATAAGATATGTGTATGGGTTCTATCAGCTAGAGATGGCAAATTAATCTGATCTGACGGATATCCGATCCGAAATCCCAAATTTTGGATAATCCGAACCCGTTTTTTGGATATGGATTTGATTTTTGTACCCGAAATTTTTTGGATTTTGATTTGGATATTGACATATCTGATCCGATATCTGATCCGATACCCGAAACCCGATCCGAAACCGAAACCCGATAAAATACCCGAATATATATATATATATATATTTATGCATAATTAAATAAATAAATATTTTTAAATTATAAAATACATTTATCATTTTTTATTTTAATAAACTAATAAGCCCAATTGACCCAAACAAAAGCATAAGTACAACAAAACATTCTTTAACACAGTTATAGAGTTAGAATAAAAAGTTGTGGCTCAAGCTAGGGTTACTCATTCGCCGGAAGCCGCAACAGCATATATGCATCACGATAAGGCTATATTCATCACGATAAGACACAAGGTAGGAGCCAAGAATCCTCATTCAATAATTGTCAATTTGTCAGTTTCGTCAGTTTCGTGTTGCGTGTTGTGATTTTACAAGGATGAGAGACCTTTGATGCTTCCAATTTATTATGCTATTGTCAATTTGTAGTATGAACTATTGGTTCTTCTTTTATAAATAATGCTAGATTTATTTCATTTTCGTTGTTGGACTTGGATTGATTTGATATATATGTTCATTGTTCAGTAAGCTTATCTCTTATAAATTGGGATTTTAATTTTCGGGTTTTCGGATTTCGGATATCAGATTTCGGTTATTGGGTATATTAAAATTCAATCTGTAATATCGGGTTTCGGGTATATCCGAACCCGATCTGAAATCCGTTGGATCGGATTTGGATACGAATTTTCGGGTAATTTTCGGGTTTGGATCGGGTTCGGGTATAACCAAAAATTTTGGGTTTGAATTTGGATATAGCCATACCCAATCCAATCCGACCCGATTGCCATTCCTACTGTCAGTCGGGTATTGCTTTATTATTAATTATATGTGATTATTGGTGTTCGAGAATCATTTGTGTAATTAATTGTGAAGCTGTGTTGTTTTGTTTTTATATTTAAAGGTGATTTTATTCAATAATTATTTTCATAAATACTTGGATTATCTCTAAAATCATTTTTATTATTTTATATTTTTATTTTATATTTTTAGAATTTTATAAAATTTAGAAATCAATATTTTATTGATTATTTATCTTTAAATGATTTTTTGATTTCATTTAATTATAAAATCAGTATTTAATTCCAGAATTTTTCAAAAATTATGAAACTCATATTTTATTAAGTTCAGAATATTTCAAGAATTTTAAATTATTTTGGTAAGTTTCGGAATTATATTTACCCGTAATTGGTTTGTTAAAATTGTTATTTACGGGTATAAAGTGCGATTAAAAAACGAGTTAAAAATTATGAAAAATTTATATTTAGTAACACTGAATTATTTATGATATTTTAAAACTGTTTTGGTAAATTACGGGATTAATTTTACCCATAGTTATTCGTTAGATTGATAAAATCTGGGCGTATTCGGGATGATTAAAAACAGATGAGCAACAAATAGATAATTACAATTATTCTTATCCTCACCCCTCTTCAATCTCCAATCTCTCTCATCTCGATTTCTCTCTACGGAGTACTTGGATAAGTTTTTTATTGTATTTATTGATGACATCCTCATTTACTGAAATACTAAAGACGACTATGCTGAATACCTGCCTTACAGAGGCTGAGAGAAGTAATTGTATGCTAACTTTTCGAAGTGTGAATTTTGGTTGGATGAAGTCCAATTCTTGGGTCATGTAGTATGAAAGGATGGTATTAAGGTGGACCCTATAAAAATTGAGGCTGTATCCAAGTGGGAACAACCAAAAACCCTGACGGAAGTTAGAAGTTTTCTTGGACTGGTAGGTTATTACCGAAGATTTGTTAAGGACTTTGCTAAGATTGCGACTCCATTAACCAGGATGACCAGGAAGAATGAAAAGTTTATCTGAACAGAGAAATGTGATGAAAGCTTCCAAGAATTGAAGAAGATATTAGTAACAGCTCCAGTGCTAGCATTGCTAGATGAGACGAGAAATTTTGTAATCTACAGTGATGCTTCTTTGAAAGGTCTGGGCTGTGTGTTGATGTAACATGATAAAGTTATTGCCTATGCATCCAGACAGTTAAAACCTCATGAGCAAAAGTATCCAGTGCATGATTTGGAAATAGCAGTAATCGTGTTCGCATTGAAGCTGTGGAGACATTACTTGTACGGAAAAAAGTGCGAGATCTATACGGATCATAAGCGCTTAAAGTATATATTTACCCAGAAGGATCTAAACATGAGACAACGGAGATGGCTAGAACTGATTAAGGATTACAATTGTTCCATTAACTACCACCCAGGAAAAGCTAATGTAGTGGCAGATGCTCCGAGCAGGAAGGAAAGATTTAATGAGTTCAAAATTGCTGAGAAATTAGCAAAAGAATTGAAAAAGTTGGAAATCGAAGTTCGAACGCTAGAAGGTAATTAGAGCAATTGTATGAGATTACTCTTCAGCCAGAATTGATGGACAGGATTAAGAAGTGTCTGGAAGAAATAATGGATCAAGGACTAGATAGTTTGACTGGAGAAGAACTTTATACGCAAAAGTACAACAAATGTATGTTTAGGTTTTCCTCAAAAATATGGATCCCCGATGTGACTGAGTTGAAGAATAAAATTTTGCAAGAAGCCCATAATTCTAGGTTTTTAATTCACCCGGGAAGCACTAAGATGTATCAAGATTTGAAGAAGAACTTCTGGTGGCCAGAAATGAAGAAGGAAATTGCAAATTGGGTTAGCAAATGCTATGTATGCCAGACAATAAAGGTAGAACATCAAAGACCAAGTGGATTGTTACAACCTTTGGAGATTCCACAGTGGAAGTGGGAAGAAATTATGATGGATTTGATAAAAGGACTACCAAAGAAGAAGTCGAACCATGATGTTATTTGGGTAATCATTGACAGATTGACTAAGTCAGCACATTTCCATTATCAACGAGAGATATTCTTTGGAAAAGTTAGTTAAAATGTATCTGGATGAAATAGTAACCAAGCATGCCAATGTCCATTGTGTCAGACCGGGACTCAAGATTCAACTCAAGATTTTGGACCAAGTTTCAAGAGCCTCTTGGAACTAAGCTAAAAATGAGTACCGCCTACCATCCCCAGAAAGATGGCCAGAGTGAAAGGATGATTCAGACAATAGAAGATATGTTAAGGGTTTGTGCTTTGGACTTTAAAGGAAACTAGGATGATCACCTGGCGTTAATTGAGTTCTCCTATAATAACACCTATCATGCCAGTATAGGAATGCCTCCCTACGAAGCTTTGTATAGACGTAAGTGTAGGTTCCCACTCTATTGGGATGAAGTAGGAGAAAAGAAGTTCTTAGGCCCTGAATTGGTTCAACAGACCAAGGACGCAGTTATGTTGATTCGAAAAAGATTAGAAGCAGCTCAAGATAGACTGAAAAAGAATGCTGACCTACATCGAAAGGATATGGAAATGGAAATAGGATCATTGATATTACTGAAAGTGTCGCCTTGGAAAGGATTGGTTAGATTTGGACAGTAAGGCAAGCTGAGTCCTAGGTATATTGGACCATTTGAAGTATTGAGGAAAGTAGGTAAAGTTGCCTATGAGTTGGCATTGCCACCGCAGTTGCAACATATCCATAATATGTTCCATGTGTCTATGGTGAAGTGGTACATCCCCGATTCGAATCAAGTCATTGAGTATGAGCCAATCGAGCTATAGGCAGATTTATCCTACGTGGAACGACCGATTCAGATCCTAGATCATAAAGAACGGGTCCTTAGAAATAAGTCTATTCCCATAGTTAAAGTACTGTGGAGGAATCCTCGAGTGGAAGAGTCCACTTGGGAGTTAGAGTCAGATATGCTTGACAAATATCCTCATTTGTTTAGTAAGATCAGATTCTGAGGATAGATCTTTTTAAGGGGGGAAGGATATAATGACTCGTATATTTTTGCATTATTTAAACGTGTAATTATTGAGTAATTAAAATAAATAAGATATGTGTATGGGTTCTATCAGCTAGAGATGGCAAATTAATCCGATCTGACGGATATCCGATCCGAAATCCCAAATTTTGGATAATCCGAACCCGTTTTTTGGATATGGATTTGATTTTTGTACCCGAAATTTTTTGGATTTTGATTTGGATATTGACATATCTGATCCGATATCTGATCCGATACCCGAAACCCGATCCGAAACCGAAACCCGATAAAATACCCGAATATATATATATATATATATATTTATGCATAATTAAATAAATAAATATTTTTAAATTATAAAATACATTTATCATTTTTTATTTTAATAAACTAATAAGCCCAATTGACCCAAACAAAAGCATAAGTACAACAAAACATTCTTTAACACAGTTATAGAGTTAGAATAAAAAGTTGTGGCTCAAGCTAGGGTTACTCATTCGCCGGAAGCCGCAACAGCATATATGCATCACGATAAGGCTATATTCATCACGATAAGACACAAGGTAGGAGCCAAGAATCCTCATTCAATAATTGTCAATTTGTC
This sequence comes from Apium graveolens, assembly GCF_009905375.1. Classification (NCBI taxonomy): domain Eukaryota; kingdom Viridiplantae; phylum Streptophyta; class Magnoliopsida; order Apiales; family Apiaceae; genus Apium; species Apium graveolens. The sequence goes on from NC_133652.1 coordinate 112,470,824, forward strand.
AGTTTCGTCAGTTTCGTGTTGCGTGTTGTGATTTTACAAGGATGAGAGACCTTTGATGCTTCCAATTTATTATGCTATTGTCAATTTGTAGTATGAACTATTGGTTCTTCTTTTATAAATAATGCTAGATTTATTTCATTTTCGTTGTTGGACTTGGATTGATTTGATATATATGTTCATTGTTCAGTAAGCTTATCTCTTATAAATTGGGATTTTAATTTTCGGGTTTTCGGATTTCGGATATCAGATTTCGGTTATTGGGTATATTAAAATTCAATCTGTAATATCGGGTTTCGGGTATATCCGAACCCGATCTGAAATCCGTTGGATCGGATTTGGATACGAATTTTCGGGTAATTTTCGGGTTTGGATCGGGTTCGGGTATAACCAAAAATTTTGGGTTTGAATTTGGATATAGCCATACCCAATCCAATCCGACCCGATTGCCATTCCTACTGTCAGTCGGGTATTGCTTTATTATTAATTATATGTGATTATTGGTGTTCGAGAATCATTTGTGTAATTAATTGTGAAGCTGTGTTGTTTTGTTTTTATATTTAAAGGTGATTTTATTCAATAATTATTTTCATAAATACTTGGATTATCTCTAAAATCATTTTTATTATTTTATATTTTTATTTTATATTTTTAGAATTTTATAAAATTTAGAAATCAATATTTTATTGATTATTTATCTTTAAATGATTTTTTGATTTCATTTAATTATAAAATCAGTATTTAATTCCAGAATTTTTCAAAAATTATGAAACTCATATTTTATTAAGTTCAGAATATTTCAAGAATTTTAAATTATTTTGGTAAGTTTCGGAATTATATTTACCCGTAATTGGTTTGTTAAAATTGTTAATTACGGGTATAAAGTGCGATTCAAAATTGAGTTGAAAATTATGAAAAAATTATTTTTAGTAACTTTGAATTATTTATGATATTTTAAAACTATTTTGGTAAATTACAGGATTAATTTTACCCGTAGTTATTCGTTAGATTGATAAAATCCGGTGCGTATTCGGGATGATTAACAATAGATGAACAGCAAATAGATAATTACAATTATTCTTATCCTCACCCCTCATCAATCTCCAGTCTCTCTCATCTCGATTTCTCTCTCTCAACAAATCTCTCTAATTCTCTCCCTCCTCCTTAATCTCTCTTCTCTTTTTCGTTCTTTTCTTCTATTCTCCCCGTATTCCCCCCCCCCCGCGAGCCTCCCTTGTTGCCCCCGTTTTCTTCCCTATTCTCGGCTTGCCGCCGCAGTTCTGTTTCGAGATAGTTCCGATGATTTTTGCGGTTCGTTTATGTTGTTGGTGCATATATATACATGTGTATGTATTTATATGTTCCTGTGTATGTTATGTTGGATTGTTTCTGTGTTTTGATTTTTCCGGTTTCCACCGAATTTTTCGTCGAGGCGACCCCCCGGTATCGCAGCGCGTAGGCGCGTAGTTGTCTACGTTGGTTTCCGGATTTGGGTTGTTTAATTCGAATTGAATTGTTGGTTTTGAAAATAATATTTATTTTAAATTATTTTATTTTCTGCAAGAAAATAGTTTGATTAAAATATAGGAAAAAAAATAATGCTATAGATATATTTGTGCGAAAAATATTATTTTTAATTGGTAAAATTTGCGTAGGTTGTCTGATATACGAAAACCTGTGAATTTTACCGTAGTAGGCGATGAGCCTCGGCGAGCCGACAGTGGACTATGATGAATATTTCTGAGTTCTACGAATAAAAAGATAAAAATACGAATAATAATTAATAATTGATTTTGAATTGGTGTTTGGGAATTTGTGAAATTGCGATTGTTGTTGTTGGTTGACATCGAATTGCTTCGACGGGCTAGTCCGATAAATAAAGGAAACGCTGCCCGATTTCTGAGAAATCAATCACGGAAATACGAGGGCGTATCCAGTAATTATCGGGACGTCGAAGCGAATATATATAAATATTTTATACGAAACCTGATTGTGTGTTATGGTGAAATACTTTACCAAAAACCAATAACCCTAGTTCCAAAAATGACAGGTATATGTATTTTCTGAAAATGAATACCAAACCGACTTTCAAGAACATGAACCCTAATTGATATGTGTATTACATTAATGCGTATGTTACAAGTCAGGTTTTATTAACGTACAGGTAGATTGTTAGCGAGGATATGTCGACCATTTTTGGACGTCTAATTTAGGGTATTTCGGTTCTGTAGGTTCCAATTGAAATCCCAAGCATCCCAGTCGGTGCAAAGCTAGCCAGTAATAGCTGTTAAAGTATATTGAGGCAAGTACCCCTGACCATATCTTTATGGTTCAGTAATATATGAATAACTGTTCATTTAAATTACGTAATGGAATAGAACATTTTAAGTTATGTATCCCCTGTGTTTCAAAATGATTTCTTAACTTATATTTTGGGGGAAAGTAACTTCAGAAAATGCCTATCTATAAATTGCGAATAAAATTTGAAAAGGGTTTTTGAAAGGTGTGTTGTGATAAAACTGTTTAAAAGAGATAGGTAAGTGGTTTGAAAACTGGATAAAATAGATCAGATAATTGGATGAGCGTGCGCGAGGGCCCGTAACGACCAGGAAGATAGCGTAAGAGGCTAAGTTAGTTGCACACCCTGTTTAAACCACTTAGTCTAGCGTGACAGAGACCTAGCTAGTCTCTGAGTTCCGGAAGAGTTTCATGGGATTGCAGATGGAGCCATCCTATGGAGATAGCCTGATCATCTGTCTCATCAGGGATCATCCAATACATACATATTTGAGTGAGATGATTTTGTGGTTCCCGTAACGGAACAAATGATTTTGGGTCCCCGTAACGGGATAAATGGTTTTATGGTTCCTATAATGGAATAAAATATTTGGAAATGAAAATAACATGCTAAAATTGAACTATGCTATTCATACAGCACACAACTGATATTATGATTTTGTGGAGCATATTAGTTATTGATATCCAGTTCACATCTGTTTTACTTGTTTTATAAACAAGTTATGATTTCTGTTCATAAAATTGTTTATCATAAACTTTGTTGCTCGTTATTCATATAGTGGTACTGCTGAGCGATTGATCGCTCACTCTTGCAAAATATTTTGTATATTCTTTTATTGCAGATGCCTAGGAGATCCTTCTATCATAGGCAGGGCCAGAGTCCAGTTCTTCATGTATTGAGCTCCATTGAGTGTGTTATATAAGACCAGGCGTGGTCTGTGAGTTGTTGTAGAAAGTTAGATATGTCAGGTTGTTTTCAATAAGTTGGTTTGTATTAAGTGTGTAACCTAAATTATACTTGAACCTGGAAAAGATCTTGTGAAGGGGTTATTTATATTAAAATAAAAGTGAGTTAATTGTATTATATATGTAGTTTGGTATTGTTAGTGACGTCAATTCCTAACCCCGGGGTTGAGGCCGTCACATATTCTCTCTAGGAAAGTGAAGCTCGATGACTTAGAGATCGTTGCTCTCACGGAGGAATGCAGTGCTGTGCTGCAACAGAAGTTGCCTCCGAAGCTTAAAGATCCTAGAAGCTTCACTATTCCTTATAACCATCGGAAACTTGTCATTTGACAAGTGTTTATGTGATTTGGGAGCTAGCATCAATTTAATGCCTTTGTCTATCTTCAAGAAGTTGGATTTACCTGATCCAAAGCCTACATTTATGTCCTTGCAGTTGGCCGATTGTTCTATTACATATCCATGAGGCATTGTGGAAGATGTCTTGGTCAAGGTGGACAAACTCATCTTTCCTACTGACTTTGTAATTCTTAATTTCGAGGAGGATAAAAAGATTCCCATAATCTTGCGAAGACCATTCTTGGCTACTGGCTGAACCTTGATTGATGTGCAGAAGGTAAGCTCACTATGCGAGTACTGGATCAGGATGTGACCTTTAATGTTTTCAATGCCATGAAATTCCCTACTGATAAAGAGAAGTGCTTAAAGGTGGAATTGGTCGATTCTATGGTGACTTCAGAATTTGATCAATTGTTAAGGTCTGATGCCTTAGAGAAAGCCTTGATGGGAGATTCAGATAGTGAAGATGATGAAGGTAATTAGCAGTTGTAGTATTTGAATGCTTCTCCTTGGAAGCGAAGGCTGGATATGACTTTTAAATCTCTTGGATTTTCAGAACTCAAAAATGTTGAGGGGCGTCTCAAGCCATCTATTGAGGAAGTTCCTACACTCGAGCTTAAACCTTTTCCTGAACACTTGAGGAATGCTTTTTAGGTGATGCATCTACTTTGCCTGTTATTATTGCATCTGACCTTTCAGGTAGTGATGAGGAAAATCTCTTGAGAATTCTGAGAGAGTTCAAGTCGTCAATTGGATGGACTATAGCAGAAATTAAGGGAATCAGCCCTTCTTATTGCAGGCACAAAATTCTGCTAGAGGAAGGAAGCAAGCCAATTATTGAGAAACTGAGAAGGATAAATCCGATCATGAAGGAGCTTGTGAAGAAGGAAATTCTGAAGTGGCTAGATGCAGGGATCATCTACCCTATTTCTGATAGTTCTTGGGTAAGACCAGTTCAGTGTGTGCCGAAGAAAGGAGGTATCACTGTGGTTGCTAATGAAAATAATGAGCTTATTCCTACTCGAACAATCACGGGGTGGAGAGTTTGCATGGATTATAGGAAGCTGAACAAGGCCACAAGGAAGGATCACTTTTCTCTTCCTTTTATTGATCAGATGTTTGACATGTTGGCTAGACATGAGTAATACTGTCTTCTGGATGGCTATTCGGGTTATAATCAAATTTACATCGCCCCAGATGATCGGGAAAAGACTACCTTTACTTGTCCATTTGGTACTTTTGCCTTTAGAAGAGTTTCTTTTGGGTTATGTGGTGCACCTACCACATTTCAGAGATGCATGATGGCTATCTTCTCAGATATGATTGGTCAGAATGTGGAGGTGTTCATGGATGATTTTTCTGTGTTCGGGGATTCTTTCGGCGAGTGCTTGCAAAATCTAGGCGCAGTTCTTAAATGGTGTGTTGAGACCAATCGGGTTCTCAACTGGGAGAAAAGTCACTTTATGGTGTAACAGGGCATCATTCTTGGGAACAAGGTCTAGTAAAGGTCTAGAGGTGGACAAAGCCAAGGTAGGGGTTTTTGAAAACCTTCCTCCACTAATTTCTCTTAAGGGAGTCTGCAGCTTTCTTGGTCATGCGGGTTTCTATCGGCGGTTCATCAAGGATTTCTCTAAAATCTCTTAACCATTGTGTAATCTATTAGAGAAAGATGTCCCTTTCAAGTTTGATGATGAGTGTCTAGCTGCATTCGAAAGCTTAAAGAAGAGCTTGATCACGACACCTGTCATAACTACACCTGATTGAAATGAGCCTTTTGAAATGATGTGCGATGTGAGTGACTATACAGTTGGAGAGGTTCTTGGGCAAATGAAGAATAATATATTTCATGTGGTCTACTATGCTAGTAAGACCCTCAATGGTGCTCAACTAAAATACACAACTACTGAGAATGAACTCTTAGCCATTGTTTACAGTTTTGAGAAGTTTCGATCTTATTTTCTTGGGACTAAGGTGACAGTTTTCACTGATCACGCTGATATTCGTTATCTTGTCTCGAAGAAGGACTCGAAGCCTAGATTTATTCGATGGGTTCTTACTTCAGTAGTTTGAGTTGGAGATCAAGAATTGAAAAGGTACTGAGAATCAAATTGCTGATCATCTCTCTCGTTTAGAAGATCCAAGTACAGCTTCACATGATAAGACATTGATAAATGAGTCTTTTCCCAATGAGCAGTTGTTTGGGGTACAAGAAGAAGAACCGTGGTTCGCTGACATTGTGAACTATCTTGTGAGCAACATTATGCCTCCAGACTTGACTTCTGCTCAAAGGATGAAGTTTCTTCACGATTTGAAGTGGTACATGTGGGATGAGCCATATTTGTTTCAGCAAGGAGCTGACCAAATCATCAGGAGATGTATTCCGTACAGCGAGACGGGGGGTATCTTACGAGACTATCATTCAACTATTTATGGAGGCCACTATGATGGAGAAAAGACAATAGCTCGTATCCTTCAAGCAGGATTCTTCCGGCCTACATTGTTTAAGGATGCGCATCGGTTTGTTTTAAAGTGTGATCGCTGTCCGCGTGTTGGTAATATGTCAAAATGGGTGGAAGTCAAGGATTTTCCAATGAATGATGTGAAGGTAGTGCTTAATTTTCTTCACAAGAAGGTATTCACAAGATTTGGAACTCCAAGAGTCATAATCAGTGATGAGGGATCACACTTCTGCTATCGTAAGCTCACTGCTATGATGTAAAGATATAATGTGAATCATCGCATTGCTACAACCTACCATCCCCAGACTAATGGCCAAACTGAGGTGTCTAACAGAGAGATCAAACATATTCTAGAAAAAGTTGTATCTCCATCGAGAAAGGATTGGTCTTTGAAGCTGGATGAAGCTGTTTGGGCGTATCGTACAGCATTCAAGACTTCGATAGGCATGTCACCGTTTCAATTGGTTTATGGTAATGGATGTCATTTGCCTGTAGAGATAGAGCACAAGGCATATTGGGCTTTGAAGAAAATGAATCTTGATATGGATGTAGTTGGTAAGAAAAGGATGCTTCAATTAAATAAACTCGACGAGTTTCGACTTCAAGTGTATGAGAACAAAAAAATATCTAAGGAAAAAGTTAAAAGGTGGCACGATAGGGGTCTAGTGCTCAAATCATTTATGCCAGGGCAACAAGTTCTTTTGTTCAACTCTCGTCTCCGTCTTTTTCTTCGAAAGTTGAAGTCAAGATGGTCAGGGCCGTTTGTTGTCAAAACTGTGTTTCCACATGGAACGATGGAAATTTTTGAGAATGATCCAGGCCAAGCATTCAAGGTGAATGGACAGCGTTTGAAGCATTACTATGGAAATACGGAAAATCATGAGATAGTTAGTGCCATTTTATTATCAACTTGATCTCGGAATTCTACGTCAAGCTAGCGACGTAAACCAAGCACTTCTTGGGAGGAAACCCAAGCTTGTTGTACATTAGTAGGAGAAAAAAAGGAAGAAAAACCAGAAGAAAACACAAAAAAATCAGAAAAATAGAAAAACAGGGTATCTTCTACGGAAGCACGGCGCGCCCACGCTACTTGGCGGGGTGGCCACGCTGAAACAGCAGGAGCACGGCGCGCCCATGCTATGAAGTGGGGCGGCCGCGCTAAAAGAACAGAAATACAGCGTGCCCACGCTGCCTAGCGGGGCGGCCGCGCTGAGTCCCTGGAGAAGAAAAAAATAAACAGAAAAAATCTGAAAATTCAAAACAAAAACACACCCCGGCCGATTTTAACTCCTCCCACTACCCTAACTCCTTCTCCTAATTAATTCTAAATATCCCATTATTCCCACTAACCCACAATCATATCCCACTTTTAATTCTTATTCTCTATATATACATACAATTACATACATCTCTCTCCATCACTTTTATTCTCTAAAAACCCTAAATTTCTCTACACATCTCTCTTTTCTCACTTTATCAATTTCAATGGCACCCAAGAGAGCCCGCACTCAAGTTAGCAGCAGCACTAACCCCGCCACTATTGATTCTTCGAGTGTTGGGGGTACGGGGACTAGGTTTGTTACTCCGGAGGCTGAAGCGGAGTACACGAGACTGTTGACTAAACAGATAGAGAAGGAGAGGTGTTTTCTACATTCGGGTAAGGATTATAAGCTTCTCGAGATGATTTTGGAGATGGTTTGGGTGTCATTTTGTGAGACACCCACTGTTGTGCCTATGAGTATCATTCGTTAGTTCTATACGAATGCAAAAGCTGATAAGAATGGGTATATGGTGGTGCGGGGGTTGACGGTGGACTACACCCCAGAGGCTATTCGTAAGGTTATCAACCAACCCGAGAGACAGCCAGCTCAGGAGGTTTGGGTTACTAAGACGGGGGAGGATTTTGATTTGCATTTGATTGTTGCTACACTTTGGGTCCCGGACACTCACTGGAAGTTCAAGAAGGGATCGAACGAGTATCTCACTTTCTCTGCCTCATGCTTGAACCAGTTTGCTCGTGCTTGGAATGCATTTATTTATGCAAACATTATGCCTTATTCTCATGTGCATGATGTGATTGTGGATCGTGCAAAGTTGTTATTGGGGATTTTGCAGGGAGATTATGTGGATCTCGGGTCTGTTATTTATCAGGGTATTCCGCGGTTTTTGCGTGGGAGCACTACAGGGTCTCTTACTTATGCCTCGATTGTGACCAAGCTTTATGTGGCGGTGGGAGTTCATTGGCCCGCACACGAGCAGCTTCAGTTACCGAGTGCCCCCATTGACAGTTCTACAATTTTGAGCATGCGGGAGTGGTTTGCTGGGAAGGCTGACGAGAAAGGGATAGGATACACCTATGATCATTTATCGGAGGGCCGACCAGCCGATCTGACATATGCTGGTTGTTCGACTCAGGCACGCAGAGCAGCGTGGAGAAATCAGATGGGTGAGGTCGGTTTTTCGCAGCAGCAGCAGGAGGTAGAGGACAATGCTTGTTTGGGCTCAGCGCAGTATAGGCGCTTGACGAGGAGGATGGATGCAATGTATGACATCCAGAGTAGGTTTGTGCAAGATCTTACTCAGGAATTGGGTACAACTTTTAGATCCACGGGGGTTGACATCTAGTGGCCAGTTTTTGGAGAGGATTCTGTGTACCCGCCTCCTGACACTCCACCCACGGAGGGTGATGATCATTCTGATTCCGAGTAGGTTTGAATTTTAAGTTTGGGGGTGGTAGTTAAGGAATATTTGTGTGTAAGTCCACATAGTTTGCATATTCATGATAGTTTAGTTCATATAGTTTGAATATTTGTCATGTAGTTATTTGTTTTTGTTTTTGTCATGTTGTTATTTGTTTTTGTTTTGCATATTTGTTATCATGTTAGTTTGTTGCATATAGTTGCATTGGCATATATCATAATCCCTTATGTTTGCTTTTCCGATTAATTTTTGATGTTGATTCGAGTGTAGTGATGTCGTATAGAGGAATGTTAAGTTCTAACAAATTGATTTGCATGCTAGAAGCAATAAAATTTTCATAAAGTCTTATAGGTTGCTTGAGTGCTAGATCATGATCATGACTTGTTTGATTGTCAAGGTTTAATGATTGTTTATGTCTAGAATTTATGGTATTCTCTTAGTGATGAAATGACATGGATTTTTAAAATTGGAGGAAAATATTGGATTTCATTGCTAGTTGTTGTGGCTAGGTGTCAAATGGCTAGTAGTCGGCTCATATTTATACGAGTAGTCTAGGGTTGAGCGAGATGGAGCGAAACACACTCGTTCAGAAATTGTGAAAAAAATATATAGAAAACAAAAGAGAAAAGAAATAATAGAAGAAAAGAAAAAAATATATGTTATCCATAATTGATCACAGGTGGACTCTTTAATACTTGAGTTATTAAGTTCTAGGGGACTTTGTGCCTAGTGACCTAAGGCTTTTATAGTCTGGGATCCGCTAACCTAACACTCGCTACATGGGTATTAATTCATAAGTCTTTTGTAGACCTCACTCATTGCACGATCAAATAAGCATGTTTGTGTTTGTTCTGTGTTATCAATAAAAGCATGATTCCTTGTATAACTCCAACAAAAATGAAGTGTTGTCAGTCATTTTGAGGATATCGTTTATTCTGTTCATAACCTTGTGATTGTTTTGATGAATAGCGAGTTATGATTATTGATCTAGTTTCGAGAGTTATCTGTCAAGAAATTGCACACACACACACGTTTCTGGCTTGTGAGTTGATTTATGGGATTTGATTGAACTTTGTGCGAATAATTGCATTCATTGAGATGTTGCTCATTGGTTGGTTTAGTTAATCTGAGAGGATCGTTGCATTCATGCATTTTTATTTCTTATTTATGAGTTTGTTATGCTTGAGGACAAACATCGATTCAAGTTTGGGGGTGTGTTAAGTGGCATTCATGACCACTTAGAATGCTTCAAAAAGGCTCAAAATGGTGTTTTGTACTCAAGTTGTTTGTGCTTTTGATATATTTTTGTAGTGTTTTGTATTTCAGGGCATAATCGGAAGCATGGATGGTTTTTCATTGTTTTATGCTAGTAGAGTGTTAGGATGGAGCCTCGGTCAAGTTGCACAAGAAACCAGTAAGAGAAGTTCAGAGAAATAAGAAAAATTAGTCTTTTCCAGAAGGCCGGAGTGGCCGCGCCATACTCAGAGCGACCGCGCTGTATCTGGGGGCGGTCGCGCTAGGTTGTTTTCCAAAATCCTGATTATGTTATGATTTTGAGAGTTTGAAGCCCAGCCCGATTCTGAAGCCTATATAACTCCTAAAAATGACATTTTTCAAAAGGAGAGCAAGGAGATAACAGCGAGAAGACCTAATAGCACAAATCAACGAAGGAGAAGGAGATCAAGGTTTTACTTGTGATTCTTTGCTTAAGTTGTAATCTTGGATGCTCGTTTTCTTTATTGTTTGAACCTATTACTCTTGTTAACGTACTTTGATTATTTATTCAGTTTATAAAGACTTAATGAACTAATCGTTATCGTGGGGTTTCAACGGATTTACATATGGAATTCAATAGTTAATTTATTTCGATACCTAAGTGTGTGGTGATTGTATGATATCCTAGTATTGGTTGTGCTTATTCGTCTTGTGAGCGTCGCGAATTTATAAGATAGTCTGTTAATCCCAATTGAAGCGACAATGAATATAGAGGTTTAGAACTTGCCATGCTAGCTTAGGTTTATGTATTTATTATGCATGATTCATAGGTAATTTTAACCATCTTACTTGCCCTATATAATCACGATAGGTAACTTGCGCATTAAACCTTTATGTGACCAAATTCTATAGACATATAGGGTCTCAACATAATTGGTGTCTATTCCGATTCTATCTCTTTTGTGGATGCCTGGTAGTAGGGTATTCGTACAACAAAAGTTGAAGTTTATTAGTCTCGTGTTATATGATTAGTTGTCATCACCATTGCATGCTAAGGTTAAGAACAATGATGAAGTATTTAATAAAGTTAGAATCCCATGGTTGTCTTATATATTTAATTCAACTTTTAATCTCTTAGTTATTGCATATTAGTTTAATCGTCATTATAAAACATCTCAAATTGTTACTTGTCTTAGCATTGAACGATAATCATACATTGATGCATAGGTGCACATTCTGAATTTAACCTAAACCAGTCTTTGTGGGAACGAACTAAAAAATATTCTATATTACTTGCGAACGCGTATACTTGCGTGTAATTTTAGCGCGTGTTTTCGTCCTAACAATACCAAGAAACCAATTTGCCACCAAGAAGTTGGCAGCTTCTAGAAGTACTTTTCCTGTCTATTTTGTATCCTGCAAAATCAGCATCTGAATATCCAATTAGCTTAAAATCTGAATCTCTAAGATACCATAATCCCAGATTCATGGTGCCTTTGAGATACTTGAAAATTCTTTTCACGGCTAATAGATGAGGTTCTCTACGATCAGCTTGGAACATTACCCAGAGACAGGTAGCATACATGATATCAGGTCTACTAGTAGTTAGATATCGGAGTGAGCCAATCATACCTCTGTAGTTAGTTATATCTACTGAAGAACCAGTATTTAAATCTAACTTGGTTGCAGTGACCATGGGAGTTGATGCAATTGAGCAGTCTTACATTCCAAATCTTTTGAGTGAATTCCTGGTGTATTTGGATTGATCTATGAAGATCCCTTCATCAGTCTATTTAACTTGTAACCCCAGAAAGTAACCCAGTTCTCCCATCATACTCATTTGATACCTGAACTACATTAGCTTTGCAAAACTCTCACAGAGTTTATCATTAGTAGATCTAAAAATGATATCATCAACATATATCTGTACTAACAACAAGTCATTACCATGATATTTATAAAAGAGAGTTTTGTCAAATATACCTCTTGTGAAATCATTCTCTAGCAGAAATAGAGCAAGTGTTCCATACCAGGCCCTTGGAGCTTGCTTCAGTCCATAGAGTGCTTTATCCAGTAAGTAGACATGATCTGGATACTTTGGATCAATAAACCCTGGAGGTTGTTCAACATAAACTTCCTCTTTGAGTTCTCCATTTAAGAATGCACTCTTCACATCTATTTGGAACACCTTAAACTTCTTGTGAGCAGCATAGGAAAGAAAGATTCTAATTGCCTCAAGCCTTGCAACTAGAGAAAATGTCTCATCATAATCAATGCCTTCTTGTTATGAGTAACCCTTTGCAACCATTCTTGCTTTATTCCTTGTAATAATGCCCTCATTGTCAGTTTTGTTTCTGAACACCTATTTTGTGCCAACTACAGATCTGTTCTTTGGTCTTGGCAAAAGAGACCAGACTTTGTTCCTTTCAAATTCATTGAGCTCCTCTTGCATTGCTGTGACCCGGTCAATATCTTTCAAATTCATTGAGCTTTCAAATTCATTGAGCTTTCAGATTTAAAAGTTCAGCATAGGGTACTTCATTTTTAAATCTCAATTTTTCGTGGTCATCTGCATCTTCTAGACCTGTTATCTTCTTGTCATCCAAAGATACATGTATGGATTCCATGACTGTTCCTGTTCTCAGATTGTAAACTCTGAAGGCCTTTTTGGACAATGGATATCCCACAAAAATTCCTTCATCATCTTTTTAGATCAAACTTTGTGAGCTGCTCAGGATGAGTTTTGAGAACAAAACACTTATAACCAAAAATATAAGTTTGGCTTCTTTCCCTTCACCATCTCAAATGGTATTGTAATAACCCCAAATTTTGGAATTTTTGAAACCCTTATGAATAGTGCTTTTTGTTGATTATGTTGAATAAGAAAACTTTTCATGCCACACTATGTAGGGGTTCTTTTATTGTTATTCTGAGATCGTATTAGTACTCTATATGATAAATAAGTGTATGTAAAGATCGTCAGAATCCAAATCCGAACACTTTGATTTTTCCCGAAAATCCACCAGATACCGAAAGAATTGAGTATAAGGTAACATGATTAAAAGGATTTAAATTCAAGGATTATAAGAGAGGATCATAAAAGGAATATAATGTATTGAGAAAGGTTAAGGGAACCCAAGTAATAAGATCCCGGGTATGATCCCTCAAACGATAAACGAGAACGAAAGTTAAGAGAACCGTATAACAGATCAGTGGTCATTAGTCATGTAATTAGGGGTTAATTAAAGAGGTTAGTGGGTGATGATGTCATCATACCAATAAGAAGAAAACAAGTGTAAAAGGATGACATAATCAAGATGACCTAAGCATGACCTAGTAGATATTTTGAATTGGTGGAATATTAGCCAAGTGTTTTTAACCATGGTAAATTCTAAATATGGTTAATTAAAATAAAAGAGAAGCAACCAAGTAATTCACCACACAATTAGTCAAAGGGCAAAACAAGAAGTATTTCACTTTCTCCCCCTTGAAAGCTTGCTCTCGGCCAAAACCAGAGCAGCAACTTCAAACTGCTATATCTCCTTCAATATTCACTCAAATGATGTGTTCTATAGCTCGTTGGAAAGGTATTGAGATGTCCTACAACTCTTGTTCACAAGTCTCTTCCAAATAAGCATGGTAAGACCCTCATATTTACAGTTCTTTCAATCTGACTTTTAGAAACTTCAAAACCTAACTTTGTGTTCGTGATTTCTTTGGAAAGATCAAGCTTGTAGGAGGCTCCCTAAGATTTCCTAGCAACTTAAAACCTCCCAAGAAAGGTATAAAATTCAAACCCTAGCTTTGATTTTATGATTCCATTAAGTTTTATTGAAGCATTGTTAGTATTAAGGCTTGATCTTGATTATAAGTAGTTTTGGTGGATTTGTATTAGTTTTGAATATTGGGTCTTTGATTGGTTGGATAAATTGGTAAAATTTGGAGTTGGGGACTGGGTTGTATTATGATGGTTGAATATTGTTGTGTTGGTGGTTTTGATTGAATTGATGAGAATTTAGAGTGATAATTAAATTGGAAATCGCGTAAACATAACCGTCATAATGCCCGATTTTAATTAACTGTTCTATTCTGAACTTTAGGACCCGTCAACTCACTGTAAGATTCTAACCTTTGCCATGTTTAGATAGTTCATGTTACGAGCTTCGTTTTGATTATCGTTCGCCTAAATCCGAGTTACGAGCGATGAGAAACGACCGTTTTAAGTAACGGCGTTTCGCGAACGAACCATTACCCCTTATCTTACTTTGAAACATTGGTTAAGGCCCTTAAATGACTAATTGGATTATGAAAAAATTGTGTGAAGTGGGTTAGACAATTGGTAGGATACTCGCGAAGGAATTGCCTTAAAAATCTTAATGGTTAATTTATTAAAAATGATGGAGCCGAGGATACTCGAGCGACTTAAGTGAATCGCTAAGCGCGAAAGCGAACGTTAGGACTCTAAATGGTTAAAGTCTAGTTTCTTAAGCGACCGGGGTTTAATTCCGACTTATGTTGTTGTTCATAGGTTATCGAACCCACTCTAAGCTTAAGTCTATCTGGGAGCACTCAGGCAAGTTTTCTACCCGTTATACTGTTGTTGTGATGTATACATTTGTATATGCATTATCTTGTGATAGATGCATGATGGTTAATTAGCAAATTTTTGCGATATATTGTAGCATGTGATATGGTATATATGCATGCCTGTTTCGTATTCTTGATACATATATCTGTTGATTCAGTTGATAATACCTATGCTAGAGATAAGCGGTAAATTGCATATACCCTTAGTATAGGGGACCCAGAGGTGAACATTTTCTAAACCCGGGAGTCGATGCTCTCGAGTATAATATATATATATATATATATTTATATATATATATATATGAATAGTTTTTAAAATTATGAATCAAATAAGGTTTATTCGATAACTTTATTTTATTAATGAATATTATTTTGAATATTCATTCGAGGGCTTATGACTCCGTTTATTTTATTAATGAATATTATTTTGAATATTCATTCGAGGACTTATGACTCCGATTAATTACTAATTATTATTCTTTATTTTATTAAGGAATAATGTGTCGATGATCAAACTCACTTTTGATTATTCAAATAAAGATAGTACTTTCGTATAAGTATATCTTTGGTTATTTAATATTCATTGCAAGTATAAGTTTTAAAACTTCTACTTCAATTATTTTTATAAAGATTATTCTTTATGAGAATATTATTTAAATAATAATATTCAGATATTTCATAAAATATTGGGACTGATTTATTTTATTAAATCAGCATCACTCCAAACATTCTTAAAAATGTTTTGCGAGTCTTCAAAATGATTTTAAAAGTTAGAGCGGATCCCAAAACTCATTTTTATATTTAAGATCCTCCTTTCGAAGGGGATTTAAATACTCGCTCAAAACCTGAGGGATCCGGCTCTGTGGTGTATTGTATATTCGCAACAAGGTTGCTATTTTGATAAAAGAATTTTTGATTACTTACCCAACACTCGGGAAGTAAAATTCTTGGAACAAGTTAATCCATTAACAGGCATCGTCTGGGAAATATCGGTGAGTTCTCCTTTCCAACTAGATACGACTTCTTGGTGGAGCCGTATCAACAAGTTTCTACTTGGGGAAAGGAGGAATGAGCTTTACGTTTCCGAGTCATGGATTTCATCTGAATTAGGAGTGGCGTAAGTGGTCGAGTGGAGCCGGCCCAGCCTTATTATATTGGCCCAAATGGCCCGGAAGTTCCGCTAAGACTGTCCATTCCTTAGGAGTCCAGTGTTCGGTTGACAAGTAAATCCGACAGGTTCTCCTCTACATGTAGAAAATGGTGGGGTTGCACTACTACGACTGATCATCATAAGTGGTCTTCCTGGCGCGGCAAACTCCCGTAATGAGTTCATTATTCAATTGGATATTTCTGCAACACTACCCAGAGCACTTCGATAGAAAGGCTATGGTTGGGCGATTGTTGAGTGTTGGCAGGGTCAAGTTTTCAAAATGATGTTTGCATTAAATGAAGTATCTCGTAACTTCATTTTATTTTGATGATATTTTAAAGATTGATTCTATACAAGTTTTGTCTTGTAGCTTAATCTATGGGATGAACTATTTATACATTGAACGGTGGTAGTTCAAGTAGTATTCGGAAAAGATATAAGTATATTGGAGTATCTTGTAACTTCATCTTTTAAACTTATATCTAGTTAATGATTGTCTTATGAATGACAAAGATTTTCAGAAAAATGTTGAGACAAGGTTAGATATATGAGATCACCTCGTAATGATATTTTTATACAGTTATAAACTGGAACTCTGTGTATATTATACATGTCAGAAGATTTCAAAGATTGTGAAAAGTATATATGTATATATATACTGAATATTTTGCGACTTGGTCGCGTTAAGATATCAGCTTGGTTCATTTCTTCTTGACCAAGACTTTCATGAGTACTATGCAAATGCTCATATATTGTTAATTATTATACATATTATTTCGGTGGGCTTGTTGCTCACCCTTGCTTTCTTCTTTCATCACACAACATCAGATAGCCAAGATGAACATGACCAAGCTCCCAATTCGCGAGCAGATATGAAACGTTCCGCAGTTTTCTATAGGCGTTGATGTCGCTGTAGCTGAGGTAGGAACTACCAATAGGCTAGGCTTTCAACTTTTGATATACCAGACTTATGTATCTTTATCAATTGTAATAATGGCAAAGAAATGTAAATTTATTCAGAAACCCTTTTAAGGTGTAATGGCATATAATTTTGGAATAAAATGACTCGTGTTATTTTTGGATATTCATCTCTGAGACTATAACTTGTGGTGTGTGTGTTTATTGCGGGGTCACAGTACAGAGTAGTTGATTGTTTTTTTAAGATTGGGTGTTATTAAGGGAAATGGAACTCGTGACAACCCGGATCCCCGACCCCGGATTTGGGGGTGTTACAGAAATGGTATCAGAGCGAAGCGTTATAAACCTCAGAGATGATGTGACGTTAAGATAATAAGGTCACTAAGATAATAAGAACTCTTGCCAAGTTCATAGTCGGACTACCTAACGTAGTACTGACAGTTAAAACCCTTATGGGAACCCTTATAAATATCGTGATAGAAGTATAGTTCGTTATCGTATATGGTAGCGGGACTCCGAACCCTGAGGTTGAGGAGCAACAACGCGATGATGTTTTATTAGTTATTGGAGATCAGATTATGTATCCGATAGAGCGTCCTAACACGGGACCGGATGATGTTCATATTGAGGATGTAGGGGTTGAGGATGTTATCCTAGAAGGGATTATCGCTGAGAAAGATCTTGTGAAGGATCCTGACAAGAATGAATAAAGGACCACTGAGGAATTGATGACCATGGTTAGGGCAACTATCAGAGGTAGGATTGGCCGGTCACTACCAGAGGTTCGTTCAAGTTTGTAAAGATAGTAGCCCCTTTAACACGGCTTGCTCATAAGACTGAGAAGTTCGAATGGATAGAGAAATGCGAGAACAACTTTTAAGAACTGAAACAAAGATTGGTGACGGCCCCTATGATGGCATTGCCGGATGGAAAAGAAGATTTTGTGATCTGTAGTGACGCTTCGCATAAGGAATTAAGGTGCTTCTTATACAGCATATCAAGGTAATCATGTACGCGTCAAGACAATTAAAGGAATATAAAATTCGATATCCCCACCCATGAGCTTGGGCTCGTGGAAATAGTTTTGCCCTAAAGATTTGAGGCACTACTTGTATGGAGAGAAGTGCGAGATTTACACAAGCCATAAGTGCTCTAGTGCATTTTCACGTAGAAAGAGCTCAACATACGCCAGAGGAGGCGGTTAGAGCTAATCAAGAATATTGATTGGGAGATTCTTTATCATTCGGGGAAAGCCAATGTGGTGGCTGATGCCCTTAGTAAAAAGGAGAAACTCAAGATGATAATGTCTTTGGGAGAGTTTATGAGAGATTTTGAGAAAATGGAAATAGAAGTGAAGGTAACCGGAGCCGGTACCGAAAAGATGTTTGAGATTGCAATACAGTCCGAATTATCGGAAAAGAACATATTGTGCCAGAAAAAGTGATGAATGAAGGCAGAGAGCCAACAATTAGATAAAAGATTAATACCGAGAAAGATGATAAGGGAATAATGAGGTATTCCTGCAGAATTTGGGTTCCAAATGTTCAAGAGCTTAAAGATGAAATCTTAGATGAAAGCTAGTTTGAGAAATAAGATTTAGAGCAAACCCTGAACGTGATAGTCAGGGAGGTCGCCATCAAGATAGAAGGAACCCATAACATAATGGAGTGGAAAATGAGGATTTTAACGTATAAAATAACCCCAAGTATGGGAGAAGGATGAAACATTTCATACTAAGGAAACAGAAAGTCGAGTAAGGAAAGGAGACCCGAGATGGTACTCCTATACGGCAATTCATGGACCTGTCTAAAAAGAACTTAGACTATTATCCCCAACCACCACCTTGAGGAAACAATGCGGTAGGAAATTCTTTCATGACCTTTAAGTCGCTAAGCTCTCAGAGTTCCAAGGAACAGGTTGACCCAGTCGAGGCAAGAGCCTGGCTAAAGGAAATATAGGAATCATTTGAGATTCTAAATGATTGACGAATCACAAAAGACTGTTTTGTCACTTACCCTCCTAAGAGAGAGACCACCCGCTGGTGAAATGCCAAGGAAGGCACGGAGCAAGAGATTATAATAAACTGATTAAAGTTCAGTCAATTGTTTTCGGGAAAGTAATTCCCAAGGTTATGGAGAGAGTGTAAAAGCTTTAGAGCCAGAACAAAGGCGGACGAGTATGATGAAATATGAAGCTAAGTTGTAAAAGTTGTCAAGATTCGTTCTGATGACAAGAATCCCAGAACGATGTGATGTTTGAAGTCAATGATTAGTGGGTTCATGAAAAAAAATGATAAGAGAAAGGAAAATAAAAAGAAACTAAAGTGGAAAGGAATATAAAGGCAATAGAGTTTGAGGAATGATAAGGGAGTTGGGTATGAGGAAACCCTAAAGACTCGTAGCAATAGAAATAGAAAAGTATGTAATCGTCAGGATGAGGGTGATTCACCATGAGTTAAAGTTGATGATTGAAGGAATAAGAGATACATATATTTTATCCCCTGTAAGTTGGGAGGATTCAAGGAAACCTTGAGATAGTTCGAAGGATAAATAATGAGACGCGGATAGACTGGGGAGACAAGGAAGTAAGAAATTAGGAAAATTGGATGAAGGAATTGACCTTCAAGAATGTGAAGTGTAAGATCAGTGGCTTGATACCCAGAAAGGGAGACGCCATGTATGAAAGATATCCTAACATTGAGATGACTATTGAGATAAACAACAAAAGAAAATGATGATTTATTAAGAAGATGTTCACGTTGAACACGGCCAATATCTTCTAGAACATCCATGTTATCATTACCAAATTAGGAAAGAAAAGCGGGTAACCATTATTATCTTTTGAAGGCCATAAGTGTTGAACTCAGTTTGAATAAGGATGCTATTGTGAAATTGGTATAGACTATCTGGGTGGGAATGATTGGATAAGATAATCTATCAAGGATATATGACTTGATTTATCCATGGAAGGATGCAAGTACCTTTTTAAAGGTGGAATTAAGGATATAACTTCGATAACTTGAGATGAATCCTAGGGGAATGCATAAAGGTTGGCATTCCACCCTTAATAGGGATGGTATAGTTTTGACAGTATGAATTGGAAAGGATTAAGGTAATAACAACCTTTAAAGATCAGTAGAGAAATTTTTCAGAGGTATATAGACAATGGTTTTAGTATTAGTAAATGATATTTTGATATGCCCTGTATCTAGGGAATACAGGAGGAATGATTCAAGGATAACCTTAGAAGTTTTACAAGGAGAATGGCAATATTCAAAATTCTCAAGAATAGAAATTTTGATAGAGGAATTGTGACGTAATTATAATAATGCCAAGTGGGGCACATGTTAAACCATGAGAAAGTATAGATTGAACTAACGGAGGTCAGAACTATCAAAGTAAGAAGGACCCAAGATAAAAGACGTCCTAAGAATGATCGAGAGTCAGTCGTTGCAATGTTCACATCTAAAGACTAAGGCAATGACTTATGGAAAAATGGTGATTTTTTTTTCTCTCTCACCAGGACTTAAGAGAAGCATTTTCACATAAGCAGTGATTGAAGTGAGGTAGAAAATTTAGTTGGAGGTGGTTAAAAAGACATTGATTGTAAGGAAATTTTACTATCAGGAAAGGCCAAAGAGGTGGCCAACACTTTAAATGTAAGAGGATAATTATAGGCGCTCGTGCCAGAGGAATATAGTGATGATGGTTGAAGCCGTGAAGGTTGTATTATGGTTTGGAAGATTGACATTCCTTCTGATGACTGTGCAATACCCAACCGTAATAGTAGTTTGGTAAAGGTTTAATTCGTATAATCGCCATGAGCGGGCTATCTATCTTAGAAGGAACTACCCTGAGGATAATCCAGGACCATGTTTCAAAAAGGACTAAACGAACCTTCGAGTTAAGTCTTCTATTGAAGGTATATGATTAAGAATGGTATTAACCTGCTATCGTTGCCTTCATTCAAACTCTTCTACAATTTTATCTGCTTCATGTCATATGTACGTCAAGTTCAGGAGTGTTCTTCATGAATCATGAACGGTGATCATGTTACCTCCTTAGAAGAATTCGATACGAGATGTATGGACTCTGTATAGTTAGCTATTAAGACTTCATGGAAAATAAATGATTACAGTAGGTCAACGGTGGACCCTAGTAGTGCAGGAATGATTGTGCGGGTAATGAGCCGATTAATTACAATCGTGAGAGTTGTATTGGAATGGATGTTGAGATTAGGTACCACTAATAGGGTTGTGGTGATGTATAAGTTATCATTGATAGACTAATTAAGTCGATTATCTACCTATTGAATACTTATTCCTTCTTATCAATAGAGAGTCATATTACTATACGAGGAAGGTTGCAGTGCAAGCATAGAATTCTAGTAACGATGATGTCTAGAATGAGATCCCAGATTCGATTTTCGATGTCGAAGGAGTTTCAAAGGTGATTGTGTATAAGCTCGAGGAAGAGCATGGGTCCATAGAATGATGGATGGAATAGTAAATATTTAAGCATGTGAAATGCGATGCTATTATACTTGATGTGGATTTATATACATATATGTTTTGTTCTCCTATGACAAACCTCTATAGTTCAGAGGTAGACTCCAAGCCAGATATTTTGTGGCAGTATATTTTTTTTCATATATACAATTCTCTTCAATTCGTTCTTTTCTTTTCATTTTGTATAAGCTGAGAAGAACAACCCTTCTAGAAGGGGAGGTATTTCCGAATGACTATCTATCTGTGTGATAGAAGCCTAGTAGGATACCACATGTTGTTTAATTGCTTGTCAAGTACTAAAGGCTGGCTACCTTCTATACTAACTATGCAATAGAACAAGTGTTCATGATCATAGTGATCTCTCAACAAATTCCTTTACTTCTATTGATTGATCAAACTTTGGAAAATAGAAACAGCTGAAAAAGGAGTAGTAAAGTTGTGGTGGTATTCGGAATGGAAACACATTCGTGATACTAAGGTTGACGTGGTTATTAAAAGGTTATAGAACGCTAACGAGCAAAAGTATAACCAATATAATATTAGGAACGGAAGGTAGTAGCGATTACGAACTGGAAAATAATGGGTATTGAGAAGCAAAAGCTCTAATGCTAAAAGCTATAATGAGAGTCTGTACAATAGACTTGAAAGAATTTGGAATGATCACTTAACGCGGATTGAGTTTTCTCACGATAATAGATCGTATGTCAGGTATCGAGATGTCATCTTATGAGATCTTTGAGGGAAGACAATGTCGATCCCCCTTATGTTAGGATGAAGTTGTAGAGCGCAAGATGCTCGGACCAGCAGTGATCCAAAGGACCAAGGATATAATAGATTTAATCAGAGGACGAATGGTAGTAGCCCAAGATGGGAACACGAAGTATGTTGATTTGACAGGAAAGGACAAGGAATAGGAAGTAGGGGACCTAGTGTTGTTATAGGTATTCCCTTGGAAATGAAGGATGAGGTTCGGAAAGAAAGGGAAGCTAAGTCGACGAATTGTTGGACCCTTGGATATATTAAGACGTATTGGGAAGATAGCATATGAGCTAGCCCTACCCCCGAACATGTAGCAAGTCATAACATGTTTCACGTATCAATGTTAAGGAAGTGTAATTCGGATGCCAGATAAATAGGGGCATATGAGCGCATAGACATGCAACCAGGAAGGGTTATAGACTGAAAAGGGACAAGTGCTTAGGAGAAGGGTTATCAAACTATTCAGAGTTTGATGGAAGAACCACAATATGGGAAAATTTACTTGAGAGTTAGAAAGTGCAATGCTAAGAAAGTATCCCTATTCGTTTTCTATCTGATTCTGGGACGGAATCCTTTTAAGGAGGGGAGACTGTAATAACCCCAAATTTTGGAATTTTTGAAACCCTTATGAATA
This sequence comes from Apium graveolens, assembly GCF_009905375.1. Lineage (NCBI taxonomy): Eukaryota > Viridiplantae > Streptophyta > Magnoliopsida > Apiales > Apiaceae > Apium > Apium graveolens. Next base: position 112,493,350 of record NC_133652.1, read on the forward strand.
GTGCTTTTTGTTGATTATGCTGAATAAGAAAACTTTTCATGCCACACCATGTAGGGGTTCTTTTATTGTTATTCTGAGATCGTATTAGTACTCTATATGATAAATAAGTGTATGTAAAGATCGTAAGAATCCAAATCCGAACACTTTGATTTTTCCCGAAAATCCACCAGATACCGAAAGAATTGAGTATAAGGTAACATGATTAAAAGAATTTAAATTCAAGGATTATAAGAGAGGATCATAAAAGGAATATAATGTATTGAGAAAGGTTAAGGGAACCCAAGTAACAAGATCCCGGGTATGATCCCTCAAACGATAAACGAGAACGAAAGTTAAGCGAACCGTATAACAGATCAGTGGTCATTAGTAAAGTAATTAGGGGTTAATCAAAGAGGTTAGTGGGTGATGATGTCATCATACCAATAAGAAGAAAACAAGTGTAAAAGGATGACATAATCAAGATGACCTAAGCATGACCTAGTAGATATTTTGAATTGGTGGAATATTAGCCAAGTGTTTTTAACCATGGTAAATTCTAAATATGGTTAATTAAAATAAAAGAGAAGCAACCAAGTAATTCACCACACAATTAGTCAAAGGACAAAACAAGAAGCACTTCACTTTCTCCCCCTTGAAAGCTTGCTCTCGGCCAAAACCAGAGCAGCAACTTAAAACTGCCATATCTCCTTCAATATTCACTCAAATGATGTGTTCTATAGCTCGTTGTAAAGGTATTGAGATGGTCTACAACTCTTGTTCACAAGTATCTTCCAAATAAGCATGGTAAGACCCTCATATTTACAGTTATTTCAATCTGACTTTTAGAAACTTCAAAACCTAACTTTGTGTTCTTGATTTCTTTGGAAAGATCAAGCTTGTAGGAGGCTCCCTAAGGTTTCCTAGCAACTTAACACCTCCCAAGAAAGGTATAAAATTCAAACCCTAATTTTATGACTAATTGGATTATGAAAAAATTGTGTGAAGTGGGTTAGACGATTGTTAGGGTACTCGCGAAGGAATCGCCTTAAAAATCTTAATGGTTAATTTATTAAAAATAATGGAGCCGAGGATACTCGAGCGACTTAAGTGAATCGTTAAGCGCGAAAGCGAACGTTAGGACTCTAAATGGTTAAAGTCTAGTTTCTTAAGCGACCGGGGTTTAATTCCGACTTATATTGTTGTTCATAGCTTATCGGACCCACGCTAAGCTTAAGTCTATCCGGGAGCACTTAGGCAAGTTTTCTACCCGTTATACTGTTGTTGTGATGTATACATTTGTATATGCATTATCTTGTGATAGATGCATGATGGTTAATTAGCAAATTTTTGTGATATATTGTAGCATGTGATATGGTATATATGCATGCCTGTTTCGTATTCTTGATACATATATCTGTTGATTCAGTTGATAATACCTATGCTAGAGATAAGCGGTAAATTGCATATACCCTTAGTATAGGGGACCTAGAGGTGAACATTTTCTAAACCCGGGAGTCGATGCTCTCGAGTATAATATATATATATATATATATATTTATATATATATATGAATAGTTTTTAAAACTATGAATCAAATAAGGTTTATTCGATAACTTTATTTTATTAATGAATATTATTTTGAATATTCATTCGAGGGCTTATGACTCCGTTTATTTTATTAATGAATATTATTTTGAATATTCATTCGAGGACTTATGACTCCGATTAATTACTAATTATTATTCTTTATTTTATTAAGGAATAATGTGTCGATGATCAAACTCACTTTTGATTATTCAAATAAAGATAGTACTTTCGTATAAGTATATCTTTGGTTATTTAATATTCATTGCAAGTATAAGTTTTAAAACTTCTACTTTAATTATTTTTATAAAGATTATTCGTTATGAGAATATTATTTAAATAATAATATTCAGATATTTCATAAAATATTGGGACTGATTTATTTTATTAAATCAGCATCACTCCAAACATTCTTAAAAATGTTTTGCGAGTCTTCAAAATGATTTTAAAAGTTAGAGCGGATCCCAAAACTCATTTTTATATTTAAGATCCTCCTTTTGAAGGGGATTTAAATACTCGCTCAAAACCTGAGGGATCCGGCTCTGTGGTGTATTGTATATTCGCAACAAGGTTGCTATTTTGATAAAAAAATTTTTGATTACTTACCCAACACTCGGGAAGTAAAATTCTTAATACAAGTTAATCCATTAACAGGCATCGCCTGGGAAATATCGGTGAGTTCTCCTTTCCAACTAGATACGACTTCTTGGTGGAGCCGTATCAACAAGTTTCTACTTGGGGAAAGGGGGAACGAGCTTTACGTTTCAGACTCATGGATTTCATCTGAACTAGGAGTGGCGTAAGTGGTCGAGTGGTGCCGGCCCAGCCTTATTATATTGGCCCAAATGGCCCGGAAGTTCCGCTAAGACGGTCCATTCCTTAGGAGTCCAGTGTTCGGTTGACAAGTAAATCCGACAGGTTCTCCTCTACATGTAGAAAATGGTGGGGTTGCACTACTACGACTGATCATTGTAAGTGGTCTTCCTGGCGGTGCAAACTCCCGTAATGAGTTCATCATCCAATTGGATATTTCTGCAACACTACCCAGAGCACTTCGATAGAAAGGCTACGGTTGGGCGATTGTTGAGTGTTGGAAGGGTCAAGTTTTTAAAATGATGTTTGCATCAAATGAAGTATCTCGTAACTTCATTTTATTTTGATGATATTTTAACGATTGATTCTATACAAGTTTTGTCTTGTAGCTTAATCTATGGGATGAACTATTTATACATTGAACGGTGGTAGTTCAAGTAGTATTCGGAAAAGATATAAGTATATTGGAGTATCTTGTAACTTCATCTTTTAAACTTATATCTAGTTAATGATTATCTTATGAATGACAAAGATTTTCAGAAAAATGTTGAGACAAGGTTAGATATATGAGATCACCTTACAACGATATTTTTATACAGTTATAAACTGGAACTCTGTGTGTATTATACATGTCAGAAGATTTCAAAGATTGTGAAAAGTATATATGTATATATATACTGAATATTTTGCGACTTGGTCGCGTTAAGATATCAGTTTGGTTCATTTCTTCTTCACCAAGACTTTCATGAGTATTATGAGAATGCTCATATATTGTTAATTATTATACATATTATTTCGGTGGGCTTGTTGCTCACCCTTGCTTTCTTCTTTCATCACACAACATCAGATAGCCAAGATGAACAGGACCAAGCTCCCAATTCGCGAGCGGATAGGAAACGTTCCGCAGTTTCTTATAGGCGTTAATGTCGCTGTAGCTGAGGTAGGAACTATCAATAGACTAGGCTTTCAACTTTTGATGTACCAGACTTATATATCTTTATCAATTGTAATAATGGCAAAGAAATATAAATTTATTCAGAAACCCTTTTAAGGTGTAATGGCATATAATTTTGGAATAAAATGACTCGTGTTATTTTTGGATATTCATCTCTGAGACTATAACTTGTGGTGTGTGTGTTTATTGTGGGGTCACAGTACAGAGTAGTTGATTGTTTTTTAAATATTGGGTGTTATTAAGGAAAATGGAACTCGTGACAACCCGGATCTCCGACCTCGGATTTGGGGGTGTTACATGTATTTTTCCATGCTTGTTCATCAATGTTGTATTTTGTGTAAAACAAGCAGTTTTGTTAGGATGAAAACACACGCTAAAATTACACGCAAGTATACGCATTCGCAAGTAATATAGAATATTTTCTAGTTCGTTCCCACAGAGACTGGTTTAGGTTAAATTCAGAATGTGCACATATGCATCAATGTATGATTATCGTTCAATGCTAAGACAAGTAACAATTTGAGATGTTTTATAACTAATATTAAACTAACATGCAAATAACTAAGAGATTAAATTGATTGAATTAACTATATGAGACAAACATGGGATTCTAACTTCATTAAATACTTCATTCAAAGTCATTGTTCTTAACCTTAGCATGCAATGGTGATGACAATTAATCAGATAACCTGAAACTAGTAAACACCAACTTTCGATGTACGAATACCCTACCACTAGAAATCCACAAAAGAGATAGAAGTTGAATAGACACCAATTATGTTGAGACCCTATATATATATAAAATTTGATAGCATAAAGGTTTAATGCGCAAGTTATCTATCGTGATTACATAGGGTAAGTAAGATGGCTAAAATTACCTACAAATCATGCATAATAAATACATGAACCTATGCTAGCATGCCATGTTCTAAATCTCTATATTCACTGTCGCTTTAATAGAGATTAACATGCTATCTTATAAGTTCGTGACGCTCATAAGACGAATAAGCACAATCAATACTAGGATATCATACAATCACCACACACTTAGGTATCGAAACAAATTAACTATTGAAATCCATAAGTAAATCCATTAGAACCCCACGATATCGATTAGTTTATAACCGAACTAGGTTCCGATGAAAGCAAGGTATATAAAACTAGGTCTTTATAAACTGAATAAATATATCAAAGTACGTTAACAAGAGTAATAGGTTCAATAATAAAGAAAACGAGCATCCAAGATTTCAACTTAAGCAAAGAATCACAAGTAAAACAAGTCATTCTTCTCCTTCGTTGAATTTTTGTTATTAGGTCTTCTCGCCACTATCTCCTTGCTCTTGTATATGAGAAACGTCTTTTTTGGAGTCTTTAAATACTAGCCCATCCAATCAGGAGTCTAACAGATCTGTTTTCTATTCAAATAAGGATTCAAAAATTTTGACCTAGCGCGGCCGCTCTGTGATCCCTCGCGGCCGCCTTGTACTTCTGCCAAACCAGCGCGACCGCTCCCAAGTGTAGCGCGGCCGTCCTGGCCTCCTGGAGAAAACTTATTTTTCTTATTTTCTTGACTACAACTGTTGACTTATTCCGCGCAATCAACCGAGGCTCCATCCTAACACTCTTCTAGCATAAAAACAATATAAAACCATCCCTGCTTCCGATTATGCCCTGAAATGCAAAACACTACAAAAACACATAAAAAACATAAACAACTTGAGTACAAAACACCAATTCGAGCCTTTACGAAGCGTTCTAAGTGGAGATAAATGTCACTTAACACACACCCAAACTTGAGTTGATGCTTGTCCTTAAGCATAACAGACTAAAAAACAAGAAATAAAAATCCATGAATGCAACTACATGAATGCAATAATCCCCTCAGATTAACTAAACCAACCAATGAGCAATATCTCAATAAATGCAATATTCGCACAAAGTTCAATCAAATCCTACAAATCAACTCACAAGCCAGAAACGTTCGTGTGTACAATTGCTTAACAGATAACTCTCGAAACTAGATCAATACTCAAGACAATCACAAGGTTATGAATAGAATAAATGATATCCTTAAAATGACTGACAACACTTTATTTTTATCAGAGTTATACAAGGATTCATGCTTTTATTGATAACACATAACAAACACAAACATGCTTATTTGATCGTGCAATGAGTGAGGTCCACAAAAGACTTATGTAATAATACCCATGTAGTGAGCGTTAGGTTAGCGGATCCCAGACTATAAAAACCTTAGGTCGCTAGGCACAAAGTCCCCAAGGACATAATAACTCGAGTATTAAAGAGCCCACTCGTGATCAATTATGCATAACTCACTTTTTTTTTCTTTTTTTCACTTTTTTTTTTCACAATTTCTGAACGAGTGCATTTCGCTCTATCTCGCTCAACCCGAGACTACTCATATAAATATGAGCCGGATACTATCCATTTGACGTTTAGCCATAACTAGCATTCAAATCCGAGTTTTCTCCAATTTTTAAATATCCATGTTACTTCGTCACTAAGAGAATATCATAAATTCTAGACATAAACAAATGATTAAACCTCGAAAAAAAAAACCCAATTTGACATCCTTTTACCACCTCTTAGTTTCACTTTCATACAAGTCAATATTGTTCCACATTAAGTCATAATCATGATCTAGCACTCAAGCAACCTTTAAGACTTTGTGAAAATTTTATTACTTCTAGCATGCAAATCAATTCGTTAGGACTTAACATTCCTCTATACGACATCTCTACACTCGAATCAACATCACAAATTAATCGGAAAAGCAAACTTAAGGGATCATGATATATGCCAATGCAACTATATGCAACAAACTAACATGATAAAAAATATGCAAAACAAAAACAAAAAACAAATGACTACATGACAAAAACAAAAACAAATAACTACATGATAAATATGCAAACTAAATGAACTAAACTATCATAAATATACAAACTATATGGACTCACACACAAATATTCCGTAACTACCATCCCTAAACTTAAAATTTTCACTGTTCTTGGTGAAGGTAATAGAAAGGAATCAAGGAAAACCTACTCGGAACCAGAATGATCATCACCCTCCGTGGGTGGAGTGTCAAGAGGCGGATACACGGAATCCTCTCCAAAAACTGGCCACTGGATGTCAACCCCCGTGGATCTAAAAGTTGTACCCAATATCTAAGTAAGATCCTGCGCAAACCTACTCTGGATGTCATACATCGCATCCATCCTCCTCGTCAACTACCTATATTGCGTCGAGCCTAAACCAGCACTATCATTGGCCTCCTACTGCTGCTGCTGCTGCTGTGAAGAACTATCAATGGGGGCACTCAGTAACTGAAGCTACTCGTGTTCGGGCTAATGAATACCCACCGCCATGCAAAGCTTAGTCACAATCGAAGCATAAGGAATAGACCCCATAGTGCTCTCACCTAAAATTCTCAGAATATCCAGATAAATAACAGACCCGAGATCCACATAATCTCCCTTCAAAATTCCCCATAACAACTTTGCACGATCCACAGTCACATAATGCACATGATTTTGATATATTATATGACTGATTTGGAGTTCAATAACATGCTCAAATCTGTGTTTTAATTTCAAATTTAAAAATTAGGGTTTATAGCCCGTATGCATGTTTTTAATTGAAATTTTGGGGTTTCTTCCCCAGGGGTAATTAGATGTTTTTGATGATTGCATCGTGTTCCTAGTTGAATTTGCGATCGATTCATGTATAGCTTAACAACAGATGATTCCTGGTTTGTTCAAATTAAAGGAAATAAAACTCGCCAGAGACAGCGAGTTTCTTGGACTTTTTCCGGCCAAGTTCTTGATTGTTTGGTTGATTTGATTGCATGTATGAGTTGCTGGTAGCCAAAAGAGTGAATCTGGAGAGTTTGGTGGCCTGAGATGGCCGGAATCGTGTTCTCCGGCCAACCTCCGGTTAAAACGACGGTGACCACTGCAAAATTGTAGTTTAGTCCCCGAAGTTTTGAAGAAGACAAAGTTTAGTCCCTGTAGTTTCAGAAATTTGCAAATTTAGGATTGTTGTTTTAAAATTATTGAAAATCATATTTTCTATTTATTTTAATTACGTAAATTTATTTTTAATTATTAAAAATTCTAAAAATTATTATTTTAATTCTAAAAATTATTTTTAATTTAAAAATAAATCTGAATTAATTAGTTAATTAATTTTAGTTGATAATTAATTAGTTAATTGGTCAATTAATTTGACAATTAATTGATTAATTGATTTAATTAATTATTAATTATTTTATTTTAATATTTAATTAGATTTAATTATTTATTTTGATTTTAAAATTCTGAAAAATAGTTTCGAGCTTTAAAATATTATTTTAAATTGTTTTTAAGGCTCGATAATTATTATAAAATTATTTTAAAATCAGATTCGGGTAATTGAAGCTTGTTTATTGTTTTAAAATGATTCAACGATCCGTTTTAATTCCGATTTTTTTTTAAATATTCGTATTAAATATCCGAAAAATCATTTTAACATCAAATCATCTTTGAAAAAGTATTTTCATCGAATATCGTACGTGTTATGTGTTATATATGAACTGATTGATGTGTTATATGCGTAAATGTATATCATTTGACTGTTTTAATCGTAACTTTCAATCCGTAAATCGGATTTGGGTGAAACGAAGGGTAGATAGAAGTTTATATCGAATAGAATCAAGCGAGATAAGTATTGATAGATACTTGTGATATTTGAGCAGAAGAGGCAAGGCGTAGGAAAGGAAGCAAGTAGTCGGAGAATAAGAGATAGTGATCAAAAGCAAGTGAAGTGTTAGCGAGTAAAGACAAGGAAAATCTTCTGAACCTTTTTGATAAGTGGCATTTTATACCACTTAGAACGTCTTGAAATAGCTTAAATTGGTGTCTTGAAATCAAGTATTTTGTGTATTTGATGCGTTTTTCTAGTGTTTGTGCATTTCAGGGTATTAGTTGCATTTCAGGGGAGAATTCATCAATAATAAGACTTGGCATGTGTTTAGCATTGTAAGTGGGAATATAGGAGCAGATTGCAGTGAAGAAACAGAGCAAACAGATCATTTTTCTAGAAAGGGTCTGAGCACCCGCTCAACTATGCTGAGCGGCCGCGCAGGGTCGTAATTTCAGAATAATTATTTTAGACTCCTATTTATGTTTGGCTTCCAACTTCTGAGTAATCTGGGTTTTATGGGACTCCTATATAAGTAGATTTTATAGACGTTTCACAACAGGTTGGATCGTTGTATTAATCGAAGAGCGAAGGAGATAAGGAAGAAGACCGTTTTAGCACACCGCAACGAAGAGGAATCATATTTTCTTGTGATTCTTTATTTTATTGTAACGTTGGATGCTAGTTTTCTTACTTTGAACCTATTTACTCTTGTGACGTACTCTGGTTTAATATAAGTAGTTTTAGTTATTATTCTCTTGAGTTTGTTTATCATGTTTTCATATGAACCCATGATGACGATGAGTGCTATCATGGGCTAATCGTCATGATGGGGTCGTAACGGATTTACTATGGAATTCTTTAGTTAGTTGTTTAATACCTTAGTGTGTGATGATTATATGATATCTAGTATTGGTTGTGCGTATTCGTCTTATGTGCATCGCGAACATATAAGATATAGTGTTAATCTCTTGTGAAGAGACGGTGGATCTTGAGATTTAGAACTTGCCATGCTAGCATAGGTTCATGTACGAGTATGCATGATTAGTGGGTAACTCTAACCATTTTATTCGCCCTGTGTAATCAAAAGGAATAACTTGTTCTTAAATCGTCATGTTGTCAATTTCTGTAGACATATAGGGACTCAATATAATTGATGCCTATTCAACTTCTATCTTAATTGTGGATGTTTGGTAGCATGGTATTAGTACAATGAAAGTTGGCTTTTATCAGTTTCGTGTTATTCGATTAATATCATCATTGTTGCATGCTAAGGGTAATAATAATGACTATTGAAGGAAGTAGTAATGAAGTTGTGATCTCATGAGTGTTTTAATATTGTTAATTCTAAGTGATAATTAAGTGCTTAATTCTAGTAGTTAATTGTAGTTAATAATTAGTTAGTCAAATCTAAGTGTTATTGTCTTAACATTGAGAAGTAATCATACATTGGTGAGTGAGTTTAATTGAACATAATTAGTCTGAGTCTCTGTGGGAATGAACTAGAAAGTATTCTATATTACTTGCGAACGCGTATATTTGCGTGTATTATTAGCGCGTGATTTCGCCCTAACAAGTTTTTGGCGCCGCTACCGGGGACTCGGCGTATTTGTTTAGTTTATGTACTTACCATCATTGGTCATTAGGACTCAGTGATTAAGACGTGTTACTTATTGTTTCCGGTTGTGTTTAAGGTACTTTAGCGAGCGTTTATACAAACTCGTTCTCATACTCGCAAGAGGACTTTAGATATAGCTGAAGAGACAGACGAAGTTCTAGATATTGAGGAGAAGATAGATTTTGAAGATTCGGATTCAGGAAGTGTGCAGAAAGAGCCAGTAATCATGGGTGATCGTATTGTTCCAGCAGATCCAGCTCTTATTGACTTTTCTCAGCATAAAATTGATGACATTCAGTCAAGCATTCTTCATCCGGCTATTTAGGCTAACACCTTTGAAATCAAGCCAGGCACTATTCAGATGGTGCAGAATTCTGTTTCTTTGGGAGGTGCTGCGACTGAAGACCCAAACATGCACATAAGAAATTTTGTCGAGATCTGCAGTACTTTCACATATAATGGTGTGACTGATGAGGCTATCAAGCTGAGGCTTTTCCCATTCTCTCTGAGGGATAAAGCTAAGGACTGGTTACATTCTGAACCAGCTGGGTCCATCACTACTTGGCAAGATCTTGCACAAAAGTTTTTGGTGAAGTTTAATCCAATGGCAAAGACTGCTGCTATGAGGAGTGCTCTTACTCAGTTTGCGCGGCAACCTACGGAATCTATGTGCGAAGCTTGGGAGCGCTACAAGGAAATATTGAGAAAATGTCCATATCATGGAATGCCCGATTGGATGGTGATCACTGGTTTCTATAATGGTTTGGGGGCCCAATCTCGGCCCATGCTCGATGCAGCAGCTAGAGGCGCCTTGTGGGCCAAAAGCTATACTGAAGCTTATAATCTTATTGAGACTATAGATGCAATTGAGAATCAAAACCCAACTCAAAGGATGATGCCTGGGAAGGTTGCAGGTATTCTGGAAGTCGATGCAGCCACCGCTATTGCAGCACAGCTCCAAGCGCTGTCTATGAAGGTCGATTCTCTAGCCACCTATGGAGTCAATCAGATAGCTATGGTTTGTGAGCTTTGTGCAGGGTCTCATACTACGGATCAATGTTCTCTTGTTAATGAATATGTTCAGTATGTGAACAATTATCAACGACAATAGCAGCCTGTGCCAGCTACTTATCATCCTAACAACAGAAATAATCCAAATTTCAGCTGGCGTAATAATCTGAATGCTATTCAGCAACCATATCAGCAAGGCGTAAGTAAACAGTTCAATCCACCTGGATTCCAGCAACCGCAGCATTATGCTCAAAGGCAATCATATCCTCAACAGGGAGGTGCAGCTGCACCCACTAGTGCTGATTTTGAGGAACTTAAGCTTTTGTGCAAGAGTCAGGCGGTGTCGATCAAGACCTTGGAAAATCAAATTGGTCAAATAGCCAATGTAGTGCTCAATCGTCAACCTGGCACACTTCCCAGTGACACTGAAGTGCCAGGCAGGAAGGAAGCTAAAGAGCAAGTCAAGGCTTTTACCTTAAGGTCTGGAAAAGTTGCTGATGCTGAAAAAACAAAAGAAGGAGAAGCTGAAGTTGGAGATGAAGAAGCTCAGCAAAAGGAGAAAGCGGTAGAACCAAGGAAGACTACTGTTGAACACACTCTGCCTGAGGGTAATACAGGGGAGAAACAGCTCTATCCTCCACCACCGTTCCCTAAGAGATTGCAACAATAAAAGCTGGATAAGAAGTTCGGTAAGTTTCTGGAGGTGTTCAAGAAACTTCACATCAATATACCTTTCGCTGAGGCTCTGGAGCAAATGCCTAGTTATGTGAGGTTTATGAAGAGTATTCTTTCAAGGAAGGTGAAACTGGATGACCTTGAGACCATTGCTCTAACGGAAGAATGCAGTGTTGTGCTGCAGCAAAAGTTACCTCCAAAGCTTAAAGATCCATGTAGCTTCACCATTTCTTGCCCCATTGGCAAGTTGTCTTTTGACAAGATGCATAGTGGAGGATGTGCTAGTCAAGGTGGATAAGCTCTTCTCTCCTGTAGACTTTGTTATTCTGGATTTCAAGGAAGATAAGAAAATTCCCATAATCTTGGGAAGACCTTTCTTGGCTACAGGCCGTACCTTGATAGATGTGCAGAAAGGTGAACTTACTATGTGGGTGCAGGATCAGGATGTGACATTCATTGTATTCAAAGCAATGAAATTCCCTACAGAAGATGAGGAGTGCTTAAAAGTGAATTTGATTGATTCTGCGGTTACTTCAGAACTCGATCATATGCTAATGTCTGATGCATTAGAGAAGGCCTTAGTGGGGGATTTTGACAGTGATAATTAGGATGGTAATGAGCAACTACAATATCTTAATGCTTCTCCCTGGAGGCGAAAACTAGACATGCCGTTTGAATCTCTTGGTAATTCTGATCTCAAAAATGCTGAAGGATAGCTCAAACCATCAATGGAGGAAGCACCCACCTTGGAGTTTAAGCCATTGCCTGAACACTTGAGGTATGCTTTTTTAGGTGATGCATCTACTTTACCTGTTATTATTGCATCTGACCTTTCAGGTAGTGAGGAGGACAAACTCTTAAGAATTTTGAGAGAATTCAAATCGGCTATAGGATGGACCATAGCAGACATCAAAGGGATCAACCCTTCATATTGCATGCATAAGATTCTGCTAGAGGAGGGTAGTAAGCCGGCTGTTGAGCAACAGCACAGACTTAATCCTATCATGAAAGAGGTGGTGAAGAAAGAAATTTTGAAGTGGCTGGATGCAGGAATCATTTATCCTATTTCTGACAGTTCTTGGGTGAGCCCCGTGCAATGTGTACCTAAGAAAAGAGGTATCAAGGTTGTAGCAGATGAAAAGAACGAGCTCATCCCCACTCAGATAGTCACAGGATGGAGAGTATGCATGGATTACAGAAAGTTAAACAAGGCCACAAGGAAGGATCACTTCCCTCTTCCGTTTATTGATCAGATGCTTGACAGGTTGGCCGATCACGAGTATTATTGTCTTCTGGATGGTTACTCAGGGTATAATCAGATTTGTATTGCACCAGAGGATCAAGAAAAGGCTACCTTCACTTGTCCATTTGGCACGTTTACTTTCCGCAGAGTTTCGTTTGGGTTATGTGGCGCACCAGCCACTTTTCAGAGATGTATGATGGCTATATTCTCTGACATGATTAGAAATAATGTCGAGGTGTTCATGGACGACTTCTCCGTCTTTGGACATTCGTATGATGAATGTTTGAATAATCTTCGTGCAGTGCTCAAAAGGTGTGTGGAAACTAATTTGATGCTCAATTGGGAAAAATGTCATTTTGTGGTGCGTGAAGGCATTATTCTTGGGTATAAGGTCTCTAGAAAGGGCCTTGAGGTGGACAAAGCCAAGGCGGGAGTCATTGAAAATCTTCCACCACCTATTTATGTGAAAGGAATCCGTAGTTTTCTTGGTCATGCGGGTTTTTATAGGCGTTTCATCAAGGACTTTTCGAAGATATCTAAGCCGCTGTACAACTTGCTTGAGAAGGATGTGCCTTTCAAATTTGATGATGACTGCTTAACGGCATTCGAGACTCTTAAGAAGAGTTTGATAACTGTACCAGTCATTACAGTACCTGATTGGACAGAGCCTTTTGAGATGATGTGTGATGTGAGTGATTATGCGGTGGGTGCAGTTCTTGGGCAGCGCAAGAATAATCTCTTTCATGTGGTCTACTATGCTAGCAAGACCTTAAATGGGGCCCAAATGAACTACACCACTACTGAGAAGGAGCTCTTGGCTAGAGTCTTCGGTTTCGAAAAATTTCAATCTTATCTGCTTGGGACAAAAGTGACAGTATTCACTGATCATGCGGCCATTCGCTATTTGGTTTCCAAGAAGGATTCGAAGCCGAGACTCATTCGTTGGGTGCTCTTGCTATAGGAATTTGAGTTAGAGATCAAGGATCGAAAAGGTACTGAGAATCAAGTAGCTGACCATCTCTCTAGATTGGAGAATACGGAGTCTACTTCACAAGATAAAACATTGATCAACGAATCTTTTCCGGATGAGCAGTTGTTTGCAGTTCAGGAGGAAGAGCCATGGTTCACAGATATTATGAATTATCTTGTCAGCAATATAATGCCTCCTAATTTGACCACAGCTCAAAAGAAGAAGTTTCTGCATGAGGTGAAGTGGTATATGTGGGATGAAGCATATTTGTTTAGACAGGGAGCTGACCAGATCATCAGGAGATGTATCCCATTCTATGAGACGGAGGGGATATTACGAGACTGCCACTCCATAGTTTATGATGGACACTATGGTGGTGAGAAGACGGCAGCTCGTATTCTGCAAGCAGGTTTTTTCTGGCCTACTTTGTTTAAGGATGCTCATCAGTTTGTTTTAAGGTGTGATCATTGCCAAAGAGTGGGAAATCTTACGAGAAAGGATGAGATGCCGTTAAATGTTATGATTGAAGTCGAGGTCTTTGATGTTTGGGGAATCGATTTCATGGGGCCTTTTGTCTCGTCCTGCAACAATCAGTACATCTTGCTGGCAGTCGATTATGTCTCAAAATGGGTAGAAGTCAAAGCTCTACCAACGAATGATGCAAAGGCAGTGTTGAATTTTCTTCATAAGCAGATTTTTACTAGGTTTGGAACGCCACGAGTAATCATAAGTGATGAAGGGTCGCATTTCTGCAACCGTAAGTTTACTTCTATGATGCAGCGCTACAATGTGAATCATCGAGTTACTACTGCCTATCATCCACAAACAAATGGTCAAGTGGAAGTGTCTAACAGAGAGATCAAGCACATTTTAGAGAAGGTTGTTTGTCCGTCAAGGAAGGATTGATCTTTAAAGCTCGATGAAGCTGTTTGGGCTTACAGAACAACATACAAAACTCCACTTGGGATGTCCCCGTTTCAACTTGTGTATGGTAAAGGATGTCATTTACCTGCGGAGCTTGAGCATAAGGCCTATTAGGCGTTGAAGAAGTTGAACCTGGATCTAGATGCAGATGGAAAGAAGCGGATGCTTTAGCTTAACGAACTTGATGAATTTCAACTCCAAGCGTACGAGAACAACAAAATGTACAAGGAAAAGGTGAAAAGGTGGCACGACAGGAAGTTACATCTTAAGTTATTCATGCCGGGGCAACAAGTTCTTTTATTCAACTCTCATCTCCGATTTTTTCCTGAGAAGTTGAAATCAAGGTGGTCTCGACCTTTTATTGTCAAAACTGTGTTTCCACATGGAGCGGTGGAGATTTTTGAGAATGATACGGACCAAGCATTAAAGGTTAATGGTCAGCGTTTGAATCACTACTATGGGGACACGGCAAACCGGGAAGTGGTTAGTGCCGTTCTATTTTCAACTTGAGGAAGTTACGCAACGTCAAGCTAATGACGAAAAAGAAGCGCTTCGTGGGAGGCAACCCATGATTTTTTGTTATAAGAACCCTTAGAAGTTAATAACCTATCCAAAACCATAAAAAAATAGAAAAATTGAGCCTGGAAAAAAAAATTCCAGAAGCCCCCTGAGCGCCCGCTCAGCATCTCAGCGATACTGAGCGACCGCTCAGCATGCTGAGCGCCCGCTCAGGGGCCGACTGGAAGAATTTTTTTATGTTCAATAAAAATCCAAAAAAATCAGAAAAATAAAAACACAAAACATAGCCCATAAACCCACTCCTAATCAAAATCTACCATAATCCTTACTCTATATATACATACACCTATCCCATATATCTCCCATACACTCTCAACACTTCAACTCTCTCCCAAACACAAAAACACAAATCTCAATCACTTTTACTCAGTTTCGATGGCACCCAAAAGAGCAAGGACTATCAATAGCAGCAGAACTGTCCCTACTGTTGATTCTTCGAGGGGTACTGCTGCTAGGCCTCGTTTGAATGATAGGGCTGCTGAGGAGGAGTACACTAGGCTTCTGGGGAAGCCAATTTTGAAGGAGAGGGGATTCTTACCATCGGGGAGGGATGGTGAGTTGTTGCCTATGATTGCGGAGAAGGGGTGGATTGCTTTTTGTGAGTCTCCTGAAGCAGTGCTGATGAGCGTGGTTCGCGAGTTCTATACGGACGCGAAGGCCGAGAAGAATGGGTATTTTGTGGTCCGGGGGATGACGGTGGATTATCACCCTGCGGCGATTCGCCGTGTGATTGGGCAGAGACAGAGGAAGCCCACGGAGGAGAACTGGAACGAGAAGACTGTTGAGGATTTTGACTTGGATTTGATTTGTGCCACTCTCTGTAGGCCAGGCACAGTTTGGACCTTCAACACTGGAACTAATGAGTATCGTCACTTTCCAGCGATAGCCATGAATAGGTATGCCCGTGCATGGAATGCTTTTATTTGTGCTAATATTTTGCCTACTTCGCATGCACATGAGGTCACAGTTGAGAGAGCACAGTTGTTGTGGGGAATTTTGAATGAGGAGTACTATGTGGACCTTGGTGAGTTCATCTACCAGGGAATTCTGATGTTTTTGAGGGGAGCTAAGCACATGAACATCCCTTATGCATCTACGATTACCAAGCTTTGCCGAGCGGTGGGAGTTCAGTGGTCGTCTCATGAGTAGTTGCAGTTGCCGGCCGCTCCTATTGACTCCGGGACTCTGCATGCGATGCAGGAGTGGACCGGTGGTGAGCCCGAAGAGCATGGGATGGGTTATCGTCTTCCAGGAGGGCGTCCAACACGAGGTGCTACCATGGCGAGGCCAAGGCATGATGAGGTTGGTTCTTCTAGAGCTCAGGAGGGTGCTGGGATGGCTGATGCCCAGTATAGGAGGCCGTCATGGAGGATGGATGATATGTACGAGACGCAGAGCAGGTTTGCCTGGGAGCTCACCCTTGCACTAGGGACTGCTTTGCGAGGCCTTGGAGCTGACATCCAGTGGCCAGTTTTTGGTGAGGACTCTGCATTTCCGCCTCCTAATACACCACCCTCTGAGGCTGATGATGTTGATGATCTCTCCGAGTAGGTATACCCTGTGTTCCTTTCTACTACCTTCACTGGGGACAGTGTAGATTTTAAGTTTGGGGGTGGTAGTTAAGGAATATTTTGTGTGTGTGTCATATAGTTGCATATTCATGATAGTTTAGTTCATATAATTGCATAATTTTTGCCATATAGTTTTTTTATAGCTTTATTTGTTTATCATGTCATGTAGCTCATACATTTACCATGATCCCTTTTGCGCTGTTTTACCAATTGATTTGTGATGTTGATGCGAGTGTAGTGATAGCGTTAAAGTGATGTTGAATCGTGTAGGTTGATATGCATGCTAGAAACACTTGTAATTTCACTAAATCTTAGGGAATGGTTAAGAGGACTAGATGGTTGTTATGGTTTGATGGTTTTCGAGGCTAATCTATTTATTATGCTTAGAATTTTATAATAGTTTCTTAGTGATAAAAGGCATGAAAAGAAAAAAATGGAGTGAAAAATGGAATTCGTTGCTAATTGTGGCTAGGCGTCAAATGGCTAGTAGCCGGCTCGTATGTTTATGCGAGTAGTCTAGGGTTGAGCAAGATGGAGCGAAACACACTTACTCAGAAATTTTGAAAAAAAAAGAAAAAAAGAAAAAAAAGAGAACGAAAAAAAAGAGAAAAAAAAAATAGTTAATGCATAATTGATCACGAGTGGGCTCTTTGGTATTCTAGTTATTAAGTTCTTAGGGGACTTTGTGCCTAGTGACCTAAGGCTTTTATAGTCTGAGATCCGCTAACCTAACGCTCGCTACATGGATGCAATTGTATAAGTCTTTTGTAGACCTCACTCATTGCACGGTCAAATAAGCATTTGTTGTTATAAATAAAAAGCATGATTCCGTAATAAGCTCCAGGATTCTTGAAGTGTTATAAGTCACTTTGTGCCTAGAATTTTTATTCTTTGTATAATCATGCGATTGCCTTGATGATAGTTGAGTCATGATAATTGATATAGTTCCGAAGCATATCTGTTAAGCATCTGCACACACCACGTTTCTGGTTGTATGTTAGTTTGTATGATTCGATTGATCTTTATTCGCCTAATTGCATTTGTTGAGATGACATAAGTTGATTGGTTTGGTCATAGTAAGGGGGATCGCTGCATTTCATATAGATTGCATTCATGCATGTTTTTATTTCTGTGACGCTTGAGGTCAAACATTGATTTAAGTTTGGGGGTGTGATAAGTGGCATTTTATACCACTTAGAACGTCTTGTAATAGCTTAAATTGGTGTCTTTAAATCAAGTATTTTGTGTATTTGATACGTTTTTCTAGTGTTTGTGCATTTCAGGGTATCAGTTGCATTTCGGGGGAGAATTCATCAATAATAAGCCTTGGCATGTGTTTAGCATTGTAAGTGGGAAGATAGGAGCAGATTGCAGCGAAGAAACGGAGCAAACAGATCATTTTTCCAGAAAGGGTCTAAGCACCCACTCAGCATTG
Source organism: Apium graveolens (assembly GCF_009905375.1). Taxonomy (NCBI): domain Eukaryota; kingdom Viridiplantae; phylum Streptophyta; class Magnoliopsida; order Apiales; family Apiaceae; genus Apium; species Apium graveolens. The sequence continues at coordinate 112,511,411 of NC_133652.1, forward strand.
CTGAGCGGCCGCGCAGGAAGCTGAGCGCCCGCTCAGCTAGGCTTAGCGGCCGCGCAGGGTCGTAATTTCAGAATAATTATTTTAGACTCCTATTTCTGTTTGGCTTCCAACTTCTGAGTAATCTGGGTTTTATGGGACTCCTATATAAGTAGATTTCAGAGACGTTTCATAACAGGTTGGATCATTGTATTAATTGAAGAGCGAAGGAGATAAGGAAGAAGACCATTTTAGCACATCGCAACGAAGAGGAAGCATATTTTCTTATGATTCTTTATTTCGTTGTAACGTTGGATGCTAGTTTTCTTACTTTGAACCTATTAACTCTTGTGACGTACTCTGGTTTAATATAAGTAGTTTTAGTTATTATTCTCTTGAGTTTGTTTATCATGTTTTCATATGAACCCATGATGATGATGAGTGCTATCATGGGCTAATCGTGATCATGGGGTCGTAACGGATTTACTATGGAATTTTTTAGTTAGTTGTTTAATACCTTAGTGTGTGATGATTGTATGATATCTAGTATCGGTTGTGTGTATTCGTCTTATGTGCATCGCGAACATATAAGATAGGGTGTTAATCTCTTGTGAAGTGACGGTGGATCTTGAGATTTAGAACTTGCCATGCTAGCATAGGTTCATGTACGAGTATGCATAATTAGTGGGTAACTCTAACCGTTTTATTCGCCCTGTGTAATCAAAAGGAATAACTTATTCTTAAATCGTTATGTTGTCAATTTCTGTAGACATATAGGGACTCAACATAATTGATGCCTATTCAACTTCTATCTTAATTGTGGATGTTTGGTAGAATGGTATTAGTATAATGAAAATTGGCTTTTATCAGTTTCGTGTTATTCGATTAATATCATCACTGTTGCATGCTAAGGGTAATAATAATGACTATTGAAGGAAGTAGTAATGAAGTTGTGATCTCATGAGTGTTTTAATATTGTTAATTCTAAGTGATAATTAAGTGCTTAATTCTAGTAGTTAATTGTAGTTAACAATTAGTTAATCAAATCTAAGTGTTATTGTTTTAACATTGAGAAGTAATCATACATTGGTGAGTGAGTTTAATTGAACATAATTAGTCTGAGTCTCTGTGGGAATGAACTAGAAAGTATTCTATATTACTTGCGAACGCGTATACTTGCATGTATTATTAGCGCGTGATTTCGCCCTAACACTTCTCAAGATATATTGTGAATAATTGATAGCTCTGTTTATATTGCAACTGCTTTGAAGCACTGAACCCTAAACCTTGATTCCATTTATTGATCTTTGAGCCGTAAGCCTTATTCTTTCTGAACCATTGATTATTAAATACCAGATATAAATCACAGATATATGATACTACTGCACAAATACATATAAACTAAATACCAGTCACTGAACCAAAATTGCTTAAACATTCAAACCTTTATACCTTATACATTGAAAGACCAAATCCTTAAAACCATAAGAATTTGGTTCTTTTGTTATCCAATTCTTGTACCGAATAATAGCCGATCCTTGTATTTGCCATTTTGTTCTCTTGTGAAGATTGCAGATCATCCTATGCTTGAAACCCAATATTGTTTATGATTATGTTTATTGATTTACATTGTTCATTCTGTTATTATTATAGAATTGGATTATTTTATAAAATATGGACCAGATTCGTGGTCAGACCAGATTGGTGGTCAAGTTAGGCCAATATGTGCCTTGGATCCAGTAATTAGAGCAGAGTTGTGTGCCTTGCTCGGGTTAGTGCGTGACTGATTAACAACCTAACCTTGGTTTTTAAAATGAAAACTTAATATCCAATTCTAAATCATTGTTTATCCATAAACTTGTTACCTTTAATTATTTCACTTGATCATTGTTTAATCTCAATATTGTCAATGTGACTTGCTGAGCTAGTTAGTTCATTTGTGTGATTCTGTTTATGTTCTTTTCTAGTTAAGAAGGAACCTGTTGGTAGCGAGGATCCCCAATCCAGTATGCGAGCTAGGATTCCAGGTTAAGAGGAATAAGCTAGCTGAAGACTTTTGTGATAGTTTAAGTTTGAGAAGTTTGTAAGAATATTTTTGTATTATCCTATATTCTCATATATTATTATTATTATTTGGAATTATTTATGTGATTTTATGTGAATTTTAGTAAATTATATGATAATTGGAATTGATGTTGGGATGTTTATATATGATATTATTTGAATATTTTAATTTTTAAATATGTAGATAAAATATAGATAATTAAGGTATTTTTCTGGTAATTTTTGGATTGTTATATGATTTTATAATAATTTATGGAATTATTAATTATTTTCTGAATAATTACAAAACTGTTTTTGCATTTTTATAACCCGAAACTCTTCCAAAAACTCCTTCTTAACCCAACCTGGTAATTCCGAACATTTTCTGTGTTTTGACTTTTTCGATCCGGATTACGGTTTGACCCGTGCGCGGCCCGGCGCAAAATTTTTGGTGTGATTACCATTTAGATAAATCAACAAACCCGTATTCTCGAGAGACGGGATATTTTTACATTATTTTCGTATATGGTGTTTTATGAAAAGCTCGGTTTTGATAATTATCCAAATCTGGTATTAAATTGTATCATTTTTATAGTTACTTAGCAGCTAAGTAATCTATTTTTAGATCGTTTTGCAGTTACTTAGCGGCTAAGCAACTAATTTAACGATCCAAAACGATCCAGAACGAACCAATATTCCGTAAATATAAATAGCATATTTCTTATTTCATTTTATTCGTTTATTCATTTGCAACCAGTAAAAATACAGTAAATACAGAGAAAAACCCTAGAAACTGATACGTTCCTGAAAATCAAACGTGCAAACGAGGGCGTTATCGAACTCCGATTCGGGCGTGCAGCATATCAAAACGAAGCTCTCGAAATCTTCTTTCAAAATCAATCATCAGTTTTTACCTAGAAATCAAGGTATTTTTCTGATTTAATTATTTTAATTCGAATTAAATATGGATTAAAATATGAATTTTTGTTCTTGATATTGTTTGAGTGATTTGATGGCATAATCATGTAGATAATTTCTTCCTGGTCATTTTAGTAATTATATGATGAATTTGGAGTTCAATAACATATAAAAATTTGAGTTTGATTCTCGAATTCAAAAATTAGGATTTATAGGTTTGAATGTTCTTAATTGATTTTTGGGTATTTTTTATTCCGGGGTTATTAGTTGAATTAATTGTTACCATCAGATAGATAGTTAAAAGAGCAATCATTTGGTATAAGTTTGATAATAAAAGGATAACCGGAAGGCTTCGCCGGAGTTTCGAAGCCCGAATGGTGGCGAAACTTTGACCGGATTTTCCGATCGAAATTGGTATCGTTTGTTGAAACCAGTCTTGTAGATGAATTGCTGGTATAAAAAGGAACATGCCTCGTTAATTTCGTGTGATTCTGGGCGTCACTTCAGGTGGCCGGAAAAAGCTCGGCCTTGCCGGCTTTAATGGCAATGGCCGGAAACTGGGTTCGATCGCCGGTGTTCATCCCAACCCGGATGGGTGGGGGTGACCCGGTTCCGACCCGTTTGACTGTTGTCCTCGACCCGGTTTCGATCCATTTGCCCAAAATTAGTTTTTTAAAAATATGTTTCTGGATTTTCTTTTTACAAAAAAATTCAAAAATCCAATTTTTAATTTCTAGAAATTCATTTTTCTTTTGAAAATCATTATTTTTATTCTTAAAAATTATTTTTAATTCAAAAATATATCCAAATTATTTATTTAATTAATTTTAGTTGATAATTAATTATTTAATTAGTCAATTAATTTAAATATTATTTGATTAATTAATTTAATTAGTTATTAATTAATTTTAATTGATTAATTAATTAGATTTAATTATTTATTTTAATTTAAAAATTCCAAAAAATAGTTTCGAGTTTGAAAATATTATTTTAAATTATTTTCCAGGCTTGATAATTCTTATAAAATTATTTTCAGATATTTGAGCCCTATTATCTAATTATTAAATGATTCGAGACCCGTTTTAATTCTGAAAAATGTTCAAAAATTCATAATAAATAAACAGTTCGTCCGTTTAATACGAAATGAACGCCTTTAGACTCAGAAAAATATTCTGCTTTCAATAAAAATACTTTCGAGACCCAAATCCATTTGTTTCGAAAGGTCACTTGAATTACAAGACATTTTGAGTCAATTATTGATTGATATATCATATTTTTGACCTGATTTCAATTTTAAACATACTGAGTCGAACCTTTTGATGAACCGAGTCATATGTGATATGATATGTGATATATGAGTTATGTGCTTATGTGCTATGTGAATTATGTGTGTATGTGGATCAAGAGTCCTGTGATTGTCTGTTATGGGTAGACGATAGGGTTTTGACGCGCAGTTCGTCGAGTAATTATCGTTTAGATGATTAAAATGTTATTTTCTAATTATAGATACGAGTCTTTCAAAGACAATCAGGACCAGATGATATGGATGAAGACTAGAGTTGAATAGTATGGAATATTGAGGTTGCAGCACTGCATGAGCAGCATGCCAAATGATTAGTAGAATAACGACAGTGATATTTTGAGACAGAAGATCAGAATAGATGCGTCATTATGAGTGTGACTAACTGCTAAATCCCAAAGGCAAGTATCCCTATCATCACTTATCGTTCAAGTGATATTTATTTTAAATCTTCTTATGCAAGTATTGCTTTTCCTATTCTCAGTTCGGAATAGATAAATGTTTTACATATCGCTGAATTAAATGATTTTGTTTATGCAAGCACTCTTCTGCTATTCTATGTTCAGAATAGCTAAGTGATTTTACTTACCAAATTACAAGTTTTATAAATGTTTTGGACTTTGAGAAAGATGATTTGATTGCGAATATTCCTACCCAAGTAAATGGGGGAATAAAATTATTTTGGGTATAAACTATTATGACCCCTTTTCAATAAAAGGTTTTAAGATTGGATCATAAATGCGTAAGTGACCGGGACGGACGGTCCAGTGGAGGGCTATTTCTAAGTGTCATATGGAATATTATGACACAATTTTTGCCACAGGTAGGTATATTGCCTTTTGTTTGAGTACTCGTATTTTTGGGGTCATGTTTCTATGAAACATGACTCAGTGCTATCACACGGGCTGATCAGCATGTGATAGTACGTCCGTCGGAGAATGATCCCAATCTAAATTATCATATCATTTTTGATATTCATAGAATAAATGATTTATCAACTGTTTCTATTTTGGAATATTGGTAAATGCGGTTTTGATTCAAATTCTGATTTATGCTGATACTTACGTTATTGTTAAATATCAAAGGTGGTATTAGTATAGATGATTGATGTTGACTTCAGTATGGGATGTTGTGAGCATCAAAGTTCGTATTGATATCTAATTTGATATGACAGCAAAATAAGTATTAATTTCAAGAGTTCAATTTTGAGTAAAGTATATGAGTCAATCCATAATCATTGTTTCTTGTTATTGTTGTTTACGATATTTCCGTAAACAGTGTTTTACGAGTTTGATTCTCATCAAGATTCAAAGTATTGCTGAAGTATTTCGCTTGAAAATATAAAAAGGGTTTTGACTACAATTAAGGAATTAATTCTGGAGTTCCTGGACTAAAATTTTATGATTCAGCAATTATAATTTTAAAGGTTCTGCTCTATTGCAGATGTCGGTTTTAATCAAAAGGACCCTATATTCACTATAATGATCTTGTTGAGCATTTCTTTCGCTCATACTTTCCTGTTTTCAAATTTAACCTCCAGTGAGGATTAGCTTGTGCTAATTAGCTGCGTAATTCAAGGAAGCAAAGAAGAAGCTTTTGGAAGGTGATTGGTCAGGGTTTACGAATTGGTGTAAGTTCTTTTGTGTAAAGTTGTTTATATTATATTTTATTATAGTTGTGTATTTTATAGTTGGGCCTAGTATACTTCTTTTCGAAGTTATACTAGGGGATTTAGCTTTGAGTTTGGAATTTGTTGAAAAGAGTTTTAAAAGAAAGTGAAAATTTATTTGTGGAATTTGGATTTCTTGTTTCTAGAACTGTAACCTTAAAAGATCTTGGATTAGTTTGGGGTCATAAATGATAAATATCTTCCGCTGGCATTTATTTATTGATAAAATAGATTAATTTGAATTGAGGTTTCATCGTGACGACCAAATCCTACGACCCCGGATTTCGGGGCGTTACACGTTGGTATCAGAGCTGAGATTATAGTGAACTAGAAACGAGAGTGTGTAGGAGTGTGTATAGCTATGTGAGGATGTTTGAGCCCATATCGAGTTCTTGTTGGACTATTGGATACAGTACCAACGAGTAAGTTAAGATAGGCGCATTCATTTGAGATGGTTGTGCTGAGCTGGATAGAACTCCGGGAAGCTGCAAACTTCTATGGTGGAATCTTCCGAGGCTACTACGATTCGATGCCGATTAAGATTATCGATATCCTTAAAATATGAAGAATGGTCTAGAGTTGGATGACGAGTCAACAGAAGAGTTCAAATAGAAGATAAGTATTAAGACTTTGGCAATACCTTCTCTTTCTATAATTTCTTTTGACCTCTCTCAAAAGAAGCATCAGTTAGAGGATATATTCCCTAACACTCGTTTAATCATTTTGTTCTAGAATCTTATTTTTTGGATTTCATTTTTCTCCATAAATATCAGCTTTGAATTTTTTTCAGTTTTATTCATTTGATTTTGGATTCCTTTGATATTCTTTTATTCTGACTGAGATGAACAACACTAACTATAGGGGACACAAGGTATACCTGTCTGTGTGATAGGAGTTGGATGGGACGCCATCACTTGTGTGTATTATGAATATATGAAGGTTAACAACCTTTAGTAGTGTCTTAATTTGGGCACGCAATACCAAGTTCATTTGATCATATTGATCTCTCGGTTATTCTTTTATTTCAATAATACTTTTTCTCAAATTCAAATTTTGGTCTCATTATGGTATCAAATTCTTTTCTTTTTGAAATTCCATGTTTTTTTATCATTTCCAACATTAGAAGGTATGCCAATCAAGTTAAGCTGAGTTATCCTGGTCAAGTCAAAGCAGGGTTATGTGATGGGATTACCAAGAGCAACACTGGACTGCAATGCGGTTATAATATCAGTATCATATACCGAAGTCAACTTGTATCTTTACTTCTCTCTCTATCTATCTCTCTTTCTTTTTCTTTCTCTCTATCTTTCTCTCTATTCTTTTTCTCGCAAGTAGTAAAAGAAATTCTATTGAAGAGTTGGTCAAGGAGGTGGATGGAACAAGGTGCAGAATGAAGCTTTCATGATAACTGTGTGGTATAAGGAATTGCAGTGTTATTGAAAATTCTGAGAAAAGTTGTGTATGCAAGATTGGGAAGTTGGTTAGAAAACCCTTAGTGCTTTCTTCTGCTGATTCCGAGGACGGAATCCTTATAACGGGGGTAGATTGTAATATCCTATATTTTCAATTATTATTATTATTATTATTATTTGGAATTGTTTATGTGATTTTATGTGAATTTTAGTAAATTATATGATAATTGGAATTGATGTTGGGATGTTTATATATGATATTATTTGAATATTTTAATTTTTAAATGTGTAGATAAAATATAGATAATTAAGATATTTTTTTGGTAATTTTTGGATTGCTATATGATTTTATAATAATTTATGGAATTATTTATTATTTTCTGAATAATTACAAAATTGTTTTATAAAGCCGGGAATCGTCCGACTTCAACTGTTTTTGCGTTTTTTTAACTCGAAACTCTTCCAAAAACTCCTTCCTAACCTAATCTGGTAATTCCAGACATTTTCCGTGTTTTGACTTTTTCGATCCGGATTACGGTTTGACCCGTGCGCGGCCCGGCGCAAAATTTTCAGTGTGATAACCATTTCGATAAATCAACAAAACCCGTATTCTCGAGAGACGGGATATTTTTACATTATTTTCGTATATGGTGTTTTATGAAAAGCTCGGTTTTGATAATTATCCAAATCTGGTATTAAATTGTATCATTTTTATAGTTACTTAGCGGCTATTTTTGGATCGTTTTGCAATTACTTAGCGGCTAAGCAACTAATTTATTGATCAAAACGATCCAGAACGAACCAATATTCCGTAAATATAAATGGCATATTTCTTATTTGATTTTATTCGTTTATTCATTTGCAACCAGTAAAAATACAGTAAATACAGAGAAAAACCCTAGAAACCGATACGTTCCTGAAAATCAAATATGCAAACGAGGGCGTTATCAAACTTCGATTTGGGCGTGCAGCATATCAAAATGAAGCTCTCGAAATCTTCTTTCTGAATCAATCATCAGTTTTTACCCAGAAATCAAGGTATTTTTTTGATTTAATTATTTTAATTCGAATTAAATATGGATTAAAATATGAATTTTTGTTCTTGATGTTGTTTGTGTGATTTGATGGCATAATCATGTAGATAATTTCTTCCTGGTCATTTTGGTATATTATATGATGAATTTGGAGTTCAATAACATATAAATATATGAGTTTGATTGTCGAATTCAAAAATTAGGGTTTATAGGTTTGAATGTTCTTAATTGATTTTTGGGTATTTTTGATTCAGGGGTTATTAGTTGAATTAATTGTTACCATCAGATATATCGTTAAAAGAGCAATCATTTGGTATAAGTTTGATAATCAAAGGATAACGGGAAGGGCTTCCTCGGAGTTTTGAAGCTCGAACGGCGGCGAAGCTTTGATCGGATTTTCCGATCGAAATTGGTATCACTTGTTGAAACCAGTCTTGCAGATGAATTGCTGGTATAAAAAGGAACATTTGATTTCGTGTGATTCTGGGCGTTATTTCAGGTGGCCGGATTAATGGCGATGGTTGGAAACTGGGTTCGATCGCCGGTGTTCATCCCGACCCGGATGGGGGGGTGACCCGGTTCCGACCCGTTTGACTGTTGTCCTCGACCCGGTTTCGATCCATTTGCCCCAAATTAGTTTTCTAAAAATATGTTTCTGGATTTTCTTTTTACAAATAATTCAAAAATCCTATTTTTAATTTCTTAAAATTCATTTTTATTTTGAAAATCATTATTTTTATTCTGAAAATCTATTTTTAATTCAAAAATAAATCCAAATTATTTAATTAATTATTTTAGATGATAATTAATTATTTAATTAGTCAATTAATTTAAATATTACTTGATAATTATTTTAATTAGTTATTAATTAATTTTAATTGATTATTTAATTAGATTTAATTATTTATTTTGATTTAAAAATTCCGAAAAATAGTTTCGAGTTTTAAAATATTTTTTTAAATTATTTTCCAGGCTCGATAATTCTTATAAAATTATTTTCGGGTATTCGAGCCCTATTATTTAATTATTAAATGATTCAGAGACCCGTTTTAATTCCGAAAAATGTTCAAAAATTCATAATAAATAAACCGTTCGTCCGTTTAATACGAAACGAATGTTTCTAGACTCAGAAAAATATTCCGCTTTCAATAAAAATACTTTCGAGACCCAAATCCTTTTGTTTCGAAAGGTCGCTTGTTTTACAAGTCATTCTGAGTCAATTATTGATCGATAAATCATATTTTGACCCGATTTCAGTTTTAAACATACCAAGTCGAACCTTTTGATGAACCGAGTTATATGTGATATGAATTATGTGATACATGAGTTATGTGCTTATGTGCTATATGAATTATGTGTGCATGTGGATCAAGAGTCCTGTGATTGTCTGTTATAATTATGTGTGGGGTATCGTATGGGTAGACGATAGGGTTTTGACGCGTAGTTCGTCGACTAATTATCGTTTAGACGATTAAAATGTTATTTTCTAATTATAGATACGAGTCTTTCAAAGACGATCAGGACCAGATGGTATGGATGAAGACTAGAGTTGAATAGTATGGAATATTGAGGTTGCAGCACTGTATGAGCAGCATGCCAAAGGCTTAGTAGAATAATGACGGTGATGTTTTGAGACAGAAGATCAGAATAGATGCGTCATTATGAGTGTGACTAACTGCTAAATCCCAAAGGCAAGTATCCCTATCATCACTTATCGTTCAAGTGATATTTATTTTAAATCTTCTTATGCAAGTATTGCTTTTCCTATTCTCAGTTCGGAATAGATAAATGTTTTACATATCGCTGAATTAAATGATTCTGTTTATGCAAGCACTCTTCTGTTATTCTATGTTCAGAATAGCTAAGTGATTTTACTTACCGAATTACTAGTTTTATTAATATTTTGGACTTTGAGAAAGATGATTTGGTTGCGAATATTCCTACCCAAGTAAATGGGGGAATAAAATTATTTTGGGCATCAATTTTTATGACCCCTTTTCAATCAAAAGGTTTTAAGATTGGATCATAAATGCGTATGTGACCGGGACGGACGGTCCAGCAGAGGGCTATTTCTAAGTGTCATATGGAATATTATGACACAATTTTTGCCATAGGCAGGTATATTGCCTTTTGTTTGAGTACTCGTGTTTTTGGGGTCATGTTTCTACGAATCATGACTCATTGTTATCATACGGGCTGATCAGCATGTGATAGTACATCCGTCGGAGAATGATCCCAATCTAAATTATCATATCATTTTTTATATTCATAGAATAAATGATTTATCAACTGTTTTTGTTTTGGAATAATGGTAAATGTGGTTTTGATTCAAATTCTGATTTATGCTGATACTTACGTTGTTGTTAAATATCAAAGGTGGTATTAGTATAGATGATTGATGTTGACTTCAGTATGGGATGTTATGAGCATCAAAGTTCGTATTGATATCTAATTTGATATGAAAGCAAAATAAGTATTAATTTCAAGAGTTCGGTTTTGAGTAAAGTTTATGATTCATTCCATAATCATTGTTTCTTATTATTGTTGTTTACGATATTTTCGTAAACACTGTTTTACGAGTTTAATTTTTGTCAAGATTCAAAGTATTGCTGAAGCATTTCGCTTGAAAATATAAAAAGAGTTTTGAATACAATTAAGGAATCAATTCTGGAGTTCCTCGACTAAAATTTTATGATTCAGCAATTATAATTTTAAAGGTTCTGCTCTATTGCAGATGTCGGTTTTATATCAAAATAACCCTATATTCACTATAATGATCTTGTTGAGCATTTCTTTCGCTCATACTTGCCTGTTTTCAAATTTAAGCTCGAGTGAGGATTAGTTTGCGCTAATTAGTTGCGTAATTCAAGGAAGCAAAAAAGAAGCTTTTGGAAGGTGGTTGGTCCAGGGTTTTCGAATTGGTATAAGTTCTTTTGTGTAAAGTTGTTTATATTATATTATATTATAGTTGTGTATTTTATAGTTGGGCCTAGTATACTTCTTTTCGAAGTTATACTAGGGGGTTTAGCTTTGAGTTTAAAATTTGTTGAAAAGAGTTTTAAAAGAAAGTGAAAATTTATTTATGGAATTTCGATTTCTTGTTTCTAAAACTGTAACCTTAAAAGATCTTGGATTAGTTTGGGGTCATAAATGATAAATATCTTTCGCTGGCATTTATTTATTGATTAAACAGATTAATTTGAATTGAGGTTTCATCGTGACGACCAAATCCTCTGACTCCGGATTTGGGCGTGTTACAATTTTCATAATCAGTTGTAAGTTTGAATAGTTGGGATTTGGATGTTTGTAATATAAGCGTGTGTGTGGCTTGTGTGCATACTTTAACCTGTTGCGATCCGTGGATGTTGGTAAGTAGGGTCACTGCATATCATTATTATCTTTATTATTATGATAAGCAGATTTATATATAAGGTGTGTGTGGACCCCAAACTTCTGACCCGGGTTTGGAGGGCGCCACAGGTTTGGTATCAGAGCTACAGGTTATAAGTCACTTACACAATCCTATATTGTCAGGAATGGGTAGAGGGTTAATATTAGAAGTAATGAATAGAAAGATAGAACGTCGAGAGGTTGAGTGCGACTGTATAATAGGTATTAGTATGATTTCCGTTGTGGTTCGAGATTCTTATTTTGCGATATGATTTCAGATAGCAGCGATGGCAGATTCCTTTATTCCAGTTCCAGCTGATCATTCTGAGCCTTCAGTCGGAGGACCATCACCGGATCCATGTCCTGTTCTTCCACCGGTGTTGGCTATACTACCTCTTGTTGTGATAGAGGTTGTACCACTACGAGCTATTCCACCTCCTGGTATGAGGCCACCTATCCGAGGACCCCCACCTGCTGGTTCAGATTCTACTGGGCATTCAGTTACAGGTGTACCTTTTCAGTTTTCTCCATACCATGTTCCTTACCATCAGTTTGAAGCTTGCCTTATGGAGCAGCGACATCTACAGGGACAAATCCAGGAGTTACTACATAATATGCGTACCAGGGATATCGGGAGTGGTGAGAGGCAGCTCGGAGAGAGGATCCGGGTATTTCGGAAAGTAGCTGATGTGAGGATTGCTGAGGCTACTTATGAGGATATTACCCCTAACTTTCTTGTGGAGTGGGATAAGTGGGTTTTAGAGGAGCTTGAGGATATTTGAGGTCCAGATTTTTTATGAGCTAGAGACAGAGATGCAAAGACAGAGATGATGAGTTAGAGTTGTTGTGGTTGTTTTATATGTACATTAGCATGTAGTATGTATCAGTAGACTTTTGGTTGTATTTATAGACTAGATTTGCTGAGTAGTGTGTAGGCCTGTTGTACCCCTTTTGCTTTTACTTTTGAAGCGTTTTCACGCTTGTACTACCAAAACTTTGATCTATATATATAACAGTACCTTTTTTCTTTTCCAGCATTGTCATTTACATTACTGTACATGCTTTATCTTACTTTATCTATTGCACCAGTTATAACTCTTGTGATACCATGTACCCTATCCCCTTAACTGTTTACATTCTGTAAAGAAGCATGCAATTTACTTAGTTCAATTGTTATAAATGTTTTCAAAAAGAAATATTTCTGTTTTACAAAAACTTTTCATAAAAAGTATTTGATTTAAAGGTTAAATAAGTTGTTTGATTCTTTACAGAAAATGATTCCCACAAAAAATACCCGTTCTACAAACCAGAATGAAGAAATCAACAACCACAACCAAGACAACAATAACCAGAATGCCAACCCAGGTCCCATAGACCCAACAGTAGCCCAGATTCTTCAGATCTTGGCTCAACAAATAGTTCACCTGACTCAACAGCAACAAAGACAGACCAACCCCCAGGTAACTTTTAAGACTTTTCAAGCGGTGAATCCACCAGAATTCAAGGGTTCTTTAGATCTAATTGAAGCGAATATTTGGTTAAAAGAAATAGAGAAGTCATTTGTTTTGGTTAAGGTAAAGGAGGAACAGAAGGTTGAGTTTGCAAGTTATTATTTAAAGAATGAAGCCACATATTGGTGGGAAACAGTGAAAACATTGGAAGGTACATATGCTATTACTTGGGAGAGATTCAGAGAGTTGTTTTTAGAAAAATATTTCCCCCAGTTTGTTTAGGATCAAATGGAATTGAAGTTTTTGGAGCTAAAGTAAGGGAATATGTCGGTATCTGATTTTGAAAGTAAGTTTGAGGAATTGTCAAGGTTTGTACCATCGTATGTGGATACTGAAAGGAAGAAAGCCAAGAGATTTCAATAAGGTTTAAAGCCATGGATTAGAGGGAAGGTAGCCATATTTGAATTGGATACTTATGCAGGAGTTGTACAGAAGGCCATGATTGCAGAAACGGAAAGTGAGTTGTCACAGAGAGAAAAGGAAAGTAAGAAAAGAAAGTTTGAAGGAACTGAAGGTTAGTCACAAGCAGGGAAGTTTCCAAATTTCAAGAAGGGCAAGTTTCAGCCAGGGAGAAATTTAAATTTCATGAAACAAAATGCAGGTGACGGAGGTCAAGGAAACCGTCCAGCCACTGTGAACCAGCCAAATAGGCTAAGGCTAACTTTTCCAGATTGTCAGGTATGTGGGAAGAAACATGGAGGAGTTTGTAATAAGTTGAATGTAGTTTGTTATAAGTGTAATCAGAAAGGGAATTATTCAAGGGAGTGTCGTAACCATCCAGTTAGAGAGCCAGTGAACAAAAACCAGCCTACCCGGAATCCAGCAGTTTGGGTTTCAGCGATTGGATTTACATGATTTAAGTACGGCAAGCCAGGACATATAGTAAAGGATTGCAAGACACCCGCCCCAGTCAGCAATGCATAGAGAATCATGGGATGCACTCCAGTAGTGAATGAGACTCCAAGGGCCAGAGTTTTTGACATGTCTGTAAAGGACGCTATCCAGGATACTGATGTCGTGGCAGGTACGCTTGATGTAAATTTTTTATGTGCCAAAGTATTAATAGATTCCGGAGCAACTCGATCGTTCATTTCCCAAGAATTTGTTAAAAAGTTAAATTGTCCAGTTGAGTATTAAAATGAAATAATGACCGTGGAATTAGAAAATTAATAACGTAAATTTGTTAATCAAGTTTGTGTGAACTGTGAGATTGAAATTTCTGGTAATAAGTTTTGTGTGGATTTGATACCATTTAAGTTAGGAGAGTTTGACGTTATTCTAGGAATGGATCGGTTATTTAAGCACGATGCTCAGATAGACTGTCGTAAGAAGAAGGTAATTGTAAAGATGCCAGATGAGAAAGTGGTAACGTTTAAAGGACAGAAGCAAGCGAAGAAGTTCTTAAAGATGACTCAAGCTAAGAAGTTGTTACGGAAAGGATACGAGCATTTTATTGCATATGTGATTGATAGAAGTCAGGAGCCAGCAAGACTTGAAGATATATTAGATATATTTTTGATGTCATGTCTAATCTGATTTGTGTAGTTTCAGAACTTATGTAACGCCCTCCAGACCCGGGGTATAAGTCTGGGGGTTACTAGCTAATCACCAAACCTGTACAATTTGATTAACAATTAATAAAGAAATGAAATTAAACCCCTTTAACACTAACCAGGATCTTTTTAGGTTGAAGTATGAAAACAAAAACCACTAACTACTTTTATTACAAACCAACATTCAAAGTCTCACAAACTCTCTTTATTACAAACCATTGTCTAATTCATTTTAAGCTAAGTTCAACTTTTATTCAAACACACACACACACACCTGCTATCTATCAACACTCCACCTGCTCGGGCAACTCAAAGCTTTCTTCCTGGATTGGGATCAACACCTTGGGTATAAGAGGATCCCGAGGCTTGACTCGCTTCTTTACCACTCGAGTCCTAATTGGTTTCATATTCCTTCTTAACTGAAAACAATAAGGTGAATAACAACAAAAGGGGTTAGCCAAAAGTTGCTCAATAAGTCCACAAATATATAAACAGTGTTAAAGCATTTTAAATGAATCCGCCATCCCAGGTATATCTGCCAAGATATAACCTCACGAGAATAGAAAGAAGGCCATTACTGGCGAGTACAAATAAACTAAATTGGACACAAGTTCGCATCTATATTCTGCTGATCAGTTAGAATATAATGCAGATCCATATCTCAGTATATAGATCCAGTCGGGTACCCAGGCACTACGGCCCACGTCGAGGCACCAGTTATCCTGGTCCTCAGGATTAAGACACACTCAATCCCAAAATATCCTTATCCAGTCCATCGCTTAGCAACCGGGATAATCGGTATGCTTTGATATATTCCAAACACTAGAATATATCAATCTCCATGTGTTACCAATAGAATATGAATCAAGAATCCAAAGAAACGGAGAAATCAAGAATTGAAATGAAATATGAACAAAGGAATAGGGATTGTATATTAGTGATCAAGAACAATAATCAAGAGAATGTAAATGTGATAAATATTTGAATCAATATCACTATTCTGAAAGTAGAATAGAGGAAAAACTTGCCTTCTGCGCGACTTACTGCAATTGAATCACTTATGTCTATCACCTTGGACTATTACCGACTCAACTGGCCTGGCTGGCTTAGCTTCTGTTGGCAAAACAGACTGGTTAAGTCATGTCGTACTTTATTTGAATCTTGAATCGACTTCAAACTGATCCTAACATCTACTCATGCGCTTATGACTGACTCATGTATTACATATAAGCAAGTAAAACTCGATTAACCACGTAATACACATAAGCACATAAGCACATAATCATTTTTATGGTTAAAATAATTTTTAAAATCGACTCGCTGATCGCTCAACTGATCGTTATCTGACTCGTTTCCCATTTTTCCGGAATTTTTCGGACTCGTCTCGGCACGTAACTTGACTGATAATCAAACAAGTCACAAAATCAACTAACTTCTAAAAAACTAAGCTTTGATATTATTTTTAATGAAAAAGATTCATTTTTCTGAGTTAACAGGCTTTCGTTTCACGTAAAACGGACTAACGGTTGAATTATTATTAATTAAATACTGATAATTCCATTTATTAATCATTATAAATAATTATTACTAATTTTTAAAACCCAAAAATAATTTTTAAATCATTATTTAAGAAAATTAGAATTAAAAATAATTTTTCTATAATTTTTGAAATTAAAATGAATTTATTATAATTTACAGAAAATTATTTGATTAATTATCAAAATAATTAATCACTTTTAAGTAATTAATAAGTAATAAATAAATAATAAATAATTAAGAAAATAATTCAATCTGATTTTTAGAAAATAATTCAGAATTATTTATAATATAAATTAATTAATTAAATAATTAATTAATCAATTTACAAAATAAATAAAACTGATTTTTAAAATTAATAAAAATAAAATAAAAATCAAAATTTCAGAAACAGTTGTCAGAAATTGGTTTCTGACAAAAACAGATCAAAACCGGGTAATCTGAACGGGTCAAACGGGTTGGATTCCGGGTCACCAAGAACACGCCGGAATTTTTCCAGATTCCGGTGAGTTCCCGGAGTCCGGCCAAGCTCCGATCAGCCCCAAATCAACATCGTTTGGTGCTGTTTTTGAGTGTTTTTCATTGCAAATCAACACAGCAATCCAACCACGGCCAAAACATCACAGAATAACTCCTGAATCAACTTCTTCGGCAAAATCGACATAAACTCCGGCCAAAAATCGAATTTGCAGAATCGTACATAAAATCAAACGTTATATAGTGCAAAATGAAGCTAAGAACATATACAATCAAAGCCCTAACATTACAAGAACCAAATATTCACAGAAATCATCGAGTTGTGTTTTGAAAATTCGACCTAAACCCTAGAAATTGTGAATCATTATCCAAGCATCGTTTGTTCAATTAAACACCATGAATCGACTGTAAATCATCTAACAAAGCTATATCAATCATCAAAACATCACAATAACCCCAGAATCAAAAAGCCCTAATTCGAACATAAACCCTAGAAATCAAAAATCAAAAACGATGCGATAAAACGTGAAATTGATGCAAGAAACAGAAAGAACGGATCAAAACCTTCGATTTGAGTACTTGAATCACACGATTTGATGCTGTAATCAGTGAGAAATCACGACTTGATTCTTTGACCCGAACCTGTTCTTCCCGGCCCGATTTCAGAGAATTTTTGGTAATTTTGCAGATTTTAATGATTAATTATAATTAATTAAATAAAAATTAGGCTATTTATAGTAGTAAAAATAATACTCCTAATTAAAATTAAGGGGCTAATTATACATTAAATAAAAATATTGGGCCCTAATTTTTATAATTTTTGAGTATTAAAATTTAATTTATAAATATTTTATATATGCAAATTATATGCCAAAAATTCCCAAAAATTGTGAATAATGCAAAAATGTGAAGAAATAATATAAATGAAAGTCCTATAATTTTATAAAAATAAAAATGTGATTTTTGTGGGGTTTTTGACACCCAATGGGGCCCGGAAAAATCATTTTTTCGCAAAACGAGAAAATTTATAAATTATCGAGATGTTCAGAACAAGGTGATTGTAAAAGCCATTTGATGAAAAATAAGGCCCATTATTTTATTTGAAATACTGGCTTTAAAATCATCGTTTGGGTCATAAAACGTTTGAAATAAAACCTATAAATGCATAATAAAATATCTGAAAAATACCTTAAAGTACAGAAATGACATGGAATACACGTATCACGTAACAGTTAGGGTTTATCAGATAATCACACATAAATGACACATTTATTCACATATTTTATTATAATCATGATATAATATAAACGTAAAGTTCCCAGTCGTTACATCCTCCCCCCTTAAAAGGATTCTGTCCTCAGAATCTTTTATGAAAACAAATGAGGGTATTTCTCTAATATTTTACTTTCGAGTTCCCAGGTTGATTCTTCAACCATAGGATTTCTCCACAACACTCGCACTAAATATACAGACTTATTTCTCAACACTTTCTCTTGCTGATCTAAAATTCTTACCGGCTGTTCTATAAAAGACAAATCAGGTTGGATTTCTATCGGCTCATACTCGATTACATGCCTAGAATCAGGATTATATCGCTTAAGCATGGACACGTGAAACACATTGTGAATATGCTGCATATGAGGCGGTAAAGCTAATTCGTATGCAACTTTTCCCACTTTCTGCAAAATTTCAAACGGTCCAACGTAACGTGGTTTCAATTTACCCTTATTGCTAAATCTGGTTAATCATTTCCATGGCGATATTTTGAGTAGTACGTTTTCTCCTTCCTGATAGTCTATATCTTTCCTGGCTTGATCTGCATATTTGTGTTGCCTGTTTTGCGCTGCATCGAGTCATTTTCGAATGAGTTCAATCTTTTCTTTCATCTGTTGAATTAGTTCTGGACCCAAAATTTTGCGTTCTCCAACTTCATCCCAATATACTGGTGATCTGCATTTTCTCCCGTACAATGCTTCATATGGTGTCATTCCAATGCTGGCGTGATAACTGTTATTATAAGAAAATTCCACTAGGGGTAGATGTTCATCCCAACTGCCTTCAAAATCGATCGCACAAACTCGTAGCATGTCTTCAATCGTTTGGATAGTTCTTTCACTTTGTCCGTCGGTTTGCGGATGATAAGCGGTACTCATGTTCAATTTAGTTCCAAGACATTCTTGAAATTATCTCCAAAATCTTGAGTTGAAACGAGGATCTCGATCAGACACGATAGATACTGGAACTCCATGTCGCATCACAATTTCTTTGAGATATATATGCACTAGCTTGTCGAGTGAAAATCTTTCATTGATTGGTAGAAAATGTGCCGACTTCGTGAGTCTGTCAATGATTACCCATATCGCATCATGATTTGCCTTTGTCCTTGGTAGTCCTACCACAAAATCCATCGCTAGATGTTCCCATTTCCATTCTGGAATGTCTAATGGTTGCAATAATCCACTCGGACGTTGATGTTCCGCTTTAACTCGCTGGCATGTGTAGCACTTACTTATCCATTCAGCTATTTCCTTCTTCATGTTCGGCCACCAGAAGTTTTCTTTCAGATTACGATACATTTTTGTACTTCCTGGATGAATGGAATACTTCGAATTGTGCGCATCTCGCATTATTTCTTCTTTTAATTCTACTACGTTAGGGATCCAGATTCTCGACGCAAAGCGTAAAATTCCTTCATTATCTTTCTGAGTTGTGATTTCTTCTCCCGTCAGGTCGTCATCTTGACTTATCACTTCATTTTGACAACAACGAATCTTTTCTAACAATTCCGGTTGGAAAGTCATAATGTAGATAGCTTCTGCAGATTCATTGGGAATATGAATCTCAATTTCCAATTTGTCGAATTCCTTGATTAAGTCTTCACCGATTCAATCTTTCTTTCCTGCTCAGCGCATCTGCTATAACATTTGTTTTCCCTGGATGATAACTAATCGTGAATTCGTAATCCTTTATCAATTCCATCCATCAACGTTGTCGCATGTTCAGCTCCTTTTGCATAAAGATATACTTTAGACTTTTATGATCTGTGTAAATTTCACATTTTTCACCGTAGAGATAATGTCTCCAAAGCTTCAACGCAAATACGATCGCTGCCAATTCCAGATCATGAGTGGGATATTCTTTTTCATGAGGTTTAAGTTGTCTCGAAGCATATGCAATGACATTACCGTACTGCATCAGTACACATCCTAACCCGCAATACGAAGCGTCGCTGAAAATGACGAAATTTCCTAGCTCGTCTGGCAATACAAGTACCGGTACGGTTACTAACCGATTTTTCAGCTCTTGAAAACTTTCTTCACACTTATCACTCCATTCAAACTTTTCACTTTTTCGAGTTAACTTGGTCAGCGGCGTTGCTATTTTCGCAAAATCTTTGACAAACCTTCGATAATATCCTGCCAATCCCAAGAAAATTCGAACTTCTGTCGGCGTCCTTGGTCTTTCCCAATTTAACACAGCTTCAATCTTCGCTGGATCGACTTGGATGCCTTCTCTACTGATAATATGCCCTAGAAATTGTACTTCTCTTAACCAGAATTCACATTTCGAAAATTTTACGTATAGTTGCTCTTTCCTCAGAATTTCTAAAGTTATTCTCAAGTGTTCTGCATGCTCTTCTTCTGACTTGGAGTAAATCAAGATGTCATCAATGAATACAATCACGAATTTATCCAAATATTTCTTGAATACTCTGTTCATCAAATCCATGAATGCTGCTGGCGCGTTTGTCAGACCGAATGCCATTACCAAAAACTCATAATGCCCATATCTTGTACAAAACGCAGTCTTTGGAATATCTTCAGCTTTAATCTTCAATTGATGATAGCCTGATCGCAAATCTATCTTTGAAAACCATGCTGCTCCTTTTAACTGATCGAACAAATCGTCGATTATTGGTAAGGGATATTTATTCTTGATAGTGAGTTTATTCAATTCCCTATAGTCAATGCATAATCGCATGCTGTCGTCCTTCTTCTTCACAAATAACACCGGTGCACCCCATGGGGATACACTAGGTCATATGATGCCTCGGTCTAGAAGATCTTGCAGTTGCGTTGACAATTCCTTCATTTTGACTGGAGCCATCTGATATGGAGCTTTCGAAACTGGTTCTGTACCTGGTGCTAGATCAATTGTGAACTCAATTTCTCGATCTGGTGATAACCCTGGAAGCTCATCTGGAAAGACGTCTGGAAATTCGCACACAATTGGAATGTCTTTTATTCTAGGACTTCCTCTTTCGGTATCTAACACGTAAACTATGTACGCCTCACATCCTTGTCGAAGCAATCGTTTAGTCTGCATCACAGTAAGAAATTTCTTCTGCTGTTTTTCGCCTTTGAATATTACTGTTGCATTCTCCGCAGTTCGCAATTTGACTCTCTTATTCGCGCAATCTATCTGAGCGTTATGACATGCTAACCAATCCATTCCCAAGATAATATTGAATTCTCCTAGCTTAAAAGGAATTAAATCTACCGAAAAATGATGTCCGGCTATTTCTATATCACACGCAGGACATACTCGATCTACCGGAACTTGGTCGTCATTCGCTAATTTTATAATTAACGTTTCACCCAACCATTCGATTTCACAATGTAACTTACCAAGAAATTTTTCAGAAACAAATGAACGAGTAGATCCATAATCAATTAATACTTTTGAAATTACAGAATTCACCAAAAGTGTACCTGTAATAACACTCAGACTCTGCACCGCTTCTTTCATGGTCATGTTAAAAGTTCTTGCTTTGAGTTGATTAGGCGGCGGCGGAGGTAATGCTAACATTCTCGGAACACTGGCTGCCATAGCTGATCCTTTGCAATTTCTGGCGATATGCCCTTTCTTTCCACACTGGAAACAAGTCATCTCTGTTGTTCTACCTGTTGGACATTCGTTAGAATAATGCCCTTTCTGCTTACACCGATAACACGTTACATCCCTTTTGATACATACACCAGTATGCTTTCGATTACATGTCTTGCAGTACGGCACTGGAACTCTGACCATTCCCTGCTGACTAGAGGTTTGGAAATGATTACCTGCCTTCTGTGAACCTTGTCCTACCCTTTTAAAATTCAAATTTGCCCGGGATTGGAATCCCGGCTTTCTGCTGGAGCGATCTGGGAAACTTCCCTGTCCCTTGTCTTGCTGAGATCTTTCACTTTCCCCTTCTATAATCAAAGCTTTCTGAACTACGGCGGTATACGTCGTTAATTCGAAAACTGCAACTTGGCCACGAATCCCTGGTCGTAATCCTTCTTGAAACCTTTGAACTAGTTTTTCTTCAGTGTCAACCTGTTCTGGAACAAACCTAGCCAACTCAATAAATTTGGCTTCATATTCTGCCACAGACATATTTCCCTGCTTCAGTTCTAGAAACTTAATCTGCATTTGATTCTTCACATAGCGAGGAAAATGCTTTTCTAAAAACAACTCTTTAAACCTATCCCATGCAATAACTTCTTCACCCTCTAAGGCCTTTTTAGATTCCCACCAATAATTCGCCTCTCCTTTCAACAAGTAACTAGCAAAATCAGTCTTCTGGTCCTCACCTACCTTCACTAGTGCGAACGCTTTCTCTACTTCTTTTAACCAAGTGGTAGCTTTAATAGGATCAGTAGTCCCTTCAAACTCTGGAGGTTTAACTGACTGAAACTGCTTAAAAGTAACAACAGGTAATACTGGTGGTAATTGAAGCTCAGGACGAGGTGGCTGTTGTAACATTTGTTGTTGTATCTGTTGTTGCTGATGCTGTATCTGCTGCTGCATCATTACCATTTGTTGTTGCATCAGATGGAACATTTGGTTCATGGTCTCATTAGTCTGATTTTCAGAATTGCTGTTAGAGGTCTCAGCCCTAGTCTTTCTTTTTGGTGCCATCTTCTTCTGATAATAAAACAGGTGATATTTATTTAACAGCTTAATAAACAATCGACAATATGTAGGGAAAACAATTTATCCTGTATTCATAATATGGTTTATTTAAAGAAATAGTTGCTGAGTGTACAGACTGGAAATGTAAATAGTTAAATAAAATAATTGTTTTTTTAACAGGAATTATAATATGAAAAACTGTAAAGTGAAAGTAAATGCTATAAAACTGTAAAGACTGAAATTTAAATAAAAAAAATTTGAAAGAGTTCATCTTATATATATGTGACACCAGCTTCAGGTGTAAATGCTTGATACAAAAAGTCTCGGGCTACTGGTCATCACTACGGCTACAAGTCACACTATCGCTACAAGTTAAACTACTACTACAAGTTAAACTACTGATACACACATACACACTACTCACTAGGTTATACTATGCTGCCTCTATATACACATGCACTCTGGAGTCACCGTCTCAAACCCTCTCAGAACCCAGGCGGAATACGCCTAAGCTCCTCTCTAAGTGCCTGGACCAAAGTCTGTGCCAAGCGAAAAACCCTGTAGAACTCTGCAAAAGAAGGAGGTCCATCATGAGTCAAATCATCCAGCTCCCAAGTAGCACTCATCAATACTGACTGTAATCGCTGTCTCATATAATAATCCGGCTGTAGGGCCGCTAACGGTCCTCTGTCCCTCTGATCAAACAGATGCATAATCTCCCGACACTGTGCCCGCCAATACTCTACATCATCCCTCATAACTCTATACTCATGGTATGGTACCATATGCGGCTGAGCAACCTGACCTACTGACTCCTGAGAAGGAACCCTCGGAATACCTGCACCCTGCTGGGGTAAACTTAACTGTAGATCCACATCATGCTCTCCCATCCCCTCTACTAGAATCATCTGAACTATGTCCGGCTCTGGGGCATGCACTGGTATAGGAGGTAACAATGGTGGTGGTGGTAACTCCTGCTCAATACCTAGTATAAACTGATGCTCAATAGGTAAAGGAACCATCGGCTCGAAGAACTCAAATGGATCAAACATCTCTATGGGATCATGCACTATCCCCTGTACTGGTGGTGCCGGCTCCTGTGGCATTGGTGGTGGAGGTGGTAGAGGAGGAAACATATGCTCAGATACTGGAGGTATGGCTGGTGCTACTGGCCCAGTGACTGTCCTCTCGGAAGATACAGAATAACCAGAAGATGCCATCTGATAATATACCAAAGAAAAGAAAAGGTCATTAACAATCCTAAGATTATTTCCCTATTCTAATCTGACCTAAATCCTAGCACTATTCATCCTAATTTGACTATCCCTATCTTATGTGATCTCCTTATCCTATCTTAATCCTAATGTTCTTGTTTTCAGGGACCAAACCTACAGCTCTGATGCCAAACCTGTAACGCCCTCCAGACCCGGGGTATAAGTCTGGGGGTTACTAGCTAATCACCAAACCTGTACAATTTGATTAACAATTAATAAAGAAATGAAATTAAACCCCTTTAACACTAACCAGGATCTTTTTAGGTTGAAGTATGAAAACAAAAACCACTAACTACTTTTATTACAAACCAACATTCAAAGTCTCACAAACTCTCTTTATTACAAACCATTGTCTAATTCATTTTAAGCTAAGTTCAACTTTTATTCAAACACACACACCTACTATCTATCAACACTCCACCTGCTCGGGCAACTCAAAGCTTTCTTCCTGGATTGGGATCCACACCTTGGGTATAAGAGGATCCCGAGGCTTGACTCGATTCTTTACCACTCGAGTCCTGATTGGTTTCATATTCCTTCTTAACTGAAAACAATAAGGTGAATAACAACAAAAGGGGTGAGCCAAAAGTTGCTCAACAAGTCCACAAACATATAAACAGTGTTAAAGCATTTTAAATGAATCCGCCATCCCAGGTATATCTTCCAAGATATAACCTCACGAGAATAGAAAGAAGGCCATTACTGGCGAGTACAAATAAACTAAACTGGACACAAGTTCGCATCTATATTCTGCTGATCAGTCAGAATATAATGCAGATCCATATCTCAGTATATAGATCCAGTCGGGTACCCAGGCACTACGGCCCACGTCGAGGCACCAGTCATCCTGGTCCTCAGGATTAAGACACACTCAATCCCAAAATATCCTTATCCAGTCCATCGCTTAACAACCGGGACAATCAGTATGCTTTGATATATTCCAAACACTAGAATATATCAATCTCCATGTGTTACCAACAGAATATGAATCAAGAATCCAAAGAAACGGAGAAATCAAGAATTGAAATGAAATATGAACAAAGGAATAGGGATTGTATATTAGTGATCAAGAACAATAATCAAGAGAATGTAAATGTGATAAATATTTGAATCAATATCACTATTCCGAAAGTAGAATAGAGGAAAAACTTACCTTCTACGCGACTTACTGCAATTGAATCACTTATGTCTATCACCTTGGACTATTACCGACTCAACTGGCCTGGCTGGCTTAGCTTCTGTTGGCAAAACAGACTGGTTAAGTCACGTCGTACTTTATTTGCATCTTGAATCGACTTCAAACTAATCCTAACATCTACCCATGCGCTTATGACTGACTCATGTATTACATATAAGCATGTAAGACTCGATTAACCACGTAATACACATAAGCACATAAGCACATAATCATTTTTATGGTTAAAATAATTTTTAAAATCGACTCGCTGATCGCTCAACTGATCGTTATCTGACTCGTTTTCCATTTTTCCGGAATTTTTCGGACTCGTCTCGGCACGTAACTTGACTGATAATCAAACAAGTAACAAAATCAACTAACTTCTAAAAAACTAAGCTTTGATATTATTTTTAATGAAAAGGATTCATTTTTCTGAGTTAACAGGCTTTCGTTTCACGCAAAACGGACTAACGGTTGAATTATTATTAACTAAATATTGATAATTCCATTTATTAATCATTATAAATAATTATTACTAATTTTTAAAACCCAAAAATAATTTTTAAATCATTATTTAGAAAAATCAGAATTAAAAATAATTTTTCTATAATTTTTGAAATTAAAATGAATTTATTATGATTTACTGAAAATTATTTGATTAATTATCAAAATAATTAATCACTTTTAAGTAATTAATAAGTAATAAATAAATAATAAATAATTAAGAAAATAATTCAATCTGATTTTTAGAAAATAATTCAGAATTATTTATAATATAAATTAATTAATTAAATAATTAATTAATCAATTTACAAAATAAATAAAACTGATTTTTAAAATTAATAAAAATAAAATAAAAATCAAAATTTCAGAAACAGTTGTCAGAAATTGGTTTCTGACAAAAACAGATCAAAACCGGGTAATCTGAACGGGTCAAACAGGTTGGATTCCGGGTCACCAAGAACACGCCGGAATTTTTCCAGATTCCGGTGAGTTCCCGGAGTCCGGCCAAGCTCCGATCAGCCCCAAATCAACACCGTTTGGTGCTGTTTTTTAGTGTTTTTCATTGCAAATCAACACAGCAATCCAACCACGGCCAAAACATCATAGAATAACTCCTGAATAAACTTCTCCGGCAAAATCGACATAAACTCCGGCCAAAAATCGAATTTGCAGAATCGTACATAAAATCAAACGTTATATAGTGCAAAATGAAGCTAAGAACATATACAATCAAAGCCCTAACATTACAAGAACCAAATATTCACAGAAATCATCGAGTTGTGTTTTGAAAATTCGACCTAAACCCTAGAAATCGTGAATCATTATCCAAGCATCGTTTGTTCAATTAAACACCATGAATCGACTGTAAATCATCTAACAAAGCTATATCAATCATCAAAACATCACAATAACCCCAGAATCAAAAAGCCCTAATTCGAACATAAACCCTATAAATCAAAAATAAAAAATGATGCAATAAAACGTGAAATTGATGCAAGAAACAGAAAGAACGGATCAAAACCTTCGATTTGAGTACTTGAATCACACGATTTGATGCTGTAATCAGTGAGAAATCACGACTTGATTCTTCGACCCGAACCTGTTCTTCCCGACCCGATTTCAGAGAATTTTTGGTAATTTTGCAGATTTTAATGATTAATTATAATTAATTAAATAAAAATTAGGCTATTTATAGTAGTAAAAATAATACTCCTAATTAAAATTAAGGGGCTAATTATACATTAAATAAAAATATTGGGCCCTAATTTTTATAATTTTTGAGTATTTAAATTTAATTTATAAATATTTTATATATGCAATATATATGCCAAAAATTCCCAAAAATTGTGAATAATGCAAAAATGCGAAGAAATAATATAAATGAAAGTCCTATAATTTTATAAAAATAAAAATGTGATTTTTGTGGGGTTTTTGACACCCAATAGGGCCCGGAAAAATCATTTTTTCGCAAAACGAGAAAATTTATAAATTATCGAGATGTTCAGAACAAGGCGATTGTAAAAGCCATTTGATGAAAAATAAGGCCCATTATTTTATTTGAAATACTGGCTTTAAAATCATCGTTTGGGTCATAAAACGTTTAAAATAAAACCTATAAATGCATAATAAAATATCTGAAAAATATCTTAAAATACAGAAATGACATGGAATACACGTAACACGTAACAGTTAGGGTTTATCAGATAATTACACATAAATGACACATTAATTCACATATTTTATTATAATCATGATATAATATAAACGTAAAGTTCCTAGTCGTTACAACTTAATATCAGGACTCAGCTGGAAATCAGGATTTACTGAAGACAGGAAGATATCACAACTTAAGGTATCAGAATTTGTGATATCATAACTTAAGGAAGATATGCTTCAGAAGTAAAGTGCGGCTGATTTTTAGGAGAGGATCTGGACTAAAACAAAGGAAGATATGCATGGAGAGTTGGACGAATAGAAGACTTGTAAAAAGATAATATCTGATTGATATATTTTAGGAAGAGATATATTTCCTATCAATTAGAAGATATCTTGTAACCGTGTACTATATAAACACAGCTTAGGGTTTATACTATATGTGTTATCATTCATGAGAAGATTATTCTTTCTAACCCTAGCAGCTCTTAGTGATATTGTTCATCACTGAGAGAGTAGTTTAACCTACTTTGTAACAGAGCTTATTATATTGAATAAACTTGATTATTGTTACATACTTTGTGTTCTAAATCGATTTGATTGTATAAACACTATATTCAACCCTCTTCTATAGTGTTGTGTGACCTAACAAGTGGTATCAGAGCATCTCTGTTGATATACAAACAGTGAGATCCGGTTTACAATCATGTCTGACGAAACACAAACTCCACCTAAGCCCACTAAAACTCAAGATACTCAAAACAATCAAACCCACAGTCAATATGAGAGTATTAGGGTTCCCATACTGAGAGCATCTAAGTATCCTATATGGAAGGTAAAGATGGCTATGTTTCTGGAAGCCACAGATCCAGAATACCTTGATAGAATTAATGATGGACCATATAAGCCTACCAAGCTTTCTATTGCAGTTGTTAATCAACTAGTAAAGACCATACCAAAGGAGAAAGGTGATTACACACCTGAAGACATCTCATCTATTTCCAAGGATGCAAGGGTAAGGCATTTACTTAATAGTGCAATTGACAATGTCATGTCAAACAGGGTAATTGGATGCAATACTGCAAAGGAAATATGGGATGCTTTGGAGACAAGATGCCAGGGAACTGAAGTCATCAAAAAGAACAGGATTATAATACTCATACAGGAGTATGAGCACTTTGACTCAATATCTGATGAGTCGTTAACTGATTTATATGACAGATTTTCCAAACTCTTGAATGATCTATCACTGGTGGATAAGGAATATGATCTTGAAGATTCAAATCTAAAATTCCTTTTAGCCCTTCCTGAAAATTGGGATTTGAAGTCTACTACCATAAGAGACAACTATGACCTTGCTGAAACTACTCTTGATGAAATTTATGGTATGCTCAAGACTCATGAAGTTGAGATGGATCAAAGGAGCAAAAGACATGGAAGAAAGTCAAAAACAGTTGCACTTAAAGCTGAGGAGGAATCTCCTAAAGTGGTTGTCTCAAAGAGGGGCAAAGGAAAGGCTCTCATCGTACAGTCTGATTCAGAGTCATCATATTCTGATGATGATGATTCAGAATCTGAAAATTTATCTGAAGTGGATGTTGATACAGAGATGATGCAACTGTGTGCTGTTATGATGAAGGGTATCACAAAGATAGCTTACAAGAAATTCAGAAAGGGTAAGAAGTTTTCTAGGAAAGGTGGAAGTTCTAAAAAGAAAGGGTTCAGAAAGACTAAAGGCAAAGGAGGAAAGTCTGACAGAGGAGACAACTCAAATGTCAAATGCTACAATTGTGGTGAAAGAGGACACATCTGTCGTAACTGCAAGAAAGGAAAAGGTGATAAAGGCCATGCACTTATCACAAAGAAGAAAAACTGGGCAGACACTTCAGATTCTGAAGAAGAAGTAAACTATGCTTTGATGGCAAATGCTGATAGCAGTTCTGGAACTGTTGAATTGAAGGTACCTCATTCAACTCTTGCTTTTCATAATGATGATATTTTTGAGCTAAGATTATATCTTAAAACCATGTTCATTAGTTTTAGAGATCAGACTTTAGAAAATGAAAGATTAAAATCTGAAAGTCTTGCTCTTAGAAACAGAAATGACTACTTAGAAAAAGAGTTAGTTATATTTCATCAAACTCAGAAAGAAAGAGATGAGGCTCTGTATGTTAAAAATGAACTGCTAAAACTGAATAAATCTCTTAAATCTGAACTAGAAAAGGAAAAGGAGATAATCAAAACTTGGACTAACTCTGGAAGAACAACTCGGAAAATCTTAGAAAATGGAAATTGGAAAGAAGGTCTAGGTTACCAAGATGATAAAGAAGAAAAGAAAACTGTGTCATCTAAACCAAACTTTACCAAGAAAGCTGAAAAGCCTAAAGTTAATCATGTCAAGTTTGTGTCAAATTCTGACATGTTAAAATCTGAAAAGATGAAAGATTCTAAACCAGAAGTCAAAGAAAGTCAACTTCTGACAAATTAAAATAGGATAAACTAATTGTGGTAAATGTTGGCTTAATGACAAAGAAGCAGCTTAAGTATAAGCTGAAAGAGATTAAAAATGTAAACAAGGTAAAGGAAGCTAGGAAAAATAGGAATGGAAAGGAAGGTGTGAATAAAAGCAATAATTATATGCCTGTTCCTAATGCTCCTAGAAAGAAATGCTATAATTATGGAAACTCTAACCATCTTGCTTCTTTTTGCAGGAAAAATAAAGATATAAACTATTTACCTTCTAGATCAGGAGTTAAGAGTCAGTCTGTTAGGTTTAAACTATAAAATCCTTGTTTTCATTGTGGTAATTTATGGCATTCTGTTTATACTTGTAAGGAATATCATAGTTTGTACTATGATTATTATCAAATAAAACCTTCTTTAAAGAAAGTTAGTGTAATTTCTTCTAGTGTAAATTCTGATGCAAAGTCTTAATAAAGTCTGATAAAAAGCATGTTAGCATAAACTTTGAAACTAAATCCGCGGCAAATGCTAACAAACTTAAAAAGGCCAAAGAATCCAAGCAAGTCTGGGTCCTTAAAACTAACCAATAGTGGTCTTTGTGATTGCAAGGCAACAGGAAAAACATCCTAGTTCTGGACAATGTATGTTCAGGACATATGACTGGAAATAAAGCCCTGCTATTAGACTTTATGGAGAAAGCTGGCCCAGGAGTTTCTTATGGAGATGGCAACATGGGAAAAACTCTGGGATATGGCAATATCAATCTTAGGAATGTTATAATTGAATCAGTGGCTCTTGTCTCAAGACTTAAACACAATCTGCTAAGTGTGAGTCAAATCTGTGACAGATGTTATCATGTGGATTTCTTTGAAGATCACTATGAAGTTGTAAGTAATTCTACAGGCAAAGTGGTTCTGAAAGGTTACAGACATGGTAACATATATGACGTCAGACTTTCAACAAATTCGGATGGTTCTGCAATCTTTATGTTAAGCAGAGCATCAATTGAAGAAAGCTGGAATTGGCACAAGAGACTCTCTCATTTAAATTTCAATAACATAAATGAGCTAGTAAAGAAAGATCTTGTGAGAGGACTGCCAAAATCAGTATTTTCTCCTGATGGTCTTTATGACTCATGTCAAAAGGCAAAACAAAGAAAATCTTCATTAAAGAGCAAAACTGAATCCTCAATTCTTGAGCCTTATCACTTACTGCATATTGATCTATTTGGTCCAGTCAATGTCATGTTCATTACAAAGAAGAAATATGCTATGGTTATAGTGGATGAGTTCACACAATACACTTGGGTGTATTACTTGCAGAAGAAGAATGAAACTGCATCTACTCTAACTGATCATGTCAGACAGCTGGATAAGTTAGTCAAAGATTCTGTTAAAATAATAAGAAGTGATAATGGCACCGAGTTCAAGAATTCAATCATGGAAGAGTTCTGCAAAGAGCATGGAATAAAGTAGGAATTTTTTGCACCTGAAACTCCATAGTAGAATAGAGTTGTAGAAAGAAAGAACAGGACTCTTATTGAAGCTACACAAACTATGCTTGATGAAGCAAAGCTACCAACCTATTTTTAGGCTGAAGCTGTGCAG
Organism: Apium graveolens; assembly: GCF_009905375.1. NCBI lineage: Eukaryota > Viridiplantae > Streptophyta > Magnoliopsida > Apiales > Apiaceae > Apium > Apium graveolens. The sequence continues at coordinate 112,542,806 of NC_133652.1, forward strand.
ATTGCTTATTTTACACAGAATGCTACACTTATAAACAAGCATGGAAAAACACCATATGAGATGGTGAAGAAAAAGAAGCCAAATCTGAAATACTTTCATGTATTTGAATGCAAGTGTTTTGTTCTTAAGACTCATCCTGAACAGCTGTCACAATTTGATTTAAAAGCTGATGAAGGAATTTTTGTTGGATATCCACTTTCCACAAAAGCCTTCAGAGTCTACAATTTAAGAGCCAGGGTTGTCATGGAATCTATCGATGTATCTTTTGATGATAAAAAGATTACAGGACTTGAAGATTTCAATGATCATGATTAGCTGAGATTTGAAAATGAAGATGTAAATTCTGATTCTGTAAATTCTGATGACCTAAATTCTGATCCTGTAAGTTCTGACGGGTTAAATTCTGATGTCATTGAAACTGTGGTAATTGCTCCAAAGGAAAATGCACCTGTTCAGGGGGAGCAAGCTGATGATCATACCACATCTCAAGACTCTCAAGAAGTATCAGAACCAGTCACTGGCTCTTCAAGTTATGATTCATCAAGTTCTGATGAGCCAAATTCTGATAATTTTGGAAACTCTAATTCTTCAATTCCTGGAATCTCAAAGAGCATAACTTCAAGGGGAGCATCAGGAAATACTGATGGAGACAGCATGGATCATGGGGGAGGATCCAGTTCTAGAGATCAACTTCCATCTGCAAGGAAGTGGACTAAATCACACACACCTGACTTAATAATTGGAGATCCTGAAGCAGGTGTCAGAACTAGAACTTCAACAATAAATGAATGTCTCTATCATTCCTTTCTATCTCAGACTGAACCAAAGAAAGTGGAAGAAACTCTTCAAGATGCTAATTGGGTGCAAGCAATGCAAAAAGAGTTAAATGAATTTGAAAGAAATAAAGTCTGGACCCTAGAGCCATGACCAAAGGACAGATCCATTGTTGGTACAAAATGGGTGTTCAGAAATAAAACTGACAAGAAACAAAGCAGGGCTGGTTGCTAAAGGTTACCCTCAACAGAAGGGGTATTGACTATGATAAAACATTTTCTCCAGTTGCTAGATTGGAAGCCATAAGAATCTTTTTGGCTTATGCTGCTCACAAGAAGTTCAAAGTCTTTCAAATGGATGTGAAAAGTGTTTTTCTCAATGGAGAATTAGAGGAAGAGGTATATGTTGAACAACCTCCAGGCTTTATAGATCCAAAATTTCTAAATCATATCTATAAGCTTGATAAAGCACTTTATGGCCTTAAGCAAGCTCCTAGAGCATGGTATGAGACTCTGACTCAATTCCTTCTGGAAAGTGGATTTCACAGAGGCACAATTGACAAGACCTTATTCTTCCTCAACCATGTAAATGACTTACTTTTGGTACAGATATATGTTGATGATATCATCTTTGGCTCTACAAATACAAAACTTTGTGAAAGATTTTCCAAATTAATGCAGTCAAGATATCAAATGAGTATGATGGGAGAACTTAGCTATTTTCTGGGACTTTAAGTCAAGCAAACTGAAGAAGGTACTTTCATAAATCAATCCAAGTACACCAGAAATTTACTCAAGATGTTTGGAATGCAAGACAGTTCTACTGCATCAACTCCCATGGCCACTGCCACCAAGTTAGATAAAGATACTGGAGCATCTGTAGATATTACTAACTACAGAGGTATGATTGGCTCTTTACTCTATTTAACTGCAAGTAGACCTGATATCATGTATGCTACCTGTCTTTGTGCAAGATTTCCGGCTGATCCAAAAGAACCTCATTTAATAGCTGTGAAAAGAATTTTCAAGTACCTCAAGGGTACAGCTGATCTAGGATTGTGGTTTCCTAGGGAATAAGATTTTAAGCTAATAGGTTACTCAGATACAGATTTTGCAGGATACATAATAGACAGGAAAAGCACTAGTGGAAGCTGCCAATTTCTTGGAGGCAGATTGGTTTCTTGGTTTAGTAAGAAACAGAAATAAATTTCCACATCAACTGCAGAAGCAGAATATATTATTGCAGGAAGCTGTTGTGCACAGTTTCTTTGGATGAAGAATCAGTTACTGGACTATGGGTTAGAATTTTCTAAAATACCTATTTACTGTGATAATCAAAGTGATATTGCTTTGACAGGAAATCCAGTTCAACACTCAATGACAAAGCACATCAGCATTATGTACCATTTCATAAGGGAACATGTGATGGAAGGTATAGTGGAATTGCATTTTGTTTCAAATGATCAACAACTAGCAGATATATTCGCAAAACCACTATGTGAAGCTACTTTTACAAGACTGGTAAATGAACTTGGAATTGTTTCAGGTTCTTTCTCAAAATATGTTTAGTTTTTGTTCTCATACATTAGACTTTATGATCAGTGTTTACAGATTTTCTTATCTCAATTTAATATGTACTTAAATTGTTACATATTAAACACTGCTTGTTATCTGATGTGATTTTATAAACTCTGAAAGTGTTTTGAATGTTCTGTGACTATCTAATCCAATGAGGATTATATTGTTAGATGATAACTTAGTAGTCTTTAACAAACTATGTATCCCATGTTTGAATTAGTTGTTTATGTGGAAATCAATAACACAAGAAATTCTGATTTTGATCTTAGTCAAATTTATTTGTGTATCTTATTACTAAGTCACAAACTAGATTATTGCTTCTTATATGTCAAATTCTGATGTCAGTAAATCTTAAGGATGAACTACATGCTTCATAAGCCTCACTTATCTGAAGAAAACAAAAGAAAATAAAAATTGAAATCAGGTACTCCTTTGAGATCTAGAGTAATTTATGTGAGAGGGAAGATCCAAGTGCATTGCTGGTATTAAGTTATATGCATTAGAAAAGCAAATTGATTTTTCTTGGTGACTTTTCACATTCTCTAATTACTGGAGAAATATTCTGATAACAGCATAAATTCTGATGGCAGTTGTAACTCATTTACACTGAGAAGCCATTGTCTAAAGAATTTTAAAAGATGCATAAAATAAGCACAAACAGTTGAGGTGGATTCTTGCATAACTTTATTCTACAGTAGACTTCATAATTCAAGACAGATTTTAAGCCTTTTTCTTAGTTATGCCTTATTTCTAAGATATACTGAAGTTTATCAGACTTTAATCTTTATTTGATCATTTGCACATACACACACTATCACTCCATATGAATGATGAAAATTATTGTGGTGATTAAGTTGTTTCTGACAAACAGTTAAGTATTATTTGCATAAATTCTGAGGACAAGTTCTAATGAAAGTTTTGATGATTTAACTCTGAAGAAACCAGTCAGTATTTATGTGAAGAAACACAGAAACAGTCATTCATTTTTTTGAGTCCAGAAGCCATGTTCTGATGACGGTTAAATTCTGATAATAGTCAAGTTCTGATGCAAATCCTAATGCTTACGTGGCATTATTTATTTACTTGACTTATTTATAGTTTTTACTGTAACGGTCATATTTATCAGAAAATAATTAAGTGAGATTAAAACAGTGATAATCATTTGGTTAATGGGTTGCGTGTTTGTTTTGGTAACCGCATGTGAGCAATAATTATTGCACGTTTACCGTGCCCACTAATAATGTTTCGACTGTTTACATGCTGCTAGATGTCACATGTCTGTTTTACTTCCAAAAAGAGCCGTTGAGTGGGAAGAGTATAAATATTAGAGATAAAAGATTATACAAATCTTTACCTTATCTCTTACTTTAATCTCTTATTTCTTTTACTCTCTCTCTCTCTTTTTCTCTCTATTTTCTGACGGACTTTCTTACAGGCATTTTATCAAACACCTTGCAAACACATGATTTTCACTTGATTTCTCACAGAAATGGCCCCCAAAGATCTTATCTATGATGGAGCAAAGTTTCTCCCCAACAATTATATGGCTATTCTCAACAAGGACGAGGCTCCTTCGGAACTTCACTTCATTCAAGATTTTCTCGCTCGAAATGAAATTGGGTATGCTCTGACCCAACCACAGCTTCTCTTAGGAAAACAAATTCTGGAGGTCTGGGGTATATGATGATGGTGGTGAAAATGGGTCCCCGAGCATTATTTTTACAACAGGGGAAGATGAGCATCTAGTTACCTTGTCTACTATACGACAAGCATTGCATCTGCCAGAAAAATGTTGTTACAGTTCACAAGTTGGGGAGTCAGCTCTTCATAACATGATGGCAAATCTGGTCTATGAGAAATCTTTGTCCAAGCTGGGACAATTGAAGAGGCCCTATATAAGGAGGGAGTGGAGCTTCTTTTTCGATTGCATTACCAAAGCCTTTGCCAATAAATGCTCCAACTTTGATGCTATACCAATCCTGAGTCATCAAATTGGGTATGCTCTTATTAATCAAACTCATTTTGATTATGCTAGTGTTGTTTTGGGTTTTATAGGTGATAGGATGAAAGAAGATAGCAACACAGTTTATTTTGCTAGATTCTGACAGCTTATATATAATTTTTGTTGTTCTAATGCACCTCAAAACTTTAGTGAGACAATTGAACCCTTTAAACTTCACAAAAGGGCTTTCACAGACTTATTATCTGCTGATAATAAGAAGAATGTACTAAGACCCCTCCAAATTCCTCAATCTGTCAAACAATTCTTAGTAAATTCTGATCCTCACACATACACAACCATATATCCTGATATTGCACCTACACAGCCTTCTACTTCTCAACCTCCACTAACCCAGCCTTCCAATACTCAACCACAGCCTACTATCAGAACCTACTTTCTGTTGGATTTTAATCGCAGCGGAAGCATGGTAAAACACTTTTACACATATAAAATCCAAATAAAAGCATATAAATCATGATTAAAACATATGAATCGATTACTAACCTTTAATGGCGATCCAAAAGCAACGATCGGAGATCCTTAGCAGCTGCTCCTCAAACGTGAAGCACTCCACCGGTATCCACCAAGAAAACGATGCTAAGGAGGAGGAGGAGGTGGAGAGAATTAGGTTTTTCTAAAAATTTTGGGTTAATCTGAAAATAGGGTTTATAATAGTATATTTATAGGCAAAATTTTCAGCTGAAATTTTCTCATAAAATATTATTATTATTAACCCTTTATTATTCACATTAATAATTAAAACACCTTTTAATTATTAATCCTTTTTCTAAACACTTTAGAAATAATTCTCACTCTTGATTTAATTTCCAAAAATTAAATTCTTAATTAATAATATTAAGAACTTTTCTTAATTAATTTATAATCAATTAAATCTCATTTAATCAATTATTAAATTTGCCAATTAATTATTTATTTCATAAATAAATAATTATTAGCCGTTATTAATTAATTCCTCCACCATTAAATCATTCTCTTTTATGGTGTGACCCTGTAGGTTCAATATTAAGCCGGTAGTAAAAATAAATAATAATAAAAACTATTTTATCATTATTTATATAAATTCTCTAATTTATTAAATATGATTAATTAATTAATCATATTTATTCTACATCGTGAGGGATACTTCTCATCATATCGCGACTATCCGGATAATACGAATTCACTGCTTAGAATACCAAGAACCTATTCAGTGAATAGTTACCATACAATTAACTCCTACCCTCCAATGTCCTAATTAAATACAAGGCATGGAACTTGTGTTAAGCCTATCTAATTTAATCATTTGCTTTCCCATTCACTATGCTGAGTTCTATGTAAATTAGAAACTCCTTTCTAATTTCATTCACTCTGGCCAGAAATTCCTGAACTAGCATAAGTGGATCAGCCTTGAACATTCTCTTCCTTCACTGGAAGGGGTAGATCCTTTATTGATCATACACTATCTTCGTGTACAAATTCCTATACCAAGTAGAGCCCTAATAATTGTCCCTGGAGACTAAGAACTAAACCAAAGCATAGTTCAGTGTACACAAGATGACCATGATGACCTCAAGTCTAAGGATACTTGTACAACTATCATTATGTGAACAACTGCTGACACGTGAGTGAACTCCATCATTTGTTCAGCTGTGCGAGTCATGTTCAGTGAACTTATTCTATAATAAGCACCTACATATTAGCTATAGTGTCACCACACAAATATCTATGAGAACAGACATCATTCATAATGAAGCAAGCATAGTATGTACCGATCTTTGCAGATTATTAATTACCAGTTATTAATCCTATGACCAGGAACTGTTTAAGTTTAGAGTTTTCATCTTTTAAGTCTCACTATTATGATGTCATCATAATCCATAAAAAGCTTTACTCTAAACTATGGTACATCTTATTTAAACACTTAAATAGATAGAGCCCGTAATAAAAACAAAACAAGTCTTTTATTAATATCAATGAAATCAAAACAGATTACATAAAAAGTTATTCCTAAATCCTCATACATGATTGGACTTAGGACATATCTCTTTCAATTTCCCACTTGTACTAAAGCCAATCACTCTGGAATCTAATACCCATCCCGTCTTTATGACGATCAAAGTGACTTTCAGAAAGTAGCTTTGTGAGTGGGTCTGCTATGTTGTTATGTGTGTCAACTCTCTTTCAATATAATACAAGAAATGTGACCGCGCTCCCACTAACCTTTTTGTAGACACATGGTTCATCTACGTTTTTTGATAAAACCAAACTCTTTGATTGTCTCATCAAAACGGAAGTTCCATCTACGAGAAGCTTGCTTTAAACCACATATGGTTCGCAGCAGCTTACACACTAGGTTTTCATTTCCCTTGGAAAGAAAACCATCTGGCCATTTGCCAGATTTCATAGTCGTAGTAAGCAGCAATCGCATGCAAAATCCGAACTGATTTTAACAGTGCTACAGGTAAAAGGTTTCATTAAAGTCAATCCATTGCCTTTGTTTAAATTCTTTTGCCACAAGCCTGGCCTTAAAGGTCTCCACCTGGCCATCTGCTCTAATCTCTCTTTTGTATACCGTATACATAGATTCCATTTCAGATTTCATGGCACTTCGCCATTTCTCTGAGTCAACACTACTCATAGCCTCATTATAGGTCACAGGGTCATCTTCATCGATGATTGACAACTCATTGTCATTCTCAATGACAAGGCCATAATACCTCTTAGGTTGGCGAGACACTCTCTCTGACCTACGAATGGGCTGTTCCACAGAAGGTTGTTCAGTCTGAACAGGTGTTTCCACTTGAACCGTAGTAGTTTGTGCTTCTTGAACTTCATCAAGTTCAATTTTACTCCCACTGTTTCCTTCAAGGATAAACTCCTTTTCCAAGAACTATCTATGTGCATAAATCTCCACCAAGGAGAAAAAGGAGAATTATTCTGAGGGATGAATCTGATGAGGATGAACAGGTCCAGGTTCCTGCATCAGAACCTGTGATAGTAGAAGCTGAAGAGTCAACTCTTCAGAAGGAGAATGAAGCTGAGGGTTCTGGCATTTTAAAAAGGAAAAGATCTGTAAATTCTGATACAGATCATATCTCTCCACCATCCAGAAGATCAAAGAAGACAAGAGCATGTGTGCATATGGCATAAATTCAATTTGAAGATGCTGAAGAAGCTGAGGAAGGGGATCAGGAATCTCTGATCTCACAAGAACCTACAATAATTGAAGCCCTTCCAGCACCTGGAGAAATTTTGATTCAGGAATCTGAAATTCCTGAAGTTCACATAACAGAACTTGTGATTTCTCCACCTCACTCTCCAATCCAAGCTACAGATGATGTTGAACAACAAGAGACAAATTCTGAAATAGATACTCATAACTTGAATATTCCTATTGTTCTCTATCTGGAAGGTCCACCAGTAAAAAAGTCAACACCTCCTGTTTCACCAATTCTACAGGCTGAGAGACCATCAACTCCAATTCTTGATCTTGGCACTGAAGATCAGAATTTAAATGAAGCTACTCCAGAATCTCCTTCATTTACACACACTCTGCTGTTAACATGAGATGATGAGAATTTATCAAGTTCTGGAGACAGTGCTCCAGCAAGTGTTCCAGTTAATGCTCAAATTCTTGGGAAGAAGGCACTGCTTAAGTTTGTTGAAGAAGATGCTCATGTTCCATGGGAGGAAACTTTTTGAGGAGTGGAATGGACCAAGAAATGGAATGTTAATGATTTCATTCCCAGATCAAATATTCTGTCAGAACAAATTTCAAAAGCTGATGAGTTGCTGATAAATTCTGATGTCAAGCACCAACTTAAAGTCACTGCTCTCAGTACTAAGAATCTTCAAGGTCTACACTCCAAGACACATGAAAAGGTTGATAAACTTCAGGAAAATGCTGATAAGCTAGACCTGATGCTTAAACTAGATAAGAATAGGTTTATCAGACCAATTCATGACAAAGTGGAAGCTATTGAGCAAGTTCAGATCAAGCAGCAGGCCCAACTGGATGAGGTCTTGCAGAATCAAGCCTCTCAACAAACACAGCTCAATGAAATCCAATCTTCAGTGGAACTTCTTCTTTCTCTACTTCTGATAGATGATGCCAAAAAGGGGGAGAAGGTAGTTAAGTCCAAATGCTCAATTAGCAAATTACTGAAGAAAAAGGATGATTCTGAAGATGACCAGGGAAACCCTAGCAAGGGCAAAGGTCAAGGTCAAAGCAAGCAAAGCAACAAAGTTTCTTCACAAAAACTAATTTCTGATTCTAGAAAATCTTCTACACAGAAGAATATAAGTTCTGAAGCTTTGAAGGCTCAAGCTCTGATATCAAGTTCTAATATTCTCATTCAAGGTGGAAGTCAAGACTCTTAGAAATTTTTACAAACTCTGAAGCTTAAGGGAAGGGAGACTACTGTCTACTATAAGGATCCCAAGATTCAAACTCTTGATGAAGAAATTGCTAAAAGATTATTTCTCAAGGATAATCCTGGAATGGATTTAGAGACTCTAAAGGAGGAAGAAGCTAGATTTGCAGCTGAGAAGACAAATCCTAAGTCTAAAGCTTCTAATGCAAAGAAACCTCCAAGGCCTAAGGAAAAAGGCATTGTGATAAAAGAAAGATCTGCCACAGAGATTCCAAGATCAAGCACTAGATTTCAAACCACTACTGATCCCAAAGACAAGGGAAAAGGAAAAGTTGGGGAGACAATCAAGAAGCAGGAAATGAAAATTCCTCAAATTCTGATGGATCCTGTGTGCAAGTTGGTTCAAGTCTTTGATGATGCTGCTGCTGAAGATGAAAATGTTGAAACTCTGAAAAGAAGAAAGGTGACAGAAGAATCTAAGATAACCTCTGATATAGCTCAAGTTGTTCAGAGTGAAGAAAGTTCAAAACAAAAAGCTACAGAAGAATCTGCAAATCCTGAACAAATCATCAAGACATCAACCTCTGACAGAGCTCAAGTTGATTTGAACAAGATGACAGTCATTGATAAGAAGAAACTCATATAGAAAAATGTTAAACCATCAGATCCTAAGAAAAGTCAACTGCTATCTGATTTTTTGACTGTTGGATTGAATGCCAGAGAAGCAAGAGACAGATCATGGTTAGGATCAAGCAAAGCCAAGCTGAAAATAGGAGTTGAAGTAACTATCAAAGATCCATTTTTATTAACTGATGAACCACTTGAGGAAGTTACAGAGAAACACCTTGACAAGGTTATATCTGTTCAAGTGGTACTGGATGCTCATGATAAGAGTAATGTCAAAGAAAAGCTTATTCTATTTCTTAAAGATGGAAGAACATACAGAATGTCAGAATCAGATGTGCTAAACAAATCTCTGAAAGAACTTCAATTCTTTCATTATCTTTTGGAGATAAAGTCTGAGATTACCAGAAGATGGTCAAATTTCATCATGAAGACCATAAGGGATAAAGCCAGAATCTCTGGATCAAGGGTTGTAGAATTTATTCCAAAGATAGTTGAAGATGATGGAAGTGAAATTCCAATGAAGAAGAATTCTGCTAAGATGGAAGTTATTCTGAAATAAAAATGTCTATGCTACAATGAAGACTCTTCTAATCCAAGAGTAATCAGACTTGGTGATGGTTTGGAAAGAAATCATATTTCAGCACTTAGGACTGCCATCTATCAGATTGGAAGTCAAGATGAAGAAATGAAGCAAGTCAAGGCTACATTAGCTCAAATCCTGAGAAATGCAGAAGAGAATCTAATATCAAACTTTTTCAGGAATCACTTTGGATTCAGATTGATTCAATAAGATTGGTAAAAGCTGCAAGGACTATAAGTTGTAGTTAGTTGTCTAAATAAACTCTCATTGCATTTGTACTTAAATGTTTTTGACATCATCAAATCTATTAACTTGTATATTTTTCATAATTTACAAGTTGGGGGAGATTGTTAGATATATTTGTGATGTCATGTCTAATATGATTTGTTTAGTTTCAAAACTTAATATCAGGTCTCAGCTGGAAATCAGGATTTACTGAAGACATGAAGATATCAGAACTTAAAGTATCAGAACTTGTGATATCAGAACTTAAGGAAGATATGCTTCAGAAGTAAAGTGCGGCTTATTTCTAGGAGAGGATCTGGACTAAAACAAAGGAAGATATGTATGGAGAGTTGGACGACTAGAAGACTTGTAAAAAGATAATATCAGATTGATATATTTTAGGAAGAGATATATTTCATATCAATTAGAAGATATCTTGTAACTGTGTACTATATAAACATAGCTTAGGGTTTACACTATATGTGTTATCATTCACGAGAAGATTATTCTTTGTAACCCTAGCAGCTCTTATTGATATTGTTTATCACTGAGAGAGCAGTTTAACCTATTTTCTAACAGAGCTTATTATATTGAATAAACTTGATTACTGTTACATACTTTGTGTTCTAAATCGATTTGATTGTATAAACACTATATTCAACCCCCTTTGATGGTGTTGTGTGACCTAACAAGATATTACAGTAGTTAATGAGTTCCCAGATGTGTTTCCTGATAAGTTACCAGGACTTTCTCCAGATAGAGAAATTGAGTTTGCAATCGACTTAGCACCTGGAACGGAACCAGTATCCAAAGCCCAGTGCAGAATGGCGCCCGTTGAAATGAAGGAGTTAGCAAAGCAATTGCAGGAGTTGTTAGAGAAAGGAGTAATTAGAACCAGTGTATCCTCATGGGGTACACCGGTACTATTTGTTAAGAAGAAAGATGGAAGCATGAGACTATGCATCGACTACCGAGAACTCAACATGCTTACAATCAAGAATAAGTATCCATTACCTCGAATTGATGATTTGTTTGACCAGTTCAAGGGAGCCAAGTATTTCTCCAAGATTGATATGAGATCAGGATATCACCAATTAAAGATTAAGCCGGAAGATATACCAAAGACGGCTCTCAGAACAAGGTACGGACATTATGAATTCTTAGTGATGTCTTTTGGATTAACCAATGCCCCAGCAGCATTTATGGATTTGATGAACAGAATTTTCAAGGAATATTTGGACAAGTTTGTCATTGTGTTTATAGATGATATTTTGATTTATTTGAAGACAAAAGAAGACCATGTAGAACATTTGAGAATATCTTTGGAAATTTTGAGGAAGGAAAAGTTATATGCGAAATTTTCAAAATGTGAATTTTGGCTACGGGAAGTTCAGTTCTTAGGACACATAGTCAGTAATGAAGGGATCAAAGTGGACCCGACAAAGATTGAAGCTATTACAAATTGGGAAAGACCGAAAACACCAACAGAAGTGAGAAGTTTTTTGGGATTAGCGGGATATTATCGATGATTTGTTCAAGATTTCTCGAAGATTGTGACGCCTTTGACAAAGCTTACCCGGAAGAATGAAAAGTTTATATGGAACGATAAGTGTGAAGAAAGTTTTCAAGAATTGAAGTGGAGATTAATCACGACACCTGTTTTGTCACTTCCAGATGATCAAGGAAATTTTGTAATCTATAGTGATGCTTCTCATAAGGGATTAAGTTGTGTTCTGATGTAACACAATAAGGTTATTGCATATGCATCGAGGCAACTGAAACCTCATGAGCAGAAGTATCCTACCCATGACTTGGAACTAGCGGCCATAGTATTCACTTTGAAGATTTGGAGACATTATCTATATGGAGAAGAATGCGAGATTTATACAGATCACAAAAGTTTGAAGTACATATTCACGCAAAAGGAGCTTAACATGAGATAGAGAAGATGGTTAGAGTTGATTAAGGACTACGACTGTATGATTAACTATCACCCTGGTAAAGCAAATGTTATGGTAGATGCGTTAAGTCAAAAAGAGAAGTTGAACGTGTTAACAGTAACCGAGGAGTTATACAAGGAATTTCAGAAATTGGAATTGAAAATCAGGGTTTGCAAGCCTGGCGAAGCAAAGATGTATAGTATGACTTTCCAGCCAGAATTATTAGAGAAGATCAAGAAGTGTCAAGAGGAAATAATGGATCTGGACATCAATCGTTTGGTAGGTGAAGAGTTGTGTACACAAAAGGATGATCAAGGTATCTTTAGGTTTTCTTCTAAAATTTGGATTCCACCAGTAACGGAATTAAAGAATGAAATTTTACAGGAAGCTCATAATTCAAGATATTATGTGATATCCCTTAAATTGTTTTAGAAATTAATATTATTAATATCTGGATGATTTTATACGATTGTTTCAAATCGGGAGAGAATAAAGTTGTGGATTTTTTATTCCTCTTTGATGAATTCTTGTTTTTAAATGATTAATGTGTTAATTGATAATTGTAGTATCGATCCTTATCATTATTGTGAGAGTATTTAATTACTTTTACTATTTTCAAAAATATTTTCGGTTTTATCTAGATTCTCCCTCTTAGCGGGCGAATTGTGAAAATATTCAAAAATAGTATATAACGGCTATTTTTTTACGTGTTAAGTGAATAATATTGTATGAGTTATTTGAATTTTATGATATTTATTTGAACTAGTGAGTAAATATTTAAAAATAAATTATTCCAGTTTGGCGAGTTAGTATAAGGTTTGAAGTGAGATATGTGATTATACAAAAGGAATTATAAATAAAGGATTAAATAGAAAATTTGGTGAGTATGGGATTCTATTCATTGAGAGATGTGATTATGTGTTATTTGATTCATATGTGAGTGACTTTGTGGTCAAAATATTTTTTTAATCTATTTTAATGATTTATTGTGTGAAAAATGAGGTTTAATGAATTTTTGAAATATTTTATTAAAGCACTGGTACATGATTGAATCGTGAAACTTGTTTTATTACCTCTAAAATACCCTTAGAGTTATTTTAAAAATAATAGTTGGATTTATTTTGAGGTTGGAATATTTTTAAAAGATTTAATGAGCTTTATTTCTATTTTTGAGCATTATCTTGTAAAATTCGTATAAAATGAACCGTATCCTCAAAAAAATATTTTAAAAATATGGGAAGAAAGGTAATTTCATATTCTATATTTTAAAAATAAAATTTGAATTCCTCCAAAAGATTTCAGGGCAACTTTATAATTTACAAGTTCATTTTTCAGGATTTTCAGGATTTAATATATATAAGGAAAATTCAATTTTCAACTGCTAAAATACTAAAATACCCCTGGGCTTTATGAATCAAACCCAGCAGGCCTGTTATTTTTGTTTCTTTTTCGCTGCTGGTAGCCTCATTCTTTCTCGAACCTTCTCGGATTCTCTCGCTTCTCCTTTTTCTCTCTCGATTGTACACCATCGCCATCATCCTCTTCATTTTCTTCGACTGAAGTCTCGATTCGAGCCTCCTTTAGTCTTTTTCTTCTAGGTTCTTGCTGGTATGTGTGTATAGGTGTATGTAATATCCCAATTTTAAAGATTCTATTCCGGGTCGGATTCGATTTTCTGCAAGTTTGCTTCGGTTTTGATGAAATTGTGATGGGTCCTTAAATTAGAATATGTATGTGGTTTTACTTGAGTTTTTTTGTTCGAATTTGATATAATTCTATGAAATTCTTTTGGTTATGTGGTTAATCGGTGAAGGCGCATGCTTGAATTATTAAATTTTAGATTTTTAAAATTATGATTTATAGAGTTTTATTTCTCTTTCAAAGAATTTGGATTCGTTTGAGAATGAAAGTCCGCTATATACAAGTTTTTTGGATTCATTGGTGATGACTTTTAACTGAGTCATGATGTTATTAGTTGTGTTTTAGGTTGTTGGTAGATATTGTGTTTATATTTTTGTTAAACCATAGTTCGAGAATTGATGAAATTGGAGTAATGGTTGTTGTGATTGTGGATTAAATGGACAGTGTGTATTCGAATATATCATGCCGAATTTTCGGTAGGATTTAAAAAAATGTATAATGTTATAGTGAAAAATGTTGAGATATTGAGATTTGATTATATGATTTACATGTTAAGTGTTTTATGATTTGATTAATAGAGATTATGGGTTTAATTAATTGCTAAGAATTAATTAAAGTTGCTACTAAAGTTTAAGTGCAGAAAATTCAGCATTTGGCAGGAAATTGTCCTGTTTAGGATGACTGTTTTGAGACGTTTAGAGACCTAGTTGCTTGATGGTTAAAACATAAGAATTATAGGTTTATGTCTGAATTATATGTCTGAAAAATTTGGTTACTACCATACTTGTACAAGTTGAGATAAAATTTATTTAGTGCAAGGTACGCAGCATTTCTGGACAGGGTCTGTTGGCCATATTGACGACTCTGTTCAGGAGCTCTAAACACATTGTTTTCATTTTTTATGGTAGTTAGGTATGTGAGTCAGATAAGTCTCCACCAAATTTCAACTAAACAGGCCTTTTTTCCAAATTACTAAAAATCGTAGAGTGGGGCTGACTTATAAGAAAATAACATCTATTGCATTTGGTATAGAATTAGAGGATCATTGAAGGCTCCACATTATTTGACTTAAACTAAATGATTTATTTGGGGTGTGATTATAATATGATTATCTGTATATGTGGAAAATGTGGTGAAAGTTTAAGTAAATAATATTTCAGATTTATAGGTATAATTAGAGTTTGAGTTTGAATTATAATTTGTTACTTACTTTATATTTAATGAAGAATGAGATAATTTAGTTATAATGTGAAATTATATGGAAGTGTACATGTGTAAAGGTGGAGTCTAAATTTTAATGAGAATTTAATAAAGAATGAATTAAGGAATTAGAAATGGCGGTCATGTTTATGTATGCTTGGGTTTTAAATAAAGTCGTAAGTGTTAAATGTCTGCTAGTTGAGCTAGTACGTAAGGCAATGTGTTAAGCGATAATATATATAGTCCAAAGATTGTTTATACTCACTTGTACTTCTTATATATGAATATAAATACTTAATTATTTGTTTGTATTGATCCTGTATATGAACATGACTACTTGAGAATGAAGTTGGATATTTGTTTACTTGCAGTTATATGATTAAATGTGGGTGTATAATGCTATATGATTAAATGCTATTAAACCCTTGATTATGTGCACTTATTTGTCGGGTGATTATATGTGAGCCTCTACTTGATAAGTTGTTAATATAATGTGATTAAGATGAGGCAATTTAATAATATTTCTGAAATATTTTCTTATATGTTTACTGCAAGTCAAGGCAGATTTTCTTAAGTGTTTACTGCAAGTCAAGACAGTTTTTCTTTTATGTTTACTGCAAGTCAAGGCAGAATTTCCTACGTGTTTACAGCAATTTAAGGCTGATTTTTTACTATATATTGGGTTGTTGATTGAGATTAAAAACAGGTAGATAGTTTGATAAATAGAGGAAATACTGCCGAATTTTCGGTAGATTCCCTATCTATTTATTGGATATGATGAGTTTGTTATATATATAGATCGTTAATTTTCATAACGTTGAAATATGTCTACGTGTTATGTGAATTATGTGCGTACGTGGGTCAAGAGCCTTGTGTTTGACTATCTTCTTTATATGCGGGCTATCGTATGGGTAGATAATAGGGTTTTGATGCGCAGTTCGTCGAGTAATTATCGTTTAGACGATTAAAATGTTATTTTCTAATTATAAATACGAGTCTTTCAAGAAGATCAGGACCAGATGGAATGGATGAAGACTAGAGATGAATAGTATGGAATATTGGGTTGCACACTGCATGAGCAGCAGATCAGAGATTTAGCGAAATAAAAGATGATGATGCCTTGAGATGCCAGACTGAGATAATTGCATTCTACGAGTGTGACTAACTGCTAAAAACCCAAAGGCAAGTATCCCTATCATCACTTATTGTTCAAGTGATATTTATTTTGAATCCTATTATGCAAGTATTGTTTTCCCTATTCTTAATTTAGAATAGATAAATGTTTTACGTATCGCTGAATTAAATGATTCTTTTTATGCAAGTACTCTTCTGTTATTCTATGTTCAGAATAGCTAAGTGATTTTACTCATCAAATTACTGGATTTATAAATGTTTTGGATTTTGAGAAAGGTGATTTGGTTGCGAATATTCCTACCCAAGTAAATGGGGGAATAAATTTATTTTTGGTGTCAATTATTATGACCCCTTTTCAATAAAAGATTTTAAGATTGGATCAATGCGTAAGTGACCGGGGCGGACGGTCCAGCGGAGGGCTATTGCTAAGTGTCATATGAAATATTATGACACGGTTTGTGCCACAGGCAGATATATTACCTTTTTATTTGAGTACTCGTATTTTGGGGACATGTTTCTATGAATCATGACCTTGTGCTATCACACGGGCTGATCAGCATGTGATAGTACGTTCGTCGGTGAATGATCCCAATCTAAATTATTATATTGTTTTTGATAATCATAGATTAAATGATTTATCAACTACTCTTGTTTTAGATTAATGGTGAAATGCAGTTTTGATTCAGTTTCTGATTTATGCTGATACTTACTTTGTTGTTAAATATCAAAGGTGGTATTAGTATAGATGACTGATGTTGACTTCAGTATGGGATGTTGTGAGCATCAAAGTTTGTATTGATATCTAATTTGATAGGACAACAAAATGAGTATTAATTTCAAGTGTTCGGTTTTGAATAAAGTTAATGATTCAATCCATAATCATTGCTTCTTATTATTGTTGTTTACGATATTTCCGTAAACACTGTTTTACGAGTTTTATTCTCATCAAGATTCAAAGTATTGTTAAGCATTTCGCTCGAAAATATCAAAAGGGTTTTGAATACAGTGAGAAGAAATTATCCGATTCTTTAATAAATTTTCTGTTTCAGCAATTATGATTTCAAATGTTCTGCTCTAACGCCGATGTCGGTTTTATATCAAAATGACCATATATATTACAATGATCTTGCTGAACATTTCTTTCGCTCATACTTGCCTGTTTTCAAATTTAACCTCCAGTGAGGATTAGCTTGCGCTGTTTAGCCGCGTAATTCGAGGAAGTGACGAAAAAGCTTTTGGAAGGTGATTGGTCCAGGGTTTGCGAACTAGTGTAAGTTCTTTTATGTAAAGTTGTTCATATTATATTATATTATAGTTGTGTTATTTTATAGTTGGGTCTAGTATACTTCTTTTCGAAGATATACTAGCGGGTTAAGTTTTGAGATTGAGAATTGTTGAAAAGAGTTTTAAAAGAAAAAGAAAGTGACAATTTTATTTGTGGAATTTGGATTTCCTGTTTCTAGAACTGTAACCTTAAAAGATCTTGGTATAGTTTGGGGTCACAGATGATATATTTCAGTTGCTGGCATTTCTTTATTGGTTAAACGGGTTATTTTGGATTGAGGTTTTATAGTGACGACCAAATCCTCTGACCCTGGATTTGGGGGCGTTACATATTCAGTCCATCCGGGAAGTACCAAGATGTATAGAGATTTAAAGGAAAATTATTGGTGGCCAGATATGAAGAGAGAGATTGCAGAGTGGGTTAGTAAATGCTACACATGTCAGAGAGTTAAGGCAGAGCACCAGAGACCAAGTGGATTATTACAGCCATTAGAGATTCCAGAATGGAAGTGGGAGCATATTGCCATGGATTTCATAGTTGGATTACCAAGGACAAAAGCGAATCACAATGCCATTTAGGTTATAGTGGACAGACTTACCAAGTCAGCTTATTTTCTGTCTATTAATGAAAGATTTTCACTAGACAAGTTGGTTTATATGTACCTGAAAGAGATAGTAGTTCGTCATGGAGTTCCGGTATCGATCGTATCTGACCGAGATCCAAGATTTAATTCGATATTTTGGAGAAGTTTTCAAGAATGTTAGGTATGAATATAACACAGAGGGGGGGTGGTGAATGTGTTTTGGCTTAAATGTTTGATTTTTGATCGACTTAGACTTTAGCAGTTGGTTGTTATCAATGATTTAGTAGAATAGATCATAAACATAAATAACTGTGCAAATATGTAAAACAAAGATCTTCAAAACTCACTTAATTTTATATTAAAAATCAAGCAGTGTTTTGCTACAAAATCTCTAAGTTCTTGTTTTAGAACTTAGCTCCTTTCTTGAGAGAGAATACAGGATTTTCTATCTAGATTGTTACAACTGACTAGAGGACCAGTGTTAACTTTATAACTCAGTTAACTGCTGGTTTACACAGAGGATAATAAACATGCTATTAGTTTTTCTAAACTGTCACTTGTCATTTCTATTTATAAAAAAGCAGATCTTCCATTTCTAGCTTAGCATATCTTTAGCATCCCATGTTTACTTTAATCTCCTCTGTCAGTTAATCTTTGCCATTGATCTTGCACATCTCTCAAGCTGCTTTTTGTAGACTTATCAATCCAGCTATGTGAATTGTTTATTGATTTGCGACCTTGGATATTAAACTGTTCTGTAATTCTGTACTTAGAGAAATTTCTTCACTTCGAGATCTCCAATTAAGCTGTAGAGAACTCGACATCTCGATAGGCTTGTTGGCTTGTCGATATCTCTGAAACTTTATTGTTGACTTGACTTATCGACAACTCTGAGTTCTCTAGTGAACTTTGGTTTATCGATAACTCAGAGTTCTCTAATGGACTTTGGCTTATCGATAACTCAGAGTTCTCTAATGAATGTATACTTGTCGATATCTCTGAGTTCTCGAATGGGTATCTGACTTATCGATATCTCCAATAGCATTTCCTGAGTTCTCGATAGGCAATTCCTGAGTTCTCTATAGGTCTTTCTGAGTTCTCGAATGACTTCTCTATAACACTAATTCTGTGACTTGTAGAGATCTTGACTTAGAATGTTTTTCACCAAACAGAATTATTCAACTCCAAGCTTCTTCATAATTCTTCTGAGGCATGATCTTCTTGATCTTCTTCCAGATAGAATTCTTAGGCTTGACACTGTTTAGAGAAAAATGCTCCAGTCTGCTCCATTTACATTTTACAGACATTAAGTGTTACAAGTATAAATTACAGATTAAGGTTACAATACAACTAATCTCAGGGTTGTTAGAATGACTTAGTCTTGTTATGATACAGGCATGTCTTGCACAACAATCTCCCCCAATTTGCGAGAAGATTGCTTATCACAAATTCATGTATGTTAACAAGACTAATACCAAGTTAAAGAATGAGAATCAAACAATATAAAATCTGATACAACACTTGTACATTGAACATTTGACATCTTACAATAATTAAGTAAAGAATGAGCTTTATGATCCTTTATCAATTATGTTCTTAATCTGTAGAAGTATTTCCAATTCTTCTAGGATGGGGGTGTCAGTTAGAGCCTCTATTAGTTTTAGCAAATCTGGCTTAGGATAACTAGCTAACATCCATATCCTGTATCTTGACAAAGAGCCAGCTTTTACATTCAGAAATTTTCCATCCTTTGATATTCTACTCTTGCCTGTTGCCTTCAACTCTTCTGATCTTCTAATATACTCATCAATGTCATGCTCATACTTTCTCCTCCTTTCAGCTAGCAAATCTCTATGCTTATCTCTCATCTCCTCTCTGTTAACCACAAACACTGCCAATATTGTTCTCATGCCTTAGTGGCTGAATCTTTACCATTCATCAAGCTTATCACCCTTTTCAGTTCAATAATTGAGAGAGAATCCATTAGTCTATTTCCAAGCTTTTCAAAGGACCCATCACTGTAGTAGATTCTAACTTCTTTGATGTTGACAACCCAAACTCTGACAATTCTTTCAGCTAGCTGTTGGAAGTAGTCTTCATCTGAATCCATAATATTTAGAGGTTGGAAATCATCTTGATCATATCTGTTCCAGATGGCCTTTTCACCAAATCCATGATCATTGAGAAATTCAGCTGTCAGTTGTCTTCTTCTTTGTCTTCTTTGTCTTCTGAATCTTCTCTTAACCTTGGCTTCTTTTGGCCCTATTCCAACTGTTTTGAAGTGTGTTTTATGGGGTGGCTTGAATGAAGGTACAGTTTAGAGTCTTTTCAGAGAAGTATGGCTGTAAGTAATTTGAGTTTTGAGGAGAGAGTTTGCAGTGAGCTTGTAGAAATATTTAGGCTTAGAGGTTTGAGGTTGAGCAGTTTTTGATGGGGTTGAATGTGAAGGTTTAGCAATTGGTATTTGGATATTTAGGGTTTGGAGGGGTTGTGAGGTATCATTCTTCCTTTGAGTCTAAGATCCACTCTTCTTCTCCTTCTCTTTCTCACTATCACCTTTTCCACCAATTGCCTTGCTAGATTGACTTGAGTTTGAGCCAAAAGGATTTTGACCATCTTTCTTCTGCTCATCATCATCCAAGTCATCTGTGTTGATTTGAGTTTTAGGCAAATTGGCTTCAAGATTATCAATGTATCTCCTCAAAATCTTGATCATAGCTTCATCTTCACTAGTCTTCAATTTCTTACTTTTCAGCTCAGACTCAAGCACCATTATCAGTCTTTTGTTGGCTATGACACGGTTTTTGGGTACTTGGAAATGTTTTAATTGCTTGGTTGTAGAGCAGATATAGTGCACCCCTTTGCTTGGATGTAGATAAGCTTCTGGGAATGCAGCTTCTTGAGCCTTCTTCAACTCTGCTAGTAGCATTTTCTCTTCATTGTTGATTATCCTGACCTTGTTAATCAAAATATCCACCTTAGATGCTCTTCTGGAAATTAGATAATTGAAGTTGACTTGCATACATCTGTCTACACCAGAATCATTAAAATTGATCACAATCCTTTTCTCCAAAAACTGGTCCTTGACTGGGATCTGCAGCACCCTAATGAAATTGATAGTCTTTTCCAAGGTCTTTCTGTAAGTGAAGAAGTTATTGTTGAGAGAGTTCCTTAGTCCAGTGAGCAAATTGTTAAACTCTTGTGTCATTCCTGGACCTTGGGCAGCCATAAAGAGCCTCTCTTGTTCTAGACCTTGTACTTGACTTTTGAGTTTTGATTGTGATTATGCTAGCCTTGCATCTATCTCCCCCTTAGTCTTGGTGACAGGCATGAGTAGGGGAGTAGAAATCTCAGGTCTTACAGCTTCAGGCAATGCTGGCCTGTGGGATGTTGAGTTTTCCCATAATGGCTCCCAAAGCAATTGTATTCTGCATTTGTAAATGCTTATGGGACTCTACTAGGGCCTGAATATCATGCTGTTGACTCTCAACCAATGTGGTTAGAGCTCTGAATTGTGAAGATAAACCAGAGTTGGAAGCTTGAAGTGAAGAAATTTGATCTTGAAGTTCTTGTATTTGAGGAGTAGAGGTTTTGGCTGAGAAGGACCCAAAGTGTTCATCAACAGCTTTTCTGACACCCTCCATGAGAAGAAATGAAGGCTCATACCTTGCAGTATACATTTGATTGAGCTTGACCCTGGTGTCATTTGAATTTGTGATATGAGCTTGAACTTGATCAAACAGGGCCTTGAAAGAACTCTTCATATTTGACACTTCCTTTTCAATGGAGGCCAGATCCATCCTTGACATTTTCTCAGTGAAAGACTGGAATTGATTCTTAATGTCCTTTTGAGAAGGCACAATGTCATCCATCTTTTCCTTGATCAGCTTCCTAATTTTATCAATTTTACTTTAAGGGCCTTTCCAAAGAGATGGAAAGCCTTGAGTTGAGCTTTGTGCACATCTATGATGGCATCATAGACTTCAGGAGGAGTGAGAGATTTAGCATTGCTTCCCAAGATAGTTATGTACTCCCTCCTGAATCTAGCCAAAACTTCATCCATTTCTGCCACATGGTCATCAGACAACCAGACATCTACATTTCCATCTTCTTCAGCTTCATCTACTATCTTCTCATTCTGTTGTTCAACCTCTTCATTGAAGCATAACAGTATAGCTTGATAGTCCTGGTTCCCCATATCTGAAGTGAACAATTGTTGAGAGAGATTGGCCAAGCCTGATATTTGATCTACCAACATGTCATCAACTGTAGAAGGCTGAGCTTCCATATCTTGTAGCCATTGAGCCATGACATGTGGTTGGCTGGACTGAGATGTGGATGGTTGCTGAGAAATGTCCAGATTACCACCTGTGACTGAAGTCACAGTTTGACTCACAGATAAATCTGTGGTTTTGACAGTTTGTTGTTCACCAAATGTTGTGGGAACCTCCATTGGAATTGGAGAGGATTTGACTGGGTTACTGTCATGTACACCAGCCTCAAACCTTTGTGCACCTTGCAGAGCACTATCACATAAATGTGATGAACTTGCCTCTCCCACAACAAGTTTCAACTGTCAAGGCAATTTCAGCTAGGGTTTTGAGGGGAGTTGTTCCTTCTAGAGGAACCTCCAATTGAATTGGAAAGGATTTCGATAGCTCTCCCTCAAGAGTACTACCCTCAAACCTATTCATCTGTGAAGATGATTGTGCACATGAAGGTGGAAGAGTGACCATGGAGTCTTCAGTAAAAACTGATGAAACCCCCATGTTTGTGATGGTGTCATCAAGGTCTACCCCAGCTAGTAGCCTCTCGCCATCTAGATGTTGGTTCTGGGTGGTGAGCACAGTTTCATGAACCATGTCACTTGAGTGTTGGTGCACTTGAGAATTAGATTCAAGTGCTCTATATGATGAAGAAATTTGAGAGATTAGAGAAGTTTGCTTAGTTGTGAGTGTTGGCAGCTCCCTCTGAATGGATGAGGGAGCTTCAAGTGACGTGCCCTCACTGTGTGTACCATCCTTATTTCTTCTACCATACACTCTAGGTGCAGGTTGTGCTAACTCACTACAGGATGCATTGGGGTGAATGCTCTTTTCAATAGATACACCCTGTTGAGAGAATGCATCTAGTAACTGTTTACTCCCCATTTGTTCAACTGTGCCCTTTTGGGAGGACACAGAGGTGTTTTGAGTGGTCAACTCAGGTAACTTACTCTTCTTTGGTTTCTTGACCAAGGGTGACTCTGGTTCAGTTTGAATTATTTCACTCTCATTTACAACAGCAAGGGTTGATTCCTTTCTCATCTTTTTACTCACTTCAGTCTTTTGAGAGACTAAAGTGGTTGGTTTGCTAACATCTAGTGATTTAGAAGAAGGGGCTGCAGCTTTGGAAGGTCCCTGTTGGTGTGCCTGTGTTTGTGCTTACACAGGCTCAGGAACCATAGCTGAACTAGCAAATTTAGGAGCCCTCATGTCTGGCATAGGATAAGGATAAGTCTTGAATCTTTCCAACATAAATGGAGTGATTCTAAGACTTACACTCACCTTATTCTTTGAAGTAAGTGAGCCAAATATTATTTTGGACACTTGCTTACAATTGCCAATTCTACTACTATCAATACCAGCTAACAAATGTATGTCATTTACTTTATGAGCTAAAGTAGACCTAATAAACCTTGGCAAAAAGATTTATTTACCTCTATTCTTCAAAGGCATAGTAAGCCTGGTAGCCAGCTCCTCCATAATTAGAGCCCCAACATTCAGATGCCTGTTATGAGCTATTGAGAACACCAGCTTCTGCACCACACTTGAGATGTTGTCAAAGTCAGTTTTTCTGCAAGTGAAATCCCTCACTACAGAATCAAATACAAAGGACCATTCCTTTCTAAGGTTTGTTCTGTTCAGGCTTGCCAAGCTGATTGAGCCACTGTAGTTGATGAAGTCCATGAATTTACTCAGCTCATCTGCAGTTGGCATCTCTCCATAATTCTCAGTTGGCAACCCCAGGGCTGTATTCACATCAGCAGCTGAAAACTCAATTTCCTGGCCTCCAATTGTGCATGTGACCACCATAGAAGTGACATTCTCTTGAACAATTTTCCTAGTTATAGCTGATATCCAAAATTCATGAAGAACGTCCAAATACAGCACAAGACTTGCAGTTAAAGCACCTGCAATATAAGATTCAGAAACAAACTTCACAAACCCCTTGAAACTATCAGGGGCTTGGTTAGCATCAAGAAAAGCAATAAAGTTAGTTCCCTTCTCTGGAATGATAGCTCTAACAATGTTTTGTGCCATTTTAGTGTTTAGAAGTAGTGGGTAAGAAAAAGTTTTGAGAAAGGAGCAAAAACGAGAAAGAAATCGCCTTGTGTCTGAAAGCTAGGTCACTTGAGATCTCGAGAAAGTGTAAGTACAATGTATGTATCGAGAAGTCTGGGTATTTATAGAAAAAGTAAAATACTTATCGCGAAGTCAAATAAACGCTTGATATTAAACTTATCGAGAAGTCAAAAATGACTTATCGAGAACTCTGATAAATTCCCAGTTTGTCCGAAAATGGACTAAAATAATTCTAATTTATTTGAATTGAATCAAATTGAAATCAGAATAAATTTTCTAAAAGTATTTGTCTAAAATAATTCATTGAATTAAATTATTTTAGTTCTTAGTTATTGATAAGTCTCAAAATTTCCTTGTCGAGAACTCTGTGAATTAACACTATTAGAGAACTCTACATGGTCTTATCGATAAGTCATAATAGAGCTTATCGAAAAGTCATTCGAGAAGTCTGTAAATAGACTTATCGAGGACTCACTCGAGAACTCTAAAATGACTTGTCGATAAGTCATTTTGACTTATCGAGAACTCAGTTCTCTATACCTTTGAGTTCTGTTATTCTGCCTTGTGTTAATTTTACACATTTAAGATGTAAATTAACAACTAAGCAGTTTACTTAGAATTTTAAAGTATTCTAAGTTAAGTTTTGAATTTTTAAGAAAAATAAATATACAGAGATTCTGAAATATTTATATTCATATTTCAGTTAATTTCCAATTAAACTAAACTAGGTTGATTTATTAGAAATTAATCTGTTGCAACACATTTAGCTGAGTTCTTGCCTTAGGATAAAGAATTGAGCATTCCAATTTCACTCACAAGTCTAGTGAAGGTTGCTTCATCCAAAGGTTTAGTAAAAATGTCAGCTAATTGTTTCTCTGTTGAAACAAAAATGAGCTCAATGGTACCATTTGCAGCATGTTCCCTGATAAAATGGTACCTAACATCAATGTGCTTTGTTCTAGAATGATTAACTGGATTAGCTACTATAGATATGGCACTAGTATTGTCACACATAATAGGAATTTTGTGTAACACTAGACCATAGTACATTAGCTGATTTCTAATCCAAAGCACCTGAGCACAACAACTTCCAGCAGCTATATATTCAGCTTCAGCTGTGGAAGTTGACACGGATTATTGTTTCTTACTATACCAGGATACAAGTCTTTGACCAAGAAATTGACAGCTTCCACTAGTACTTTTCCTATCAACTCTGCATCCAGCAAAATCTGCATCTGTGTATCCAACAGCGTCAAAACCGGTTCCCTTAGGATACCATAATCCCAAGTTTGGAGTTCCCTTTAAGTATCTGAAAATTCTTTTTACAGCCATCAAATGTGATTCCTTTGGATTGGCTTGAAATCTGGCACATAGACAAGTAGCAAACATGATGTCTGGTCTACTAGCAGTTTAATAAAGCAATGATCCAATCATCCCTCGATAGCTTGATATATCCACACTCTTGCCTTTCTTGTCTTCATCCAACTTGGTTGCAGTAGACATTGGTGTAGATGCAGGTGAGCTATCCATCATACCAAATTTCTTCAATAAGTCATTCACATATTTGGTTTGGCTGATGAAGATACCATTACTTCTTTGACTAACTTAAAGGCCAGGGAAGTAACTCAATTCTCCCATCATGCTCATTTCATACTCACTCTGCATTAGCCTAGAGAATCTTTGACAAAGCTTTTCATTTGTAGATCCAAAGATGATATCATCCACATAGATTTGAACTAGGATCATATCTTCACCATGCTTCTTGTAGAAGAGAGTCTTATCAATAGTAACTCTGGTAAAGCCATGTTTGAGTAGGAATTCTGACAGTGTGTCATACCAGGCTCTTGGTGCCTGTTTCAATCCATATATAGCCTTGAGTAATTTGTAAACAAAGTTAAGGAATTCTGGATCTTCAAAGCCAGGTGGCTGTTGTACATAAACTTCTTCTTCTAGTTCACCATTAAGAAAAGCACTCTTGACATCCATTTGATACACCTTGAAATTTGAGTGTGCAGCAAATGCCAGAAAAATTCTTATTCCTTCTAGTCTTGCAACGGGAGGAAAAGTCTCATAATAGTCAATTCCCTTTTCTTGTGAGTAGCCTTTAGCAACTAGCCTTGCTTTGTTTCTAGTAACAATTCCATTTTCATCCATTTTATTCATGTACACCCACTTAGTTCCAATTATGCTTCTATTCTTTGGTGCAAGAACTAATTTCCAAACTTTGTTTCTCTCAAACTGATTCAGCTCCTCCTGCATAGCACATATCCAATCAGGTTCCAATAGGGCTTCTTCAGTTTTCTTGGGCTCTACTTGAGATAGAAAACATGCATGTAGGCATTCGTTAGCAGTTGCACTTCTAGTTTTCACACCAGCTGAGGGATCACCAATAATAGCTTCTACTGTATGACTCATATCCCACTTTCTAGTGTGTGTCTGTTGACTAGTGCCTTCATCATTTTCTTCAGTATTACCATGACTGTCATTTCCATTCTCCCCTTCTCCCCCTGAGTTTGTGCCATCAAATTCAGGTGTCTGAAGAGAGCTTTCATTCCCATGATTTTGTTCAGAGGTCTCTTCATTTGTCACTTGTTGTGCCACAACTTCATCTTCCTCATCAGAATCACTATCAATGGTTAGATTTTCAAATGAAAGGGCTTCAGCATCATTTACATCAAGGCATTCGAAGCTTGGACACTTGTCATCATCAAAAGTCACATCTGTGCTTTCCATAATTTTCTTTTGATCAATCACATAAACTTTGTAGGTTGTTCTTTCCAATGAATATCCCAGAAAAATTGCTTCAAAAACTTTAGAGTCAAATTTTCTCACATATTCAGAGTTGTCTTTTAGAATATAACACTTGCTTCCAAATACATGTAGATGCTTAACTGTAGGCTTCTTGTTAGACATGATTGAGTAAGGTGATTTGCCATGAGCTTTGTTTATGAGATATCTATTTTGAGTGTAGCATGCAGTATTAACAGCCTCTTCCCAAAAACTAGTTGGCAACTAAGCATCTTGTAGCAAAGTTCTAGCAGCTTCAACCAATGTTCTATTTTTCCTCTCAACTACTCCATTCTGTTGAGGTATTCTAGCTGCTGAAAATTCTTGAACAGTGCCTTTGCTTTTACAGAATTCACTTAATGTTGAGTTTCTGAATTTTGTTCCATTATCACTCCTCAATCTTTTCACACTAACTTCTCCTTCATTTTGCTTCTCAATTTTCTTGATGTGCTCAATTATAATGTTTAGGGTTTCATCTTTAGAATACATGAACTCAACCCAAGTGTATCTTGAAAAATCATCAACCATGACAAGGGCATATTTGTTCCTTGAAATGGACAAGACATTTACTGGCCAAAACAAGTCCATGTGAATAAGTTGCAGAGGTGCACTTATAGAATTCACAGATTTTGACTTGTGACTTGATCTTTTTATCTTTCCTTTCTGACAAGCTTCATAAACTTCCAGTTGAGCAAATTCTAGACTGGGCATGTCTCTCACAAGGCCTTCTTGACTAAGGTGTTGATTTCTTTGAAATTTAAGTTAGATAGTTTCTTATGCCAAAATTTGCTTTGCTCTTCTGATGCCTTGGTGTAGAAACAACACACTCCATCCTTATTTGTTGAGTCTAAGTCTGCAACAAACAAGCTTCCCTTTATTACTCCTTTAAGAGCAATTTCACCAGTCTTTTTGCTAATAAAAGCACAATCTTCTTTGTTGAAAACAACTTGAAAACCTCTGTCTGCAAATTGACTAACACTTAGAAGATTTACTTCTAATCCAGCAACTAGTGCTACATCTTCAATGACAATATTTCCAGAAACAATCTTTCCATATCCCATTGTGAATCCTTTGTTGTTGTCTCCAAAGGTCACCAATGGGCCAGCCATCTCCTCAAATTATGATAGCAGGGCCTTATCACCTGTCATATGCCTGGAACATCCACTATCAATGATCCATATGACCTTCTTTCCTTTGCCCTGCACACAATGAGGATTAATTGTGTTTAGCTACCCAAGCTGTGTTGGGCACTTTCTTCTTGTTAACTTATTTTGCAGAAGTAGAATGTGAATTTTGATATAAAATGGAATTCATAGACTGTTGAGCATTCTCTCTTTCAGATACAGAACCAATTTTTGATTCTATGAGATCAATTCTCAATTTTTGGCAACTCTTCATCACTTTCATGTTGCAGGGAATGCAGTCAAACTTGTCACAGAATGAATAGGGATCATTAGCCTTAGCTTCATTGTACTTGCAGACTCCCTCAGGTGTATTGCTAACAGTCTTTTTACAAAGATGAGTTAGGTGATTCATTGATCCACAGTTCTCACACCTCTTCCTGGGAGCATCTGCAACATAAGCAAAATTATTGCTTTTGTTTATCCCAATCTTTCCATTTCTATTCTTCTTTTTCTTTTTGACCTGTTCAGCTTTAATCTCCTTCACAGGCTCCTTAGTTTCTTGATTGGCCTTTGGTGTTTCAACAAGGATGGAAGACTGAGTTGTCTCATCATATTTCTTTTCCTTGTCCTCATCAGCTATCTCCTGTTTGATGATCAACTCTTCTTCACTGAAATTCACTTCACATGCCTTGAACAAAGGTGATTCAACTTTCTTCAAAATAATTGGAACATCCTCAGTTTCAGTTGATTTTCCTTTGTCACTGACAGACCTCTTTTTGTTGTTCAAACCCTCATAATCAAGACCAATGGCAATGTTTGCACATTGCTTGTTCTTTTCATGATATTGGCCAATCAAATCAGAAGCATTTTTGAAGGATTTCAGCTTCACTTCATTCTTCTCCAGCCTTTCTCTCAATACTGCTTCAATTTCACTTGCACACTTTAATTTGTTCTTTAAGTATGCATTTTCTTTCCTAGTAGCATCAAGCTCAACCAACAACAATTCAGTCTCTTGTTTTTCACTCTCAAGTTTTTCATTGATCTTTTTCAATCTGCTAACTTCCTCATTTGCAGCAACCATGCTTGTATGAATGTGGAACATTTCTGTGCTCATCTTTTCAACAGTTTCCTTATATTGACTCATATTTAAATTAATTGTGGTAAGAGTTGGTACCTGTGATTTAGATGATGAAGACTCTTCTTGCTCCAAGGCCATGAGTGCATAGTTTCCAACTTCTTCATCTTCATCATTATCTCAATCATCCCAGCTCTTGCCATCAGCAATATAACCTTTTCCTTGTTACTTCTTTAGAAGAGCATCATACTTTGCTTCCAATTCAAGATAGGCTTTGTCTTTCCTTGCCTTCTTGGGTTTCCTACATTCTGTAGCAAAATGGTCCAACTCATCACAGTTAAAGCACCTTATATTTGATCTATCAACAGATCCAGTTTTGTAGCCAGTTTTGTTATCAGGAGTGTACTTCCCTTTTCCTGTCCAGCTGCTGTTTTTGTTGAAGGACTGTCCTTTGCTCTTGAAAAATCTTGGTTTCTTCACTCTAATGTTAGAGAATTTTCTAGCCAAGTAAGCCATTGATTTGTCTAGCTCATCAAGCTCATCAAGAGTGTAGAACTCATCTTCTTCATCCAATTCCAATATGACTTGCTATTTAGTGTCATTGACTCTTTTCTCACTTGTAGAAATTTCTAGAGTTTGGGATCTTTGCTCATCATTCGAGGTTTGGCCATCTTTCATAATCAGTGCACTTGAGCCGTCCAGTACATATCCTTGACTAGCCCTTAATGATTTCTTTTGAATCATTTCAAGTTCATAAGTTTTCAGAACCCCATTGAGCACTTCCAGTGTGATTCTATTCAAATCCCTTCCTTCTCTGATTGCAGAGATCTTTTGTTCCAAATGATCAGGGAGAGTAAGCAAGAACTTCAGATTCACTTCTTCAACATCATAAAATTTATCATAAAGCTGCAAGTCAAATATCAGCTTATTAAACCTTTCAAACACATCAGTAATACCCTCCTTTGGTTTAGCCATAAAACCATCATGCTGAGAAATCAAGATCCTTCTTTGATTTGACCTAACCTCCTCAGTTCCTTCACAAAGTATTTCAATCTTTTCCCAAATCTGTTTAGCAGTGTCACAGTTGACAATGTTATTATACATTACATTGTCAAGTGACTCAATTAGTATCAGTTGTAAAGCACTGTCTAGGTAAACTTTCTCTCTTTCAGGTTCAGTATACTCAGAGGGATCCTTGGGAGCATAATGAGCTGGAATAACCATATCTCCATCTGTGGTTTCCTCAACTCTAACTACAGGAGTGAAGGGCCCATTCTTGAGGATACCAATGTAAAGATGATTGGCCATTCTTATAAACAGCAACATTTTCTTTTTCATAAAGTGTAGTTGGCCTTATCAAAGGGAGGAATCTTGATACTACTGATTCTCTATGTATTCATTTTTCCAAGATCTAATCTGTTTACTTTCAGATTTTGCTCTGATACCACTTGTTAGGTATGAATACAACACATAGGGGGGGTGAATGTGTTTTGGCTTAAATGTTTAATTTTTGATCGACTTAGACTTTAGCAGTTGGTTGTTATCAATGATTTAGTAGAATAGATGTTAAACATAAATAACTGTGCAAATATGTAAAACAAAGATCTTCAAAACTCACTTAATTTTATATTAAAAATCAAGCAGTATTTTGCTACAAAATCTCTAAGTTCTTGTTTTAGAACTTAGCTCCTTTTTTGAGAGAGAATACATGATTTTCTATCTAGATTGTTAACTTTATAACTCAGTTAACTGCTGGTTTACACAGAGGATAATAAACATGCTATTAGCTTTTCTAAACTGTTACTTGTCATTTCTACTAATAGAAAAGCAAATCTTCCATTTCTAGCTTAGCATATCTTTAGCATCCCGTGTTTACTTTAATCTCCTATGTCAGTTAATCTTTTCCATTGATCTTGCACATCTCTCAAGATGCTTTTTGTAGACTTGTCAATCCAACTATGTGAATTGTTTATCGATTTGCAACCTTGGATATTAAACTGTTCTGCACTTCTGTACTTAGAGAAATTTCTTCACTTCGAGATCTCCAATTAAGCTGTAGAGAACTCGGCATCTCGATAGGCATGTTGGCTTGTCGATATCTCTGAAACTTCATTGTTGACTTGACTTATCGACAACTCTGAGTTCTCTAGTGAACTTTGGTTTATCGATAAATCAGAGTTCTCTAATGGACTTTGGCTTATCGATAACTCAGAGTTCTCTAATGAATGTATACTTGTCGATATCTCTGAGTTCTCGAATGGGTATCTGACTTATCGATATCTCCAATAGCATTTCCTGAGTTCTCGATAGGCAATTCCTGAGTTCTCGATAGGTCTTTCTGAGTTCTCGAATGACTTCTCTATAACACTAATTATGTGACTTGTAGAGATCTTGACTTATAATATTTTTCACCAAACAGAATTATTCAACTCCAATCTTCTTCATAATTCTTCTGAGGCATGATCTTCTTGATCTTCTTTCAGATAGAATTCTTAGGCTTGACACTGTTTAGAGAAAAATGCTCCAGTCTGCTCCATTTACATTTTACAGTCATTAAGTGTTACAAGTATAAATTACAGATTAAGGCTACAATACAACTAATCTCAGGGTTGTCAAAATGACTTAGTCTTGTTATGATACAGGCATGTCTTGCATAACAAAGAATGTTTGGGAACCAAATTGAATGTGAGTACAGGTTATCATCCGCAAACGGACGGCCAAAGCGAACGAATAATTCAGACAATTGAAGACATGTTACGCATTTGTGTAATTGATTTCAAAGGAAGTTGGGACGAGCATTTACCTTTGGTAGAATTTTCTTACAACAACAGTTACCATGCCAGTATTGGGATGCCACCTTATGAAGCTCTTTACGGACGTAAATGTCGATCGCCAGTATATTAGGATGAAGTAGGAGAACGCAAGATACTTGGACCTGAATTGGTGCAACAGACGAAGGAAGTTGTTGAAGTTATTCAGAAAAGGTTAATTACATCACAAGACCGTCAGAGAAAGTACGCAGATCAATCAAGAAAGGATATGGAATTTGAAGAAGGAGATTTAGTGTTGTTGAAAGTGTCTCCGTGGAAAGGATTGACGAGATTTAGGAAGAAAGGAAAGCTGAGTCCTAGATATGTCGGACCTTTTGAGATTTTAAAACGTGTTGGCAAGGTAGCTTACGAATTGGCATTACCCCCGTATACGGAGTATATTCACAATGTTTTCACGTATCAATACTTAAGAAGTATAATCCAGATTCTAGGAATTTGATTGAGTACGAGCCGATAGAACTTCAGGCAGATTTGTCGTATGTAGAGAGTCCGATAGAGATTCTAGAAGAAAGAGAGAAAGTGTTGAGAAATAAAGTTATAAAGTTAGTAAGAGTATTGTGGAGAAACCCAAAGGTTGAAGAATCAAAGTGTGAGTTCGAAAGCGATATGCGAGAAAAGTACCCTCATTTATTTTCTTAGGAGATTCTGAGGACAGAATCCTTTTAAGGGGGGAGGATGTAATATCTGGGATATATCGTGTAATTATTTTTGCTAATAAACATCCTGTATTTATTCTGTGATTATTCGATGAATTATTTGTTATGTGGTATATGTGTTTGGATATTTAAATATGATATAATTTGAGTATTTTAATTTTTATATGTCCAAAATAAAGTTTAGATAATTTTCATATTTTTCAATTAATTTTTATGTTGTTTTATGATTTTCTAAAGGATTTATGGATTTAATAAATTATTTTTTTCCGAGTATTTATAAACTATTTTGTATAATCGGGAACCAACCGACATCACCCGTTTTTACGTTTCTACAACCCGAAACTCTTCCGAAAACTACTTCCTAACCTAATTGCAATATTCCGAGCATTTTCCATGTTTTGACTTTTTCGATCCGGCGTACGGTTTTCCCCGTGCGGGCCCCGGCGCAATATTTTCGATATAAAATTCGTTTCGGTAAATCGATAAAACCTGTATTTTCGAAAAACGGGATCTTTTTATTAAACTATTATAGTTATATTTTCGTAATACGTGTAACCAAAGCGTTGAGACCAAGACTGCAGTACAAAATGTATAGATTTGGATAATTATCCTAAAACCGGTACCGTTTTGGATCTATTTTCTCAAATAAACGTAATATTTATATCCGGTATGATCCAACGGGGTACCAATATTCCGTAAATATAAATAGCCCTTACCGTATTTTATTTCGTACAGAAAATCATTTGCAGTCAGTAAATTATATAATTTTACAAGGAAAAACCGTAATTTCATAGTAGTTCCTGAGAATCAAACCCTAATTTCAAGACGTTACCGGAATCCGTTGGAGAAGCTCGAGTACTCAAATCAAAGATCTTGAAACTTACTTTCAGATTCCAGAACTAGTTTTATTGTAGAATCAAAGGTTTATTTTCTATATTTTTATTTAATTTCAAATTATTTTGATTTAAATTATGAATTTGTGTTCGAGAGATTGTTTGTATGATTTGATGATTGCATGTTGTAGAGCTTTTATTCCTGATCATTTTGATATATTATATGACTGATTTGGAGTTCAATAACATCCTCAAATCTGTGTTTTAATTTCAAATTTAAAAATTAGGGTTTATAACCCGTATGAATGTTCTTAATTGAAAATTGGGGGTTTTTCCCCAGGGGTTATTAGATATTTTTGATGATTGCATCGTGTTCCTAGTTGAATTTGCGATCGATTCATGTATAGCTTAATAACAGAAAATTCCTGGTTTGTTCAAATCGAAGGAAATAAAACTCGCCGGAGACGGCGAGTTTCTTGGACTTTTTCCGGCCCAAGTTCTTGATTGTTTGGTTGATTTGATTGCATGTATGAGTTGGTGGTAGCCAGTAGAGTGAATCTGGAGAGTTTGGTGGCCTGAGGTGGGCGGAATCGTGCTCTCCGGCCAACCTCCGGCGAAAACGACGGCGACCACTGCCAAATTGCAGTTTGGTCCCCGAAGTTTTGGAAAAGACACAGTTTAGTCCCTGTAGTTTCAGAAATTTACAAATTTAGGATTGTTGTTTAAAATTATTTAAAAATCATATTTTCTATTTATTTTAATTATATAAATTCATTTTTAATTATTAAAAATTCTAAAAATTATTATTTTAATTCCAAAAATTATTTTTAATTCAAAAATAAATATGAATTAATTAGTTGAATAATTTTAGTTGATAATTAATTCGTTAATTGGTCAATTAATTTGAAAATTAATTGATTAATTGATTTAATTAATTATTTAATTAGATTTAATTATTCATTTTGATTTAAAAATTCTGAAAAATAGTTTCGAGCTTTAAAATATTATTTTAAATTGTTTTCGAGGCTCGATAATTATTATAAAATTATCTTAAAGTCATATTCGGGCAATTGAACCTTGTTTATTATTTTAAAATGATTCAACGATCCGTTTTAATTCCGAAAAATGTTTAAAAATTCGTATTAAATATTCGAAAAATCATTTTAACATCAAATCATCTTTGAAAAAGTATTTTCATCGAATACCTTACGTGTCATGTGTTATGTGTTATATGTGAACTGATTGATGTGTTATATGTGTATATGTATATCATTTGACTATTTAAATCGTAACTTTCAATCCGTAAATCGGATTTGGGTGAAACGAATGGTAGATATAAGCTTATATCGAATAGAATCAAGCGAGATAAACATTGATAGATACTTGTGATATTTGAGTAGAAGAGGCAAGGCGTAGGAAAGGGAAGCAAGTAGTCGGAGAATAAGAGATAGTGATCAAAAGCAAGTAAAGTGTTAGCGAGTAAAGACAAGGCAAGTGTTCTGAACCTTTTCAAGATATATTGCGAATAATTGATAGTTTCGTTTATATTGCTAGTGCTTTGAAGTACTAAACCCCAAACCTTGATTCCATTTATTGATCATTGAGCTATAAGCCTTATTCTTTCTGAACCATTGATTATTAAATACCCAGATACGAATCACGGATATATGATACTACTCCACAAATACATACAAACTAAATACCAGTCACTGAACCAAAATTGTTTAAACACTCAAACCTTTATACCTTATACATTGAAAGACCAAATCCTTATAACCACAAGACTTTGATTCTTTTGTTATCCAATTATTGTACCGACTAATAGCCAATCCTTGTATTTTCCATACTGTTCGCTTGTGAAGATTGCAGATGATCTTATGCTTGAAACCCAATGTTGTTTATGATTCTATTTAATACTTTACATTTTGTATTCTGCTATTATTATAGAATTGGATTGTTTTATAAAATGTGGACCAGATTCGTCAGACCAGATTGGTGGTCAAGTTAGACCAATATTTGCCTTGGATCCAGTAATTAGAGCAGAGCTGTGTGCCTTGCTCGGGGTTAGTGCGTGACTGATCAGCAGCCTAACCTTGGTTTTTAAAATGAAAACTTAATATCCAATTCTAAATCATTGCTTATCCATTAACTTGATACCTTAAATTATTTCACTTGATCATTGTTTAATCTCAGTATTGTCAATCTGACTTGCTGAGCTAGTTAGCTCATTTGTGTGATTCTGTTTATGTTTTTTTCCAGTTAAGAAGGAACATGTTGGTAGCGCGGATCCCCAATCCAGTGTGCGAGCTAGGATTCCAAGTTAAGAGGATTAAGCTAGCTGAAGACTTTTGTGATAGTTTAAGCTTGAGAAGTTTGTAAGAATATTTTTATAATCAGTTTAAGTTTGAATAGTTGGGATTTGGACTTTTGTAATATAAGTGTGTGTGTGGCTTGTGTGCATACATTAACCTGTTGCGATCCGTGGATGTTGGTAAGTAGGGTCACTGCATATCATTATTATCTTTATTTTTGTTATAAGCAGGTTTATATATAAGGTGTGTGTGGACCCCAAACTTCTGACCCGGGTTTGGAGGGCACCAGATTGACCATTAGTCTGAGGATGGTAGGCAGTAGCAATGCGATGATTCACATTATATCTCTGCATCATAGCAGTGAACTTGTGATTGTAGAAATGCAATCCCTCATCACTGATTATGACTCTTGGAGTTCCAAATCTTATGAAAATCTGCTTGTGAAGAAAATTAAGCACTATCTTCGCATCATTCGTTGGCAAAGCCTTAACTTCCACCCATTTTGACACATAATCGACCGCCAACAAGATATACTGATTATTGCAAGATGAGACAAATGGCCCCATGAAGTCAATTCCCCAAATATCGAAGACCTCAACCTCGAGAAGCATATTAAGAGGCATCTCATTCTTCTTTGACATATTACCAACATGCTGATAGCGATCACACTTCAAAACGAACTGATGTGTATCCTTAAACAATGTAGGCCAGAAGAATCCTGCTTGAAGGATACGAGCTGTTGTCTTTTCTCCACCATAGTGGCCTCCATAAACAGTGGAATGAGAGTCTCGCGAGATACCCTCCGTCTTTCTGTACGGAATACATCTCCTGATGATTTGGTTAGCTATTTGCCGAAACAAAAATGGCTCATCCCACATGTACCACTTCACCTCGTTAAGAAACTTCTTATTTTGAGCCGAAAATAAGTTCGGGGGCATAATGTTGCTCCCAAGATAGTTCACAATATCTGCGAACCACGGTTCTTCTTCTTGTACCCCAAACAACTGCTCATCGGTAAAAGACTCATTTTTATCAATGTCTTATCCTGTAAAGCTGTACTTAGATCTTCTAACCGAGAGAGATGATCGATAACTTGATTCTCAGTACCTTTTCTATCCTTGATCTCCAACTCAAACTCCTGAAGTAAAAGAACCCATTGAATTAATCTAGGCTTCGAGTCCTTTTTCGAGACGAGATAGAGAATAGCAGCGTGATCAGTGAAAACTGTCACCTTCTTCCCAAGCAAATAAGATCGAAACTTCTCAAAACCGTAGATAATGGCTAAGAGTTCCTTCTCAGTAGTTGTGTAGTTCAGTTGAGCACCATTAAGGGTCTTACTAGCATAGTAGACCACATGGAATATATTGTTCTTCCTTTACCCAAGAACCGCTCCAACTGCATAGTCACTTGCATCGCACATTATTTCAAAAGGCTCATTCCACTCAGGTACAGTTATGACAGGGGCCGTGATCAAACTCTTCTTTAAGCTTTCAAAAGCAGCTAGACACTCATCATCAAACTTGAAATGGACATCTTTCTCTAATAGATTGCACAATAGTTTGGAAATTTTAGAAAAGGCACATCTTTCTCTATAGATTGCACAATGGTTTAGAAATTTTAGAGAAATCCTTGATGAACCTCCGATAGAAACCCACATGACCAAGAAATTTGCAGACTCCCTTAACAGAAATTGGTGAAGCAAGGTTTCAATGACCCCCACCTTGGCTTTGTCCACCTCAAGACCTTTACTAGAGACCTTGTGCCCAAGAATGATGCCCTGTTGCACCATAAAGTGACATTTCTCCCAGTTGAGAACCAGATTGGACTCAACACACCTTTTAAGAATTGCGCCAAGATTTTGCAAGCACTTGTCAAATGAATCTCCAAACACAGAAAAATCATCAATGAACACCTCCATATTCTGACCAATCATGTCAGAGAAAATGGCCATCATATATCTCTGAAATATGGCAGGTGCACCACATAACCCAAAAGAAACTCTTCTGAAGGAAAAAGTACAAAACAGACAAGTGAAGGTAGTCTTTTCTTGATCTTCTGGAGCGATGCAAATCTGATTATAGCCTGAATAGCCATCCAAAAGACAGTAGTACTCATTCCCAGCAAACCTGTCAAGCATCTGATCAATAAAAGGAAAAGGGAAGTGATCTTTCCTCGTGGCCTTGTCCAGCTTCATATAATCTATACAAACTCTCCACCCCGTGACTATTCCAGTTGGAATGAGCTCATTCTTTTCATTAGCAACCACGGCGATGCCTCTTTTCTTCGGCACACACTAAACTGGGCTCACCCAAGAACTGTCAGAAATAGGATAAATGATCATTGCATCTATCCATTTGAGAATTTCCTTCTTTACAACCTCCTTCATGATCGGATTTAGCCTTTTATGTTGCTCAATAGTCGGCTTGCTTCCTTTCTCTAGCAGAATTTTATGCATGCACTAAGAAGGGTTGATTCCCTTCATATCTATTGTAGTCCATCCAATTGTTGATTTGAACTCTCTCGGAATTCTCAAGAGCTTTTCCTCATCACTACCTGAAAGGTCAGATACAATAATAACAGGCAAAGTAGATGCATCACCTAAAAAAACATACCTCAAGTGTTCAGGCAAAGGTTTAAGCTCGAGTGTAGGAGCTTCCTCAATAGATGGCTTGAGACGCCCCTCAGCATTTTTGAGTTCTGACATTCCAAGAGATTCAAAAGGCATATCCAACCTTCTCTTCCAAGGAGAAGCATTCAAATACTGCAACTGCTCATTACCTTCATCATCTTCACTATCTGGATCCCCCATCAAGGCTTTCTCTAAGGCATCAGACCTTAGCAATTGATCAAGTTCTGAAGTCACCATAGAATCGACCAATTCCACCTTTAAGCACTCCTCTTTATCAGTAGGAAATTTCATGGCATTGAAAACATTAAAGGTCACATCCTGATCCAGTACTCGCATAGTGAGCTCGCCCTTCTACACGTCAATCAAGGTTCGACCAGTAGCCAAGAATGGTCTTCTTAAGATTATGGGAATCTTTTTATCCTCCGAAATAAAGAATTACAAAGTTAGCAGGAAAGATGAGTTTGTCCACCTTGACCAAGACATCTTCCACAATGCCTCGTGGATATGTAATAGAACGATCGGCCAACTGCAAGGACATAAATGTAGGCTTTTGATCAGGTAAATCCAACTTCTTGAAGAAAGACAAAGGCATCAAATTGAGCTAATTCAATAGATATAGCACACTGCTCCGTCTCATGTGCATCAGCACAAAGCTCATAAACACTTGTGATCTGATTAACTCCATAATTAGCCAAGGAATCCACCTTCATCGTCAAAGCCTTAAGTTGAACAATAGCTGTATCCACCTCCAGAATTCCTGCCACCTTGCCTCGAGGTAGCCTTTGAGTTGGATTATGGTATTCATTAGTAGGCATCAGTTCAATCAACTCATAAGCTTCATTATAGCTCTTAGCCCATAAGGCTCCACCTGATGCTGCATCGAGCATTGGTCTAGACTGTGCTCCCAAGCCATTATAAAAGCAATTGATAATCATCCAGTCAGGCATCCTATGATGAGGACACTTCCTAAGCATCTCCTTATAGCACTCCCAAGCTTCACATAAAGAATCTCCTGATTGTTGTGCAAATTGAGTAAGATCATTTCTGATTGCAGTTGTCTTTTTCATAGGGAAGAATTTAGTGAGAAACTTCTGAGCAAGATCTTCCCAAGTAGTGATAGAACCAGCTGGTAGAGAGTGTAACTAGCTCTTAGCCTTGTCCCTTAGAGAGAATGGGAACAGCCTCAGCTTAACAGCATCTTTAGAAACACCATTGAACCTGAAGGTTTCGCAGATCTCGATGAAATCCCTAATATGAGTATTGGGATCTTCCGTTAGAGAACCTCCAAACTGGACTGAATTCTGCTCCATCTGAATCGTGCTAGATTTGAT
Source organism: Apium graveolens (assembly GCF_009905375.1). Lineage (NCBI taxonomy): Eukaryota > Viridiplantae > Streptophyta > Magnoliopsida > Apiales > Apiaceae > Apium > Apium graveolens. Next base: position 112,582,669 of record NC_133652.1, read on the forward strand.
TTCAAAAGTATTAGCCGTAATGGCTGATCTGACAATGCTAGACTGAATGTCATTAATCTTCGGTTGAGAAAAGTCTAGCAAAGCTTTCAGATTTGCTACTGATTCTCCCATTGCAACGATCGCTTCTTCTTCAACTTTCTCCTCAATAAAGACTTCTTCTTGTACTACAACTTCTTTCCCCGCTTTATTTAGTGTTCTCTTGCGAGATCGAGAACGTGTTAGCATAAACGCTCTCTAGAGTACCTGAACACAAAAAAGCAAACAAGCAAGTAAAATATCTGAGTTAGTGAACTTTAACGACCACTGATGACAAGCACATAAACTAAAAATTAACATCGAGTCCCCGGCAGCGGCGCCAAAAACTTGTTAGGACGAAAATATGCGCTAAAATTACACGCAAGTATACGCATTCGCAAGTAATATAGAATATTTTCTATTTTGTCCCACGTAGACTGGTTTATGTTAAATTCAGAATGTGCACCTATGCATCAATGTATGATTATCCTTCAATGCTAAGACAAGTAACAATTTGAGATGTTTTATAACTAAGATTAAACTAACATGCAAATAACTAAGAGATTAAAGTGATTAAATTTAACTATATGAGACAAACATGGGATTCTAACTTCATTAAATACTTCATTCAAAGTCATTGTTCTTAACCTTAGCATGCAATGGTGATGACAACTAATCAGATTACATAAAACTAGTAATGTCAACTTTTGTTGTACGAATACCCTACTACCAGACATCCACAAAAGAGATAGAAGCTGAATAGACACCAATTATGTTGAGACCCTATATGTCTATAGAAATTGACAACATAAAGGTTTAATGCGCAAGTTATCTATCGTGATTACATAGGGCAAGTAAGATGGTTAAAATTACCAATGAATCATGCATAATAAATACATGAACCTATGCCAACATGGCAAGTTCTAAATCTCTATATTCATTGTCGCTTCAATGGAGATTAACACGCTATCTTATAAGTTCACGATGCTCATAAGACGAATAAGCACAACCAATACTAGGATATCATACAATCACCACACACTTAGCTATCGAAATAAATTAACCATTGAAATCCATAAGTAAATCCGTTAGAACCCCACGATAACGATTAGTTCATAACCGAACTCATCATCACCGTGGGTTCCGATGAAAGAATGGTATATAAAACTAGGTCTTTATAACTGAATAAATATATCAAAGTACGTTAACGAGAGTAATAGGTTCAACAACAAAGAAAACAAGCATCCAAGATTACAACTTAAGCAAAGAATTACAAGTAAAATAAGGTCTTCTTCTCTTTCATTGAATTTTTGCTATTAGGTCTTCTCGTTGTTATCTCCTTGCTCTTGTATATGAGAAACGTCTTTTTTGGAGTCTTTAAATACTAGCCCTTCCAATCAGGAGTCCAATAGATCAGTCTTCTATTCAAATCAAGATTCAAAATTTTTGACATAGCGCGGCTGCTTTGTGATCCTGCGCGGTCGCCCTGTACTTCTGCCAAACCAACGCGGCCACTCCCAAGTGTAGCGCGGCCGCCCTGGCCTCCTGGAGAAAATTTATATTTCTTCTTTTCTTAACTACAACTGCTGGCTTCTTCCGCTCAATCAACCGAGGCTCCATCCTAACATTCTTCTAGCATAAAAATAATGTAAAACCATCCCTACTTCCGATTATCCCCTGAAATGCAAAACACTGCAAAAATACATCAAAAACACAAACAACTTGAATACAAAATACCAATTCGATCCTTTACAAAGCGTTCTAAGTGAACATAAATGCCACTTAACAAGTTTGCACAGCCTCAGCCCAGAAGTTGGTAGGCAATCTTGCTTCCTCTAGCATGGTTCTTGCAGCTTCTATTAGAGTTCTATTCTTTCTTTCAACAACTCCATTTTGTTATAGAGTTCCAGGAGCAGAAAACTCTTATTTTATCCCCTTGAGTTTGCAAAACTCTTCTATAGAGCTATTCTTGAATTTTCTATTATCACTTCTGATGATCTTCACTTTGTATGTTGACCATTTTTCCAGCTCGCTCACATGATCAAAAAGAATGGATGGAGATTCATCCTTGGTGTGCAGAAAATACACCCATGTGTATCTTATATATTCATTAATAATTACGAGTGCATACCTCTTCTTGGCAATTGACATAACATTCACTGGACTAAAGAGATCAATATGAAGTAGATGATATGGTTCAAGAATGGAGGATTCGGTTTTACTCTTGAAAGATGTTTTCCTTTGCTTGGCTTCCTGACATGAATCACATAAGCCATCAGGAGTAAACACTGCATTGGGCAATCCTCTCACAAGATCTTTCCTCACCAGTTCATTGATATTGTTGAAGTTGAGGTGAGAGAGTCTTTTATGCCAGTTCCAGCTGTCTTCCACAGATGCTCTACTCAGTAGACAAACTTCTGAGATATCAGTGCTTGTGGAGACCCTGACTTCATATAAACTACCATGTCTTACACCAGTCAATGTAATCTTGTCATTAAACTTACTGATAATTTCACAATGCTCCTCATAAAAATTGACACGGTAACCTCTGTCACAGATTTGACTCACACTGACAAGATTATGCTTGAGTCCTGCAACTAGAGCTATATTTTCAATGATGACATTTCCAATTTTGATTTTTCCATATCCCAATATTTTTCCTAAGTTACCATCTCCATAAAAACTGCTTGGGTCAGCCTTCTCCTCAAATTCTGCTAGCAGGGATTTATAACCAGTCATATGTCCTGACTCCTAAACATCCACTAGCCAAGACTAGAGCATTCCTCCTGTCACCCTGTAGTTAGTAATTTGAATCAGTTAGTGTTTTTAAGGACCCATACTTGCTTGGATCCTTTGGCCTTTTTAAGTTTGTTAACATATGCAGCGGAAGACTTTTTATCAGAGTTTATGTTCGTTAGTTTTTGTGCCCTAGAGACAACACTATAATGTTTTAGTTTAAGACATTAGGATTATTAATGTTTATGTTCTATCGATTATTCCATTTATAATTTATTAATTCTTAATTTATTGTGATATAAATGTTATATTAATAAATGTCCTATGAATATGATATGCAATTCTATATCTCTAAGTACGTGACTTAGAAATGAGATTATGAAAATAGTATTAATATTCTTAAAGGTCCCTAGTCGAGTATTATTATTAAGGGACAATAATAATGCATTAAGACTGGTGTGTTTGCTGACTGATGATCACATCTCATTGATCATAGGTATAGTGATGCTAAAGTCAAAAAATACAGGTAGATGTATATGTACATGTTGCTGGACAGACCCAATATAAGATTCTACATGTCTATTGTGTCATAAGTAATTCTCACAGTGACAATGATGTAATGTTTTTTAGACCTGAAGTCATTATATTTCTATACGAGAATTAATATATATTGATTCCATTAAAAGTTATCCTTGACCGGGTAATGATAAAAGTGGACATTGGGTATATTATGAATCGTATGAGAAATATAAATGATCTAGATGGGATTTAACCCTTCTATTTTAGGAGTGATATTATTGGCCTCTTGTGTGAGCTAGACTATTAAATGCGTGGCCACGCTCAAATGTTGATATGATATGATAGTCTACTCATTGATCAAGGAAACCTGGATTAAACATTGATGAGGATGACACATTACATGCCTCTAGTTTAATCTATAATATGTGGTTAGAGGGATTATATTATATTGTACATTTTCACGAAAGGTTTAATCGATCACCAATTTAATTATTATTACTTGGGTAGCAATGATGTATTACTAGATGTCGCCCATTGTTTATGATTTTAAATTAGATTTAAAATTTGTTGCCAGCGTAATAATAACCTATAGGGTCACACACAAAGAATGCATGAAGGATTATTTAATTTAAATTGGATTTAAATTAAATTAAAGTAATTTGAATTATTTATAATATTAATTAAGTTTGACTTAATTAATTAGATTAATAATGACATTCAAATTTATTAATATTAATTATGAAATTTATTTGTTAAATAATTAAGTGAGACTTAATTATAATATAAATAGGAATTTCGAATTAATAATAACTCGTAATTAGTTAGAGTTATATTTCTTTTTCTACTCTCTATATAATATCTCTTGTGTGGCTGATTTTGTGAGAAAGACTTTTGTTAAAACCCTAGCCATCAATAGAGAAGATAGAGAGAGAAGATAGAGAGAGAAAGAAGAAACGAGTTTGTGCTAGTACACATCCAATCCTTGTGTTCAAGCATTCGTGTGGATACCGATAGAGCGCAGATCGCGAGAGCAGGATGCGTGGTATAACGACTCGTATATTTTGTATTATTTTAAAACTACAATTGTTGAATAATTAATTAAATAAATATGTTTATTGGTTTTGACGGTTGTGTGTTGGTTCTTATTATTATGTGTAATATATTGGTGTATAGGATTAAATTGTGTAATTAATTATTGAGTTGTATTATTTTGTTTCGCTTTTAAAAGTGATTTTATTGCAGTTTTATATACATAAATATTTAGATAGTCTCTAAAATTATTTTTATGAATTTATAATTTTAATAATTATTTTTAGAATTTCATAAAATTGAGAAATCAATATTTCATTAATTATTTATCTTAATAATTTTCTGATTACATTTATTTTAAAATCCGTATTTAATTCTAGTATTCTTTAAAAATTACAAAACTCATATTTTATTAAGTTTTTAATATTCTGAGAATTTTAAAATCATTTTAGAAATTTTTGGGATTAATTTTACCCGCGCGTTGATTCGTTTAAGTGTTAAATACGGGTATGAATTACATGTCAGAAATGATTTTAAAATTTTAAAATTTACGTTTTAATTAACTTCGGGATATTTATAACATTTTAAGAATATTTTGGTGATTTTCTGACTTTGTTTTAAGTGCGACTCGGTTCGTTAATTGCGAGTTTCGGGGCAAACCCGGGCCTTAAAAGGTCTGTAGTTATCCTCGTGAATACGTGTCAATTTTATAAAACAGTGGGACACGTGTTTGTTTCCCTTTTGCAACATCTATCAAACAAAATAAAAAAAATCCATGTACCCCCCTTCACTGTTGCTTACGCGCCTCACATCTCTCTCTTGTCTCTCTCGGATAATCTCCCTTTCTCTCTCTCCTTATATCTCTGTTACTCTCCCTTTCTCCTCTCTCCCTCCATCTTCCTCCTCCCCTCCACGTTTCTACTCCTGTTTCTATTTTCCAGCACCTCCACCGCGGTTCCGCCTTTTTCCGGTTGCTCCATTTCCGGTAACGATTCTGGCTATTGCTTCCAGTTTTTGTTGTGGCTTGGTTTGCTTGCATAAATATATACATATATGTATATATGTGTGTATGCTGCTATGTGTTCTTGGTGTGTGTGTGTGTGTGTTCGTGTTTGTGTGCGTGTGTACAATTGTGTTGTGTGTGTATGGCGACCGTGAGGCCGTGTGTGCAGTGGTGATGGTGATGGTGTGCTTCGACTGTGTTGCATGTTCGATTGGGGATTTTAATTATTTTATTATTATTTCTACAGGATTTTTGAATATTCATGAAATTAATTATTCGCGCGGAATGATTTTTAAAAAAATAATCGGTGAAATTGACCTTAAAAACCCGAAATTAATCGGGTACCCGTAAATTTTACCGCTGTTGACGATGAACTTCGGTGAGTCAGCGGTGGACCATGATGATGCATTCTGAGTCCTAAATTTATAAATAAACAAAATGGTTCGTATGATTATTTTCGTAAGTAACTAGTCGTTCAGTTGTGAAAATTGTATTGTGATTTGTTGGGATTGACGTCGATTATGTTTCGACGGGTAGGCTTATAAATAGAGGAGTCGCTGTCGAATTTTTCTGAAAATCATTTTAAAATACAAGAAACGTACTTTACAAAATAATGCGTTTTACCCCTATATGAATATTGATTACGTGATTATGTATATATACATTATACGAGTCGGGTTATCGAGTTGGGTTGTTAGGTTTGAGGATATCAAGCATGTCGGTATAACTAATTAGGGTATTCTAGTACTGTATATCCCATTCGAGTTTTGTAAGAGCCGAAGTCAGCGTAAAAGCTACCTAGGGTTTCAGTAAAGTGTTGCAAAGCAAGTACCCCTAACCATACTTTTATGGTTCAGTATATATGAATGAACTGTTGTTTTACTGTCAAGCATGAACAGAAACGTTTTTTAAGTTACGTAACCCCTGTAGCTATAAATAACTATTTTCAACCGGTTTTGGAGAAAAGTAACTTCAAAAAGAGTACCTATCTCAAATAAAAATGATTTGTGAACTACTTTTATATGTGTTGTTAAATGAATGATTTTAAATGAGATAGGTACAAGAGTTTTGAAAAATGGATAAAACGATTAGATATGGGATACATAGGGGTCAGAGTGGCCTAGTGAGGTTGCGTAAGAGGCTAACTCGATTGCGCGTGTTACATAACCGATTATTCCAGCAGGTCAGAGATCTGGCTAGTCTCTGAGTTTCGGAACAGGTTTATGGGATGGCAGTTGGAGCTGTTTGGTATTAATAGCCTGATCAACTGTCTTCACATATCCGTTTCGTATCCGATTTGGCTTTGTGATTTCCGTAAGGGAATGAGTGATTGATACAGTTAAATAACAAATGTGAATAGCATGCTAAAATCGGACTCTGGTAATTACACAGCACAAAACTACGTTATTTTATTAAGAGCATGCTAGTCAGAGATATCCAGTTTCTTTTATTTACTGTTGTTCGAGATGATTTACAGATTACAGATTTCATGTTGATTTATAGTTTTGTTCCTGTACTGTTTACTTACTATTTTATCTTAGTATTTATATGTTGGTACTATTGAGCGATTATATGCTCACCCTTGCAACCTGTTATATATATATATATATATATATATATATATATCACAGATGCCTAGAAGACCAGTCAGACCTTAGCAGAACCGTGTCTCAGCCCCTTTTGGACCTAGCTCCTCAGAGGTAGTTAGTATCAGACCATGTGCGGTCTGATGAGTTGCTGAATAAGTTTAGTGTGTCAGACTTTTTGAATAAATGGTTCGTAATAATGAATAACTTGAATCACACTTGAATCTGGATCGGATCTTGGTTTGGGGTCGTGTTAGTATAATATTAATAATAATCTTGTAGTTTATATTGTGGTTTGTTGTGTTTAGTGACGTCAACTCCTGGCCCCGGGGTTAAGGCCGTTACAGTTGGTATCAGAGCTACAGGTTCAAGTCCCTGATTCAGGTTAGGGATTGAGTCAAAAAGATATAGAAAATGTGCCTTAAGGTGTGAGTCAGCAACTCATGTATAGGAGCAAACCTTTGAGTCAGTCGAGGGTTCCGACGGAGTTACCCTGGCACATTTTGATGTTTTGATAGAACTGCCTTAACCTTGTTGTGTCTTTCCTGTATATTTATCTTGTTGATTGTGGCCCATAGTGATCTCCAGTTCTCCATCCTGGGAGAACCGATCAGACTCAGATAGTTCCGACTCAGAGAGGACCCTAGATATGGTAACTGAGGAGACTCATTTGCCTCCCCCACCAGTGCCCCCGTTTGTACCGAGGGACATATCAGGACCTAGTGTCCGTCCTTGTTGGGTACAGAGGTCAGTATCTGCTGTTAGGGACTTTTCACCAGGTTGTGGTCCCAGTTCTTCTTCCTCAAGACCTCCAGTTCCTCCATCTGCTCCTATAGGTGCTTCCTCCTTGATTTCCTATCATGTTCACCGGGCGGTGAATAGGTCTTTCAATTAGAGCAGAGCCCGGAGCTGGTTGCGCACCTCGATCGAGTGCCAGTTGGACCTTTTCAGGGCATCCTTGTCCCTTCACCTGATATTCAGGCCCGGGTGAGGTCTTTGACTCAGATTGCTGTTGAGAGATCTAGGTCTATTGACCCTTTTATTAGCTCAAAGTTTAGGGCCATTCAGTACCAGAACCTGGTTAACTGGTTGGTGTTCGAGTTAGGCTCGATTGGTGGCAGTGGCAGTGGTTAGAGCAGAGGGGTAGCAATGATAGACAGAGCTCAGAGTTGGTTTTCAGGAGTTTTGTAGTTGTTTTCTTTATATAGGTACATTATGTTGTTGTAGTTTGTAGTAGGAAGAGGCTGTTATGTCAGCCAATTTTGTTGTGTACTCGGATGGTTTCTAGTTGGATATCAGTTTTATCAGTTGGATTTCTGTTGATTGTTATATAGTAGTTGCTTTATTATGTTTTTCAGTTTTCATATACATTTGTGCATTATTATTATTATTGTTACTATTATTGTTGCTTCTGTTGCTGATATTTCTAGAATATAATCATTCACTCAGGACGGATCCAATTAACTGAGGATGAGGATATTGTCTTAGTGGCAACACTCTCCTGATACATATGTATAAACTGTTTGGAGCAATCCATTTTCTTATATATGACTGCTATGTTTAAGGAGAATTCCACTAAAGAAAAATTCGCAACCCAACAATGGATCTGCTGGGGATCCTTCCATGAGTGAATTGATAGATTTTTTGCATCAGCAGTCTACTCAGCTGGCCCAACAGCAACAGCAATTCCAGCAAAAGCAACAACAATTTCAGCAACAACAATAACAACAGCTCATACAACAACAACAGCAAATCCAACAGCAGCAGCTGCAGATCCAACAGTAGCACCAGATGAGAGGGACAACCCAAATTGTTAGTTTTAAGTCTTTTCAGGCTGTGAAACCCCAGAATTTAAAGGTGAAGTGGATCATGTTGCTATCAGGATCTGGTTGAGGAAATGGAGAAGGCTTTTGCACTCACCAAGGTGAGTGAGGATTTAAAGACAGATTATGTTAGTTATTTTCTGAAAAATGATTTAAACTATTGGTGGGAGTCTACACGATCTGTAGAAGGAGAAGGTCCTATTCCATGGACCCGATTTACAGAACTGTTCTTGGAAAAATATTTTTCAGATTGTCTCCAGAGTCAGATGGAAATGGAATTTTTGGAGTTGAAGCAAGGGGACAGAAGTGTCATAGAGTACGAAGCCAAGTTCACGGAATTGGCTCGTATGACACCAGAGTATGTGAGTTCGGAAGCTCAGCGAGCGAAGCGGTTTCAACAAGGATTGGAGCCAGAGATTAGGAGTGGAGTTGTAGCTTTACAACTTAAGACGTATACCTCGGTAGTTCAGGCTGCCTTAGTAATAGAAAGTGACCAGAGGTTAGCTTCTAAGGAAAAAGGTGAGAAGAAAAGAAAGTTTGAAGGTGGGCCTGCAAATTCATAACAAGAAGGAGTAAGTCAGAAGTTTCAGCGAAGGTTTGGAAGGATTAGAGACAGGAAGTTCAGGAGACAGAATTTCCCAAAAGCTAGGCCCAGTACTACCTTAGTCAATTCTACTCCGAGAAAGTTCAACAAGCCGGTGATCGACTGCAAGACATGCGGAAAGAAGCACAGTGGTCAGTGCAAAGAGAACGTCAATTGTTTCAAGTGTTTCCAGAAGGGTCATTATTCCACTGAGTGCAAATCTGAGAAACAAGGAGTAACTTGTTTCAGCTGCGGTAAAGTGGGGCATATTGCTAGGAATTGCACATCTGTTACCCAGGGCAGTGTAGGAAGAAGTGTGTCCCAAGGACTAGCAACAAGTACCGCCAAAGCTAGAACTTTTAAAATGACTAAAAAATCTCCGGCTCGGGATTCCGATGTAGTTGCAGGTACACTTCTCTTAATTTCGTACTGTGTTAATGTTCAATTTGATTCTGGAGCGTCCAAATCTTATGTATCCATGAACTGTATGAATAAAATGCAATTAATGTTGGAAGACTTAGATGAACCTTTGACCATAGAGGTGGCTAATCAGGATAAAGTGTCTGTAAGTCAATTTGGTCCTAAGTGCTCCATAGAGATCTCGGGACATTCTTTCCCTGCTGACCTAATACCTTTTGAGTTAGGAGAATTTGATGTTATTTTAGGCATGGATTGGTTATATCTGTATAAGGCGAATATTGACTGTAAGAAAAAGAGAGTTGTTATGTATACCACAGATAATGTAAGGATAAGTTATCAAGGGCAGAAGCAGGACAAGAAGTTTCTTTCAGTACTGCAAGCAAAGAAATTGTTACTGCAAGGGTGTGAAGCATATTTAGCTCATGTGGTGGACACTAAGAAAGAGACCCCTACTCTGAATGAGATTCCCATAGTAAGAGAATACCCTGATGTCTTTCCGGAAGAATTGCCAGGATTACCACCTGATCGAGAAATACATTTCTCCATTGATTTGATACCTGGAGCATAACCAGTTTCTAAAGCTCCATATCGAATGGCTCTAGTGGAAATGAAGGAATTGGCCAAGTAACTTCGGTAATTGTTGGATAAAGGAGTCATCCGACCAAGCGTTTCTCCGTGGGGTGCTCCAGTGTTATTTATAAAGAAGAAGGACGGAATGTATGAGATTATGCATTGATTATAGGGAGCTGAACAAGTTGACGATAAAGAACAAATATCCTTTGCCGAGGATTGACGATTTGTTTGACCAGCTTAGAGGAGCATGCTATTTTTCAAAGATTGACTTAAGATCTGGCTACCACCAACTGAAGATAAAGCTTGAAGATATATCCAAGACTGTATTTAGAACAAGGTATGCCCATTACGAGTTCTTAGTAATGTCGTTTGGATTGACCAATGCACCAACGACTTTTATGGATTTAATGAACCGGGTGTATAAGGAGTACTTGATAAGTATGTTATTGTATTTATTGATGACATCCTCATCTATTCAAAGACTTCATAAGATCACGCAACACACCTAAGGATTTCCCTTCAAAGGTTAGGAGAAAAACAACTGTATGCGAAGTTTTCCAAGTGTGAGTTTTGGTTAACAGAGGTACAGTTTCTTGGACATGTGGTAAGCAAGGAAGATATCAAGGTAGACCCTGTGAAGATTGAAGTCGTATCCAAATGGGAGAAACCAAAGACTCTGATGGAAGTAAGAAGTTTTCTTGGGCTAGCAGGATATTATCGAACATTTGTAAAGGATTTCTATAAGATCGCATCTCCCTTAACCAAGCTAACCAGGAAGAATGAGAAATTCATTTGGACAGAGAAGTGCGAAGAAAGCTTCCAGGAACTGGAGAAGAGACTAGTGTCAGCTCCAGTACTAGCATTGCTAGATGACATGGGAAACTTTGTTATTTATAGCGACGCTTCTTTAAAGGGTTTAGGTTGTGTACTAATGCAACACGATAAAGTCATTGCCTATGCCTCCAGAAAACTAAAGCCTCACGAATAGAAGTATCCAGTCCATGATCTTGAGTTGGTAGCTATAGTTTTTATTTTAAAATTGTGGAGACGCTATTTGTATGGAGAGAAATGTGATATTTATACGGATCATAAGAGCTTGAAATATATATTCACTCAGAAGTACTTGAACATGAGATAGAGAAGGTGGTTAGAGTTAATTAAAGACTACAATTGTTTAATTAACTATCACCCAGGTAAGACCAACGTGGTGGCTGATGCCTTGAGCTGAAAAGGGAAACTGAATATGGTTCAGATTGTAGAAGAGCTAGCACGAGACTTGGAAAATATGGAAATTGAAGTTCGAGTACTAAGAGAAAGTAAGGAACAACTGTACGGGATTACCTTTCAACCAGCATTGATGGATAAGATTAAAAGATATCAAGAGGGAGTTATGGAACATGAATTGGATAATCTGATAGGAGAAGAACTATGCACCCAAAAGGATAACCAAGGTATGTTTAGATTCTCTTCCAGAATTTGGATTCCCAATGTGACAGAACTGAAGAATGAAGTGTTACACGAAGCGTACAACTCTCAGTTTTCTATCCACCCTAATAGCACTAAGATGTACCAAGATTTGAAGAATAACTTCTGGTGGCCAGAAATGAAGAAGGATATTGCAAATTAGGTTAGCAAATGTCATGTGTGCCAGACGATAAAATCGAAACATCAAATGATCAAGTGGATTATTACAACCTTTGGAGATTGCCCAGTGGAAGTGGGAAGAGATTGCAACGGATTTTGTGGTGGGATTGCCTAAGACGAGAGCTAATCACGACGCTATTTGGGTAATCATTGACGGATTGACAAAGTCAGCACATTTCCTCCCAATCAATGAAAGGTATTCTTTGGAAAAGATAATTAGGTTATATTTGGATGAGATAGTGACCAAGCATGGAGTTCCTGTGTCTATTATATCAGATCGAGGCCCGAGATTCAATTCAAGGTTTTGGACCAAGTTCCAAGAATGTCTAGGAACCAAGCTGAATATGAGTACCGCCTATCATCCTCAGAAGGACGGTCAAAGTGAGAGAAGAATTCAAACCATAGAAGATATGTTAAGAATTTGTGCTTTGGATTTTAAGGGAAATTGGGACGAACACTTACCTTTAATTGAATTCTCGTACAACAATAGCTATCATGCCAGTATTGGAATGCCGCCTTACGAAGCCTTATATGGACGCAAATATAGATCACCATTGTATTGGTATGAAGTAGCAAAGAAGAAAATATTAGGTACTGAGCTGGTTCAGCAGACGAAAGATGCAGTGGTATTAATTCGGAAAAGGTTAGAAGCAGCCCAGGATAGACAGAGAAAGAATGCGGAATTGCATCTAAAAGATATGAACTTTGAGGTAGATCACTGGTATTGCTAAAAGTATCACCTTGGAAAGGATTAGTTTTATTTGGTCAGGAAGGTAAGCTCAGCCCTAGATATATAGGACCATTTGAGTTTTTGAAGAAAATAGGAAAAGTCGCTTACGAGATCGCGTTGCCGCCGCAGTTGCAGTTTATCCATACTGTGTTCCACGTATCCATGTTGATGCCATATATTCCTGATTCGGATCAAGTTATAGAGTATGAACTAATTGAGCTTCATCCAGATTTGTCCTATGTGGAACAGCCAATCCAAATTTTAGATCGTAAAGAGAGAGTCCTTAGAAATAAGTCGATCCCTATAGTGAAAGTACTTTGGAGAAATCCTCGAGTAGAAAATTCTACTTGGGAATTAGAGTCACACATGCTTGATAAATATCCTCATTTGTTTAGTTAAGTCAGATTCTGAGGACAAAATCTTTTTAAGGGGGGAAGGATATAACGACTCGTATATTTTATATTATTTTAAAAGTGCAACTGTTGAATAATTAATTGAAAAAAATATGTGTATTGGTTTTGACGGCTGTGTGTTGGTTCTTATTATTACTTGTAATTTAGTGTATAGGATTGAATTGTGTAATTAATTATTGAGTTGTATTGTTTTCTTTCGCTTTTAAAAGTGATTTTATTGTAGTTTTATTTACATAAATATTTTGATTATCTCTAAAATTGTTTCTATGATTTTAAAATTTCAATAATTATTTTTAGGATTTTATAAAATTGAGAAATCAATATTTTATTAATTATTTATCTTTAAATGATTTTATGATTACATTTATTTGTAAAATCCGCATTTAATTCAAGGATTCTTCAAAAATAATGAAACTCATATTTTATTAAGTTTCAAATATTCTGAGAATTTTAAAATCATTTTAGAAATTTTTGGGATTAATTTTACCCGCGTTGATTCGTTTAAGTGTTAAATATGGGTATGAATTACGTTTCAGAAATGATTTTAAAAATTTTGAAATTTACGTTTTAATTAACTACGGGATATTTATAACATTTTAAGACTATTTTGGTGATTTTCTGACTTTGTTTTAATCGCGGCTTGGTTCGTTAATTACGAGTTTCAGGGCAAACCGGGCCTTAAAAGGTTCGTGGTTATCCTCGCGAATACGTGTCAATTTTAGAAAATAGGGGGACACGTGTTTGTTTCCCTTTATAACATCTGTCAAACAAAATAAAAAAAAGAAGAAAAAAACGGTACCCCCCTTTCACTGTTGCTTACGCGCCTCACATCTCTTTCTTGTCTCTCTCAGATAATCTCTCTGTCTCTCTCTCCTTATATCTCTGTTACTCTCCCTTTCTCCTCTCTCCGTCCCGCTTCCTCCTCCCCTCCCCGTTTCTACTTCTATTTCTGTTTTCCAGCACCGCCGCCACGGTTCCGCCTTTTTCCGGTTGCTCCGTTTTCAGTAACGATTTCGGCTGTTGCTTCCAGTTTCGGTTGTGGCGTGGTTTGCTTGCATAAATATATACATATATGTATATATATGTGTGTGTGCTGTGTGTTCTTGTTGTGTATATGTGTGTTCGTGTTTGTGTGCGTGTGTGTAATTGTGTTGTGTGTGTGTGTGGCGGCCGTGAGGCCGTGTGTGTAGTGGTGATGGTGGTGGTGTGCTTCGACTGTGTTACATGTTCAATTTGGGATTTTAATTATTTTATTATTATTTCTGTAGGATTTTTGAATAATATTCATGAAATTAATTATTCGCACGGAATGATTTTTAAAAAAATAATCGGTGAAACTGACGTTGGAAACCCGAAATTAATCGGGTACCCGTAAATTTTACCGCCATTGACGATGAACTTCTGTGAGTTAACGATGGACCGTTCTGAGTCCTAAATTTATAAATAAACAAAATGGTTCGTATGATTATTTTCGTACGTAAATAGTCGTTTAATTGTGAAAATTGTATTTTGATTTATTGGGATTGACGTCAATTATGTTTCGACGGGTAGGCTTATAAATAGAGGAGTCGTTGTCGAATTTTTCTGAAAATTATTTTAAAATACGAGCAACGTACTTTACAAAATAAAGTGTTTTACCCCTATATGAATATTGATTACGTGATTATATATATATATATATACATTATATGATTCGGGTTATCGAGTTGGGTTGTTAGGTTTGAGGATATCAAGCATGTGAGTATAACTAATTAGGGTATTCTGTTACTGTATATCCCAGTCGAGTTTCGCAAGAGCCGAAGTCAGTGTAAAAGCTACCTAGGGTTTCTATAAAGCATTGCAAGGCAAGTACCCATGAACATACTTTTATGGTTCAGTATATATGAATGAACTATTATTTTACTGTCAAGCATAAACAGAAATATTTTAAGTTACGTATTCCCTGTAGCTATAAATAACTGTTTTCAACCGGTTTTTGGGAAAAGTAACTTCAAAAAGAGTACCTATCTCGAATAAAAATAATTTGTGAACTAGTTTTACGTGTCCTGTTAAATGAATGATTTAAAATGAGATAGGTACAAGAGTTTTGAAAACTGGATAAAATGATCAGATATGGGATACACAGGGGCCAGAGTGGCCTAATGAGGTTGCGTAAGAGGCTAACTCGATTGCGCGCGTTACAAAACCGATTAGTCATGTGACGGCCTCAACCCCGGGGTCAGGAGTTGACGTCACCAACAACCATAATAACAGCCATAATTCAGTCCAATTCATTAATAATACATAACTACAACCCCTTTACCAAGACCTTTTCCAGGTTTAAGTATGACTTCGGTTACTCAACTAACACAACCCAAATTACCTTACACAACCCTGACCACTAATTTTAACGCATCAACTCAACAAACCTCATCTGGTCTGAACACAACTACCTCGGAGGAGCCTGACACGAAAAGAGCTGGAACTCTACCCTGACTACCGCACAAGAATCTCCTAGGCATCTGCAATATATATAAAATATTCTACAAGGGTGAGCAATTGCTTGCTCAGCAGCACCACTATATGAATAACAAGTAAAACAATTTTAAGTAAAGCAGTTATAGGAACAGAATTCATAACTTGCCAGAAACATGTAAAACAGATATAAACTGGATATCAAAACTATCATGCTCTATAAAACAAAATCAACAGTCGTGTGTTGTGTATAAATACCAGAGTTCAATTCTTTTAGCATGATATTTTCATTTTCAAACCTTCCGTTCCATTACGGGAACCATAAAACCATTTGTCCCGTTAAGGGGACCCAAAATCAATTATCTCAAACACGTTGATTTGTTAAACAATTTTAAAACTGAATCAATCAAATCTATTGGACGTTTAACGGGTGAAGATAGCTGATCAGTCTACCCTCACCGGACAGCGACTAGCAGCCATCCAGAAATAGAATGTGTTCCGGAACTTGGGAAAAGACTAGCGAGGTCTTTCCCCCACGCTGGACTAATCGGTTAAACAGAATGCCAATCCAATTAGCCACTTACGCAACCTCATGCTGGGCCGTTACCGAATAACGGGCCTCTTACACAACTCCAATAGATCAACTGAATTCCCTTTTTGCCTCTTTCCAAAATTCCACGACATAGGTGGATCAAAACCTTCCACGACATAGGTGGATTAAAACAGTCTCTTTATCCAGTTTCTAAAATCACTGTCACCTATCTCTTTTTAAAACCATTCTGTCAGAGCACATTATTCAAAACTTCTTTTCATTTTAATCACGTTTAGAGATAGGTGCTTTTAGAAGTTACTTTTCCCCAAAATAGATTGAAAATAGTGATTTATAATTACAGGGTATACGTAACTTAAAACGTTTATGTTCTATTATGAGAATAAAACATTTAGTTATTCATACGTACTGAATCATAAAAGAATGGTCAGGGGTACTTGCCTTGCAGAGCATTACAACTATCTCTAATTGGCCTTGAACCGATTCGAGACACTCGGCTTTATCGCTTTACTATTTGACTGTCCTGGATCCGACTTCAACGCTCAGGTCTTTTGCTTAGGAACCTCGCTGCGCTTGCCGACTGATCACTAGGTTATCTTAGTTCGATCTCACTTCTGAAGTCCTCCGACTAGAACCTACAGTGCCAAAATACCCTACGTTACACATTTAGGTATGCTTGACATATCCTCGATACCAATTCTATCCAAACGATAACAATCCCAACTCGCACATATTCGAACTATTACAACTTACATAATAATTAAGGTTCATATATTCACAACCCAGTTCACTAATTACTTTCAGAATATACATATACTCTCGATACCGAAAATAGGTTTTGGAATTCATTTTTCACAAAATATATAGATATACACCCAACTGTGTTACATATGACTAACTGTTTGGAATCTTGGTTTTGAGTTTTAACCTAGACTAGCAGAACCGAATTTATACTTAATTAATCATTAGTAAGATAAACCGACCAACATAAGTTAGTAAGTTTATCTGAGTAACGGTTAATCAAATACAACTCAAGGTCGTACTAATTTGAGTTAGTACTCGTACCAAAAATTAAATTAAGAAACGTTATATCTACAATAATATAGGCAAACGACTCAATTGGTAAGTCCGATAATTATAGGAAATGTTTCCGAAATATTAATCTTCTGAAATCCGGACAGCACCTCCTCTATTTATTGGACTACCAGTCGATCTCATATCGACACCAAAACCAACAACCAAATTCACAACATCAATAATCCACAATCCAACCGATAACGCAACCAAACCCAATCAATCACCCAACCGATCAACCCAGTAATCATTATTCACCATCCAAAATTATATGCCTGACTTTATTTAAAATAACTAATTTTCGATCCGAGAAATTATTTTATAACTAATTGGTATCTATTTAATATTTGGCTCATGAATCATCATCGCCCATTATCCGTCAGCTCAACGAGTTCATCGCTGACGTGGCATAATTTCGATGGTACCCCTACGGGTTTCCTGTCGAAATTCCACCAATATTAATTAAAAATCAAATACGAGTAATCGCCGAAATTCACTCGATTATTCTTTTAATAAAATCAGTCAAGTAATTCGAACAATCCAACCAGGGATATATTCAAATTAATCAATACAGTAACATCACAGCAACCGGATACCATTCAAAATGCAAGCAACACACAGCGGCCTTGGGGCCGGAAAACAGAGTAATCAAGGGCAACAAGAACCAGAAAACAGAACAATTTTTTTAACCTTACCACTGCACATATACACGCGTGTAGATACACACGCATATACACACAACAATCACACACCCACATATGAACCACACACACACATACACAACCGCCACAGACCAGGTTGGAACAGGGCTGGTGGCCTGAAACAGATGATCAAGGCGGCGCTTAACTGCAACCGAAGGAGAAATGGGAGGAGGGAGAGGGATTAAGAGAGAATCGTGGGGGTGAAAGAAAGAATCGAGAGGGAGGAGATTATTGTGAAGCGAGAGAGAGATTAGGAAGAAAGAGAGTGATGCTGGAGAGATAAGGAGAGAAATAAGAATTGGGGATAAGTATAATTGTATTTATCTCATTCTGTATCCCGCTAATCTGAGTTCGTACCGTAATTTATCAATCTAACGAATAATTGCGGGTAAAAATTAACCCGTAAATTTACCAAATTAATTTTAAAATGTCCCAAATAATTCAAGGTTATTAAAAATAAATTTTTCAAAATTTTTAAAGTATTTTTGAAACACAATTTATACCCACATTTGACGATTAAATGAACCAACAGCGCGGCAAATTTAATCTCAAAAATTCCCAAAATAATTTTAAAATTCTCAGAATAATACGAACTTAACAGAATATGAGTTTCATAATTTTTGAATATTTTCATAATTAAATATGGATTTTACCATTAAACACACTCAGAAAATCATTTAAAAATAAGTAATTAATGAAATATTGATTTCTCAATTTTATAAAGTCCTAAAAATAATTATTGAAATTATAAAGTCATAAAAACAAGTTTAGAGAGATTCCAAGTATTTATGGAAATAAAACTACAATCACACCATTTTTAACAACGATACAAAATTATACAATTCATCAATTAACCACACAATTCAATTCCATACACTAGTAATCACATACACATAGTGACAGAGTAATAACCCACTGAATGAACCCACATATATATTTTATTTAATTCTTTATTCCATAATTACACATTTAAATAATAATAATAAAAATATACGGGTCGTTATATCATTTCCCCCTTAAAAAGATTCTGTCCTCAGAATCTGACTTAACAAAACAAGTGAGGATATTTGTCAAGCATATCTGACTCTAACTTCCAGGTAAACTCTTTTACTCGGGGTTTTATTCATCGCATACTCACCATAGACATAAATTCATTACTAAGGATTCACTCTTAACGATCTAGGATTTGGATCGATTATTTTACGCAGAACAAATTTGGATGAGAGCCCATTGGCTCTTAATCAATGGTTTGATTCAAATCAAAAAAAAACATATCGCTTTAATATTGACACTTATAACATATTATATATATACTCTCAACATATTCTATATTATCTAAATCGTCTTTTCACTTTGGCCCTTTGCTTACGGATGATAGATGGTACTCTCTTTTAACTCAATTTCCAAACATCTGAGCACTTCTTACTGATTTCCATCAATTAAGGCTGGAAGGTAATCTCATATCTTCACTTCTTCTTAACTTCAGGTATTCGAACTTCACCTTCCACTCTTTCCAATTCTTCTATTAATTCCTCAATATTCTTAACCATATTCATTTATTCTCTCCTATTCAAGACATCGGTCCTTAAATGGACCTTGCTTAGTTGGTAATTACTCAAACAACCATGCTCTGACCAGAACTTCATACTCTTAAGATTTAATATACAATTGCTATTGTTCAACCCTTCGCAGTATTTCTTTAGGTTTTCAACTTGGCCTTCCTTAGCCCTTAGATGGGCGAGGATGTTATCAATAAATACGATTATACCATGCAAGTACTCCTGATACACCATATTCCTTAATTCCTTATGGACAACTAATACACTCGTTACTCCGCCTACTATCACCAAAACTTACAGCACTCATAACTCATTCTAATTGCAATCTTTGGTATGTCCTCAAGCTTACCTTTAGCTGACAATAGTCTGATCTTAGGTCTTCCTTCTTAATATCCCTTATATGTGCTAGTTACACCTTACCTTCTTGCTTATGTCCTTGAATACTTATCCTAATATTAGCTTCTGCATGTATTATTGTTTGCTTCTTCCGGTAATCAATTATTGCCCTGGTTCCTTATCAGGGTCTTGAGCAGCTAAACTTTAAATCACATTACAAGTCTTAGCCTTGGCTGTACTGGACGTCAAACCTTTTGATGCACTACCTCCCATGCTATCTCGGGAATTACTTCTACAATTCTTGGAAACATGCCCTATCTTGCCACAATTGTAACAGACGATTCTTGGATTTTCCACCTTACATTCTGACACATAATGTCCCTTCTGACTACACCTAAAACATTCAGTATTTGCTTTACACCTTCCGCCATGCCTCTTACCGCATTGCTTACACTCCAATATAGGCGACTTAACCGAATTGGCCTGACTATAGCTGGCTGAGGTGTTACTAATCCTGTTTAAAGAAATACCTTTCCCTCTAAATTCTTTATCTTTACTTCTTCCAACCTTTTTATGAGACTTCTGATTGGATTCTTCTTGACCTAATACTTCTTCCATATCATCAATCTTTCGCTTCTTATCTTCTTTTTCTCTAGCGGCTAACTTCTGATCAAATTCAATTACTAAGGCGGCTTGAACTACGGAAGGATACGTCTTGAGTTGCAATGCCACCACTCCACTACGAATTTCAGGCTTCAATCCTTGTTGAAACCTCCTTGCCTTCTAAGCTTCAGAGCACACATAATCTGGTACAAACCTAGCTAACTCTGTGAACTTAGCTTCATACTCAGCTACATTTCTATCACCTTGCTTCAGTTCTAAAAACGCAATCTCCATTTGATTCTTCACACAGTCAGGAAAATACTTTTCCAAAAATAATTCAGTAAACCTAGCCCATGGAACAGGGCCTTCTCTTTCTAACGCCTTTGTTGACTCCCACCAGTAATTTGCTTCATTTTTCAAGAAATAGCTCGCATAATCAGTCTTAAGATTCTCATTTACTTGAACAAGAATAAAAGCTTTCTCCATCTCTTTTAACCATGCTCCAGCAGCTACTGGATTAGGTTCACCTTTAAATTTAGGAGGGTTAACATTCTGAAAAGATTTAAAACTAGCACTTCAGTTCTCTCCTTGATGTTGTTGCTGCAACAGTAATTGCTGCAACAGTAATTGCTGCTGCTGAACCTGTTGGATTAACTGCAACTGTTGTTGGTGATGCTGGCGCAATAAGTCTAGAATTTCATTTATAGCTGGACCCTCCGTAAAACTACTATTATTTTCTTTAGACTGGGTAGCTTTCTTGGGTGGCATCTTCCTGAAATATATAAATGAGTTTTTTCAAAACATAACAAAATTATTTGACAAAAGGGTATCACAGTTTAAACGGTGCACCTGTATCAGGAAAATGTTGCCCAATCACAGTACCCAAGTCTTTAATATCAGGGTCCATTTATAAAAGAAATACAGATTAACAGCACTAGTAATCATAGCAACAATAACAGTAACAGAATCAACCACAGTTCAGGAAATCTAAAATACAAAGAAACTAAATACCATAGCACGGTTCCTCAATATAACAGCAACTAACCAACTTCCCCTCACTACTCAGGTACAACATCTAAATTTCTCCAACATACCACAAAAGTCGGCTGAATATATTAGTCACACACTATATAGAACAAGCCGATAAATCGAGTCAAGCTTAAGGGACACTGACTCTACTAAGCTCCATCGTTCATGTTTTAATCAACCCTTCTTCTAAGGATGATGTCTTGTCACCCGCAAGTAACCCATCAACCATTAATTTACATTTCCTGAGGCTATAATTCCATCATTAGGTCCTGAGCTCTCACGGTTACCATTATTTTTAAATGATATCCTAATATAGGACTCTCGTTCTTCTCAACAGTCGCTCTTACTTGCTTTCAATAATGAGGACCATCTAATCGCAGAAATTCATTTCCATAGAATATCCAATTAAATTTCCGGCCCAAGGAAATCGAATAAGAAGAAATAGTGAAGAATAAAATGTAGGTATGACTGAGAGCAACCATACAAGTACATAAGATGGCCAGTCTTAGTACCATACAGTCACAACACATAATTCGGTGGCATCCCACCAAACCCTTTTGCCACACAGACAAATGGTCAATTCGTATGATTATTTTCGTACGTAAATAGTCGTTTAATTGTGAAAATTGTATTTTGATTTATTGGGATTGACGTCAATTATGTTTCGACGGGTAGGCTTATAAATAGAGGAGTCGTTGTCGAATTTTTCTGAAAATTATTTTAAAATACGAGCAACGTACTTTACAAAATAAAGTGTTTTACCCCTATATGAATATTGATTACGTGATTATATATATATATATATATATACATTATATGATTCGGGTTATCGAGTTGGGTTGTTAGGTTTGAGGATATCAAGCATGTGAGTATAACTAATTAGGGTATTCTGTTACTGTATATCCCAGTCGAGTTTCGCAAGAGCCGAAGTCAGTGTAAAAGCTACCTAGGGTTTCTATAAAGCATTGCAAGGCAAGTACCCATGAACATACTTTTATGGTTCAGTATATATGAATGAACTATTATTTTACTGTCAAGCATAAACAGAAATATTTTAAGTTACGTATTCCCTGTAGCTATAAATAACTGTTTTCAACCGGTTTTTGGGAAAAGTAACTTCAAAAAGAGTACCTATCTCGAATAAAAATAATTTGTGAACTAGTTTTACGTGTCCTGTTAAATGAATGATTTAAAATGAGATAGGTACAAGAGTTTTGAAAACTGGATAAAATGATCAGATATGGGATACACAGGGGCCAGAGTGGCCTAATGAGGTTGCGTAAGAGGCTAACTCGATTGCGCGCGTTACAAAACCGACTAGTCATGTGACGGCCTCAACCCCGGGGTCAGGAGTTGACGTCACCAACAACCATAATAACAGCCATAATTCAGTCCAATTCATTAATAATACATAACTACAACCCCTTTACCAAGACCTTTTCCAGGTTTAAGTATGACTTCGGTTACTCAACTAACACAACCCAAATTACCTTACACAACCCTGACCACTAATTTTAACGCATCAACTCAACAAACCTCATCTGGTCTGAACACAACTACCTCGGAGGAGCCTGACACGAAAAGAGCTGGAACTCTACCCTGACTACCGCACAAGAATCTCCTAGGCATCTGCAATACATATAAAATATTCTACAAGGGTGAGCAATTGCTTGCTCAGCAGCACCACTATATGAATAACAAGTAAAACAATTTTAAGTAAAGCAGTTATAGGAACAGAATTCATAACTTGCCAGAAACATGTAAAACAGATATAAACTGGATATCAAAACTATCATGCTCTATAAAACAAAATCAACAGTCGTGTGTTGTGTATAAATACCAGAGTTCAATTCTTTTAGCATGATATTTTCATTTTCAAACCTTCCGTTCCATTACGGGAACCATAAAACCATTTGTCCCGTTAAGGGGACCCAAAATCAATTATCTCAAACACGTTGATTTGTTAAACAATTTTAAAACTGAATCAATCAAATCTATTGGACGTTTAACGGGTGAAGATAGCTGATCAGTCTACCCTCACCGGACAGCGACTAGCAGCCATCCAGAAATAGAATGTGTTCCGGAACTTGGGAAAAGACTAGCGAGGTCTTTCCCCCACGCTGGACTAATCGGTTAAACAGAATGCCAATCCAATTAGCCACTTACGCAACCTCATGCTGGGCCGTTACCGAATAACGGGCCTCTTACACAACTCCAATAGATCAACTGAATTCCCTTTTTGCCTCTTTCCAAAATTCCACGACATAGGTGGATCAAAACCTTCCACGACATAGGTGGATTAAAACAGTCTCTTTATCCAGTTTCTAAAATCACTGTCACCTATCTCTTTTTAAAACCATTCTGTCAGAGCACATTATTCAAAACTTCTTTTCATTTTAATCACGTTTAGAGATAGGTGCTTTTAGAAGTTACTTTTCCCCAAAATAGATTGAAAATAGTGATTTATAATTACAGGGTATACGTAACTTAAAACGTTTATGTTCTATTATGAGAATAAAACATTTAGTTATTCATACGTACTGAATCATAAAAGAATGGTCAGGGGTACTTGCCTTGCAGAGCATTACAACTATCTCTAATTGGCCTTGAACCGATTCGAGACACTCGGCTTTATCGCTTTACTATTTGACTGTCCTGGATCCGACTTCAACGCTCAGGTCTTTTGCTTAGGAACCTCGCTGCGCTTGCCGACTGATCACTAGGTTATCTTAGTTCGATCTCACTTCTGAAGTCCTCCGACTAGAACCTACAGTGCCAAAATACCCTACGTTACACATTTAGGTATGCTTGACATATCCTCGATACCAATTCTATCCAAACGATAACAATCCCAACTCGCACATATTCGAACTATTACAACTTACATAATAATTAAGGTTCATATATTCACAACCCAGTTCACTAATTACTTTCAGAATATACATATACTCTCGATACCGAAAATAGGTTTTGGAATTCATTTTTCACAAAATATATAGATATACACCCAACTGTGTTACATATGACTAACTGTTTGGAATCTTGGTTTTGAGTTTTAACCTAGACTAGCAGAACCGAATTTATACTTAATTAATCATTAGTAAGATAAACCGACCAACATAAGTTAGTAAGTTTATCTGAGTAACGGTTAATCAAATACAACTCAAGGTCGTACTAATTTGAGTTAGTACTCGTACCAAAAATTAAATTAAGAAACGTTATATCTACAATAATATAGGCAAACGACTCAATTGGTAAGTCCGATAATTATAGGAAATGTTTCCGAAATATTAATCTTCTGAAATCCGGACAGCACCTCCTCTATTTATTGGACTACCAGTCGATCTCATATCGACACCAAAACCAACAACCAAATTCACAACATCAATAATCCACAATCCAACCGATAACGCAACCAAACCCAATCAATCACCCAACCGATCAACCCAGTAATCATTATTCACCATCCAAAATTATATGCCTGACTTTATTTAAAATAACTAATTTTCGATCCGAGAAATTATTTTATAACTAATTGGTATCTATTTAATATTTGGCTCATGAATCATCATCGCCCATTATCCGTCAGCTCAACGAGTTCATCGCTGACGTGGCATAATTTCGATGGTACCCCTACGGGTTTCCTGTCGAAATTCCACCAATATTAATTAAAAATCAAATACGAGTAATCGCCGAAATTCACTCGATTATTCTTTTAATAAAATCAGTCAAGTAATTCGAACAATCCAACCAGGGATATATTCAAATTAATCAATACAGTAACATCACAGCAACCGGATACCATTCAAAATGCAAGCAACACACAGCGGCCTTGGGGCCGGAAAACAGAGTAATCAAGGGCAACAAGAACCAGAAAACAGAACAATTTTTTTAACCTTACCACTGCACATATACACGCGTGTAGATACACACGCATATACACACAACAATCACACACCCACATATGAACCACACACACACATACACAACCGCCACAGACCAGGTTGGAACAGGGCTGGTGGCCTGAAACAGATGATCAAGGCGGCGCTTAACTGCAACCGAAGGAGAAATGGGAGGAGGGAGAGGGATTAAGAGAGAATCGTGGGGGTGAAAGAAAGAATCGAGAGGGAGGAGATTATTGTGAAGCGAGAGAGAGATTAGGAAGAAAGAGAGTGATGCTGGAGAGATAAGGAGAGAAATAAGAATTGGGGATAAGTATAATTGTATTTATCTCATTCTGTATCCCGCTAATCTGAGTTCGTACCGTAATTTATCAATCTAACGAATAATTGCGGGTAAAAATTAACCCGTAAATTTACCAAATTAATTTTAAAATGTCCCAAATAATTCAAGGTTATTAAAAATAAATTTTTCAAAATTTTTAAAGTATTTTTGAAACACAATTTATACCCACATTTGACGATTAAATGAACCAACAGCGCGGCAAATTTAATCTCAAAAATTCCCAAAATAATTTTAAAATTCTCAGAATAATACGAACTTAACAGAATATGAGTTTCATAATTAAATATGGATTTTACCATTAAACACACTCAGAAAATCATTTAAAAATAAGTAATTAATGAAATATTGATTTCTCAATTTTATAAAGTCCTAAAAATAATTATTGAAATTATAAAGTCATAAAAACAAGTTTAGAGAGATTCCAAGTATTTATGGAAATAAAACTACAATCACACCATTTTTAACAACGATACAAAATTATACAATTCATCAATTAACCACACAATTCAATTCCATACACTAGTAATCACATACACATAGTGACAGAGTAATAACCCACTGAATGAACCCACATATATATTTTATTTGATTCTTTATTCCATAATTACACATTTAAATAATAATAATAAAAATATACGGGTCGTTATATCATTTCCCCCTTAAAAAGATTCTGTCCTCAGAATCTGACTTAACAAAACAAGTGAGGATATTTGTCAAGCATATCTGACTCTAACTTCCAGGTAAACTCTTTTACTCGGGGTTTTATTCATCGCATACTCACCATAGACATAAATTCATTACTAAGGATTCACTCTTAACGATCTAGGATTTGGATCGATTATTTTACGCAGAACAAATTTGGATGAGAGCCCATTGGCTCTTAATCAATGGTTTGATTCAAATCAAAAAAAAACATATCGCTTTAATATTGACACTTATAACATATTATATATATACTCTCAACATATTCTATATTATCTAAATCGTCTTTTCACTTTGGCCCTTTGCTTACGGATGATAGATGGTACTCTCTTTTAACTCAATTTCCAAACATCTGAGCACTTCTTACTGATTTCCATCAATTAAGGCTGGAAGGTAATCTCATATCTTCACTTCTTCTTAACTTCAGGTATTCGAACTTCACCTTCCACTCTTTCCAATTCTTCTATTAATTCCTCAATATTCTTAACCATATTCATTTATTCTCTCCTATTCAAGACATCGGTCCTTAAATGGACCTTGCTTAGTTGGTAATTACTCAAACAACCATGCTCTGACCAGAACTTCATACTCTTAAGATTTAATATACAATTGCTATTGTTCAACCCTTCGCAGCATTTCTTTAGGTTTTCAACTTGGCCTTCCTTAGCCCTTAGATGGGCGAGGATGTTATCAATAAATACGATTATACCATGCAAGTACTCCTGATACACCATATTCCTTAATTCCTTATGGACAACTAATACACTCGTTACTCCGCCTACTATCACCAAAACTTACAGCACTCATAACTCATTCTAATTGCAATCTTTGGTATGTCCTCAAGCTTACCTTTAGCTGACAATAGTCTGATCTTAGGTCTTCCTTCTTAATATCCCTTATATGTGCTAGTTACACCTTACCTTCTTGCTTATGTCCTTGAATACTTATCCTAATATTAGCTTCTGCATGTATTATTGTTTGCTTCTTCCGGTAATCAATTATTGCCCTGGTTCCTTATCAGGGTCTTGAGCAGCTAAACTTTAAATCACATTACAAGTCTTAGCCTTGGCTGTACTGGACGTCAAACCTTTTGATGCACTACCTCCCATGCTATCTCGGGAATTACTTCTACAATTCTTGGAAACATGCCCTATCTTGCCACAATTGTAACAGACGATTCTTGGATTTTCCACCTTACATTCTGACACATAATGTCCCTTCTGACTACACCTAAAACATTCAGTATTTGCTTTACACCTTCCGCCATGCCTCTTACCGCATTGCTTACACTCCAATATAGGCGACTTAACCGAATTGGCCTGACTATAGCTGGCTGAGGTGTTACTAATCCTGTTTAAAGAAATACCTTTCCCTCTAAATTCTTTATCTTTACTTCTTCCAACCTTTTTATGAGACTTCTGATTGGATTCTTCTTGACCTAATACTTCTTCCATATCATCAATCTTTCGCTTCTTATCTTCTTTTTCTCTAGCGGCTAACTTCTGATCAAATTCAATTACTAAGGCGGCTTGAACTACGGAAGGATACGTCTTGAGTTGCAATGCCACCACTCCACTACGAATTTCAGGCTTCAATCCTTGTTGAAACCTCCTTGCCTTCTAAGCTTCAGAGCACACATAATCTGGTACAAACCTAGCTAACTCTGTGAACTTAGCTTCATACTCAGCTACATTTCTATCACCTTGCTTCAGTTCTAAAAACGCAATCTCCATTTGATTCTTCACACAGTCAGGAAAATACTTTTCCAAAAATAATTCAGTAAACCTAGCCCATGGAACAGGGCCTTCTCTTTCTAACGCCTTTGTTGACTCCCACCAGTAATTTGCTTCATTTTTCAAGAAATAGCTCGCATAATCAGTCTTAAGATTCTCATTTACTTGAACAAGAATAAAAGCTTTCTCCATCTCTTTTAACCATGCTCCAGCAGCTACTGGATTAGGTTCACCTTTAAATTTAGGAGGGTTAACATTCTGAAAAGATTTAAAACTAGCACTTCAGTTCTCTCCTTGATGTTGTTGCTGCAACAGTAATTGCTGCAACAGTAATTGCTGCTGCTGAACCTGTTGGATTAACTGCAACTGTTGTTGGTGATGCTGGCGCAATAAGTCTAGAATTTCATTTATAGCTGGACCCTCCGTAAAACTACTATTATTTTCTTTAGACTGGGTAGCTTTCTTGGGTGGCATCTTCCTGAAATATATAAATGAGTTTTTTCAAAACATAACAAAATTATTTGACAAAAGGGTATCACAGTTTAAACGGTGCACCTGTATCAGGAAAATGTTGCCCAATCACAGTACCCAAGTCTTTAATATCAGGGTCCATTTATAAAAGAAATACAGATTAACAGCACTAGTAATCATAGCAACAATAACAGTAACAGAATCAACCACAGTTCAGGAAATCTAAAATACAAAGAAACTAAATACCATAGCACGGTTCCTCAATATAACAGCAACTAACCAACTTCCCCTCACTACTCAGGTACAACATCTAAATTTCTCCAACATACCACAAAAGTCGGCTGAATATATTAGTCACACACTATATAGAACAAGCCGATAAATCGAGTCAAGCTTAAGGGACACTGACTCTACTAAGCTCCATCGTTCATGTTTTAATCAACCCTTCTTCTAAGGATGATGTCTTGTCACCCGCAAGTAACCCATCAACCATTAATTTACATTTCCTGAGGCTATAATTCCATCATTAGGTCCTGAGCTCTCACGGTTACCATTATTTTTAAATGATATCCTAATATAGGACTCTCGTTCTTCTCAACAGTCGCTCTTACTTGCTTTCAATAATGAGGACCATCTAATCGCAGAAATTCATTTCCATAGAATATCCAATTAAATTTCCGGCCCAAGGAAATCGAATAAGAAGAAATAGTGAAGAATAAAATGTAGGTATGACTGAGAGCAACCATACAAGTACATAAGATGGCCAGTCTTAGTACCATACAGTCACAACACATAATTCGGTGGCATCCCACCAAACCCTTTTGCCACACAGACAAATGGTCAATTCATATGCATTATTTGCCCCAATCAACCAATAGAATTTCTGAGAGATGAAACAATGTTAAAAAGAAAATTCACAAATAGGAAGGGGTGAATATGGTTTGTGATGAGATCAACAGAACCCTAAGTAACTTACCTCAGGTTCACAACTCTCTCACAAGAAAGATAAATAACTTATGGAATAAGAAACAATTACTCTGGAGATAAAATGCATTTCAAGGAAGAAATAAAAGAGTTCAAAGATATCACCTCCCGTTCTAATCCACATTCACTACAAAACTTAGTCGTCATAACAACCCTTGACTATTATCATGCTATCCGAACTCACCAAGGTCACACAATCAGTCCAATAACATTCCTCGACACAGAAATTGCGATATTTAGAAATAACGTTGGCGTCTCTTCAGCTGACACATCAAAGGTCTGCTCAGAAGCTGAATTCGCTCAATCAGACTCGAATTCTCGAGAGGGAATCTAGAAATCTCTATCGAACATTACTAATAATACATATACAAAGGAGATGTACTCTAAACTAGGGCAGTTCCAGTCAATCCTCAACAAACGTTAGGGTTACGCTTTCAAAACCCTTGACTAAACTCATAGACTTGCTCCTCTGATTGAGTTGCTGACTCACACCTATATACATACCTTTCTGCACTATTTTGACTCCGCTCCTAACCTAAATCAGGGACTCAAACCTGTAGCTTTGATACCAACTGTGACGGCCTCAACCCTGGGGTCAGGAGTTGACGTCACCAACAACCATAATAACAGTCATAATTCAGTCTAATTCATTAATAATACATGACTACAACCCCTTTACCAAGACCTTTTCCAGGTTTAAGTATGACTTTGGTTACTCAACTAACACAACCCAAATTACCTTACATAACCCTGACCACTAATTTTAACACAGCAACTCAACAAACCTCATCTGGTCTGAACACAACTACCTCGGAGGAGCCTGACACGAAAAGAGCAAGAACTCTGCCCTGACTACCGCACAAGAATCTCCTAGGCATCTGCAATACATATAAAATATTTTGCAAGGGTGAGCAATTGCTTGCTCAGCAGCACCACTATATGAATAACAAGTAAAACAATTTTAAGTAAAGCAGTTATAGGAACAGAATTCATAACTTGCCAGAAACATGTAAAACAGATATAAACTGGATATCAAAACTATCATGCTCTGTAAAACAAAATCAACAGTCGTGTGTTGTGTATAAATACCAGAGTTCAATTCTTTTAGCATGTTATTTTCATTTTCAAACCTTCCGTTCTATTACAGAAACCATAAAACCATCTGTCCCGTTAAGGGGACCCAAAATCATCTGTCTCAAATACATTAATTTATTAAACAATTTTAAAACTGAATCAATCAAATCTATTGGACGTTTAATGGGTGAAGATAGCTGATCAGTCTACCCTCACCGGACAGCGACTAGCGGCCATCCAGAAATATAATGTGTTCCGGAACTTGGGAAAAGACTAGCTAGGTCTTTCCCCCATGCTGGACTAATCGGTTAAACAGAATGCCAATCCAATTAGCCATTTACGCAACCTCATGCTGAGCCGTTACCGAATAATGGGCCTTTTATGCAACTCCAATAGATCAACTGAATTCCCTTTTTGCCTCTTTCCAAAATTCCACGACATAGGTGGATCAAAACCTTCCACGACATAGGTGGATTAAAATAGTCTCTTTATCCAGTTTCCAAAATCACTGTCACCTATCTCTTTGTAAAACCATTCTGTCACAGCACACTATTCAAAAATTCTTTTCATTTCAATCACGTTTAGAGATAGGTGCTTTCAGAAGTTACTTTTCCCCAAAACAGATTGAAAATAGTGATTTATAATTACAGGGGATACGTAACTTAAAATGTTTTTATTTCATTACGAGAATAAAACATTTAGTTATTCATATGTACTGAACGATAAAAGAATGGTCATGGGTACTTGCCTTGCAGAGCGTTACAACTATCTCTGATTGGCCTTGAACCGATTCGAGACACTCGGCTTTATCGCTTTACTATTTGACTGTCCTGGATCCGACTTCAACGCTCAGGTCTTTTGCTTAGGAACCTCGCTACGCTTGCCGACTGATCACTAGGTTATCTTAGTTCGATCTCACTTCTGAAGTCCTCCGACTAGAACCTACAGTGCTAAAATACCCTACGTTAGACGTCTAGGTATGCTTGACATATCCTCGATACCAATTCTATCCAAACGATAACAATCCCAACTCGCACATATTCGAACTATTATAACTTACATAATAATTAAGGTTCATATATTCACAACCCAGTTCACTAATTACTTTCAGAATATACATATACTCTCGATACCGAAAATAGGTTTTGGAATTCATTTTTCACAAAATATATAGATATACACCCAACTGTGTTACATATGACTAACTGTTTAGAATCTTGGTTTTGAGTTTTAACCTAGACTAGCAGAACCGAATTTATACTTAATTAATCATTAGTAAGATAAACCGACCAACATAAGTTAGTAAGTTTATCTGAGTAACGGTTAATCAAATACAACTCAAGGTCGTACTAATCCGAGTTAGTACTCGTACCAAAAATTAGAACAACACCTCCTCTATTTATTGGACTACCAGTCGATCTCATATCAACACCAAAACCAACCACCAAATTCACAACATCAATAATCCACAATCCAGCCGATAACGCAACTGTTATTCCCAAGGAACTAACAATGAGATTTACAGAAGGGGGGTTGAATGTAAATATCAAAACTTTTTCAAGTTTTGAGCAGTTTCAAAGGCTAAGTGTTTTGATGAACAGTTGTGTGTGAATTGCTTTGGGTAGGTGCAGACAGATATATATATTCAAAACACAAATGCAAAGAACACAAAGGCTTTAAAAACTTTTCTGGTGGATTTGTTGTTCCACCAGAGATGTGTATTTCAGAAAATCTGTGATTGAAAGAATTGATCACAACTGCGTCCTAGTACAAACTAGGTGATTTTCTCTCTATGTTTGTCTAAACAGCTCTGGAAAATTCATACTGTAATTACTAGCTGTAACTTGGTTTATATATCACCAAGTTTACAAGTGAAGATAAAAGTACAAATACAATTGAAAAGGTTCTTCACATGTTTCTTCTTCATTTCTCTATCCAACGCAATCTAGGATAATCTGTGAATCTTTGAATACTTCCTTGTTTGCACCAGAATGGAAATACTGCATTTTCTTGATTCCTCTAAGAGGCTACCACATTCCAATTGTCTCTGCCAACCCATGTGCCTCTGTCAGCTTATGAATTGTCACTGTCAACTGCTATTGAACTTAGCATCCGTTGAAGCTTTCATCCATTGATGGCTTTATCCGTTGATGCACTAGCAGTTGAAGCTTTATCCGTTGATGCACTCATCCGTTGATGGATGTTATCCGTTGAAGCTTTAGAGACATCCGTTGAAGCTTTGTTTCTCATCTGTTGAAGGCCTTTAATTTATCAGTTGATACTACTTCATTTATACAAAATTACAAGGCATGAAATATTTACAATTAGCCCTCCTATTTGCATATCCACTAGTAGTCAACATGACTTATAATTTCCCACAACATCTAAGAATTATAACTTAAATACAGAAACTGAAATGTGCTACAATACTAAACTTATTTCTAAGTAAAGCTACTCCATCAACGGATAGCCAGAATGGTCTTATCCGTTGAGGCTACAAACACTAGATTTCTACTTAAGTGTTTTGTTTAACTTATCATCAAACTAATACATATTTTCCTAACAATCTCCCCCTATTTATGTCTACTAGAATTGTAGGCATAAATTTGGGTTTAACTTGATGATAACAAAACACTTAACAAATATATGAATTGAAATCAAGTAGAAATTCAAAAGTGCTGGAAAAGTATATGTACTGAGATATAATTGAAGAATTACATTGTTTCCAAGGATGCTCATTTAGGCTGAGCAGATTATTTTCTTTTCCTTTGATCCCTTATTTTCTTCCCTAGCCTCCTGTCATTTTCCTCTACTTGGAGTTGGAGTTGTCTGTATAATTCAGCTTTATCTTTCACTGATATCCAACTTATATTGCATGTCGTTGAGAGTTTCATTACTGGAAATTTTAAGCTGGTCTTCAAGTCTGAAAAATCTTCTGACTCCTTTATTGTCTCTGAACTCTATCAGCCAATGAGGTGATTTATGAATTGTAATTCCATGCTCAGGTATGAGTAATGTTCTAGGCAAGGAATTAGACTCCCACCAAGTTTTCCTTATGCTGGCAATCTTGTTGAGAATCTCAATTTTGGCAGTCCTGATAAAGCCATAATCCCTTTTAATAGCTGAGTAAACTCTAACCCAGGTAGAATAGCCTTCATTCAGAATTCTTTGAAGAGGCCAAGTCATTTCCTCACTTCCTTTATATTTGAACACTAGCCTTTCTGGGAGCTGTTTGTATGCACTTATTCCCCTTACTTCCTCCAGCTCATCCAGATAGAGTTCAATATCTGTAAACTCCTTTAATATCCAGTAGTGATGGAAGGAACTAGCACTTTGGATATTTGGATGTTTGTAGATGGCTCCCCTCCCCCTTCCACTTTATTCTCCCCCTTTTTGTTATCATCAAGGAGAGGAGTCAAGCCTTGTGCTTTAGCCAGTTGCATGAGTAGACTTGTTTGAGACTGTTGATTTTGAAGAATGGTGACCACATAATTTTCAATGACTTGAACTCTGTCTTCCAATTTGGTCAGCCTCTTTTCAGCATCTGATTTTCTTCTCAGTCTTAGTAACAAGTCCTGCATGGTACCATAGGGCATGACTGAATCCAACTTCTCAGAATTGTAGGACTTCAAGTCAGCTATATCCTTCTTAAGTTCATCCACACTCAGATTCTGTCTGATTTGTTGTAGCTTCATGAGATGTAGAGAATCTAGGTGGGCTTGAAGAAGAGCCTTGGTACCAGCATTGGAGGTGTTTTGAATGGCTTTTTGGATAGACATGATTTGTTTGACTAAGGAGACATTGAATTGTCCTAGTGTTGACTCCCTTGTCAATGCCCATTCAGGTAATTCTGGAATAGAACTTGGGCCTACATCTCCCCCTAAGTTCATGCTTCCATCAAATGAAACAGAGTCATCATCATTAGAATTTACTCCAAATTCTTCAGATGGCTCACCAGCTGTAGAAGGCATAAAGTTGACAGCAGCTTTATCCCTTTATAGAGATTCTAAAGTATGTACTAGATTTAAAGTCTTTCATGCCTCCTCATTGCCCTGAGTAGCCAACAATTGATAGGCTGACACAGGATGAGTAAAAGTGTCAGCATCCAAGGAAATGTTATCAATTACAGCTTTGTAATGTTGCTGAAATTGTCTTTCCTTTTCAGCGTCATCCACAATCATTGACTCATTAGCAATGGCTGGATCCACCCTTATACCTTTTGTACCTGCTTTTCTCTCAATTTTTCTCTTTTCTTGCATCAGGGGCTCCCCTGGCTCACACTCCTCACACCCTCACCTTCACCTACTAAGGTGGCACTCCTCTCACTATCTTTTTCCATGCTGGAAGAAATATTATGCATATTTAGACTCTCAAACTCTCCTTTTGCCTGCGAGCAACCCAGCCTCTCACTCAAATTTTCACTCCCTTTCCTCAAACCTAGAAGTGATTGTACAGTAACCATGTCTTCTACACTTGGAATTGATTCAGTTATTTGTGTAGAGAATATCAACGGATAGGGAGTATCCGTTGAAGTAGGAACTGATGGTATCAACGGATAACTATTGTTAAGCTTATCCGTCGAAGAACAACCACTTGTCAACGGATGAGGAATATCTGTTAAAGAAGGAAAAGAAGTAGAAATTGAAATTGACATAATTGATGAATCTGTGTGGATTGATTTTAATTTAGGTGACACAGATTCTTCAACTAAGTCTGAAAGAATTGGCTGATGATCCAACAAATCATCTAAAAGATGATGATCACCAGTATTTGAGTGGGGCTCCTCCCTGAGTTGTAAAGAGGGAGAATCAGGAATTGATGTGAATATCATGTCCACATCCAGAGATGGTGATGGAGAATTTGGTGATTGATGTGTGTCAATTTTGAGAGAATGGGGATGTGACTCCACATTTGTTGGAGTCACATTAAGCTGAATTTGAGAAGGCATAGATACAGGTGGGTGTATATGTACAGTGTGTGCACCCTGTGTGGAAACTAAGGTTTTGACCCTCTTTCTTCTTGTAAAGGCTTTTACAGGTGAGTGCGTGGCTTCAGTGTCCCTCCCTCTTTTGTTCTGTGTCCCTGGTTGGGGACTATTTTTAATAGCTGCACCCTTTTGGGAGGATGCAACTAGGAATGAGTTTGAATCCTTTTCAACCACCACAGTCTTTTGAGAAACTGTGGCTTGGCTAGCTGGGGTACCACTCACCTCTCCTACCTTATCCTGGGGGGTTTCTTGATGTTCACCCCTCCCCTCACCACTCACACCCTGTTCACTCCCCTCAGGGTTTATGGTAGTTGTTACAACTGTTGTCTTTTGAGAAACAACATAGGTGGCTTTCTTTGACTTTGGTCTTGAAACTTTAGGTTTGGTGGCTTTGGTAGGAATCTGTTGGGACAAAGACACAGATTCCATGGCGACACTTGAAGGCAAAGAAATAATGGGGTTGGAACTAGTAGGAGTTGAAGAAGTATTTACCTCACTTACCTGAGGTGCATTCATTATTGGTAAATATATCAATGGCACCTGATTGTTGAGGTTAATTCTCAAAAGGTCTGCAAGAACCCTTTTCTCTTGTGCCCAGCACTTGAGTTTATTACTCTCATTGGTTATGACCAAACCTTCGGCAACATGGTTAGCCAATAACATAAAGAATCTAGCATAGTAGATGTTATGAGGTCTATTAGTTTTGTTACCTAACCTGGTACCCAATTCTAGCATAACATAGTTGCTAAAATTAAAATACCTATCAGAAACTAGCATATAGAGCATATTAACAAGAGATGAAGTTATTGCATCAAAAATACTAATTTTCCCAGAGAAAACCTTGATAAAGGCATCACCAAGAAAACTCCATTCTTTCCTAAGGCCTTTTCTTCTAATACTCCCTAAACTAGCAGAATCAAAAGAATAGCCTATGGAATCTAACATGCTAGATACATCATTATCAGTGTGTGGTGTCATGGCATTGTTCTCAGGTAGTTTGAAACAGGACTGTATATCATCACAGTTAATACAGTAATCTTTACCTTTGAGAGAGAAAGTGATGGTCATATCAGTGGGGTTGAACTCTGCAGTTGTCCAAATCTCCTCAACTACCTGACAGTAAATAGTTGGGGCTTCCAGCATTGCATAGCTTAGTTTGCAGTTTTTGATGAAGTCCATCATCTTGTGATAATCTGAGTGGGCTTCATTTTTTTCCACCAAAGCTACGAAATTGTTTTTCTCATAGACAAATCCAGACTGGGACATTATCTTTACTACTGGTGCCATTGTAGTGGGTAGAGGTTGCAAAGAAAAGTTGAGAGTTTTGGGAGAGAAAGAGAGTAAAAGCTTTTGAAAAATTGCAAGAAAGCGTAAATTGAAAATAAGAATTCAGAGGGTTTTTATATTTTCTTAAATTAAAACGTAAGGAGAATGATTAAATAATAATTTTAAGTAAATTACAGCCGTTTGAGAATAAAGAAAACTGTATGAATTCTAAAAACTGCCTTTAATACAAATACATAAAACTGTGTATATATATATGTATCAACAGTTAAGTAAAAGAATCAACGGTTGTGACTTACTTAAAACAACTGATGTGACACATCAACGGATGAGGTAAATAGTTATCCGTTGAAGATTAACACAGTTTTATCCGTTGAAGGATAAAATTACCAGAAATGTATTTGTCTTTCAACGGATAATGAACATCCGTTGATAGAACAATTTTGGCTTTCAATGGATAGGGAATATCCATTGATAGAATAATCTTTACTTAAAGCCAACTTTGTTCTTGCAACAAATTCATTTCATGCTTCAATGCAAATTATAATAAGGACATGAATTTATGAATAATTAAGCATACCTAGCTCACTTACTAATCTTGTGAATGTTGATTCATCAATTGGCTTGGTAAATATGTCTGCAATCTGCTTTTCACTTGGAACAAAATGGAGTTCCACTGTACCATTCATCACATGTTCCCTTATGAAGTAGTACTTGATGTCAATGTGCTTGGTTCTTGAGTGCTGTACTGGATTTTCAGTAATGGCAATGGCACTTCTGTTGTCACAGAATATTGGAATTTTGTCAACATTTAGCCCATAGTCAAATAGTTGATTCCTCATCCACAGTATCTGTGCACAGCAACTACCAGCAGCAATGTACTCAGCTTCAGCTGTTGATGTAGAAACAGAATTTTGCTTCTTGCTGAACCATGACACAAGCTTATTCCCTAGAAATTGACAGATGATAGTTGTGCTTTTCCTGTCTATTTTGCAACCCATAATCTGCATCTGAGTAGCCAATTAGATCAAAACCAGACTCTCTAGGGTACCAAATTCCTAGATTTGGAGTCCCTTTGAGATATCTGAAAATTCTTTTAATAGCCACTAAGTGAGATTCTTTAGAGTCAGCTTGAAATCTAGCACAGAGACATGTAGAAAACATTATATCAGGTCTACTAGCAGTTAAATATAGAAGTGAGCCAACCATGCCTCTATAACTTGTAATGTCCACAGACTTTTCAACCTAGTTTAATTCAAGCTTGGTGGCAGTGGCCATGGGAGTTTTTGAAGATGAACAATCCATTAAGTCAAACTTCTTTAAAAGCTCATAAATATATTTAGTTTGACTAATGAAAATTCCACCACTGACTTGTTTAACTTGTAAACCAAGAAAATAAGTTAGCTCTCTTATCATGCTCATTTCATATTTACTTTGCATTAACTTAGCAAACTTTTTACAAAGCTTATCATCTGTAAAGCCAAATATAATATCATATACATAGATTTGAATAAGTATTGTAGAGTCATTAACATTTCTAAAGAAAAGAGTTTTGTCAAAAGTACCTCTTGTGAAGTAATTATCTAGAAGAAGTTTTGACAAAGTCTCATATCAGGCTCTAGGTGCTTGCTTCAGTCCATAGAGTGCTTTCAACAGATAAAACACATAGTCTGGAAAATTTGGATCTTCAAATCCTGGAGGTTGGCTTACATAAACTTCTTCCTCCAATTCTCCATTCAGAAATGCATTCTTAACATCCATTTGATAGACTTTAAAATTGGCATGGGTTGCGTAGGCTAGAAAGATTCTGATCGCTTCAAGTCTTACAACTGGAGCAAATGTCTCATCAAAATCTATTCCCTCTTGTTGAGAATAGCCCTTGGCAACCAATCTAGCTTTATTCCTTATGACAATGCCATTTTCATCCATCTTGTTTCTGAATACCCATTTTGTGTCAATAGAGCTCTTGTTCTTTGGCTTGGGTACCAGCTTCCATACCTTGTTCCTCTCAAATTGGTTTAACTCCTCTTGCATTGCTAAAATCCAATCTGGATCCAATAGAGCTTCTTCCACTCTCTTAGGTTCCTCCTGTGATAGAAAACTACTATATAAACATTCATCTTGAGTAGCCCTTCTAGTTTGCACTTTAGATGTTGCATCACCAATGATCAATTCAAAAGGGTGATTCTTGGTCCATTTCCTTTGAGGTGGTAGATTAGCTCTAGATGAGGTTGCATCAGTATTGTCATGATTTGAGACAGAGTATTGATTGGTTGAAACTCCCCCTGAGTTACTGATCCTTTGAAAGGAACTGGGAGTTCTATCAACTGATGAAGTAAATTGATTATTCGTTGATGGACTATGATCAACGGATGCTTCATTATGTACTTCAACGGATGATGCACTTTGTCTTTCAACGGATGCTGCATTACTTCTATCAATGGATGCTGAATTATGACTTTCAACTGATGCGGCATTTTGTGCATTATCCAAAGGCAAATTTTGAATCCTTTTTGAGGTGCCTTCTCCATCATTCTCATCTTCACTATCATCACAATATATCTCAATGTTGTCAAATTTGAGTCCTTCATGATGTCCCTCATCTGTTAGTCCATCAATCTTTTTATCATCAAACACAACATGCACACATTCCATGACAATGTTGGTTCTTAGATTGTAGACCCTATATGATTTTCCAGCAGAATAACCAACAAATATTCCTTCATCAGCCTTTGCATTAAACTTCCCTTTGTGATCAGGTTGATTCCTTAGAATGTAGCATTTGCAACCAAAGACATGAAAAAAGTTTAAAGTTGGTTTTATTCTCTTGAACAATTGATAGGGAGTCATGACTTTTGCCTGATTGATTAGAGAAATATTCTGAGTGTAACATGCACAGTTAACAGCCTCAGCCCAAAAATATGTTGGGAGTTTTGACTCTTTAAGCATTGTTCTTGCAGTTTCAATTAGTGATATGTTCTTCCTTTCCACCACACCATTCTGTTGTGGAGTCATTGGAGCTGAGAACTCACGCATGATCCCATTTTCTTCACAGAACAACCTCATGGTATAATTCTTGAACTCAGTTCCATTATCACTCCTGATATTCCTTATTTTGAAATCTGGATGATTGTTGACTTGCTTGATGTGATTGATAATGATTTCAATAGCTTCATCTTTTGATCCAAGAAAGTAGGTCCATGAAAACTTTGAGAAATCATCTACAATTACTAGGCAATATATTTTCCTTGAAATTGACAATACATTGACTGGTCCAAAAAGATCCATGTGTAGCAGTTGTAATGGTTCATCAATTGCTGATTCAAGCTTCTTACTGAATGACGCTCTCTTTTGCTTTCCCTTCTGACAAGCATCACACAGTCCATCCCTTGAGAATTCCACTAGAGGTATTCCTCTAACTAAGTCCTTTTTGACTAGATCATTCATTTTCTTGAAATTCAAATGGGACAGCTTCTTGTGCCATAGCCAACTTTCATCTGGACTTGCTTTGCTGAAAAGACAAGTAATTGATTCTGCATCTGTAGAGTTGAAGTCAGCCAAGTACACAATTCATATTCTAACTCCAGTTAGAACCACTTTGTTGTCCTTCTTACTTGTGACAACACAGGCTTCAGAATTGAAGGAAACAGTATTCCCTCTGTCACATAGTTGACTGATGCTCAATAGATTGTGTTTGAGACCATCAACTAATGCAACTTCATCCATGATGACATTTTCTTTTGAAATCAAGCCATATCCCATAGTGAACCCTCTGCTGTCATCTGCAAAGGTTATGCTAGGGCCAGCTCTCTCCTTGAACTCTGTGAGCAGGGTGAAATCTCCTGTCATGTGCCTTAAACAACCACTGTCCAAGTACCATAGATTCTTTCTTTTTCCCTGCATACAACAAAATCAAATCAAGTTGATTTTGGTACCCAAGTTTCCTTGGGTCCAGCCTTGTTAGTCTTTTTCCTAGACTTTATATAACGACTCGTGTGTTTTTGAATTATTTAAATATGTGATTATTACGGAAATTATTAAATAAAATATGTGTATTGGTTTTGATCGCTCTGTGGTGGTTGATTATTATATAGGTATAATTTATAATATACCGGGTTGTTAGTGTGATTAATTATGGAGTCGTATTGGATTGTTTTCATTTTCGATGGTGGATTTGGTGCAAATTTATTTGCATAAATATTGGGAATGTTTCAAAAATTATTTTTATGATTTTATAATTACAATAATTATTTTTAGGAATTTTATAAAATTAAGAAATCAATATTTTATTAATTATTTATCTTTAAATGATTTTCTGAATGCTTTTATTTGTAAAATCCATATTTAATTCTAAAATTCTTCAAAAATTATGAAACTCATATTTATTTAAGTTTGGAATATTCCGAGAATTTTAAAATTATTTTGGAAATTTTCGGGATTAATTTCACGCGCTCGTGATTTCGCTTCATTGATAAAAGCGGATATAAAGTGCATTTTAAAAATCATTTTAAAATTTCAAAATTCATGTTTTTATTAACTTCGGGATATTTTTAATATTTTAAGATTATTTTCATGATTTTCTGAATCTGTTTTAAGTACACCTCGGTTCGTTAAATGAGAAATACGGGTATAAATTGCGTTTTAGAAATTATTTTAAAATTACGAAATTTATGTTTTTATAAACTCCGGGATACATATGATATTTTAAAAATATTTTCGTAATTTTCGGGGGTTGTTTTATTCGCACCTCATTTCGTTAAATTCGAATTTCGGGGCAAAATGAGACCGTCAGAATAAGGGAGAGGGGCACGTGGCAGGTTGTTGGGCTAATTTCAGATACGTGGCAGCAGTATAATTGCAACTGGTGATTTCTGTGGATAAAAAAACAAAAAAAAAAACAAAACAAAAATAACAAAATAAATACGCACGCACAAACCCCCATCCCTGTTCCTCACAGTTTCTCTCGTCCCAATCCCTTTAATCTCTCACAATCTCTCTCTCAATCCTCTATCTATATCTGTTCATTTTCTCTCCTCGGTTTCTCTTTCCTGTTCCCCGCTGTATTCTTCCGGTGAGCCTCCGGCTGCATCTCCGTTACCCTTGTTCTGTTCGGTTCTTATTCAAGCATATATATATATGTGTGTGCATATACGTGTGTGACTGTGTGTGTGTCATGTGTGTGTGTGTCGTGGTTGCAGTGTTGCCGCCGGTTTCTTTACTTTTCCGGCTCTATGTTCATTTTGTGTTGTTGGCGCGTGTAGCGCGTGTGTGTTGGGTGTTCTGTTAGTTACTTCCCCGTGTTGATTTGTACGGTTAATTCCAAACTGAATTTTTAATTATTTTTACAGGAAATTGTTGATTGAGTATTTGTGATATAAATAATTTCGTGCGTAAATTATTAATTTTAATCGGTAGAATTTATTTGGACACCCGAATATTTTGGGCTCCAATAAATTTTGCCGCCGTCGGCGATGAGCCTCGGCGAGCCGACGGTGGACTGTGATGACGTGATTCTGAGTCCTAATATAAATAATTATATAAAATACGAATAATAAAAATAATTGAATAATACCGGTGATTGGGAATTTGTGATTAGTGGATTAATAGTTGGGTTGTCTATTAATTATGACGTCGATTAATGTTTCGACGGGTAGTCCGATAAACAAAGGAGACGCTGCCCGATTTTCGGAAACTGAATTACGTAAATACGAAAGCGTATCCGAGGATTATCGGAACGTCAAGCAAATATAAGTAAATACATATATATCTATTTTATACAGAACCTGATTGTATATTATGCTGTATGTTTTGTCCACAACGCAGTAACCTTAATTTCGTAAAATGACGAATATACATATTTTGTAAAAGCGAACACTAGATCGATTTTGAGAAAGTGAACCCTAATTGTTGTCTGCGTTACCCTAATATGAATGATTACAAATCAGGTTTGAATATTGTTGGGTGA
Organism: Apium graveolens; assembly: GCF_009905375.1. Taxonomy (NCBI): domain Eukaryota; kingdom Viridiplantae; phylum Streptophyta; class Magnoliopsida; order Apiales; family Apiaceae; genus Apium; species Apium graveolens. The sequence continues at coordinate 112,625,494 of NC_133652.1, forward strand.
GAATTAGTATTGAGGATATGTCAAGCATACCTAGACATCTAACGTAGGGTATTTCGACCCTGTAGGTTATAGTCGGGAACCTGAAAGTGGGCAATGGACTAAAGATAACCTAGTGGTCAGTTGACGAGCTCAGTAGAGTTTCAACATAAAGACCTGAGTGTCAAAGTCGAATCCAATGAGATCTAGTGGTTGGAAGTTAGAGCCTGAGTAGCAGAGTCGGCTCAGAGTTGATCAGTAATAGTTGTAAAGCCTTGTAAGGCAAGTATTTCTGAACTTTTCTTCAAGATATATTACCAATGTTTTCGAACTATTTCATAACATTTTGCTATTACTAAACATAACTCCTGTTTTATAATGCAAGTGCTTTAAACTATTTACCCTTGAATCCTGATTATTTCTTGATCTTGAGCCGTAAGCCTTATTCTTTGTAAACCATCCTTTGTTGATCCTCAGATACCAAACCACATAGATATGATACTACACCCCAAATGTTTAACTACCAAACACCAAATACTGGAACAAAATTATTTGAAAACACAGAAACTTCTATGCTCCAACCATTCCTTATAACATCGAATAACTATACCTTGAAAAATCATTACTGATCCAATACCTGATGCTTTTACAAACTGAAAACCGTTTCTTGTATATACCCTTGAGATATCCATGAGTTTCCTTACGTTTTTATTCAAAAATTTAACCATCATTAATTATGATCTTGTTTTATGGAATTATATTGTTATCATATTAAACTGCTTTAGGATTGGATAGTTTTTATATATGTGGACCAGATTCGTGGTCAGACCATACCAATGGTCAAGTTAGGCCAATGTGTGCCTTGGATCCAGTAATTAGAGCAGTGTTGTGTGCTTGCTCGGGGTTAGTGCGTGACTGATCAGCAGCCTAACCTTGGTTTTTAAAACTTAAAATGAATATCAAATTCTAATGACTAGTTAAAAAGAAACTTGATTCCTTTGAATCATCTCATTTGATCATTGTTTAACCTCAGTTATCGATATCATGACTTGCTGAACTAGTTAGCTCACCCTTGCGATTCTTTTATATATTTTACAGTTGAAAAGAATATGGATGATAGTGAAGTTCCTCGGTCCAAAGTGCGGGCTAAGGTTCCAGATGAGTTGAATCAAGCTAGCAGAAGCTTCATTCAGTATAAAGATAGTCAGATTGTAAGAATGTTTTTATTATCAATTGTAAGTTAAATTAGTTGGGATTTGGTACGTTGTAATAGGTTAAGATTGTGGCTTATTTTCATACTTTAACCTGTTGCGATCCGTGGTTATGTAAAGCAGGTTCATTACAGATAATGTTTCTTATTCAGGTTTATATATGGTATATGTGTTGTGGACCCCAAACTTCTGACCTGGGTTTGGAGGATGCCACAGGTTGGTATCAGAGCTACAGGTTATAAGTCACTGAAACAAGCCTAGATTGTCGAGAATGGGTAGAGGGTTAGGATTAGGAGTAGGAAATAGAAAGATAAGACGTTGTGAGGTTGAGTGTGATGGTATAGTAAGTCTTCGGCATGGTTTGTGTTACGATTCGGGATTCTCATTTTGTGACGTGAATTCCAGACAACGGCAATGGCATATTTTGATTTCCCGGTGTTATTTGATTATTTGGAGCTTTCCGTTTGAGGATCGTCATCTTCTCTCAGATTTGATTTGCACCTTGTTCCTCCACCAGTATTAATGGCATTACCTTCTGTCATAATGGTTGCACTTCTTCAAGCTATTCTACGCTACTTTTCCACCTCTTGATATGAGATTACCTATTCAAAAACCTCCATCTTTTTATTCTTGTTTCACGAGACATTCGACTGTGAGTGTATCTCTTTACTTTACCCTACATCCTGTTCTATACCCCCTAGTTTAGAACTTGTCCTATGAAGCAATTGTATCTACGAGGATGGATTCGAGAGTTATAGTAAATGGTAAGCGCTTGAGTTATAAATAGAGGTGAGATGAAGTTTAGAGAGGAGATTTAAGTGTTTCAGAGGATAGTTGTTATTGGGTTAAAAGAAGCCCTTAGTGACTAAGCCACCCGTGAATAAGTATGGGATGAACCAGGTGAATTTTGAAAGAGTAAGAGAGAAAAGTATAAACCTGGGATTTTTGTGAAATTAAATGTCGATGATATGATAAATGCGATATGTAAAGTAGTAATGTGATGTGATACGAGCAAACTTTGTTATATGAAATAGACTTATTGACTATTGGATAGCCTGTTTTACTTAACTACTGCAATGGTAATGTTGGGAGTATTATCAATATGGAAGCTTTGATGTGAAGCTATGGATAAGATAACATGCAACGACAATTGAAGTTTTCGTCGATTAAGGAAGGCAAATGGATCCGATGAAGAAGAAAAGGTAGATTGGAGTGAACGAACTTTTATGTAATTATTTCTTTAATATGGTACCTTGTTATAGGTCGGAAGGACAACAACCAACTCATATAGTGAGGACACACAGAGGGTGATTTTCAAAATTTTCAAAAATTTTAACAAGTTTTCGAAAAAGATTTTTCCTCACAGAATATCTAAAAGCCTTTTTGAATAAAATAAGTTTTAAACCTTAGTTGTCAAGTTAATACTTGAGTTTCTTGTTTGTTAAAAGATCCGGATTATCTGGAAGGATGTTGTTTCAGACTCAGTATTATTAACTCGGAGAATGAGGTAACCTGCGATTATGAAGAAATGGGTGCAAGTATTGTCTGATAGGATTGACAACAGAACCAGCGTACGGAGTAACTACTCATCCAATTACTAGGATTATCAGAGTTCAAAGAATTCATTGATTAAACGGAATCCTGGGCATGACCGAAGAAGATTGGGAAAATTTCCAGACTTTTCTAAAGGAAGAATATTATTAATAAAATGATCATTATGTTGAATGATTTATGGTTATTCCAAATTAAAAAGAGGAAACTCAAGGTTATTTAATAAGAACACCATTATGATCGAATTATTAAAGTATTATACGTGTGGGTGCGATGTTACAGACGCGAGACTTAACAAGTAAGAATCTACCATAATGCTTAGCTGCAAAGGCATTTTAGCATATTTCTAAAAGTTATTATATGAAACAATGGAGATATGATCGAACAAGCTCGAAAGATGAATACAAGTGAAATGTGGATGGTGACCAATGGTATCGTTCTTGTCTTCAATATTACAGCGTATATTCCCTTTTTGATTCCTAAATAAGTATGAACTTTTTTTCTTAAATAAACTCCTTGCTATGTTATCGAAAAGGAGGATATTGCATTCCTTTCAAATTTAGTTGTTTCCCTCAATTTCTTTTGTTTCCTGAGTGGGATGAACAATATTATGGTGAGACACTTTGTCGGAATGACGAAGAGTCAGGTTGGACGCCACCTAATCATGTGCTGTATGCCATATGGTATGAAAGACTGGCCATCTTAAGTACCAATGTGGTTGTCTCATTCATATTCAAATCCTTATTTCTTCTTACTTTTCAACTCTATTTTTGTTAAATTTTAAATCCTTCTAGTCGTTTCGTTGTACTGTCGTTCTTTGCAAGAAGTTTTCAAACAGAAATCAATATATCCTGAATTAAGCGGACGAAGTTCCATCTATCTCTTATGCATGGGAAGGAAATAAGGGCACCAGGCGAGGATTGCAAATTACTAGTCCCAGTGAAGAATCCACTAAGAATCAAGGGAATCTACTCCAATAAAGAATATGTTTTCAAGAATGAGAATACGCGATTTTCCTGTGAAATATGTTATTCAAAATACGGACGTGATGATATGGATGATTAAGGTGAATACCTTATGCGTTAAAGTATTAAAAGATGTGAGAGAAACTTAAGTGTTTATCTCTCAAGATTTTATTGATGAGATGAATTACTCTGTTGAATTGATAAGATTATGATTAAAGGACTAACAAGTCAAGAACGTGTAATTGTCACATAAGTAAATACCAATGATGGACTTGAAATTTCTGGCAATAAGTTGTAAAGAATTTATATCATTTGAGACAATAAGGACTCGACATTATTCTAAGGAATGGATTGACTATGGAAGCATGATGCCTGGACAAATCGTCATGATAAAAAGATAGCTCTGAAGACGTCAGATGAGAATATGATGAGGCATAAAGGAAAAAGGAAGGTAAAGAATTGGATAACGATGATTACAATAATCAAGATGTGAGTATTACGGTAATTATGAGATAGATAAAAGTTAGAGGCAAACAAAATTAAAGATTCTATAGCAATTAAGGGAGTTTCAAGATATGTTTCCAGATGAGTTATCAATATTTCTTTCCGATAGAGAAATGAAGCTCGCGATTGACGTAGCACCTGAAATGAAGCCAGTGACCAAGGCTTTAAACAAAATGGCACCAGTTAAAATGAGGAAGTTAGCAAAGCAGATGCAAGAGATGCTAGAAGAAGAAGCGATTAGACCCAGTGTATCCCATAAAGTGTACCGGTACTAATGATTAATAAGAAAATGGAAGTATGAGATTATTCGTCGACTAGAGGAAACTCAACAAGTTTACTATCAAGAGTAAGTATTCGTTACCTCGAATTAAGGATAATTTTCAAAATTAAGTATTGCTGCTATAAAATTCTAAGTAATGTTATTTGGATTAACCAATATACCAGTAATAATTGGACTTGATGGACAGAATCTTCAAGGAATATCTGGATAAGCTGTAGTTGTATTACTTAAATTCAACGGAGGACCATGCAAAGCATTTAATGACAACTGAGAAGTTGGAGAAGAAAGAAGTTGTGTGAAATATAGTTCTTAGCATAAATAGTCAATGTGGAGAAAATCAAAAGAGATCCAGTAGAAATTAAAGTTACTATGAATAAAGAAAGGCCAAAAGCATCAACAAATGTAAGAAGTTTTACCATGGACCTGCTATACTGAAAATTTATACACGATTTCTTGAAAATTACAATACCTTTGACGAAGCTAATTTGGAAAAGCAATAATTAAGTATGAAATGGAGAAGGGTGAAGAAAGTTTTGTAGAGTTAAATGAAGGAATGATTGTAGTACCTGATTTATCACTTTGAAGATATCAAGCAGATTTGGTAGTTTATAGTGATGTTTCTCATAAGGAAGTAGGATGTGTGTTGATGCGGTATAATAAAGTTATTGTATAGGCACCCAGACAACCGAAACCTTATGAGTAGAAGTATCCTACTCACAATCAGGACTAGCGTAATCATATTCGCTTTGAATGATTGAGAAACATGATATGTAAGGAGAAAGGTGTAAGATTTATACAGACCATAAGAGTTTAAAGTAAGTATTCACGAGAAAAACAAATGTAGTGGCAGGCGATAAACAAAAAGGAGAGAACGAACATAGAGACTACATCAGAAGGATTAACTATAGGATTCTCGAAGTTGGAATTGGAAGCTAAAGTTTATAATCCAAAAGGAAGAAAGATGGATAGTGTGACCTTTCAGTTGAAGTTGTGAAGGGAAAGATAAAATGTCAAGAGAAGATAATGGATCACGATGTTAGTAGTTAGAAAAAGGAAATTTATGCGCCCAGGAGAACGATCACGATATCTCCAGATTTTCTTCCAGCACTTGGATGCTACAAGTAGAAGAATCAAGAAATAAGATCCCACATGGAATTCATAATATTAAGTATTTAATTAGAGAAGAGACGCCAATATATATGGAAATTTAAAGAAAAATAGTGATAACCAAGTATAAGAAGGAAATTTCAAGATAGATCAGGAGGTGTTGGACATGTCAAAGAGTTAAGACGAAGTATTGGAAAACCTAGTGGATAAGGCAGATCCAGGAAGTGACTTTACAAGAGGCAAATCGTGAAGTGGGAGTTTAGCAAAACAATGAATAAGAATAAGTGACCCCTATAAAGAATTAATTTCCTACGAGACCTAATTCAAGCAATATATTATATCTCGAGGATTAACTTTAGATCCAACCTGAAAAAATATCAGAGATTATGATTAAAGTGAGTTAAGAGCATTGCAAACTCTGGTAATATTATGTGAAATAACGAGTGTATCAGGTGGCTAAAAGGAATTAAGGAACGTGGTGTAAAAGAAGTACTTGGATAAGCAAACTGTATTTATTGATAACATCCTCAGCTACCCAAGGAATAAGAAAGTCTGCGTGGGATGCCCAAGAATTTTTCTCCAAAGACCAGAAGGAAAGCAACTATACATTGAGTCTTCAAGAATAAAATTTTGACCGAGGTTAACAAAAGATTCTGAATTAATCCATTAATTACTACCCAAAATAAAGTTGTATGGTAACAGATGCCTTATGTCGACAAAAAGGATTGGATGTAAATAAGACCACCGAGGAGTTAGTGAACGAATTGGAAAGAGTAAGAGATGTTTAAATGTTTGGAAACCAGGTTGAAAACAAGTACTGCCTATCATCCTTGAATAGAGAGTCAAGGTACGAAAGTGATTCAGGAAAGGTAAAATATGTTGAGAGGTGGAGTTTTAAGGAAACACTGGAATGATCATTTATCAGCGATGTCAGCTTTGGAATGCCACTTTACCAAGCTTCATGTGAATGCAAGTATAGGTCCCCATTTCTATTAAAATAAAGTGGGAGAAAGAAAGTTGTCAAATTCTAAGTTAGATCAGCACACCAAGAGCGTAATGATATTGATTGAAGCAACTCGGAGTAGACAAAGAAAGAAGGCGAAAGTATATCGAGAAAGAGTATGAATATAGAAATAGGACCAGTAGTGTTAGTAAAAGTGTCGTCTTGGAAAAGATTGGATAAATTTGAATAGAAGGGACAAGCTAAGTCCTAAAATTAGTGAACCATTCGAGGTATTGATAAATATAGATAAAGTTGTTCATAAATGATATGACCGTCACATCAGTATGTACACCTAATGTATTTTACTTGTCAATGTTAAAGCGATAAGTATTGGGTTTGAATTAAGTGATTAATCAGGAGCCAATGGGGGCTCTTGTCCAAATTGTTCTGCATATAAGGATCAATCCAAATTCTTGATCATTAAAGGCAAGTCCTTGGGAATGAGTGCATACCTATTGTGAGTATGTTCGAACCCTCGAGTAGAAGGGTCTACTTAGAAATTTGAGTCAAATATGCTTGACAAATATCCTCACTTAATTAGTTAGACCAGATTCTGAGGACAGAATCCTTTTAAGGGGGAAGGATATAACGACTCGTGTGTTTTTGAATTATTTAAATATGTGATTATTACGGAAATTATTAAATAAAATATGTGTATTGGTTTTGACCGCTCTGTGTTGGTTGATTATTATATAGATTATTATATAGGTGTAATTTATAATATATCGGGTTGTTAGTGTGATTAATTATGGAGTCGTATTGGATTGTTTTCATTTTCAAAAGTGGATTTGGTGCAAATTTATTTCCATAAATATTGGGAATGTTTCAAAAATTATTTTTATGATTTTATAATTACAATAATTATTTTTATGAATTTTATAAATTTAAGAAATCAATATTTTATTAATTATTTATCTTTAAATGATTTTCTGAATGCTTTTATTTGTAAAATCCATATTTAATTCTAAAATTCTTCAAAAATTATGAAACTCATATTTATTTAAGTTTGGAATATTCCGAGAATTTTAAAATTATTTTGGAATTTTTCGGGATTAATTTCACGCGCTTATTATTTCGCTTCATTGATAAAAGCGGATATAAAGTACATTTTAAAAATCATTTTAAAATTTCAAAATTCATGTTTTTATTAACTTCGAGATATTTATAATATTTTAAGATTATTTTCATGATTTTCTGAATCTGTTTTAAGTACACCTCGGTTCGTTAAATGAGAAATACGGGTATAAATTGCGTTTCAGAAATTATTTTAAAATTACGAAATTTATGTTTTTATAAACTCCGGGATACTTATGATATTTTAAAAATATTTTCGTAATTTTCGGGGGCTATTTTATTCGCACCTCGTTTCGTTAATTTCGAATTTCGGGGCAAAATGAGACCGTCAGAATAAGGGAGAGGGGCACGTGGCAGGTTGTTGGGCTAATTTCAGATACGTGGCAGCAGTATAATTGCAATTGGTGATTTTTGGGGATAAAAAAAAAACAAAACAAAAATAACAAAATAAAAACGCACGCACAAACCCCCATCCCTGTTCCTCACCGTTTCTCTCGTCCCAATCCCTTTAATCTCTCACAATCTCTCTCTCAATCCTCTATCTCTATCTGTTCATTTTCTCTCCTCGGTTTCTCTTTCCTGTTCCCCGTTGTATTCTTCCGGTGAGCCTCCGGCTGCATCTCCGTTACCCCTGTTCTGTTCGGTTCTTATTCAGGCATATATATATATATATATATATATATATGTGCATATACGTGTGTGGCTGTGTGTGTGTCATGTGTGTGTGCCGTGGTTGCACTGTTGCCGCCGGTTTTTTTATTTTTCCGGCTCTATGTTCATTTTGTGTTGTTGGCGCGTGTAGCGCGTGTGTGTTGGGTGTTCTGTTAGTTACTTCCCCGTGTTGATTTGTACGGTTAATTCCAAACTGAATTTTTAATTATTTTTACAGGAAATTGTTGATTGAGTATTTGTGATATAAATAATTTCATGCTTAAATTATTAATTTTAGTCGGTAGAATTTATTTGGACACCCGAATATTTTGGGCACCAATAAATTTTGCCGCCGTCGGCGATGAGCCTCGGCGAGCCGACGGTGGACTGTGATGACGTGATTCTGAGTCCTAATATAAATAATTATATAAAATACGAATAATAGAAATAATTGAATAATACCGGTGATTGGGAATTTGTGATTAGTGGATTAATAGTTGGGTTGTCTGTTAATTATGACGTCGATTAATGTTTCGACGGGTAGTCCGATAAACAAAAGAGACGCTGCCCGATTTTCGGAAACTGAATTACGTAAATACGAAAGCGTATCCGAGGATTATCGGAATGTCAAGCAAATATAAGTAAATACATATATATCTATTTTATACAGAACCTGATTGTATATTGTGTTGTATGTTTTGTCCAAAACGCAGTAACCTTAATTTCGTAAAATGACGAATATACGTATTTTGTAAAAGCGAACACTGGATCGATTTCGAGAATGTGAACCCTAATTGTTGTCTGTGTTACCCTAATATGAATGATTACAAATCAGGTTTGAATATTGTTGGGTGAGAATTAGTATTGAGGATATGTCAAGCATACCTAGACATCTAACGTAGGGTATTTCGACCCTGTAGGTTATAGTCGGGAACCTGAAAGTGGGCAATGGACTAAAGATAACCTAGTGGTCAGTTGACGAGCTCAGTAGAGTTTCAACATAAAGACCTGAGTGTCAAAGTCAAATCCAATGAGATCTAGTGGTTGGAAGTTAGAGCCTGAGTAGCAGAGTCGGCTCAGAGTTGATCAGTAATAGTTGTAAAGCCTTGTAAGGCAAGTATTTCTGAACTTTTCTTCAAGATATATTACCAATGTTTTCGAACTGTTTCATAACATGTTGCTATTACTAAACATAACTCATGTTTTATAATGCAAGTGCTTTAAACTATTTACCCTTGAATCCTGATTATTTCTTATTCTTGAGCCGTAAGCCTTATTCTTTGTAAACCATCCTTTATTGATCCTCAGATACCAAACCACACAGATATGATACTACACCCCAAATGTTTAACTACCAAACACCAAATACTGGAACAAAATTATTTGAAAATACGGAAACTTCTATGCTCCAACCATTCCTTATAACATCGAATAACTATACCTTGAAAAATCATTACTGATCCAATACCTGATGCTTTTACAAACTGAAAACCGTTTCTTGTACATACCCTAATATACCCTTGAGATATCCATGAGTTTCCTTACATTTTTATTCAAAAATTTAACCATCATTAATTATGATCTTGTTTTATGGAATTATATTGTTATCATATTGAACTGCTTTAGGATTGGATAGTTTTTATATATGTGGACCAGATTCGTGGTCAGACCATACCAATGGTCAAGTTAGGCCAATGTGTGCCTTGGATCCAGTAATTAGAGCAGTGTTGTGTGCTTGCTCGGGGTTAGTGCGTGACTGATCAGCAGCCTAACCTTGGTTTTTAAAACTTAAAATGAATATCCAATTCTAATGACTAGTTAAAAAGAAACTTGATTCCTTTGAATCATCTCATTTGATCACTGTTTAACCTCAGTTATTGATATCATGACTTGCTGATCTAGTTAGCTCACCCTTACGATTCTTTTATATATTTTACAGTTGAAAAGAATATGGATGATAGTGAAGTTCATCGGTCCAAAGTGCGGGCTAAGGTTCCAGATGAGTTGAATCAAGCTAGCAGAAGCTTCATGCAATATAGAGATAGTCAGATTGTAAGAATGTTTTTATTATCAATTGTAAGTTAAATTAGTTGGGATTTGGTACGTTGTAATAGGTTAAGATTGTGGCTTGTTTTCATACTTTAACCTGTTGTGATCCGTGGTTATGTAAAGCAGGGTCATTACATATAATATTTCTTATTCAAGTTTATATATGGTATATGTGTTGTGGACCCTAAACTTTTGACCCGGGTTTGGAGGATGCTACACTTTATACCTCCTGCATCTTTTGACTTAGGTAACTTTGGGTCAACCTTGGTCTCAGATGTAGGTGGTTGAAGTGTAAGGTTAGTCACAGAATCATTTAGCACATTTGGTTGAATTTGATAAGGTATAGATTGTGCAAACATATTATTCCACATAGGCATGTTGTATGGCATTTGAGGCATACTGAATGTAGCAAAATAGGGATTATTAACATATGGCATGTTTGCAAAATGTGCATGAGGATTCTGTTGAGACATAGCAGGCACAGCATGCAGATGTGACATAGACATGTTAGGCATGGAAGGAGTTAAAGGCATGGGAGCATTCTTAACATACTTGCAGTTAGCAGATAAATGATTAACACTTTTACAATGCACACAACTTTTTCTAGGAGCATACTTATCAGGTGTGTAATTGTTGTGTTTGTTAATCTCTACCTTCCCATTTCTATTAGATTTCCTTTTAGTTTCCTTTTTATCCTCTACCATCTTAAGCCTATTTTTCAACTGATCTAAAGTTATGTGTCCTATATTTACCTTACTGGCATCTTTGGATGTGCTAGCTTCTTCTTTGACAAAGTTCTTGGAAGTTGAACCAAACTTCTTATTGAGATTTTTCAAATTATTCTTTTTAGAATCACTTGCCTATTTTAATTGATGAGCCTTCAACGGATGCTCCTTTTCTTCCTTCAACGGATAACTTTCATCATCCGTTGATTCCACATCCGTTGACAATCCATCAATTAATTCTACTTCCTTTTTGTTTTTCTTCCAGGCATTCTCACAGAGTGATTCAATTCCTTGAACCTTGACAATCTGAGCACTAACATCCCTAGATGTTTTCCAGGCCTTGATTACATCTTGTTCACGTTCTAATTGTTTAGAAAGAATTTCTAATTTCTTGACAGATTCTTCTAGTTCACTCTCAACAGATAAGCATTTGATTTTAATCTTTTCAAGCTCAATTACCTTTCCTTCTAACACAACATTCCTATCACTTAAAAACAGATTATTCTCTTTAATTCTTGTGTTTTCTTTAGCTAGTGATTTAAGGGAAACACGCAAATAATATAATTCATTGGACATATCATTTATAGCTTCATTGCATTCAATTTTAGAAAGCTGAGAGAGATCAGTAGTAATTACCTGGTTGCTTGATGAACTAGTTTCATTTTCATCAGAATTAGCCATCAGGGCAAGGTTGACATATTCCATATCATCATCTTCATTAGCTCCATCCGCTGCCCAGTCATCCTGAGTCTAGAAAACCTCTTTCCTTTTGTTTGAGCAAATCGAAATATTCTTTTTGTAATCAACTTGCTCAAATTTCTTCTTATCAGAGGTTGGCTTTCTACACTCATTTGCAAAGTGTCCACTTATGCCACAGTTATAACATTTGAACTAGATTTCTCCACCATGTTCTTGTTTGACTTAGTGAATCTAGCATTTTTATTGAATTTCATCTTTGCAAACCTCCTGGACAGAAAAGCCAGATGTTCATCAACATCATCAGAATCATCTTGACTGGAACTATTTTCAACCTCAACTACTTGCTCCTTTCCCTTGCTTGATTCTGATTTGCTTGTGCCAATTTTAAGACTTGGCATTGTCTTTCATTCCTGGCTTCAGTCTTCTCATTGCTACAAGTGCAACTGATCCACCTTTTTTCTTTCCCTTTTCCAACAGCTCATCTTGCTCCATCTCAAGTTTATAGGTCTTCAAAATTCCATATAATCTTTCAAGTGTGAAGTCCTTATAATCTTGAGAATTCCCTAATGAAACAGTCATAGGCTTCCATTCCTTTGGTAGAGTTTTAGTTGGAATCCTTGACTTGGTACACTCTGCCATACAGCTTCAATCCATTCAACAGTTTCTGAAATCTATTGAAGGTATCATTCAGTGATTCTCTTTCTTCAAAATGAAAATATTCTTACGGTTGAATGAGAAGCTGCATTTTGTTTTCCCTAACTTGTTCAGTACCTTCACAGATAAGTTGCAGCACAGTATCCCAAATTTCCTTAGCATTTTGGTTGTTAATGACATTATTAAACATATCTTGATCTAGGCCATTAAACAGAATGTTCATGGCTTTCTTGTCCTTGTGAACCTCTTCAATATCTTCATCAGTCCATTCTGCTTTTGGCTTGGGAATAGACTGTCCAACAGCAACTATGGCAGTTGCAGCTGTGGCTACCTTGTGAGGGATGTGAGGACCATTTTCAATGCAGTTGATGTAGCTTTCATCTTGAGAGAGAAGATGTAGATGCATCTTCACTTTCCAGTGATGATAATTATCTCTTTCCAGGATTGGAATCTTTACACCAATATCCTTCTTACTCATGATGTTAGTAGAGTAGATCTTTAAACTCTTTGTAAGTTAAGAGCTTGCTCTGATACCAATTGTTATTCCCAAGGAACTAACAATGAGATTTACAAAAGGGGGTTGAATGTAAATCTCAAAACTTTTTCAAGTTTTGAGCAGTTTCAAAGGCTAAGTGTTTTGATGAACAGTTGTGTGTGAATTGCTTTGAGCAGGTGCAGACAGATATATATATTCAAAACACAAATGTAAAGAACACAAAGGATTTAAAAACTTTTCTGGTGGATTTGTTGTTCCACCAGAGATGTGTATTTCAGAAAATCTGTGATTCAAAGAATTGATCACAGCTGCGTCCTAGTACAAACTAGGTGATTTTCTCTCTATGTTTTTCTAAACAGCTCTGGAAAATTCACACTGTAATTACTAGCTGCAACTTGGTTTACATATCACCAAGTTTACAAGTGAAGACAAAAGTATAAATACAATTGAAAAGGTTCTTCACATGTTTCTTCTTCATTTCTCTATCCAACGTAATCTAGGATAATCTGTGAATCTTTGAATACTTCCTTGTTTGCACCAGAATGGAAATGCTGCATTTTCTTGATTCCCCCAAGAGGCTACTACATTCCAATTGTCTCTGTCAACCCATGTGCCTCTGTCAGCTTATGAATTGTCACTGTTAACTGTGATTGAACTTAGCATCGGTTGAAGCTTTCATCCGTTGATGGCTTTATCCGTTGATGCACTAGCAGTTGAAGCTTTATCCGTTGATGCACTCATCCGTTGATGGATGTTATCCGTTGAAGCTTTAGAGACATCCGTTGAAGCTTTGTTTCTCATCCGTTGAAGGCCTTTAATTTATTAGTTGATACTACTTCATTTATACAAAATTACAAGGCATGACATATTTACAATTAGCCCTCCTATTTGCATATCCACTAGTAGTCAACATGACTTATAATTTCCCACAACATCTAAGAATTATAACTTAAATACAGAAACTGAAATGTGCTACAAGACTAAACTTATTTCTAAGTAAAGCTACTCTATCAACGGATAGCCAGAATGGTCTTATCCGTTGAGGCTACAAACACTAGATTTCTACTTAAGTGTTTTGTTTAACGTATCATCAAACTAATACACATATTCCTAACAGCAACCAAACCCAATCAATCACCCAACCAATCAACCCAGTAATCACTATTCACCATCCAAAATTATATGCCTGACTTTATTTAAAATAACTAATTTTCGATCCAAGAAATTATTTTATAACTAATTGGTATCTATTTAATATTTGGCTCATGAATCATCATCGCCCATTATCAGTCAGCTCAACGAGTTCATCGCTGATGTGGCATAATTTCGATGGTACCCCTACAGGTTTCCTGTCAAAATTCCACCAATATTAATTAAAAATCAAATACGAGTAATCGCCGAAATTCACTCGATTATTCTTTTAATAAAATCAGTCAAGTAATTCGAACAATCCAACAAGGGATATATTCAAATTAATCAATACAGTAACATCACAGCAACCGGATACCATTCAAAATGCAAGCAACATACAGCGGCCTTGGGGCAGGAGAACAGAGTAATCAAGGGCAACAAGAACCAGGAAACACAACAATTTTTTTAACCTTACCACTGCACATATACATGCGTGTAGATACACGCGCATATACATACAACAATCACACACCCACATATGAACCACGCACACACACACACAACCGCCACAGACCAGGTCGGAACAGGGTTGGTGGCCTGAAACAGATTATCAAGGCGGCGCTTAACTGCAGCCGAAGGAGAAATGGGAGGAGGGGGAGGGATTAAGAGAGAATCGTGGGGGTGAAAGAAAGAATCGAGAGGGAGGAGATTATTGTGAAGCGAGAGAGAGATTAGGAAGAAAGAGAGTGATGCTGGAGAGTTAAGGAGAGAAATAAGAATTGGGGATAAGTATAATTGTATTTATCTCATTCTGTATCCCGCTAATCTGAGTTCGTACCGTAATTTATCAATCTAACGAATAACTACGGGTAAAAATTAACCCGTAAATTTACCAAATTAATTTTAAAATGTCCCAAATAATTCAAGGTTATTAAAAATAAATTTGTCAAAATTTTTAAAGTATTTTTGAAACGCAATTTATACCCGCATTTGACGATTAACCGAACCAATAGCGCGACGAATTTAATCTCAAAAATTCCCAAAATAATTTTAAAATTCTCAAAATAATACGAACTTAACAGAATATTAGTTTCATAATTTTTGAAGATTTTCATAATTAAATATGGATTTTACCGTTAAACACACTCAGAAAATCATTTAAAAATAAGTAATTAATGAAATATTGATTTATCAATTTTATAAAGTCCTAAAAATAATTATTGAAATTATAAAGTCATAAAAATAATTTTAGAGAGATTCCAAGTATTTATGGAAATAAAACAACAATCACACCATTTTTAACAACGATACAAAATCATACAATTCATCAATTAACCACACAATTCAATTCCATACACTAGTAATCACATACACATAGTGACAGATTAATAACCCACTGACTGAACCCACATAAATATTTTATTTAATTCTTGATTCCATAATTACACATTTAAATAATAATAATAATAATAATAATAATATACGGGTCGTTATAAGTCCAGCAGGTCGGATACCTAGCTAGTCTCTGAGTTCCGGAACAGGTTTATGGGATGGCAGTTGGAGCCGTCTGGTGTTAATAGCCTGATCAGTTGTCTTCACATATCTGTTACGTATCTGATTTGGCTTTGTGATTCCCCTAAGGGAATGAGTGATTGATATTGTTATTCCCAAGAAACTAACAATGAGATTTACAGAAGGGGGGTTGAATGTAAATCTCAAAACTTTTTCAGGTTTTGAGCAGTTTCAAAAGCTAAGTGTATGATGAACAGATGTGTGGAAATTGCTTTGAGCAGGTGCAGGTAGATGTATATTCAAGACAAAATTGTAAAGAACACAAAGGCTTTTAAAAACTTTTCTGGTGGATTTGTTGTTCCAACAGAGATGTGTATTTCAGAAAATCTGTGATACAAAGAATTGAACACAGCTGCTTCCTAGTACAAACTAGATGATTTTCTCTCTATGTTTTTCTAAACAGCTCTGGAAAATCACATCTAATTACTAGCTCCAACTTGGTTTATATATCACCAAGTTCACAAGTGAAGACAAAGATAAAATACAATTATAAAATAGTTCTTCACAGGTTTCTTCTTCATTTCTCTATCCAATGCAATCTAAGATAATCTGTGAATCTTTGAATACTTCCTTGTTTGTACCAGAATGGAAATGCTACTTTTTCTTGATTCCTCCAAGAGGCTACCACATTCCAATTGTCTCTGTCAACCCACGTGCCTCTGTCAGCTTATGAATTGTCACTATCAACTGCTATGGAACTAAGCATCCGTTGAAGCTGTCATCTGTTGATGGCTTTATACGTTGATGCTTTAGTGACATCCGTTGATGCTTTAACAGTTAAAGCTTTATCCGTTGATGCACTCATCCGTTGATGGATGTTATCCGTTGAAGCTTTAGAGACATCCGTTGAAGCTTTGTTTCTCATCCGTTGAAGGCCTTTAATTTATCGGTTGATACTTCTTCATTTACACAAAATTACAAGGCATGAAATATTTACAATTAGCCCTCCTATTTGCATATCCACTAGTAGTCAACATGACTTGTAATTTCCCACAACTTCTAAGAATTATATCTTAAATACAGAGACTGAAATATGCTACAATACTAAACTTATTTCTAAGTAAAGCTACTCCATCAATGGATAGCCAGAATGGTCTTATCCGTTGAGGCTACAAACACTAGATTTCTAATTAAGTGTTTTGTTTAACGTATCATCAAACTAATACACATATTCCTATCAGCAACCAAACCCAATCAATCACCCAACCAATCAACCCAGTTATCACTATTCACCATCCAAAATTATATGCCTGACTTTATTTAAAATAACTAATTTTAGATCCGAGAAATTATTTTATACCTAATTGGTATCTATTTAATATTTGGCTCATGAATCATCATCGCCCATTATCCGTCAGCTCAACGAGTTCATCGCTGACGTGGCATAATTTCGACGGTACCCCTACGGGTTTCCTGTCGAAATTCCACCAATATTAATTAAAAATCAAATACGAGTAATCGCCGAAATTCACTCGATTATTCTTTTAATAAAATCAGTCAAGTAAGTCGAACAATCTAACCAGGGATATATTCAAATTAATCAATACAGTAACATCACATCAACCGAATACCATTCAAAATGCAAGCAACACACAGCGGCCTTGGGGCCGGAGAACAGAGTAATCAAGGGCAACAAGAACCAGGAAACACTACAATTTTTTTAACCTTACCACTGCACATATACACGCGTGTAGATACACGCGCATATACACACAACAATCACACACCCACATATGAACCAGGCACACACACACACAACCGCCAAAGACCAAGTCGGAATAGGGCTGGTGGCCTAAAACAGATGACCAAGGCGGCGCTTAACTGCAGCCGAAGGAGAAATGGGAGGAGGGAGAGGGATTAAGAGAGAATCGTGGGGGTGAAAGAAAGAATCGAGAGGGAGGAGATTATTGTGAAGCGGGAGAGAGATTAGGAAGAAAGAGAGTGATGCTGGAGAGATAAGGAGAGAAATAAGAATTGGGGATAAGTATAATTGTATTTATCTCATTCTGTATCCCACTAATCTAAGTTCGTACCGTAATTTATCAATCTAACAAATAACTACGGGTAAAAATTAACCCGTAAATTTACCAAATTAATTTTAAAATGTCCCAAATAATTCAAGGTTATTAAAAATAATTTTTTCAAAATTTTTAAAGTATTTTTGAAACGCAATTTATACCCGCATTTGACGATTAAACGAACCAACAGCGCGGCGAATTTAATCTCAAAAATTCCCAAAATTATTTTAAATTTCTCAGAATAATACGAACTTAACAGAATATGAGCTTCATAATTTTTGAAGATTTCCATAATTAAATATGGATTTTAGCATTAAACACACTCAGAAAATCATTTAAAAATAAGTAATTAATGAAATATTGATTTCTCAATTTTATAAAGTCCTAAAAATAATTATTGAAATTATAAAGTCATAAAAACAATTTTAGAGAGATTCCAAGTATTTATGGAAATAAAACTACAATCACACCATTTTTAACAACGATACAAAATCATACAATTCATTAATTAACCACACAATTCAATTCCATACACTAGTAATCACATACACATAGTGACAGAGTAATAACCCACTGACTGAACCCACATAAATATTTTATTTAATTATTTATTCCATAATTACACATTTAAATAATAATAATAAAATATACGGGTCGTTATACGTCCAGCAGGTCAGATACCTAGCTAGTCTTTGAGTTTCGGAACAGGTTTATGGGATGGCAGTTGGAGCCGTCTGGTGTTAATGGCCTGATCAGCTGTCTTCACATATCTGTTACGTATCTTATTTGGCTTTGTGATTCCCGTAAGGGAATGAGTGATTGATATTGTTATTCCCAAGGAACTAACAATGAGATTTACAGAAGGGGGTTGAATGTAAATCTCAAAACTTTTTCAAGTTTTGAGCAGTTTCAAAAGTTAAGTGTATGATGAACAGATGTGTGTGAATTGCTTTGAGCAGGTGCAGGCAGATGTATATTCAAGACAAAATTGTAAAGAACACAAAGGCTTTTAAAAACTTTTCTGGTGGATTTGTTGTTCCAACAGATATGTGTATTTCAGAAAATCTGTGATACAAAGAATTGATCACAGCTGCTTCCTAGTACAAACTAGATGATTTTCTCTCTATGTTTTTCTAAACAGCTCTGGAAAATTCACATCTAATTACTAACTGCAACTTGATTTATATATCACCAAGTTCAGAAGTGAAGACAAAGATAAAATACAATTATAAAATAGTTCTTCACAGGTTTCTTCTTCATTTCTCTATCCAATATAATCTAAGATAATCTTTGAATCTTTGAATACTTCCTTGTTTGCACCAGAATGGAAATGCTGCTTTTTCTTGATTCCTCCAAAAGGCTACCACATTCCAATTGTCTCTATCAACCCATGTACCTCTGTCAGCTTATAAATTGTCACTATCAACTACTATGGAACTAAGCATCCGTTGAAGCTGTCATCTGTTGATGGCTTTATCCGTTGATGCTTTAGTGACATCTGTTGATGCTTTAACAGTTGAAGCTTTATCCGTTGATGCACTCATCCATTGATGGATGTTATCCGTTAAAGCTTTAGAGAAATCCGTTGAAGCTTTGTTTCTCATCCATTGAAGGCATTTAATTTATCAGTTGATACTTCTTCATTTACACAAAATTACAAGGTATGAAATATTTACAATTAGCCCTCCTATTTGCATATCCACTAGTAGTCGATATGACTTATAATTTCCCACAACTTCTAAGAATTATATCTTAAATACAGAGACTGAAATGTGCTACAATACTAAACTTATTTCTAAGTAAAGCTACTCCATCAACGGATAGCCAAGATGGTCTTATCTGTTGAGGCTACAAATACTAGATTTCTACTTAAGTGTTTTGTTTAACTAATCATCAAACTAATACATATATTCCTAACAATCTCCCCCTATTTATGTCTACTAGAATTGTAGGCATAAATTCAGGGTTAACTTGATGATAATAAAACACTTAACAAATATATGAGCTGAAATCAAGTAGAAATTCAAAAATGCTGCAAAAGTGTATGTACTGAGATAGAATTGAAGATTTACAGTATTTCCATGGGTGCTCCTTTAGTCTGAGCAATTCATTTTCTTTTCCTTTGTTCCCTTGTTTTCTTCCCTAACCTCCTGTCATTTTCTTCTACTTGGAGTTGGAGTTGTCTGTAGAATTCAGCTTCATCTTCTTCACTGATGTCCAACTTAGATTGCATGTCCTTGAGAGTTTCATTACTGGCAATTTTAAGCTGGTCTTCAAGTCTGAAAAATCTTCTGACTCCTTTATTGTCTATGAACTCCATCAACCAATGAGGTGATTTATGAATTGTAATTCCATGCTCAGGGATGAGTAATGTTCTAGGCAAGGAATTTGACTCCCACCAATTTTCCCTTATACTGGCAATCTTGTTGAGAATCTCAGTTTTGGCAGTCCTAGTAAAGCCAGTATCCATTTTGATAGCTGAGTAGACTCTAACCAAGGTAGAATAGCCATCACTTAGAATTTTTTGAAGAGGCCAAGTCTTTTCCACATTTCCTTTATATTTGAACACTAGTCTTTCTTGTAGCTATCTATAGGCATTTATTCCCCTTACTTCCTCTAGCTCATCCAGGAAGAGTTCAATATCTGTATGTTCTTTTATGTCACAAATGCGAACATAATCATCCTTTGAGGCTTGTGGCTTTGGCTTAGGTTTATGTTTCTGAGTGAATTTACTTGAGGTTAGGGGAGGTATTGATTTGGATTTTCTTTTCAGTTTCTTTGGTGGTGGAGAAGTAGTTAGGAAGGTAGGCAATTTGATGGTGTCCCAATCAATAGGTTCCTCTTTATGGATGATTGTTTCACCATGAATATTTATACTGGGATTAGCCACAACAGGTTCAGGAATGGAAGGTAGTGGTTTAGATTTTGATTGGGTTTCCTCAGTGTCATCTTCACTCTTCCTTTTTACCTTGACCTTCTTTCTGTTCCCTTTCTTCCATTTCTTTCTTTCCTCACTTCTTTCCTCCACACTCTCACCAACCATATTCCCCATATCCATATTTAAGCTTTCAGTCTTGTCTCCTTCACTCTTGTCTTCAATCTTCTTCTTTTCTTCAGTTTGACTTGACTTTAGCTGTTTTTCAAGCTTTGCTTGTGCTCTTTTGTCAGCCTTCAGCTTTTTAGCTTCTTCCTTTAGCCTCTTTGTCTCTTCCCTCTTGGCTATTGAGAATTTGGGATGTCCTTGCATCACACAGATGCTCTTTCCCTCTCTATAGATGATAGCCATATTCATTCTTTCCACTACATCTTTGGTCTCTTTGTGCTTTATGATGTTACCACCCAAAACTTTGTCTTCATCAGGCTTTGGAAGAGGAAAATCCACTTCTTTTAGTTGAACAAAGCTTAGAGGGTTCTTTTTAGAGTCCTTGTTGAATCTAGTGGTTGGCTTGAGTACCATGGGCTTCAGGTTCTAGAAAGAAGTTTCTCCAACCTTATTCCTCCTTACTGGCTTGTGCTCCATAATGATTGGCTCAACTTTTGTGCTATGATTCACAGATAAGGATTTTGTAGTTGAAGAGCCAAACACTTGTTGTATCCTTTCATCAATTTTTCTCCTTTGCTCTTTCACCTTCATCTCAGCTGCTGCTAGCTGGATTAGATCAATTCCATCAAGCTTTCCTTTGATTTGAAGTGTTGGAGAAGTAGTGATGGTTGGAACTAGCACTTTTGATATTTATATATGTGTAGATGGCTCCCCTTCCCCTTCCCTTTAATTCTCCCCCTTTTTGTTATCATCAAGGAGAGGGGTCAAGCCCTGTGCTTTAGCCAGTTGCATTAGAAGACTAGTCTGAGACTGTTGATTGTGAAGAATGGTGACCACAGAGTTTTCAATAGCTTGAACTCTTTCCTCCAATTTGGCCATCTTCTTTTCAGCATCTGATTCTCTTCTCAGTCTCAGTAATAGTTCCTGCATGGTACCAAAAGACATGATTGAATCCAGCTTCTCAGAATTGTAGGACTTCAAGTCAGCTATATCCTTCTTGAGTTCATCCACACTTAGATTATATCTTAATTGTTGTAGCTTCATGAGATGTAGAGAATCTAGGTGGGCTTGAAGAATAGTCTTGGTACCGGCATTTGAAATTTCCTGAATGGCCTTTTGGATAGACATGACTTGTTTGACTAAGGATACATTGAAATGCCCTGGTGTAGACTCCTTTGTCAATGCCCATTCAGTTAATTCTGGAATAGAACTCGGGCCTTTATCTCCCCCTAAGTTCATGCTTCCATCAAAAAAATCAGAGTCATCATCATTAGAATTTACTTCAAATTCTTCAGATGGCTCACCAGCTGTAGAAGGCATCATATTGACAGTAGATTTATCTCTTTGTAGAGATTCTGAAGTATGTACCAGATTTAAAGTCTTTTCTGCCTCCTCATTGCCCTGAATAGCCAACAGTTGATAGGCTGACACAGGATGAGTAAAAGTGTCATCATCCAAGGAAATGTTATCAATTTTAGCTTTGTAATGTTGTTGAATTGTCTTTCCTTTTCAGCATCATCCACAATCATTGACTCACTGGCAATGGCTGGATCCACCCTTATACCTCATGTACCTGCTTTTCTCTCAATTTCTCTCTTTTCTTGCATTAGGGGCTCCCCCTGGCTCACACTCCTCACACCCTCACCTTCACCTACTAAGGTGGTACTCCTCTCACTTTCTTTTGCCATGCTGGAAGAAATAGCATGCATATTTAGACTCTCAAGCTCTCCTTTTGCCTGGGAGTAACCCAGCCTCTCACTCAAGTTTTCACACCCTTCCTTCAATCCTAGAAGTGATTGTACAGTAACCATGTCTTCTACACTTGGAATTAATTCAGTTGTTTGTGTAGAGACCATCAACGGATAGGGTCCGTTGAAGTTGAAACTGAAGGTATCAACGGATAATTGCTGTTAAGCTTATCCGTTGAAGAACAACCACTTGTCAACGGATGAGGAATATCCGATGAAGAAGGAAAAGAAGTAGAAATTGAAAGTGACATAATTGTTGAATCTGTGTGGATTGATTTTAATTTAGGTGACACAGATTCTTCAACTAAGTCTGAAAGAATTGGCTAATGATCCAACAAATCATCTAAAAGATGATGATCACCAGTATTTGAGTGGGGCTCCTCCCTGAGTTGTAAAGAGGGAGAATCGGGAATTAATGTGAATATCATGTCCTCATCCAGAGATGGTGATGGAGAATTTGGTGATTGGTGTGTGTCAATTTTGAGAGAATGGGGTTGTGACTCCACATTTGTTGGAGTCACATCAAGCTGAATTTGAGAAGGCATAGATACAGGTGGATGTATCTGTGCAGTGTGTGCACCCTGTGTGGAAACTAGGATTTTGACCCTCTTTTTTCTTGTGAAGGCTTTTACAGGTGAGTGTGTGGCTTCAGTGTCCCTCCCTCTTTTGTTCCGCGTCCCTGGTTGGGGACTATTATCAATAGCTGCACCCTTTTGGGAGGATGCAACTAGGGACGAGTTTGACTCATTTTCAACCACCACAGTCTTTTGAGAAACCATGGCTTGGCTAGCTTGGGTACCACTCACCTCTCCTACCTTATTCCGGGGGTTTTCTTGATGTTCACCCCTCCCCTCACCATTAACACCCTGTAAACTCCCCTCAAGGTTTATGGTAGGTGTTACAACTGTTGTCTTTTGAGAGACAACAGAGGTGGCTTTCTTTGACTTGGGTTTTGAAACTTTAGGTTTGGTGGCCTTGGTAGGAACCTGTTGGGACATTAAAAGAGATTCCATGGCCACACTTGAAGGCAAAGAAATGATGGGGTTGGAACTAGTAGGAGTTGAAGAAGTATTTACCTCACTTACCTGAGGTGCATCCATGATTGGTAAGTATACCAATGGCACCTTACTGTTGAGGTTAATCCTTAAAAGGTCTGCAAGGACCCTCTTTTCTTGTGCCCAGCATTTGAGTTTATTACTCTCATTAGTTATACCCAAACCTTCAGCAACATGGTTAGCCAATAACATAAAGAATCTAGCATAGTAGATGTTATGAGGTCTATTGGCCTTGTTACCTAAGCTAGTACCCAATTCTAGCATAACATAATTGCTAAAATTAAAGTACCTATCAGAAACTAGCATATAGAGCATATTAACAATAGATGAAGTTATTGCATCAAAATTACTAATTTTCCCAGAGAAAACCTTGATAAAGGCATCACTAAGAAAACTCCATTCTTTCCTAAGGCCTTTTCTCTTAATGCTGCCTAAACTAGTAGAATCAAAGGAATAGCCCATGGAATCTAACATGCTAGATACATCATTATCAGTGTGTAGGGTCCTGGCATTATTTTCAGGTATTTTAAAACAGGACTGTATATCATCACAGTTATTACAGTAATCCTTACCTTTGAGAGAGAAAGAGATGGTCATATCAGTGGGGTTGAACTCTGTAGTTGTCCATATTTCCTCAACTACCTCACAGTAAATCATTGGGGCTTCCAGCATTGCATAGCTCAGTTTGCAGTTTTTGATGAAGCCCATCATCTTGTGATAATCTGAGTGGGCTTCATTCTTTTCCACCAAAGTTATGAAATTGTTTTTCCCATAGACAAACCCAGATTGGGACATTATCTTTACTACTGGTGCCATTGTTGTGAGTAGAAGTTGCAGAGAAAAGTTGAGAGTTTTGGGAGAGAAAGAGAGTAAAAGCTTTTGAAAATTGCAAGAAAGCGTAAAGTGAAAATAAGAATTCAAAGGGGCTTTTATACTTTCTCAAATTAAAACATAAAGAGAATGATTAAACAATATTTTTAAGTGAATTACAGCCGTTTGAGAATAAAAGAAAAACTGTATGTATTCTAAAAACTGCCTTTAATACAAATACATACAACTGTGTATATATATACGTATCAACGGTTAATTAAATAGAATCAACGGTTGTGACTCACTCAAAACGACTGATGTGACACTTCAACGGATGAGGTAAATAGTTATCCATTGAAGATTAACACAGTTTTATCTGTTGAAGGATAAAATTATCAGAAATGTATTTGTCTTTCAACGGATAATGGACATCCGTTGATAGAACAACTTTGACTTTCAACGGATAGGGAATATCCATTGATAGAATAAACTTTACTTAAAGCCAACTTTGTTCTTGTAACAAATTCATTTCAGGCTACAAGACAAATTACAATTAGAACATGAATTTAGGAATAATTAAGCATACCTAGCTCACTTACTAATCTCGTGAATGTTGATTCATCAAGTGGCTTGGTAAATATGTCTGCAATTTGTTTTCCACTTGGAACAAAATGAAGTTCCACTATACCATTCATCACATGTTCCCTTATGAAGTGGTACTTGATGTCAATGTGCTTGGTCCTTGAATGCTGCACTGGATTTTCAGTAATGGCAATGGCACTTGTGTTGTCACGGAATATTGGAATTCTGTCAACATTTAGCCCATAGTCAAATATTTGATTCCTCATCCATAATATCTGTGCACAGCAACTACCAGCAGCAATCTACTCAGCCTCAGCTGTTGATGTAGAAACAGAATTTTGCTTCTTACTGAACCATGACACAAGCTTATTCCCTAGAAATTGACAGGTGTCAGTTGTACTTTTCCTGTCTATTTTGCAACCTGCATAATCTGCATCTGAGTAGCCAATTAGATCAAAACCAGACTCTCTAGGGTACCAAATTCCTAGATTTGGAGTCCCTTTGAGATATCTGAAAATTCTTTAAATAGCAACTAAGTGAGATTCTCTAGGATCAGCTTGAAATCTAGCACAAAGACATGTAGAAAACATTATATCAGGTCTACTAGCAGTTAAATATAGAAGTGAACCAACCACGCCTCTATAGCTTGTAATGTCCACAGACTTTTCAGCCTTGTTTAATTCTAGCTTAGTGGCAGTGGCCATGGGAGTTTTTGCAGATGAACATTCCATTAAGTCAAACTTCTTTAAAAGGTCATAAATATATTTAGTTTGACTAATGAAAATTCCACTACTAACTTGTTTAACTTGTAAACCAAGAAAGTAAGTTAGCTCTCCCATCATGCTCATTTCATATTTAATTTACATTAACTTAGCAAACTTTTTACAAAGTTTATCATCTGTAGAGCCAAATATAATATCATTTACATAAATTTGAACAAGTATTGTAGAGCCATTAACATTTCTAAAGAAAAGAGTTTTGTCAACAGTACCTCTTGTGAAGTGATTATCTAGGAGAAATTTTTGATAAAGTCTCATACCAGGCTCTAGGTGCTTGCTTTAGTCCATAGAGTGCTTTCAACAGATAATACACATGGTCTGGAAAATTTGGATCTTCAAACCCTGGAGGTTGGCTCACATAAACTTCTTCCTCCAATTCTCCATTCAGAAATGCACTCTTGACATCCATTTGATAGACTTTGAAATTGGCATGGGCTGCATAGGCTAGAAAAATTCTGATGGCTTCAAGCCTTGCAACAGGAGCAAATGTCTCATCAAAATCTATTCCCTCTTGTTGAGAGTAGCCCTTGGCAACCAATCTAGCTTTATTCCTTATGACAATGTCATTTTCATCCATCTTATTTCTGAATACCCATTTTGTGTCAATAGAACTCTTGTTCTTTGGCTTGGGTACCAGCTTCCATACTTTGTTCCTCTCAAATTGGTTTAGCTCCTCTTTCATTGCTAAAATCCAATCTGGATCCAATAGAGCTTCTTCCACTCTCTTAGGTTCCTCCTGTGATAGAAAACTACTTGTTAGGAATATGTGTATTAGTTTGATGATAAGTTAAACAAAACACTTAAGTAGAAATCTAGTGTTTGTAGCCTCAACGGATAAGACCATTTTGGCTTTCCGTTGAAGGAGTAGCTTTACTTAGCAATAAGTTTAGTATTGTAGCACATTTCATTCTCTGAATTCAAGTTGTAATTCTTAGATGTTGTAGGAAATTATCAGTCATGTTGACCACTAGTGGATATGCAAATAGGAGAGATAATTGTAAATATTTCATGCCTTGTAATTTTGTATAAGTGAAGAAGTATCAACTGATACTGAAGACCTTCAACGGATAAGAAACAAAGCTTCAACGGATGTCTCTAAAGCTTCAACGGATAATATCCATCAACGTATAAGTGCTTCAACGGATAAAGACTTCAACTGATAATGCATCAACGGATAAAGCTTCAACGGATAAAGCCTCAACGGATAAGGCATCAACGGATGAAAGCTTCAACGGATGCTTAGTTCATTAGCAGTTGATAGTGATAATTCATAAGCTGACAGAGGTACATGGGTTGACAGACACAAACTGGAATGTGGAAGCCTCTAGGAGGAATCAAGAAAATGCAGCATTTCCATTCTGGTGCAAACAAGGAAGCATTCAAAGATTAACAGCTAAGCCTAAATTGCATTGGATAGAGAAATGAAGAAGAAACATGTGAAGAGCCTTTTTAATTGTATTTTACAGTTTTGTCTTCACTTGTAAACTTGGTGATATATAAACCAAGTAGCAGCTAGTAATTAGATGTGAATTTTCCAGAGCTGTTTAGAAAAATCCAGAGAGAAAATCATCTAGTTTGCTAGGAAGCAGCTGTGATTTAATTCTTTGAATCACAGATTTTCTGAAATAACACATCTCTGGTGGAACAACAAATCCACCAGAAAAGTTTTTAAGTTCTTTGTGTTCTTTACATTTGTGTTTGAATATATATCTGTCTGCATTAGCTTCAAGCCATTCACACACATTTGCTCACTAAAACACTTAGCCTTAGAAGCTACTCAAAACTTGAAAAAGTTTTGAGATTTATATTCAACCCCCCTTCTGTAAATCTCATTGTTAGTCCACTGGGAATAACAATTGGTATCAGAGCAAGCTCTTAACATACAAAGAGTTTAAAGATCTATTCTATTAACATCATGAGTAAGAAGGATATTGGTGTAAAGATTCCAATCTTGGAAAGAGATAACTATCATCACTGGAAAGTGAAGATGCATTTACATCTTCTCTCTCAAGATGAAAGCTACATCAACTGCATTGAAAATGGTCTTCACATCCCTCACAAGGTGGCCACAGCTGCTACTACAACGGTTGTTGTTGGACATTCTATTCCCAAGCCAAAAGCAGAATGGACTGTTGAAGATATTGAAGAGGTTCACAAGGATAAGAAAGCCATGAACATTCTGTTTAATGGCCTAGATCAAGATATGTTTGACAATGTCATTAACAGCCAAACTGCTAAGGAAATTTGGGATACTGTGCAGCTTATCTGTGAAGGCACTGAGCAAGTCAGAGAAAACAAAATGTAGCTTCTCATTTAACAGTATGAATATTTTCATTTTGAAGAAGGAAAATCATTGAATGATACCTTCAACAGATTTCAGAAACTGTTGAATGGATTGAAGTTGTATGGTAGAATGTACCAAGTCAAGGACTCTAATTTAAAATTTCTAAGGTCTCTACCAAAGGAATGGAAGCATATGACTATTTCTCTAAGAAATTCTCAAGATTATAAGGACTTCACACTTGAAAGATTATATGGAATTTTGAAGACATATGAATTTGAGATGGAGCAAGATGAGTTGTTGGAAAAGGGAAAGAGAAAAGGAGGATCAGTTGCACTTGTAGCTGACAGTGAGAAGGTTGGAGCCAGGAATGAGGAGAAGACATGCCAAGTCTTAAAATTGGCACAAGCAAATCAGAATCAAGCAAGGGTAAAGAGCAAGTAGCTGAGGATGAAAACAATTCCAGTCAGGATGACTCTGATGATGTTGATGAACATCTGGCTTTTCTGTCCAGGAGGTTTGCAAAGATGAAGTTCAGGAAAAATACAAAATTCACTAAGCCAAACAAAAACATGGTGGACAAATCCAAGTTCAAATGTTATAACTGTAGCATTAGTGGACACTTTGCAAGTGAGTGTAGGAAGCCAACCTCTGATAAGAAGCAATTTGAGCAAGTTGATTACAAAAAGAAGTATTTTGATTTGCTCAAACAAAAGGAAAGAGCTTTTCTCACTCAAGATGATTGGGCAGCAGATGGAGTCAATGAAGATGATGATATGGAATATGTCAACCTAGCCCTGATGGCTAAATCTGATGAAAATGAAACTAGTTCATCAAGCAACCAGGTAATTACTACTGATCTCTCTCATCTTTCTAAAAATGAATGCAATGAAGCCATAAATGATATGTCCAATGAATTATATCATTTGCATGTTTCCCTTAAATCACTAGCTAAAGAAAACACTAGGATCAAAGAGAATAATGTGTTTTTAAGTGATAGGAATGCTGTGTTAGAGGATCAGGTAATTGAGCTTGAAAAGAGTAAACTTAAATGCTTGATTATTGAGAGTGAACTAGAAGAAGTTGTTAAGAAAGTAGAAATTCTTTCTAAAAAGTTAGAAAGTGAGCAAGAGGTAATCAAGGCCTAGAAAATATCTAGGGATGTTAGTGTTCAGATTGCCAAGGTTCAGGGAATTGAATCATTCTGTGAGGATGCCTGGAAAAAAAAACAAAAAGGAATTAGAATTAATTGATGGATTGTCAACGGATGTGGAATCAACGGATGATGAAAGTTATCCGTTGAAGGAAGAAAAAGAGCATCCGCTGAAGGCTCATCAATTAAAACAGGCAAGTAATTTTAAAAATAAAAATATCAATAAGAAGGATGATTCAACTTTCAAGAACTTTGTCAAAAAAGGAGCCAGCACATCCAAAGATGCCAGTAAGATGAATATAGGACACATGACTTTAGATCAGCTGAAAAATAGGCTTAAGTTGGTTGAGGATAAGAAGGAAACTAAAAGAAAATCTAAAAGAAATGGGAAGGTAGGGATTAATAAATATAACAATTACACACCTGATAGGTATGCTCCTAGAAAAAGCTGTGTGCATTGTAAAAGTGTTAATCACCTATCTGATAATTGCAAATCTGTTAAAAATGCTCCCATGCCTTCAAATCCCTCCATGCCTAACATGTCTATGTCACCTCTGCATGCTATGCCTGTTATGTCTCATCAGAATCCCCATGCACATTTTGCAAACATGCCATATATTAATAATCCTTATTTTACTGCATTTAGTATGCCTCAAATGCCATACAATATGCCTATGTGGAATAACATGTTTGCACAATCTATGCCTTATCAAATTCAATCAAATGTGCTAAATGATTCTGTGACTAACCCTACACTTCAACCAACCACATCTGAGATCAAGGTTGACCCAAAGTTACCTAAGTCAAAAGATGCAGGAGGAATGAAGTCTAGGAAAAAGACTAACAAGGCTGGACCCAAGGAAACTTGGGTACCAAAATCAACTTGATTGATTTTGTTGTGTGCAGGGAAAAAGAAGGAATCTATGGTACTTGGACAGTGGCTGTTCAAGGCACATGACAGGAGATTTCACCCTGCTCACAGAGTTTAAGGAGAGAGCTGGCCCTAGCATAACCTTTGGAGATGACAGCAAAGGATTCACTATGGGATATGGCTTGATTTCAAAAGAAAATGTCATCATTGATGAAGTTGCATTGGTTGATGGTCTCAAACACAACTTATTGAGCATCAGTCAACTATGTGACAGAGGGAATACTGTTTCCTTCAATTCTGAAGCCTGTATTGTCACAAGTAAGAAGGACAATAAAATGGTTCTAACTGGAGTTAGAAAAGGGAATGTGTACTTAGCTGACTTCAACTCTATAGATGCAGAATCTATTACTTGTCTTCTCAGCAAAGCAAGCTCAGTTGAAAGTAGTCTATGGCACAAGAAGCTGTCCCATTTGAATTTCAAGACAATGAATGATCTAGTCAAAAAGGACTTAGTTAGAGGAATGCCTCTAGTGGAATTCACAAGGGATGGACTGTGTGATGCTTGTCAGAAAGGAAAGCAAAATAAAGTATCATTCAGTAAGAAGCTTGAATCTGCAATTGATGAACCATTATAACTGCTACACATGGATCTTTTTGGACCAGTCAATGTATTGTCAATTTCAAAGAAAAAATATTGCCTAGTGATTGTAGATGATTTCTCAAAGTTTTCATGGGTTTATTTTCTTGGATCAAATGATGAAGCTAGTGAAATCATTATCAATCATATCAAGCAAGTCAACAATCATCCTGATTTCAAAGTAAGGAATATTAGGAGTGACAATGGAACTGAGTTCAAGAATTCAACCATGAAGTTGTTCTGTGAAGAAAATGGGATCATGCATGAGTTCTCAGCTCCAAGGACCCCACAACAAAATGGTGTGGTGGAAAAGAAGAACAGATCCCTAATTGAAGCTGCAAGGACAATGCTTGAAGAGTCAAAACTCCCAACTTACTTTTGGGCTGAGGCTGTTAACTATGCATGTTACACTCAGAATATTTCTCTAATCAATCAGGCAAAAGGCATGACTCCATATCAATTATTCAAGAGAAGAAAACCAACTTTAAACTTTCTGCATGTCTTTGGTTGTAAATGTTACATCTTAAGGAATCAATCTGATCACAAAGGGAAGTTTGATGCAAAGGCTGATGAAGGAATATTTGTTGGTTATTCTGCTGGAAAATCATATAGGGTCTATAATCTAAGAACCAACATTGTCATGGAATCTGTGCATGTTGTGTTTGATGATAAAAAGATTGATGGACTAACAGATGAGGGACATCATGAAGGACTCAAATTTGACAATATTGAGATATATTATGATGATAGTGAAGATGAGAATGATGAAGAAGACATCTCAAGAAGAATTCAAAATCTGCCTTTGGATAATGCACAGAATGCTGCATCCGTTGAAAGTCATAATTCAGCTTCCGTTGAAAGAAGCAATGCAGCATCCGTTGAAAGACAAAGTGCATCATCCGTTGAAGTTCATAATGAAGCATCCGTTGATCACAGTCTGTCAACGGATAATCAATTCACTTCATCAGTTGATAGAGCTCCCAATTCCTTTCAAAGGATCAGCAACTCAGGGGGAGTTTCAACCAATCAACATTCTATCTCACATCATGAAAATACTGAGGCAACCTCATCTAGAGCTAATCTACCACCTCAAAGGAAATGGACCAAGAATCACCCTTTTGAACTGATCATTGGTGATGCTACATCTAAAGTGCAAACTAGAAGGGCTACTCAAGATGAATTTCTGTATAGTAGCTTTCTATCACAGGAGGAACCTAAGAGAGTAGAAGAAGCTCTATTGGATCCAGATTGGATTTTAGCAATGCAAGAGGAGCTAAACCAGTTTGAGAGGAACAAAGTATGGAAGCTGGTACCCAAGCCAAAGAACAAGAGTTCTATTGACACAAAATGGGTATTCAGAAACAAGATGGATGAAAATGGCATTGTCATAAGGAATAAAGCCAGATTGGTTGCTAAAGGCTATTCTCAACAAGAGGGAATAGATTTTGATGAAACATTTGCTCCAGTTGCCAGACTTGAGGTCATCAGAATCTTTCTAGCCTATGCAGCCCATGCCAATTTCAAAGTCTATCAAATGGATGTCAAGAGTGCATATCTAAATGGGGAATTGGAGGAAGAAGTTTATGTAAGCCAACCTCCAGGGTTTGAAGATCCAAACTTTCCAGACTATGTGTATTATCTGTTGAAAGCACTCTATGGACTAAAGCAAGCACCTAGAGCCTGGTATGAGACTTTGTCAAAATTCCTTCTAGATAATCACTTCACAAGAGGTACTGTTGACAAAACTCTTTTCTTTAGAAATGTTAATGGCTCTACAATACTTGTTCAAATTTATGTAGATGATATTATATTTGGATCTACAGATGATAAGCTTTGTAAAAAGTTTGCTAAGTTAATCCAAAGTAAATATGAAATGAGCATGATGGGAGAGCTAACTTATTTTCTTGGTTTACAAGTTAAACAAGTTAGTGGTGGAATTTTCATTAGTCAAACTAAATATATTTATGATCTTTTAAAGAAGTTTGACTTAATAGACTGTTCATCTGCAAAAACTCCCATGGCCACTGCCACCAAGCTTGAATTAAACAAGGTTGAAAAGTCTGTGGACATTTCAAGTTATAGAGGCATGGTTGGCTCACTTTTATATTTAACTGCTAGTAGACCTGATATAATGTTTTCTACATGTCTCTGTGCTAGATTTCAAGCTGACCCTAAAGAATCTCACTTAGTGGCTATTAAAAGAATCTTCAGATATCTCAAAAGGACTCCAAATCTAGGAATTTGGTACCCTAGAGAGTCTGGTTTTGATCTAATTGGCTACTCAGATGCAGATTATGCAGGCTGCAAAATAGACAGGAAAAGCACAACTGGCACCTGTCAATTTCTAGGAAACAAGCTTGTGTCATGGTTCAGCAAGAAGCAAAATTTTGTTTCTACATCAACAGCTGAAGCTGAGTACATTACTGCTGGTAGTTGATGTGCACAGATACTATGGATGAGGAATCAACTATTTGACTTTGGACTAACTGTTGACAAAATTCCTATATTCTGTGACAACACAAGTGCCATTGCCATTACTGAAAATCCAGTGCAGCACTCAAGAACCAAGCACATTGACATCAAGTACCACTTCATTAGGGAACATGTGATGAAAGGTACAGTGGAACTTCATTTTGTTCCAAGTGAAACGCATATTGCAGACATATTTACCAAGCCACTTGATGAATCAACATTCACAAGATTAGTAAGTGAGCTAGGTATGCTTAATTATTCATAAATTTATGTCCTCTATATAATCTGCACTGAAG
The DNA here is from genome assembly GCF_009905375.1 of Apium graveolens. Lineage (NCBI taxonomy): Eukaryota > Viridiplantae > Streptophyta > Magnoliopsida > Apiales > Apiaceae > Apium > Apium graveolens. The sequence goes on from NC_133652.1 coordinate 112,658,887, forward strand.
CCTGAAATGAATTTGCTGCAAGAACAAAGTTGGCTTTAATTAAGACTTATTCTATCAACGGATATTCCCTATCCGTTGAAAGCCAAAATTGTTCTATCAACGGATGTTCATTATCCGTTGAAAGACAAATGCATTTCTGGTAATTTTATCCCTCAACGGATGAAATAATGTTGATCATCAACGGATAACTATTTACCTTATCCGTTGAAGTGTCACATCAGTTACTTTAAGTGAGTCACAGTCGTTGATTCTTTTACTTAACCGTTGATATAGATATACACTGTTGTATGTATTTGTATTAAAGGCAGTTTTCAGAATTTCTACAGTTTTCTTTATTCTTAAACGGCTGTAATTTATTTAAAAGTATCATTTAATCATTTTATTTATGTTTTAATTCAAGAAAGTATAAAAGCCCATTGAATTCTAATTTTCACTTTACGCTTTCTTGCAATTTTTATTCTCCTTCTCTCCCAAAATTCTCAAGTTTCTCTCTGCAACCTCTACTCACAACAATGGCACCAGTAGTGAAAATTATGTCTCAATCTGGATTTGTTTATGAAAAGAATAATTTTGTAGCCTTGGTTGAAAAGAATGAAGCCCATTCTGATTATCACAAGATGATGGACTTCATCAAAAACTGCAAACTAAGCTATGCAATGCTGGAAGCCCCAACCATCTATTGTGAGGTGATTGAGGAGATTTGGACAACTGCAGAGTTCAACTCCACAGATATGACTATTGCCTTCTCTCTCAAAGGTAAGGATTATTGCATTAACTGTGATGATATACAGTCTTGCTTTAAGTTGCCTGAGAATAATGCCATGACACCACACACTAAAAAAGATGTATCTGTTATGTTAGATTCCATAGGCTATGCTTTTGATTCTGCTAGTTTAGGTAGTATTAGAAGGAAGGGCCTTAGGAAAGAATGGAGTTTTCTTGGAGATGCCTTTATCAAGGTTTTCTCTGGGAAGATTAGCAATTTTGATGCCATAACTTCATCTCTTGTAAATATGCTCTATATGCTAGTTTCTGATAGGTACTTTAATTTTAGCAACTGTGTCATGCCAGAATTAGTTTCCAGATTAGGTAACAAAGCTAATAGACCACATAACATCTACAATGCTAGATTCTTTATGTTATTGGCTAACCATGTTGCTGAAGGATTGGTTATATCTAATGAGAACAATAAACTCAAATGTTGGGCACAAGAGAAAATGGTCCTTGCAGACCTTTTGAGAATGAACCTCAACAGCCAGGTGCCATTGGTATATTTGCCAATCATGAATGCACCACAGGTAAGTGAGGTAAACACTTCTATAACTCCTACTGTTTCCAACCCCATTATTTATTTGCCTTCCAGTGTGGCAATAGAATATGTGTCTTTGTCCAAACAGGTTCCTACCAAAGCCACCAAAACTAAAATTTCAAAACACAAGCCAAAGAAAATCACCTCTGTTGTCTCTCAAAAGACAACAGTTGTAACAACTACCATAAACCCTGAAGGGAGTGAACAGGGTGTAAGTGGTGAGGGGAGGGGTGAATATCAAGAAACCCCCCAGGATAAGGTGGGAGAGGTGAGTGGTACCCAAGACAGCCAAGCCACAGTCTCTCAAAACACTGTGGTGGTTCAAAAGGAGTCAAACACATCCCTAGTTGCATCCTCCCAAAAGGGTGCAACTATTGAAAATAGTCCCCAACTAGGGACACAGAACAAAAGAGGGAGGGACACTGAAGCCATAAATTCACCAATCAAAGCCTTTTCAAGGAAGAAGAAGGCCAAGACCCTAGTTTCCACACAAGGGGCACACACAGCACAGATACATCCACCTGTATCTTTGCCTTCTCAAATTCAGCTTGATGTGACTCCAGCAAATGTGGAGTCACAGCCCCATTCTCTCATAATAGAAACACATCCATCATCAAACTCTCCATCACCCTCTATGGATGCGGATATGATATTCACATAACTTCCTGATTCTCCCCTTATTAAAACTCAGGGAGGAGCCCCACTCAAAACCTGATGATCATCATCTTTTAGATGATTTGTTGGATCATCAGCCAATTCTTTCAGATATAGTTGAAGTATCTGTGTCACCTCACTTAAAATCAATTCACACAGATTCAACAATTATGTCACTTTCTATATCTACATCTTTTCCTTCTTCAACGGATATCTCTCATCCATTGACAAGTGATTGTTCTTCGACGGATAAGCTTAACAGCAGTTATCCGTTGATACCATCAGTTTCCACTTCAACGGATACTCCCTATCCGTTGATGGTCTCTACAAATATAACATAAACAATTCCAACTGTAGAGGATATGGTTACTGTACAATCACTTTTAGGTTTGAGGGAAGGGAGTGATAATTTGAGTGAGAGGCTGGGTTGCTCCCAGGCAAAAGGAGAGGTTGAGAGTCACCATATGCATGCTATTTCTTCCAGCATGGCAAAAGTGAGTGAGGGGAGTGCCACCTTAGAAGGTGAGGGTGAGGGTGTGAGGGTGTGTGTGAGCCAGGGGGAGCCCCTGATGCAAGAAAATAGAGAAAATAAGAGAAAGGCAGGTACAGAAGCTATAAGGGTGGATCCAGCCATTGCTAGTGAGTCAATGATAGTGGATGATGCAGAAAAGGAAAGACAATTTCAGCAATATTACAAAGCTGTAATTGATAACATTTCCTTGGATGCTGACACTTTTACTCGCCCTGTTCCAGCCTATCAATTGTTGGCTGCTCAGGGCAATGTGGAGGCAGAACAGACTTTAAACATTGTACACACTTCAGAATCTCTTCTCAGAGACAAAGCTGCTGTTAACAGGCTGCCTTCTCAAGCTGGTGAGCCATCTGAAGAATTTGGAGTAAATTCTAATGATGATGACTCTAATTCTTTGGATGAGAGCATGAAGTTAGGGGGAGAAGCAGGCCCAAGTTCTGTTCCAGATCTACCTGATTGGGCATGGGCAAAGGCATCTACACCAGGAGAGTTTGGTGTAACTTTGGTCAGGAAAGTAATGACTATTCAGAAGGCCCTTCAGGAGACTACAGATGCTGGTACCAAGGCAATTCTTCAAGCTCATCTGGACTCTCTACATCTCTTGCAGTTGCAGCATTTCAAACAGAATCTAAGTGTGGATGAACTCAAGCAGGACATTGCTGATCTGAAATCCTACAATGCTGAGAAGTTGGATCCAGTCATGCCTTATGGTACTATGCAAGATTTGTTGGGGAGACTGAGGAAAGCATCTGATGCTGACAAGAGGCTGGCCAGGTTGGAAGATAGAGTTCAGATCATTGAAGACTCTATGGTCACCATTCTTCAGAATCAACAAACTCAGACAAATCTACTAATGCAGCTGGAAAAAGCACAAGGCTTGACCTCTACCCTTGATGATAACAAAATGGGGGAGAATAAAGGGGAAGGGGAAGGAGAGCCATCAACAACTGTTCAAATATCTCAAGTGCTAGTTCCTGCCATCACCACTTCTCCAACTATTCAAATCAAAGGAAAGCTTGATGGAATTGATCTAATCCAGATAGCAGCAGCTGAATTGCAAGTCAAAGAGCAAAGGAGGAAAATTGATGAAAAGATGCAACAAATTTTTGGTTCTACAACTTCTAAATCACAATCTGTGAAGCATAGAACAAAGGTGGAACCAGTTATTATGGAGCTCAAGCCAGTAAGGAGGAATAAGGTTGGAGAGACTTCTTCCAAAAATCTGAAACCTATGGTTCTCAAGCCCAACAACAGATCCAATAAGGACTCTACAAAGAATCCTCTAAGCCTTGCTCAGATGAAAGAAGTGCATTTTCCTCTTCCAAAGCCTGATGAAGACAAGGTTTTGGGTGGAAGTATCATAAAGCACAAAGAGACCATGGATGTGGCTGTAAGGAGGAACATGGCTATTATCTTTAGAGAGGGAAAGAGCATATGTGTGATGCAAGGACATCCCAAATTCTCAATAGCCAAGAGGGAAGAAACCAGAAGGTTGAAGGAAGAAGCCAAAAAGCTAAAGGCTGACAAAAGAGCACAAGCAAAGCTTGAAAAACAGCTAAAGTCAAGTCAAGCTGAAGAAAAGAAAGAAATTGAAGACAAAAGTGAAGATGAAGGTATGGGGACATGGTTGATAATGATATGGAAGAAAGAAGTAAGGAAAGAGAGGAATGGCAGAAAGGGAACAGAAAGAAGGCCAATGCAAAGAGAAAGATGGTAGATGAGATTGAAGAAACCCAATCAAAATCCAAACTACTACCTTCTATTCCTGAACCCATTGTGCCTGACCCCTTCATAAACATTCATGATGAAACAATCATTCCTAAGGAGGAACCAATTGATTGGGACACCATCAAATTGCCCACCTTCTTAACCTCTTCTCCACCATCAAAGAAGCAGAAAAGAAGAATCAAATCAACACCCTCTAAAACCTCAATCAAATTCACTCAGAAGCCTAAGCCTAAGCCACAAGCCTCTAAGGATGATTATGTTCACATTTGTGACATAAAAGAATTTTCAGACATTGAACTCTATCTGGATGAGCTGGAGAAAGTAAAGGGAATAGCTGCCTACAGACAGCTACCAGAAAGACTGGTGTTCAAATACAAAGGGAGTGGGGAAAGAACTTGGCCTCTCTACAGGATTCTGAATGAAGGCTACTCTACCTTGGTTAGAGTCTACTCAGCCATACAAAGGGATTCTGGCTTTACCAGGACTGCCAAGACTGAGATTCTCAACAAGATTGCCAACATATGGAAAACTTAGTGGGAGCCCAATGCCTTGCCTAGAACATTACTCATTCAAGAAAGATGAATTATAGTTCACAAATCACCTCATTGGTTGATGGAGTTCAGAGACAACAAAGGAGTCAGAAGATTTTTCAAACTTGAAGATCAGCTCAAGATTTCCAGTAATGAAACTCTCAAGGATATGCAATCTAAGTTGGACATCAATGAAGAAGATGAAGCTGAGTTCTACAGACAACTTCAACTTCAAATAGAGGAGAATGACTGGAGGCTAGGAAAGAAAACAAGGGATCAAAGGAAAAGAAATTAATCTGCTCAGGCTAAAAAGGAGCACCCTTGGAAACAATGTAATTCTTCAATTCCATCTCAGCATACACATTTTTGCAGCACTTTTGAATTTCTGCTTTATTACAGTTAATATATTTGTTAAGTGTTTTGTTATCATCAAGCTAAACCCAAATTTATGCCTACAGTTCTAGTAGACATAAATAGGGGGAGATTGTTAGGAATATGTGTATTAGTTTGATGATAAGTTAAACAAAACACTTAAGTAGAAATCTAGTGTTTGTAGCCTCAACGGATAAGACCATCTTGGCTATCCGTTGAAGGAGTAGCTTTACTTAGCAATAAGTTTAGTATTGTAGCACATTTCATTCTTTGGATTCAAATTGTAATTCTTAGATGTTGTAGGAAATTATCAGTCATGTTGACCACTAGTGGATATGCAAATAGGAGGGCTAATTGTAAATATTTCATGCCTTATAATTTTGTATAAGTGAAGAAGTATCAACTAATATTGAAGACCTTCAGCGGATAAGAAATAAAGCTTCAACGGATGTCTCTAAAGCGTCAACAGATAATATCCATCAACGTATAAGTGCTTCAACGGATAAAGACTTCAACTGATAATGCATCAACGGATAAAGCTTCAACGGATAAAGCCTCAACGGATAAGGCATCAACGGATGAAAGCTTCAACGGATGCTTAGTTCATTAGCAGTTGATAGTGACAATTCATAAGCTGACAGAGGCACATGGGTTAACAGAGACAAACTGGAATGTGGAAGTCTCTAGGAGGAATCAAGAAAATGCAGCATTTCCATTCTGGTGCAAACAAGGAAGTATTCAAAGATTAACAGCTAAGCCTAAATTGCATTGGATAGAGAAATGAAGAAGAAACATGTGAAGAGCCTTTTTAATTGTATTTTACAGTTTTGTCTTCACTTGTAAACTTGGTGATATATAAACCAAGTAGCAGCTAGTAATAAGATGTGAATTTTCGAGAGCTGTTTAGAAAAATCCAGAGAGAAAATCATCTAGTTTGTACTAGGAAGTAGCTGTGATTTAATTCTTTGAATCACAGATTTTCTGAAATAACACATCTCTGGTGGAACAACAAATCCACCAGAAAAGTTTTTAAGTTCTTTGTGTTCTTTACATTTGTGTTTGAATATATATATGTCTGCATTAGCTTCAAGCCATTCACACACATTTGCTCACTAAAACACTTAGCCTTAAAAGCTACTCAAAACTTGAAAAAGTTTTGAGATTTACATTCAACCCCCCTTCTGTAAATTTCATTGTTAGTCCACTGGGAATGACACTACTGTATAGACATTCATCTTGAGTAGTCCTTCTAGTTTGCACCTTAGATGTTGCATCACCAATGATTAGTTCAAAAGGATGATTCTTGGTCCATTTCCTTTGAGGTGGTAGATTAGCTCAAAATGAGGTTGCCTCAGTATTGTCATGATGTGAGATAGAGTGTTGATTGGTTGAAACTCCCACCTGAGTTATTGGTCCTTTGCAAGGAACTGGGAGTTCTATCAACTGATGATGTAAATTGATTATCCGTTGATGAACTATGATCAACGGATGCTCCATTATGTACTTCAATGGATGATGCACTTTTTCTTTCAACGAATGCTGCATTACTTCTTTCAACGGATGCTGAATTATGACTTTCAACTGATGCAGCATTTTGTGCATTATCTACAGGCAGATTTTGAATCCTTTTTGAAATGTCTTCTTCATCATTTTCATCTTCACTATCATCACAATATATCTCAATATTGTCAAATTTGAGTCTTTCATGATGTCCCTCATCTGTTAGTCCATCAATCTTTTTATCATCAAACACAACATGCACAGATTTCATAACAATGTTGGTTCTTAGATTGTAGACCCTATATGATTTTCCAGCAGAATAACCAACAAATATTCCTTCATCAGCCTTTGCATCAAACTTGCCTTTGTGATCAGGTTGGTTCCTTAGAATGTAGCATTTGCAACCAAAGACATGAAGGAAGTTTAAGGATGGTTTTCTTCTCTTGAAAATTGATAGGGAGTCATGCCTCTTGCCTGATTGATTAGAGAAATTTTCTGAGTGTAAAATGTACAGTTAACAGCCTCAGCCCAAAAGTATGTTGGGAGTTTTGACTCTTCAAGCATTGTTCTTGTAGCTTCAATTAGTGATATGTTATTCCTTTCCACCACACCATTTTGTTGTGGAGTCCTTGGAGCTGAGAACTCATGCATGATCCCATTTTCTTCACAGAACAACCTCATGGTAGTATTTCTGAACTCAGTTCCATTGTCACTCCTGATATTCCTTACTTTGAAATCTGGATGGTTGTTGACTTGCTTGATATGATTGATAATGATTTCACTAGCTCATCCTTTGATCCAAGAAAATAGGTCCATGAAAACTTTGAAAAATCATCTACAATCACTAAGCAATATCTTTTCCTTGAAATTGACAATACATTGACTGGTCCAAAAAGATCCATGTGTAGCAGTTGTAATGGTTCATCAATTGCTGATTCAAGCTTCTTACTGAATGATGTTCTCTTTTGCTTTCCTTTCTGACAAGCATCACACAGTCCATCCCTTGAGAATTCCACTAGAGGCATTCCTCTAACTAAGTCCTTTTTGACTAGATCATTCATTATCTTGAAATTCAAATGGGATAGCTTCTTGTGCCATAGCCAACTTTCATCTTGACTTGCTTTGCTGAAAAGACAAGTAATTGATTCTGCATATGTAGAGTTGAAGTCAGCCAAGTACACATTCCCTTTTCTAACTCCAGTTAGAACCACTTTGTTGTCCTTTTTACTGGTGACAACACAGGCTTCAGAATTGAAGGAAACAGTATTCCCTCTGTCACTTAGTTGACTGATGCTCAATAGATTGTGTTTGAGACCATCAACTAATGCAACTTCATCAATGATGACATTTTCCTTTGAAATCAAGCCATATCCCATAGTGAATCCTTTGTTGTCATCTCCAAAGGTTATGCTAGGGCCAGCTCTCTCCTTGAACTCTATGAGCAGGGTGAAATCTCCTGTCATGTGCCTTGAATAACCACTGTCCAAGTACCATAGATTCCTTCTTTTTCCCTGCACACAACAAAATCAAATCAAGTTGATTTTGGTACCCAAGTTTCCTTGGGTCCAGCCTTGTTAGTCTTTTTCCTAGACTTCACACTTCCTGCACCTTTTGACTTAGGTAACTTTGAGTCAACCTTGATCTCAGATGTAGTTGGTTGAAGTGTAGGGTTAGTCACATAATCATTTAGCACATTTGGTTGAATTTGATAAGGCAAAGATTGTGCAAACATGTTATTCCACATAGGCATGTTGTATGGCATTTGAGGCATACTAAATGCAGCAAAATAAGGATTATTAATATATGGCATATTTGCAAAATGTGTATGTGGATTCTATTGAGACATAACAGATATAGCATGCAGTGGTGACATAGACATGTTAGGCATGGAAGGAGTTAAAGGCATGGAAGCATTCTTAACAGATTTGCAGTTAGCAGATAGATGATTAATACTACTACAATGCACACAACTTTTTCTAGGAGCATACTTATCAGGCCTTGATTACCTCTTTCTCACGTTCTAGTTGTCTAGAAAGAAACTTCTAGTTTCTTAACAGGCTCTTCTATTTCACTCTCAACAGATAAGCATCTGATTTTACTCTTTTCAAGCTCAATTACCTTACCCTCTAACACAGCATTCCTATCACTTAAAAACAAATTATTCTCTTTAATTCTTGTGTTCTCTTAAGCCAGTAATTTAAGGGAAACATGTAAATGATATAGTTCATTGGACATATCATTTATAGATTCATTGCATTCATTTTTAGAAAGCTGAGAGAGGTCAGTAGTGATTACCTGGTTGCTTGATGAACTAGTTTCATTTTCATCAGAATTAGCCATCAGGGCTAAGTTTACATACTCCATATCATCATCTTCATTGGCTCCATCAGCTGCCCAGTCATTTTCCTGAGTCAGAAAAGCCCTTTCCTTTTGTTTGAGCAATTCGAAATATTTCTTTTTGTAATCCACTTGCTCAAATTTCTTCTTTTCAGAAGTTGGCTTTCTACACTCACTTGCAAAGTGTCCACTTGTGCCACAGTTATAACACTTGAACTTAGATTTGTCCACCATGTTCTTGTTTGGCTTAGTGGCTCTAGTGTTTTTCTAGAATTTCATCTTTGCAAACCTTCTAGACAGAAAAGCCAGATGTTCATCAACATCATCAGAGTCATCTTGACTGGAATTGTCTTCAACCTCAGCTGCTTGCTCCTTTCCCTTGCTTGATTCTGATTTGCTTGTGCCAATTTTGAGACTTGGCATTGTCTTTTCTTCATTCCTGGCTTCAGTTCTCTCATTTTCAGCTACAAGTCTAACTGATCCACCTTTTCTCTTTCCCTTCTCCAATAGCTCATCTTGCTCCATCTCAAGTTTATAGGTCTTCAAAATTCCATATAATCTTTCAAGTGTGAAGTCCTTATAATCTTGAGAATTCCTTTGTGAAACAGACATAGGCTTCCATTCCTTTGGTAGAGACCTCAGAAATTTTAAGTTGGAATCCTTGACTCGGTACAGTCTTCCATACAGCTTCAATCCATTCAACAGTTTTAGAAATCTATTGAAGGTATCATTCAATGATTCTCCTTCTTCAGAATGAAAATATTCATATTATTTAATGAGAAGCTGCATTTTGTTTTCTCTAACTTGTTCAGTACCTTCACAGATAACTTGTACAGTATCCCAAATTTCCTTAGCAATTTGGCTGTTAATGACATTATCAAACATATCTTTGTCTAGGCCATTAAACAGAATGTTCATGGTCTTCTTGTCCTTGTGAACCTCTTCAATATCTTCATCAGTCCATTATGCTTTTGGCTTGGGAATTGACTGTCCAACAGCAACTGTGGCAGTGGCAGCTGTGGCCACCTTGTGAGGGATGTGAGGACCATTCTCAATGCAGTTGATGTAGCTTTCATCTTGAGAGAGAAGATGTAGATGCATATTCACTTTCCAGTGATGATAATTATCTCTTTCCAGGATTAGAATCTTCACTCCAATATCCTTATTACTCATGATGTTAGTAGAATAGATCTTTAAACTCTTTGTATGTCAAGAGCTTGCTCTGATACCAATTGTTATTCCCAAGGAACTAATAATGAGATTTACAGAAGGGGTTGAATGTAAATCTAAAAAAAATTTCAAGTTTTGAGCAGTTTCAAAAGCTAAGTGTATGATGAATAAATGTGTGTGAATTGCTTTGAGCAGGTGCAGACAGATGTATATTCAAGACACAAATGTAAAGAACACAAAGGCTTTTAAAAACTTTTCTGGTGGATTTGTTGTTCCACCAGAGATGTGTATTTCAAAAAATCTGTGATACAAAGAATTGATCACAGCTGCTTCCTAGTACAAACTAGATGATTTTCTCTCTATGTTTTTCTAAACAGCTCTGAAAATTCACATCTAATTACTAGATGCAACTTGGTTTATATATCACCAAGTTCACAAGTGAAGACAAAGATAAAATACAATTATAAAATAGTTCTTCACATGTTTCTTCTTCATTTCTCTATCCAATGCAATCTAAGATAATCTGTGAATCTTTGAATACTTTCTTGTTTACACCAGAATGGAAATGCTGCTTTTTCTTGATTCCTCCAAGAGGCTACCACATTCCAATTGTCTCTGTCAACCCATGTGCCTCTGTCAGCTTATGAATTGTCACTATCAACTTCTATGGAACTAAGCATCTGTTGAAGTTGTCATCCGTTGATGGCTTTATCCGTTGATGCTTTAGTGACATCCGTTGATGCTTTAACAGTTGAAGCTTTATCCGTTGATGCACTCATCCGTTGATGGATGTTATCCGTTGAAGCTTTAGAGACATCCGTTGAAGCTTTGTTTCTCATCCGTTGAAGGCCTTTAATTTATCAGTTGATACTTCTTCATTTACACAAAATTACAAGGCATGAAATATTTACAATTAGCCCTCCTATTTGCATATCCACTAGTAGTCAACATGACTTATAATTTCCCACAACTTCTAAGAATTATAACTTAAATACAGAGACTGAAATGTGCTACAATACTAAACTTATTTCTAAGTAAAGCTACTCCATCAACGGATAGCCAAGATGGTCTTATCCGTTGAGGCTACAAACACTAGATTTCTACTTAAGTGTTTAATTTAACTTATCATCAAACTAATACATATATTCCTAACAGATACATTTAAATAACAAATATGAATAGCATGGTAAAATTGGATTATGGTACTGCTGAGCGATTATATGTTCACCCTTACAACCTGTTATATATATATATATCGTAGATGCCTAGAAGAGTAGTCAGACCTTGGAAAAACTGTCTCAGTCCCTTTTGGACCTGGCTCCTCAGAGGTAGTTAGTATCAGACCATGTGCGGTCTGATGAGTTGCTGAATAAGTTTAGTGTGTTACTTTTTGAATAAATGGTTTGTAATAATGAATAAATCAGATCTTGGTTTGGGGTTGTTTTAGTATTATATTAATAATAATCTTGTAGTTTATATTGTGGTTTGTTGTGTTTAGTGACGTCAACTCCTGACCCCGGGGTTGAGGTTGTCACACGTGGTGATTGAACAAGCTTTGGATCTCCATTAGTCAGCCAATTTGTAAAGCTTCTTAAGGTAAAAAATTTGATCTACGAATTAAATATCTATTTTTTGCATGGATCCTGCGGTGGGTTTCGAAAACTTTGATTTTTCACGTTTTTAATTACTATTTCTCTTTCGTTGATGTGCTCAAAACCTAACAGTGGCATCAGAGCTACTTGCGAAAAGTGTTTAATTCATTTATATGTTTACTGGTTTTATGATGATAACATGTATACAATATGTCATGACTGATCAGTATGCGATTTATATGTTATGTTTGATGTCTGGTTTATAAATAATGATATAAACTGTTGGCCAGATGGTGTATTGACATGATGTATTAAACAGGGAATGATTAGTATGTATATGATACATGCTTCTGAAATTACATATGATTCAGTAGTTGCAGAGACTGGTTCAGATATGATTTGTAGTTCTGAAATTGAGATTTTTGTACAAGACTGGTCTTCCGTTGATGCACAAAACTGTTTATCCACTGATGGATTTATCCGTTGATAAATTTATCCGTTGAAGTACAATGTGCTTTATCCTTTGATGAATTTATTCGTTGAAGTATGATTTATCCGTTGAAGGATTTATCCATTGAATTATGATTTACCCGTTGATGGATTTATCTGTTGAAGTATAATGTGCATTATCCATTGAAATTTATATATGCGTATGTATGTATATATTTTGAATATATGATATTCGTGAGAGTTGTAAAATCATATGATGATTATATATTCTGTATATACTTATATATATATATTGCTTATAAGAATCGGATTTGATACGATTATGAATCGGATACAGCAGATTTGTTGAAATCTGGGTCTGGTGTCCGATTTGGGCAAACGAATATGCTATTTCATATGTAATCAAGCGTCTGAGCAAAACTGATAGCTAAAGCTATCTGCGACTGATATGTAAGCCGTTTGACGTCGTTTAGACCCTGTAATCAGCGATTTAATGTTTTTAGAATTTGATTGTAATTTTTCTGATTTTTCCATTATTTTATTTTTATGATTAGATCATGATGGGTATAATATGTTAAGATCATATTATATGTTTTAATATGTTCTTATGTGTTAATTGTGCATGGTGGATGGTTATGGTTTATGACCTTAGGTTAATGGTTTTGTTTTTTTTATACGGCTTGCATGTCGTTTGATCTTGTAATTATTAAATCTTAAATGTAACTCGAGTTCTTATTGTAAGTACATTAGATTAGTTTTTATTTTTCATTCATATAATGTATATGAAGACATGAAGATTTGAAGATCAAGGAAGGGTAATCTCACATGGAGACCATCCAAGAAAGCAATACAAGAAAGAAGACATGTAATAGTTAGCTTGTATTTATTTTTCTCCTTAGATTGACCTAGATCTTTGTCATTAGCTTGATGAAGATCACATAGGATGAAGCCATAAACAACCACATTTATTTATTGCACTTTACATATATATGCGCATATGATGAATGTATGTGTAGAGTAGTTTATAAAGATGCATGCTTAATTAGATTAAGGATGTATGTATTAGAAACGACACCCATGTCATGCTTGCTAAACAAGATAAAATCTGTAATGATTCAAGATTTTAAAAATGAACACACGATTATGAGATTCTCGTGTTTATGAAACACAGAATAAAATATAATTTTTTTTTGTTTCTGACATGGGGTGATTTTGTCAAAAGCGAGTTCATTGAACTTGTAAGGTTGTGGGTTTTAAGCGAGACCGTTGTGACTCCCTCACTACCTGTAAATCAAATAATTGATGAATATTGATTTGAAGTATTTTATACAAGAAAAAAATGGAAATCTCTTTATGATGGGATCATGATCGTTTTAAAATTAACAAAATCCTAAAGTTAATATTAAGTTGATCAGATGCCTTCCGATGAGTCTAATGCATTAACCTCTAGATCGACTAGGAGTGGGTTCGCCAAAGCGAAGTACTCTCATCTATCGTGGGAGATGTGTTGAAGTATATTAATATTTTTGACTATTGGGTTTGGCTTAACTAAGTTACCACAATAGGATTGTGAACTTAGAGGCATAGAGTTTGGAGAGATTTATTAGATAAATATGAACAAATGTTTTTCCACCAAGCTATCCAAGAGTTATATAGTTGATATAATTGACAAATTGTGTCTACCTAAATAATCATGTTTTAGGAGAAAAGCCAAAGCTGACCTAACGCATGGTGAAATATGGATCTTGGCTCACTAGAAAGGATATAGAAGATATTCTTTCCTTATTAATAGTTAGGGCTATTGATTTGATAAAAATAGTGGGAAATATATATTGTGAATATATATCTATCATTTTATGCACTTTAATATTGTAGATATCAAATGACTAATAACACAAATAACTTCTCTATGTAATAGTCCTTGAGAAGGACAAGCTGACATGAAAAAATTTCCTCGATTGACATGGGAACTTGAGGGTTGTCCTTAGGTTCAATGATGTCACTCAATCTCATCCCTTATTTCTTCTAGCTGAGAATGAAACATGTGCTGAACAAAATGCTCACCAGAAGCAAATTGATTATGCAACTGATGTTTCATGTCTCATGCTTGTAATTATGAGTGTTGAGCTTTATAAGCAATAAGAGCATAATGATGCTTATGATATGATTGAGCACCTTCAAAGGATGTTTGAAGGATAGGCTCGTCCAGAAAGATTTGATAATAATAAGGCACCATACTTTTGTATTAATGGGAGAATGATATCCGACTGGACCACATGTTCTAAAAATGATAGATATATGTACCTTGATATTTTAGGTTTCAAGAATAGTCTAGAGACTCGGCTTGATTTGATCAAATAATCTTTGAACAACTTATATCCTTAGTTTGTGAAGCACAAAAGGAATGAGATAGACAGAACACTCACTGAGTTGTTAAGCATGTTTAAGGCTGCTGAAAATAACACTGTAAAGGCATGAATTACGTCCATATTGTTGGTGTACACATGAAATACAAATGGGAAAGTAAAGTGGACAAGCAAGGTGAAGATTTGATTTTATTCGGTGCCAAACCAAAGTCCAATCCCAAAGGAATTTTAAAGCCTAATAGTGGTGTTGCTAAAGGAGATGATTGTCACTTCTGCGGAAATAACTGGATGATTGGAAAATAAATTGTCGAGCTTTTTTGGAAGATCTAAAGAAGAAGACCAGCAATGGTCAAGCTTCAGGTATCGGGTCAGAATTGGAGCAAAAGTTTTTGCTCTAGTTGAAGGAACTCGATACCTAATTTTGCTCATAAGGCGAGATTGAGAACTTGATAAATTGTCGTTACGTGCATGCCTTTAGCAGATACATTAAATTAATTTCTTGTTAGGACAAGAAAGGTTTTCATTGTAATTAAATAAACAATAGTTGTTTATTCTATTTTAATGATAAGGCTTATAATGTTGCCCAATTAGTTAACAATTTATATGTTCTAAGATGACTCAAATCATACAAAAGATGTGAACTTTATCTCATTAGAAAAATAACTAAATCTTCTTTTACCTGATCAAGTGAAAGGGCCACCGCACGATTAGGACTTATACATAATAATGTATGTGGTCGAATGTGTATGATGGCAAGGGGTGGCTTTTATACTTCATAACATTTACTGTTTACTTCAGTAGGTATGGAAATGTATATCTTATGAAGAACAAATCTGATTCTTTTGAAATTTTCAAAGAATATAAGGCTAAAGTAGAAAAGCAAACAGAGGAGAGTATAAAAGTTTTACGATCAGATCATGGATGAGAATACTTAAGCCTCAATTTCAAGAGTTTCTTGAAGGAGTATGATAGTGTATCATAACTTACTCCTTCTGGAACACCTCAATGGAATAGAGATTCTGAGAGGAGAAATCGTACCTTATTGGACATAGTGCGATCAATGATGAGTCAAGCGGATCATCCATTCAGTTTTTGGGGTTATGCTCTAGAAACGGCTGCATATACACTTAACCAAGTTCCGACTAAAGCGGTTCAAAATACTCTGTGTGAGATATAAAGTGATCAATGTTATAGCATTTCATTATGAAAATTTGGGGATGTGAAGCGCTTGTAAAACGTTTAGCCTCTGACAAGCTTAGACCAAAATTAGATAGATGTTATTTTGTGGGATATCCAAGTGAGACTAGGGTATAGTTTTTTTAAAATCCTTTTGAGAACAAAGTGTTTGTTGCTCAAGCCGCTGTATTTCTTGTGGGGGAACTACTTTCTAAGAAAATAAGTTGGAGGGTAATACATCTCGATGAAGATCGAGAACCACATGATAACATTGAATCAGAGTCGGAATAAGATCAGGATGTACATCATAATGTTGAAAATAATCATGTTCAGGAAACACAACTTATTCATAGATCTAGTAGGATTCACCATGAGCCTGGGAGAAATTATGGATTTCTTTTGACTCAAGATGGTGATGTGATGCTTTCGGATAATGATAAGCCTCTCACCTACCAAGATGCTATGAACAGTCCAGACTCCGAGAGATGGCTGGTAGCCATGAAATTCGAGATGGAATCCATGTATCAAAATAAAGTATTGACTTTAGTTGATCCACTCAAAGGGGTAAAACCTATAGGGTGCAAGTGGGTTTTTGTAACGCCCTCCAAACTCGGGTCAGAAGTTTGGGGACCACAACACACATACACACCATATTTAAACCTTTTTATGAATATAATAATATATATTAAATGACCCCACTTACCATAATCCACGGATCAATGCAGTTCAAAGTATGTCCACAAGCCACAATCTTATTTATTACACAAATGTACCCTATCCCAGTTTATTTATCTTACAACTGAAGTTTAAACTTTATTACAAATATCATCTTCTAGTCTATTCCATTTCAACCGGGATACCTAGCTCGCACACTTGTCTGGGGATCCTTGCTATCACCAGTTTCCTTTTTCACTGGAAAAGAATATAAACAGTTTTGCAAGAGTGAGCTAACTAGCTCAGCATGTCACAAAGACAGTGACTGAGATTAACAATGATCAATAGAGAAGCTATAAAGAATCAAGTTTACTGATAAATAATGATTATAATTGGATATTCATTTTCATTTTAAAAACCAAGGTTAGGCTGCTGATCAGTCACGCACTAACCCCGAGCAAGGCTCCCAGCTTTGCTCTATATACTGGATCCAAGGCACACATTGGCCTATTATGACCACAAATCTGATCCGACCACGAATCTGGTCCATACTTAAAAACAATCTAATTCCAAAATCATAATATGATAAGCAATGTAAATCAATAGTTGAATCATAAACAACATTTATTTTAAAGCATATGATGATCAGTAATTCCATGCAATAACAAGAAAATCAGAAAGGTTGGGTTTCAGCCAAGGAAAGAATCAGAAAGCAGAAGACCTAAGGGTTCAAGAGTTACAAGAATTGGTCTTCTGTTATGCTGGATATAAGGGTTGGTAGGTTAAGCAATCTCGTATCAAGAATCAGTATGTGGTAGATATGTATTTATGGAGTAGTATCGTATATTTATGGTTTCTATCTGAGGATTCAACAATCAACAGTTTATGAAGAATCAGGCTTATGGCTCAAGATCAATAAGAATAAGGGTTTGGGTTAAGTGCTTCAAGTACTTGCAATGTAGAATAAGAACGATTTGGAATAGTTGTAACGTAATGAAGAGAGTTCACAATACTTGTAATATCATCAAGAAAAATAGGAACACTTGCTTTTCAATCCGCTTTTACTTTTCTAACACTTGTCAGTTGGTTCCCACTCGCCAATCACTTGCTTTCCCTTTCTACGTCTCGCTTCCTCTGTTAAATATCGCATGTACTTATCAATACTACTTCTCATCACATTCTATTCGTTACAAACTTCTAACTACCCTTCATTTCACCCAAATCCGACGTACGGATTAGAAATTGTGAATAAAACCGTCAAACAATGCACATACAGTCATAATACACAGCAATTGGATCACGTATAACACATAGCACGTAAGATATTTAATCCACATAATTTTTCGAAGAAGATTCGGGGTTAAAATGATTTTCCAAGTATTTAATATGAATTTTTGAATATTTTTCAAAATTTAAACGGGACTCCGAATCATTTTATAATTAAATAATAGGGTTTGAACACCCGAGTCTGATTAAAAATAATTTTATAATAATTATCGAACCTTGAAAATAATTTTAAATAATATTTTAAAGTTCGAAACTATTTTTCGGAATTTTTAAATCAATGTTAAATAATTAAATCTAATTATTAAATCAATTATAATTAATTAATAATTAATTAAATTATATAATCAATTAATTATAAATTAATCGATTAATTAAAATAATTAAAAACTAACTAAAATTAATTAATAAAATAATTTCAATTTATTTTTAAATTAATAAATAAGTAAAACTATTTTCTGAATATAAAATAATTAAACAAATAGTTTTTCTTATTTTTAAAATAATGTAAATATCATTTTTAAAATAAAGTAAACATGATCCGTTTTTTGTAAAACCTTGCAACTCGAGTGACTAAAATGTAAAAACAGTTGTAAGAATTTGTTTTAGCAAAAATTTGGATCAAAATCGGGTTATTTCCCGGGTCGAAATTGACCCGACCGGGTCAACCAATAACAGGCTGCCGGTGCCAGAATCCGGCGACATCGAGTTCTCCGGCCACACTGTAATAACTCCCAAAATTTTGAACTTTTTGTAACCCTTGTGAATAGTGTTTTAGCTGAATGAGAAAACTTTTCATGCCACACTATGTAGGGGTTCTGATATGGATATTCTGAGATTTTATTAGTACTTTTTATGGGATATAAGTGTATGTAAAGATCGTCAGAATCCAAATCCGAACACTTTGATTTTTCCCGGAAATCCAATAGATACGGAAAGAATTGAGTATAAGGTAACAAGATAAAAGGATTTAAATTAAAGGATTATAATAGAGGATCATAAAAAGGAATATAATGTATTGAGAAAGGTTAAGGGAACCTAAGTAATAAGATCCCGGGTATGATCCCTCAAACGATAAACGAAAACGAAAGTTAAGCGAACTGTATAACAGATCAGCGGTCATTAGGCAAACAATTAGGAAGTTAATCAAAGGGATTAGAGAGTATGATGTCACCCAACCAATGAGAAGAGGACAAGGAGGGGAGGATGACATCATGAGGATGACACAAGCATGACATGGGAAGGAAGGAGATGTGGTGGCTTTTTAACCACACAAAATCAAGGGCAACTAGGTAATTTACTAAAACAAACACAAAAATCAAACCAACCAAGCCAAGCAAATCATTTTTCATCAAAATCAAAAAGAAACCAAGGCATTGTTCTTCATGCTCTCGGCCAAAACAGAACCAGCACACTAAAACTGCTGTATCTCCTTCATTTCTCACTCAAATATTGTGTTCTATAGCTCATTGGAAAGTTATTGAGATGACCTACAACTCTTATTCACAAGTCTCGTCCAAATAATCATGGTAAGACCCTCATTTTTACAGTTCTTTAAATCGGACTTTTAGAAACTTCAAAGCCTAACTTTGTGTTCTTGATTTCTTTGGAAAGATCAAGCTTGTAGGAGGCTCCCTAAGGCTTCCTAGCAACTTAACACCTCCCAAGGAAGGTATAAACTTCAAACCCTAGCCTTTACTTTATTTGTTAGTAAGTTTAATGGTTGGTTTTGTGAAATGAGAAGCATGGATTGTGATTATTAGTAGTTTGGTTTGATTTGGAAGTGTTTTGGTAATTGAAGCTTGATTATAGTTCATAGGTCTTGATTGTGGTTGTTTGAGTTGAAAACCTTGGAGATTATGGACTGATGTGGTATGGTTTAGGTAAAGTTTTGTTTTATTGATGGTTATGAGTTGGTTGGTGGTTAATTGGAGTAGTTTAAACATTGGTAATCACGTAAACATAGCCGTCGTAACGTCCGATTTTCTTTAGACTGTTTTTGTGCATAACATTAGGACCCGAGAACCCCCTGCTAGATTATGACTACTGTCATGTTTAGGTAGCTCATGTTACGAGCTTCGTTTTGATATGTAGTTCGTTCGATTCCGATGCACGGTTTAGGAGAAACGACCGTTTCAAGTAACGGCGTTTCGCGAACGAAACTTTTCCCCTCGCCTTACTTTGAAACATAGGTTAAAGACCAAAAAGGGTTAATTAATGTATGAAACAATTATGGTAAGTGTGTTAGGCAGTTGGTAAGACACTCGCGAAGGAATCGCCTTAAAACTCGTAAAGGTTAAATTATTAAAAATGGTGGAGCCGAGGGTACCCGAGTGACTTAAGCAAATCAGTAAGCGCAAAACAAGCGTTAGAGTCTAAGTTAGTTAAAGTATAGATTTACAAGTGACTTTGGTTTAATTCCAACTTAGTTGTTGTTTATAGGTTACCAGACTCGTTCCGAGCTTTTTTTTCACCCCAAGTCGCTCAGGCAAGTTTTCTACCCGTTATACTGTTGTTGTGATGTATATGTGTATATGCATGATCTTGCGATAAATGCATACTTGTTATTAGCAAATTCTTGCTATATATTGTAGCATGTGATATGGTATATATGCATGCCTGTTTCATATTCTTGGATTATATATCTGTTGGTTAAAATACTTACAGTTGCATAATACCTATGCTAGAGATAAGCGGTATTGAGTTTACCCTTAGTATAGGGGATCAAAAGGTGAACATATTTCTAAACCGGGAGTCGATGTTCCCGAGTATAATATATATATTTTTATATATATATGTTTCTAGTTTTCAAAACTATTAATCGAATAAGGTTTATTCGATAACTTGATTTTATTAATGAATATTATCTTGAATATTCATTCGAGGACTTATGACTCCTTTATATTATTTATTGAATATTACTTGGATATTCATTTGAGGATATATGACTCCTTTATTTTATTTAATGAATATTATTTATAATATTCATTCGAGGGCTTATGACTCAGCTTATTTATTTATTGAATATTATTTCGAATATTCATTCGAGGGCTTATGACTCAGCTTATTTTATTTATTGAATATTATTTGAATATTCATTTGAGGATCTATGACTCCGATTATTTGCTGAGATATATTCTTTATTTTATTAAAGAATAAGGTGTCGATAATCAAACTCACTTTTGATTATTCAAATAAAGATAGTACTTTCGTATAGGTATATCTTTGGTTATTTAATATTCATTTCAAGTATAAGTTTTAAAACTTCTACTTCAATTATTTTTATAAAGATTATTCTTTATGGGAATATTATTTAAATAATAATATTCAGATATTTTCTAATATATTGGGACTGATTTACCTTGTTAAATCAGCATCACTCCAAACATTCTTAAAAATGTTTTGCGAGTCTTCAAAATGATTTTTAAAAGTTAGAGCGGATCCCAAAACTCATTTTTATATTTAAGATCCTCCTTTCGAAGGGGATTTAAATACTCGCTCAAAACCTGAGGGATCCGGCTCTGTGGTGTGTTTTATATTCGCAACAAGGTTGCTGTTTTGATAAATGAATTGATTACTTACCCAACACTCGGGAAGTAAAATTCTTGGAACAAGTTAATCCATTAACAGGCATCGCCTGGGAAATATCGGTGAGTTTTCCTTTCCAACTAGATACGACTTCTTGGTGGAGCCGTATCAACAAGTTTCTACTTGGGGAAGGGGGAACGAGCTTTACGTTTCAGAGTCATGGATTTCATCTGAACTAGGAGTGGCGTAAGTGGTCGAGTGGCGCCGGCCCAGCCTTATTATATTGGCCCAAATGGCCTGGAAGTTCCGCTAAGGCGGTCCATTCCTTAGGAGTTCAGTGTTCGGTTGACAAGTAAATCCGAGAGGTTCTCCTCTACATGTAGAAAATGGTGGGGTTGCACTACTACGACTGATCATCGTAAGTGGTCTTCCTGGCGCGGCAAACTCCCGTAATGAGGTCATCATCCAATTGGATATTTCTGCAACACTACCCAGAGCACTTCGATAGAAAGGCTACGGTTGGGCGATTGTTGAGTGTTGGCAGGGTCAAGTTTTCAAAATGATGTTTGTATCAAATGAAGTATCTCGTAACTTCATTTTATTTTGATGATATTTTAAAGATTTAATCTATTCAAATCTGGTCTTGTAGTCTCATCTATGTGATGAACTTTTGAAACTAATTATAACTTGAACGGTGGTAGTTCAAGTAGTATTTGGAAAAGATATAAGTATATTGGAGTATCTTGTAACTTCATCTTTTAAACTTATATCTAGTAAATGATTATCTTATGCATGACAAAGATTTTCAGAAAAACGTTGAGACAAGGTTAGATATATGAGATCACCTTGCAGCGATATTTTTATACAGTTATAAACTGGAACTCTGTGTATATTATGTATGGAAGAGGACTTCCAATATTTTGAAAAGTATATATGTATATATATACTGAATATTTTGCGACTTCATCGCATTAAGATATCATCTTGGTTCATTTCTTTTGACCAAGACCTTCATGAGTACTATGAGAAGGCTCATATATTGTTAATCATTATACATATTATGTTGGTGGGCTTGCTGCTCACCCTTGCTTTCTTCTTTCATCACACAACATCAGATAGACAAGATGAACAGGACCAAGCTCTCAATTCGCGAGCGGATAGGAAATATTCCGCAGCTTCCTATAGGCGTTGATGTCGCTGTAGCTGAGGTAGGAACTACCAATAGGCTAGGCTTTCAACTTTTGATGTATCAGATTATGTATATTTATGAATTGTAATAATGGCAAAGAAATGTAAATTTATTTAGAAACCTGTTTAAGGTGTATTGGCATATAATTGTAGAATAAAACGACTTGTGATTATTTTTGGATATTCATCTCTGAGACTATAACTTGTGGTGTGTGTGTTTATTGTGGGGTCACAGTACAGAGTAGTTGATTATTTATTAAGAGTGGGTGTTATTAAGGGAAATGGAACTCGTGACAACCCGGATCCCCGACCCCGGATTTGGGGGTGTTACAGAAATGGTATCAGAGCTAAGCGTTATAAACCTCAGAGATGATGTGACGTTAAGATAATAAGTTCACAAAGATAATAAGAACTCTTGCCAAGTTCATAGTCGGGCTACCTAACGTAGTACTGACAGTTAAAACCCTTATGGGAACCCTTATAAATGTAGCGATAGAAGCGTAGTTCGTTATCGTATAGAGTAGCGGGACTCCGAACCCTGAGGTTGAGGAGCAATAGCGCGATGATGTTTTATTACTAATTGGGGATCGGATTGTGGATCCGATAGAGTGTCCTAATGCAGTACCGGATGATGTTGATATTGAGGATGTAGCGGTTGAGGATGTTGTCCTAGAAGGGATAGTTGTTGAGGAGGATCCCATGGAGGATCCTGACAAGATTGGATAAAGGACCACTGATGAATTGATGACCATGGTTAGGTCAACTACCAGAGGTAGGATTGGCCGGTCACTACCGGAGGTTCGTTCAAGTTTGTAAAGATAGTAGCCCCTTTAACGCGGCTTACTCGTAAGACTGAGAAGTTCGAATGGACAGAGAAATGTGAGAACAACTTTTAAGAACCGAAGCAAAGGTTGGTGACGTTCCCTATGTTGGCGTTGCCGGATGGAAAATGAGATTTTGTGAAGTGTAGTGACGCTTTGCATAAGGAATTAGGGTGCTTCTAATACAGCACAGCAAGGTAATCGCGTACGCGTCAAGACAATTAAGGTAAATAGAAATTCGATATCCCCGCCCATGAGCTTAGGCTCGTGGCAATAGTTTTACCCTAAAGATTGGAGGCACTACTTGTATGGAGAGAAGTGCGAGAATTACCTAAGCCATAAGTGCTCTAGTACATTTTCACGTAGAAAGAGCTCAACATATGCCAGAGGAGGCAGTTAGAGCTAATCAAGAATAATGATTGGGAGATTCTTTATCATTCGGGGAAAGCCAATGTGGTGGCTGATGCCCTTAGTAAAAAGGAGAGACTCAAGATGATAATGTCTTTGGGAGAGTTTATAAGAGATTTTGGAAATAGTAGTGAAGGTAACCGGAGCCGGTATCGAAAAGCTGTTTGAGATTGCAATAGAGACCGAATTATTGGAAAAGAGCATACGGTGCCAGAGAAAGGTGATGAATGAAGGCAGAGAGCCAACAAATAAATATGAGATTAATACCGAGAAAGATGATAAGGGAATAATGAGGTATTCCTATAGAATTTGGGTTCTGAAAGTTCAAGAGCGTAAGGATGAGAACTTAGATGAGAGCCATAGTTTGAGGAATAAGATTTAGAGCAAACCCTGAACGTGATAGTCAGGGAGGTCGCCATCAAGATAGAAGGAACCCATGACATAATGGAGTGGAAAATGAGGATTTTAAATTAAAAGATGACCCCAATTATGGGGAGTAGGATGAAACATTTCATACTAAGGAAACAGAAAGTCGAGTAAGGAAAGGAGACCCGAGACGGTACTCTTATACGGCAATTCATGGACCTGTCTAGACAGAACTTAGACTATTATCCCCAACCACCACCTTGAGGAAACAATGCGATAGGAAATTCTTTCAGGACCTGTAAGTCTCTAAGCTCTCAGAGTTCCAAGGAACAGGTTGACCCAGTCGAGGCAAGAGCCTGGCTAAAGGAAATAGAGGAATCATTTGAGATTCTGAATGATTGACGAATCACAAAAGACTATTTTTATCACTTACCCTCCTAAGAGAGAGACCACCCGCTGGTGAAAGGCCAAGGAAGGCACGGAGCAAGAGATTATAATAAACTGATTTAAGTTCAGTCAATTGTTTTCAGGAAAGTACTTCCCAAGGTTATGGAGATAGTGTAAAAGCTTTAGAGCCAGAACAAAGGCAGACGCGTATGATGAATTATGAATCTAAGCTGTAAAAGTTGTTAAGATTCGTTCTGAAGACGTGAATCCAGAATGACGGGATATTTGAAATCAATGCTTATGTTGTGTTGGTTCATGAAATAATGATAAGAGAAAGGAAAATAAAAAGGAATTGAAGTGGAAAGGAATATAAAGGCAACAGAGTTTGAGGAATGATAAGGGAGTTGGGTATGAGGAAACCCTAAAGACTCATATTAATAGAAATAGAAAAGTATATGATCATCAGGATGAGGGTGATTCACCATGGGTTAAAGTTGACGGTTGAAGGCATAAGAGATGCATATATTTTATCCCCTTTAAGTTGGGAGGATTCGAGGAAACATTGAGATAGTTCGAAGGATAAACAATGAGACGCGGATAGACTGAGGAGACAAGGAAGTAAGAAATTAGGAAAATTGGATGAAGGAAGTGACCTTCAAGAATGTGAAGTGTAAGTATCTTTTAAAGGTGGAATTAAGGATAAAACCCCGATAACTTGAAATGAATCCTAGGGGAATGCATAAAGGTTGGCATTTCACCCTTAATAGGGACAACATGAGTTTTGACAGTATGAATTGGAAAGGATTAAGGTAACAAGAACCTTTAAGGATCAGTGGAGAAATTTTTCAGAAGTATATAGACAATGATTCTGGTATTAGTAAATGGTATCTTGATATGCCCTGTGCTTAGGGTGTACCTGATGAAGGATTTAAGGATAACCTTAGAGGATTTGCAAGGAGAAAGGTAATATTCAAAGTTCTCAAGAATAGAAATGTGGATAAAGGAAATATGACGTAATTATAGTGTTGCCAAGTGGGGCACGTGTTAAACCACGAGAAAGTATGGATCGAACCAGTAATGGTCAAAATTATTCAGGGCAATTAGGACCCAAGATAAGAGACGTCCTAAGTATGATCGAGAGTCAGTCATGGCAATGTTCACATCTAAAGACTAAGGCAATGACTTATGGAAAAATGGTGATTTTTTTTCTCACCAGGACTTAAGAGAAGCATTTTCACATAAGCAGTGATTGAAATGAGGTAGAAAATTTAGTTGGAGGTGGTTAAAAGGACATTGATTGTAAGGAAATTTTACTATCAGGAAAGGCCAAAGAGGTGGCCAACACTTTAAGTGTAAGAGGACAATTATCGGCGCTCGTGCCAGAGGAATACAGTGATAATGGTTAATTCCGTCAAGTTTGTATTATGGTGTGAAAGATTGACATTCCTTCTGATGACTGTGCAATACCCAACCGTAATAGTAGTTGGTAAAGGTTTAATTCGTGTAATCGCCATGAACGGGCTATCTATCTTAGAAGGTCCTATCTTGAGATAAGCCAGGACCATGTTTCAAAAAGGACTAGACGAACCCTTGAGTTAAGTCTTCTATTTAGGGCGTATGATTAAGAATGGTATTAACCTGCTATCGTTGCTTTGATTGAAACTCTTCTGCACTTTTATCTGCTTCATGTCATGTATGTATGTCAGGATCAGGAGTGTTCTTCATGAATCATGAATGGTGATTATGTTACCTCCTTAGAAGGATTTAATACGACATGTATGGACTCCGTATGGTTAGATATTAAGATTTTATGGAAAGGTGAATGACGACAGTAGGTCAGTGGTGGACCATAGTAATGCAGTAATGATTCCGCGAGTAATGAGTTGATTACAACCGTGAGAGTTGTATTGGAATGGGTGTTGAGATTGAGTACCACTAATCGGGTCATGGTAGTGTATAAGTTATCATTGATAGAATATTGATAGACTAATTAAGTAGAGTATCTACCTATTGAATATTTATTCTTTCTTATCAATAGAGAGTCATATTATTATACAAGGAAGGTTACGGTGCAAGCATAGAATTCTAGTAACGATGATGTCTAGAATGAGATCCCAGATTCGATTTTCGATATCGAGGGAGTTTCAAAGGTGATTGTGTATAAACTCGAGGAAGAGCATGGGTCCATAGAATGATGGACGGAATAGAAATATTTAGGCATGGGAAATACGATGCTATAATACTTGATGCTGATATAAATACATATATGTTTTGTTCTCCTATGACAAACCTCTATAGTTCAGAGGTAGGTTCCAAGCCAGATATTTTGTGGCAGTATATTTTTCATATATACAATTCTCTTCAATTCGTTCTTTTCTCTTCTTTTCATTTCATGTAAGCTGAGAAGAACAACCCTTCCAGAAAGGGGAGGTATTGCCGAATGACTATCTATCTGTGTGATAGAAGCCTAGTAGGATACCATCTATTGTTTAAATTGCTTGTCAAGTACTAAAGGCTGGCCACCTTCTGTACTAACTATGCGATATAACAAGTGTTCATGATCATAGTGATCTCTCAACAAATTCCTTTACTTCTATATGATTGATCAAACTTTGGGAAATAGAAACAGCTGAAAAAAAAAAGGAATAATAAAGTTGTGGTAGTATTCGGAATGGAAACACATTCGTGATACTAAGGTTGACGTGGTTATTAAAAGGTTATAGAACGCTAGCGAGCAAAAGTATAACCCGTATAATATTAGGAACGGAAGGTAGTAGCGATTACGAACTGGAAAAGAATGGGTATTGAGAAGCAAAAGTTCTAATGATTAGAAGCTATGATGAGAGTCTGTGTAATAGACTTGAAAGAATTTGGAATGATCACTTAATGCGGATTAAGTTATCTTACGACAATAGATCATATGTCATTATCGAGATGTCGCCTTATGAGATCCTTGAGGGAAGACAATGTCGATCTCCCTTATGTTAGGATGAAGTTGTAGAGCGCAAGATGTTCGGACCCGCAGTAGTCCAAAGGATCAAGGATATAATAGATTTTAATCAGAGGACGGCTGGTAGTAGCCCAAGATGGGAACATGAAGTATGTTGATTTGACACGAAAGGACAAGGAATAGGAAGTGGGGGACCTAGTATTGTTATAGGTATTCCCTTGGAAAGGAAGGATGAGGTTCGGAAAGAAAGGGAAGCTAAGTCCACGAATTGTTGGACCCTTGGATATATTAAGACATATTGGGAAGATAGCATATGAGCTAGCCCTACTCCCGAATATGTAGCAAGTTCATAATGTGTTCCACGTATCAATGTTAAGAAAATGTAATTCGGATGCCAGATAAATAGGGGCATATGAGCGCATAGGCATGCGACCAGACATAACCTATAGGGAGCAACCGGAAAGGGTTATAGATCGAAAAGAGACAAGTGCTTAGGAGAAGGGTTATCAAACTAGTCAGAGTTTGGTGGTAGAACCATAATGTGGGAAATTGACTAGAGAGTTAGAAGGCACAATGCTAGAAAAGCATCCCCAACTGTTTTCTATCTGATTCCGGGACGGAATCCTTTTAAGGAGGGGAGACTGTAATAACTCCCAAAATTTTGAACTTTTTGTAACCCTTGTGAATAGTGTTTTAGCTGAATGAGAAAACTTTTCATGCCACACTATGTAGGGGTTCTGATATGGATATTCTGAGATTTTATTAGTACTTTTTATGGGATATAAGTGTATGTAAAGATCGTCAGAATCCAAATCCGAACACTTTGATTTTTCCCGGAAATCCAATAGATACGGAAAGAATTGAGTATAAGGTAACAAGATAAAAGGATTTAAATTAAAGGATTATAATAGAGGATCATAAAAAGGAATATAATGTATTGAGAAAGGTTAAGGGAACCTAATTAATAAGATCCCGGGTATGATCCCTCAAACGATAAACGAAAACGAAAGTTAAGCGAACTGTATAACAGATCAGCGGTCATTAGGCAAACAATTAGGAAGTTAATCAAAGGGATTAGAGAGGATGATGTCACCCAACCAATGAGAAGAGGACAAGGAGGGGAGGATGACATCATGAGGATGACACAAGCATGACATGGGAAGGAAGGAGATGTGGTGGCTTTTTAACCACACAAAATCAAGGGCAACTAGGTAATTTACTAAAACAAACACAAAAATCAAACCAACCAAGCCAAGCAAATCATTTTTCATCAAAATCAAAAAGAAACCAAGGCATTGTTCTTCATGCTCTCGGCCAAAACAGAACCAGCACACTAAAACTGTTGTATCTCCTTCATTTCTCACTCAAATATTGTGTTCTATAGCTCATTGGAAAGTTATTGAGATGACCTACAACTCTTGTTCACAAGTCTCGTCCAAATAATCATGGTAAGACCCTCATTTTTACAGTTCTTTAAATCGGACTTTTAGAAACTTCAAAGCCTAACTTTGTGTTCTTGATTTCTTTGGAAAGATCAAGCTTGTAGGAGGCTCCCTAAGGCTTCCTAGCAACTTAACACCTCCCAAGGAAGGTATAAACTTCAAACCCTAGCCTTTACTTTATTTGTTAGTAAGTTTAATGGTTGGTTTTGTGAAATGAGAAGCATGGATTGTGATTATTAGTAGTTTGGTTTGATTTGGAAGTGTTTTGGTAATTGAAGCTTGATTATAGTTCATAGGTCTTGATTGTGGTTGTTTGAGTTGAAAACCTTGGAGATTATGGACTGATGTGGTATGGTTTAGGTAAAGTTTTGTTTTATTGATGGTTATGAGTTGGTTGGTGGTTAATTGGAGTAGTTTAAACATTGGTAATCACGTAAACATAGCCGTCGTAACGTCCGATTTTCTTTAGACTGTTTTTGTGCATAACATTAGGACCCGAGAACCCCCTGCTAGATTATGACTACTGTCATGTTTAGGTAGCTCATGTTACGAGCTTCGTTTTGATATGTAGTTCGTTCGATTCCGATGCACGGTTTAGGAGAAACGACCGTTTCAAGTAACGGCGTTTCGCGAACGAAACTTTTCCCCTCGCCTTACTTTGAAACATAGGTTAAAGACCAAAAAGGGTTAATTAATGTATGAAACAATTATGGTAAGTGTGTTAGGCAGTTGGTAAGACACTCGCGAAGGAATCGCCTTAAAACTCGTAAAGGTTAAATTATTAAAAATGGTGGAGCCGAGGGTACCCGAGTGACTTAAGCAAATCAGTAAGCGCAAAACAAGCGTTAGAGTCTAAGTTAGTTAAAGTATAGATTTACAAGTGACTTTGGTTTAATTCCAACTTAGTTGTTGTTTATAGGTTACCAGACTCGTTCCGAGCTTTTTTTTCACCCCAAGTCGCTCAGGCAAGTTTTCTACCCGTTATACTGTTGTTGTGATGTATATGTGTATATGCATGATCTTGCGATAAATGCATACTTGTTATTAGCAAATTCTTGCTATATATTGTAGCATGTGATATGGTATATATGCATGCCTGTTTCATATTCTTGGATTATATATCTGTTGGTTAAAATACTTACAGTTGCATAATACCTATGCTAGAGATAAGCGGTATTGAGTTTACCCTTAGTATAGGGGATCAAAAGGTGAACATATTTCTAAACCGGGAGTCGATGTTCCCGAGTATAATATATATATTATATATATATATGTTTATAGTTTTCAAAACTATTAATCGAATAAGGTTTATTCGATAACTTGATTTTATTAATGAATATTATCTTGAATATTCATTCGAGGACTTATGACTCCTTTATATTATTTATTGAATATTACTTGGATATTCATTTGAGGATATATGACTCCTTTATTTTATTTAATGAATATTATTTATAATATTCATTCGAGGGCTTATGACTCAGCTTATTTATTTATTGAATATTATTTCGAATATTCATTCGAGGGCTTATGACTCAGCTTATTTTATTTATTGAATATTATTTGAATATTCATTTGAGGATCTATGACTCCGATTATTTGCTGAGATATATTCTTTATTTTATTAAAGAATAAGGTGTCGATAATCAAACTCACTTTTGATTATTCAAATAAAGATAGTACTTTCGTATAGGTATATCTTTGGTTATTTAATATTCATTTCAAGTATAAGTTTTAAAACTTCTACTTCAATTATTTTTATAAAGATTATTCTTTATGGGAATATTATTTAAATAATAATATTCAGATATTTTCTAATATATTGGGACTGATTTACCTTGTTAAATCAGCATCACTCCAAACATTCTTAAAAATGTTTTGCGAGTCTTCAAAATGATTTTTAAAAGTTAGAGCGGATCCCAAAACTCATTTTTATATTTAAGATCCTCCTTTCGAAGGGGATTTAAATACTCGCTCAAAACCTGAGGGATCCGGCTCTGTGGTGTGTTTTATATTCGCAAAAAGGTTGTTGTTTTGATAAATGAATTGATTACTTACCCAACACTCGGGAAGTAAAATTCTTGGAACAAGTTAATCCATTAACAGGCATCGCCTGAGAAATATCGGTGAGTTTTCCTTTCCAACTAGATACGACTTCTTGGTGGAGCCGTATCAACAAGTTTCTACTTGGGGAAGGGGGAACGAGCTTTACGTTTCAGAGTCATGGATTTCATCTGAACTAGGAGTGGCGTAAGTGGTCGAGTGGCGCCGGCCCAGCCTTATTATATTGGCCCAAATGGCCTGGAAGTTCCGCTAAGGCGGTCCATTCCTTAGGAGTTCAGTGTTCGGTTGACAAGTAAATCCGAGAGGTTCTCCTCTACATGTAGAAAATGGTGGGGTTGCACTACTACGACTGATCATCGTAAGTGGTCTTCCTGGCGCGGCAAACTCCCGTAATGAGGTCATCATCCAATTGGATATTTCTGCAACACTACCCAGAGCACTTCGATAGAAAGGCTACGGTTGGGCGATTGTTGAGTGTTGGCAGGGTCAAGTTTTCAAAATGATGTTTGTATCAAATGAAGTATCTCGTAACTTCATTTTATTTTGATGATATTTTAAAGATTTAATCTATTCAAATCTGGTCTTGTAGTCTCATCTATGTGATGAACTTTTGAAACTAATTATAACTTGAACGGTGGTAGTTCAAGTAGTATTTGGAAAAGATATAAGTATATTGGAGTATCTTGTAACTTCATCTTTTAAACTTATATCTAGTAAATGATTATCTTATGCATGACAAAGATTTTCAGAAAAATGTTGAGACAAGGTTAGATATATGAGATCACCTTGCAACGATATTTTTATACAGTTATAAACTGGAACTCTGTGTATATTATGTATGGAAGAGGACTTCCAATATTTTGAAAAGTATATATGTATATATATACTGAATATTTTGCGACTTCATCGCATTAAGATATCATCTTGGTTCATTTCTTTTGACCAAGACCTTCATGAGTACTATGAGAAGGCTCATATATTGTTAATCATTATACATATTATGTTGGTGGGCTTGCTGCTCACCCTTGCTTTCTTCTTTTCATCACACAACATCAGATAGACAAGATGAACAGGACCAAGCTCTCAATTCGCGAGCGGATAGGAAATATTCCGCAGCTTCCTATAGGCGTTGATGTCGCTGTAGCTGAGGTAGGAACTACCAATAGGCTAGGCTTTCAACTTTTGATGTATCAGATTATGTATATTTATGAATTGTAATAATGGCAAAGAAATGTAAATTTATTCAGAAACCTGTTTAAGGTGTATTGGCATATAATTGTGGAATAAAACGACTTGTGATTATTTTTGGATATTCATCTCTGAGACTATAACTTGTGGTGTGTGTGTTTATTGTGGGGTCACAGTACAGAGTAGTTGATTATTTATTAAGAGTGGGTGTTATTAAGGGAAATGGAACTCGTGACAACCCGGATCCCCGACCCCGGATTTGGGGGTGTTACACTCCGATCTGGGCAAAAATGACTCAGTTTTATTAGTTTTTCGGCGCGGTTAGAACCAACACGTTCCCAGCATCTCAAAAATGGTACAGACTTCAGCAAACGGTGCTTACATCGTCGTTTCCGGCGAATTCCTTTCCAGATTCCGGTGACCTCGGAATAAAATCGGCCAAAAACGAATTCCGACAAATCCTTAACCAAATCGAGTGTTCTATAGGCCAAAATCAAGCTTTCAACATGTACAATATATTCGCATAATTAAAATCACTCCAGAATTAACAGAAATCAAAACCCCGATTCGAATTGAAATATTCATATGAATATAAACCCTAATTTTAAATCAGAGAATCAAACTCAATTTTCTATATGTTATTGAACTCTATTTTTGACATATAATATACCAAATTAACCATAAAAATATTATCTACACGATGGAATCATCAAATCATATCAACAACATCAAGAACAAATTTTCATAATTTAATCTTTAAATAATTAGAAATAAATTAATTAAATCAGAAGAATACCTTGATTCATGCACAAAAACGGATGATTGATTCAGAAAGAGGTTTTCGAGAGCTTTGTTTTGATGTATTGCACGCCCGAATCGGAGTTCGATAACATCTTCGTTGTACGATTGATTCCTAAGAACGCATCATTTTTAGAGTTTTTCTCTGTATTTTCTATTTGTTTACTGATTGATTATGATTTTATGAATAAAATAAAATAATGAAAGGGCTATATATATTTATGGAATATTGGATCGTTTTGGATCGTTAAATTAGTTACTTAGCCACTAAGTAACTGCAAAAAACGATCTGATTAATACCCGTATTGGATATTATCTCAACCGGGTCTTTTACAAAACACTTTATATGAAATAATGTAATATTATCCCGTCTTTCGAGAATACGGGTTTTGTGGATATATCGAAATAATTATCGTATCGAAAGTTGTACGTTGGGACGCGTACGGGTCAAACCGTAATCCGGATCGAAAAAGTCAAAACACAAAAAAATGTCTGGAATTACCATATTAGCTTAGGAAGCAGTTTTCGGAAGATTTTCGGGTTGCAAAAGCGTAAAAACGGTTGCGGTTGGACGATTCCCGGCTTTTTAAAATAATTTGTATTTATTCAGAAAATAATTAATAAATTCATAAATCAATATAAAATCATATAATACTCCAAAAATTACCAGAAAAATACCTTAATAATCTATATGTATATTCTGTACATAATAAAATTAATACACTCATATTTTATCACATATACATCTAATATTATTATCCATCAACTGATAATTCACCAAAATTCACATAATAATCACATAATAATCATTTATTGATAAAAATAATTACACGCGATATCCCGGATATTACAGTTTTCAAGAAGAAAATTGACATGGATGGTAAAATACAAACCTATAAGGTGCGACTATTGGCAAAAGGTTTCAAACAAATTCATGGTATAGACTATGATGAGACTTTTTCACCAGTTTCTATGGTCAAGTCCATCAGGATTTTGTTAGCAATAGTTGTTTACTTTGACTATGAGATTTGGCAAATGGATCAAAATTGTTTTCTTATATGGGAGCCTTGAAGAGGATGTACATATGATACAACCTGAGGGTTTTGTCGATCCAAAGTTTGCTAAGATAGTTTGTAAGTTGTTTCTATCTATTATATAGATTGAAGCAAGCCTCAAGGAGAATGAATATTCATTTTGATAAAACAGTCCAAGAGTTTGGATTTATTCAAAACGAAGATGAACCATGTGTTTTCAATAAGGTTAGTGGGAGCCATGTGACATTCCTAATATTATTGTAGATGACATATAACAGATATGGAATGACATACCTTCTCTACAGGCTGTTAAGACTTGGTTGAGAAATAGTTTCTCGATGAAAGACTTAGGCGATGCTACCTATATATTAGGGATCAAGATCTATAGAGATAGATTGAAGAGATTAATCGACCTAGTCAGAGAATATACATTGATAAAATATTGCATCATTTTAGGATGCAGGAGACAAGAAAGGATATGTCCTGATTTCTCATGGGATAGTGATCTCATAGGATAACTACCCTAAATTATTAGATGATAAGGCCCGTCTTAGAAAAGCTCCACATACTTCAGCAATTGGATCTATAATGTATGCAATGATATCTACTTGTCCTGATATTCGTATGTTTGAACATGATGAATAGATTTAATCCATGTGAGGGTCACTGGATAGTTGTCAAGAATATTCTTAAGTACTTAAAGAGGACTAGAGATTTATTTTTGGTGTATGGAGAAGATAGGGAACTGGTTGTAAAGGGTTACACTGATACCTGTTTCTTAACCTAATTTTTGGATAGACAAGGATGATATGTGTCTATTTCTGGTTTGTGTTTTGTCTAAATATAAGTGATGTTAGCTGGAATAGTTCACAGCAAGAACATTGATGATTCTATAATGGAAGCTGAATATTAATATTTTTGAAATAGCCAAGGAGACTGTTTAAGTACGTCCTTAAGCGATATCACCTTATTAATGAGATTAATGATCAAGGAGATATAAATGTAAAGTGCATAGTAATGATAATGTTACAGACCCATTGACTAAGGCTTTGTCGCAGCAAAAGCATGATGGCCATACAAGTTCCATGAATATTAGATACATGGGTGATTGGCTCTAGTGCAAGTGGGAGATTGTCAGTGTTTGTGCCCCAGGGACAACACTATGATGTTTTAGTTTAAGATATTAGGATTATTAATGTTTAGTTCTATCGATTATTCCCTTTATAATTTATTAATTCCTAATTTACTGCGATATAAATGTTAGATTGATAAATGTCCTTGGAATATGATATGCAATTCTATATCTCTAAGTACGTGACTTAGAAATGAGATTATGAGAATAGTATCAATATTCCTAAAGGTCCTTAGTCGAGTATTATTATTAAGGGACAATATAATGCATTAAGACTAGTGTGTTTGTTGACTGATGATCACATCTCATTGATCATAGGTATAGTGATACTAAAGTCAAAAAACACAGACAGATGTATATGTACATGGTGCTGGACAGACCTAATGTGAGATTCTACATATCTATTGTGTCATAAGTAATTTTCACAATGATAATGATGTAATGGTCCTTAGATCTGAAGTCATTATATTTCTATACGAGAATTAATATACATTGATTCCATTAAAAGTTAACCTTGACCGGGTAATGATAAAAGTGGACGTTAGGTATATTATGAATCGTATGAAAAATATAAATGCTCTAGATGGGATTTAACCCTCCTATTTTAGGATAATATTATTGGCCTCTTGTGTGAGCTAGACTATGAAATGCATGGCCACGCTCAAATGTTGATTTGATATGATAGTCTACTCATTGATCAAGGAAACCTGGATTAAACATTGATGA